>NC_055683.1:12347373-12985558 GCF_017639745.1 Melanotaenia boesemani | reverse complement strand
TTATCCATTAAAATTAAATTGAATTAGATTTTTTAAAAGAAAAATGCTGATATCATTTCTCCCCCAAAAAAAAAAAAACACTTGAATGCTAACAGCTATGATGCATTAAATGGTGCACAGAAAAGCTGCATGGAAACAGAAAAAAATCAAATGCTACCACTTTACTGTGACTACAAAAAATTAAAATAAAAAGCTTATCAAGAAAGAACAGCAAAAAAAGAATAAATGTTTTCTCTAGCTGAAAGCTGATTGGCTACCAGAGTCCAGCTAAGAGACACTTGTTAAAACATGTATTTTGCTAGAAGCTCATTTGCAATGCAATATATTCTCTAGAAAAGAGAAATAAAATGCATGCAGAAATGGTGACACTATGAGGACCTGAAGTAACACTAGTACCCATGCAACCAAAAGGTGTCTGTAAACAACAACATACCTTACTGGAGAGTTCCCATTAGCAGAACTGGTGCCCTTATGTGACTGGACACCTTGGACCTCCAAAAGATGAACCACTGTTGGACCAAACATCTGAGACAATTTATTAAAAAATTATTTCACAGGCTCCAATCTGATAGAAGACAGCTTCCCGCTGGGATTAATAAAGTTTGACATACATTTCTAGATTTAAAAAAAAGTGTGCAGAACTAAGGTCAGTTAAGGCCAAGGCATTATTTGTTTAGTCAAATTAGGGTTTACACGCCTTTATGAAACACTGCTACAGTTGCTTTTCTTTGTACATCCACTGTGTTTGACTGCTACTGCCCGTGTTAAGATAGTTACTGAGAAATGTTCTGCAACTCAGAGACCATTTACATTTTTAGAGGTTGAAGGAGTTGTACATTTACCAAAGACTAGTTGTTTTTATCACATCAGGTGACAAACTTTTCCTGGCAAGTGTTTTTGCCATCCTTTAGAAACCATGTTTATTTCCCCACTCCACTACGTCCTTTAGACTGAATATTTCTCTGCAGACTTAGCTAGTATTTCAGTACATCCACAGGCATTCATGCATATAATGTCATCCTAACACTTACAGTACGACTGTATAAGTAGACCTTCACCGCTCCCTACAGTCTGTACTTCACTGTGAACGACAGTCACCATGGCTCTCCAGGCCAGGTTCATACCAAACATGCTGGATTCAACAGCCTAAAATATTTGTTTTTGATTGTTTAAAAGAACAAATAGGCTTAGAAATGATGTCAACTTAAAAACAGCAGGTTTATTGAGGTGTGATGTAAATACGAATCACCTGACATTTAAATAAAAAGGCACTAGGATATACCCACTCCTACTGTAAGTAAGGATACACATTAAAGCGTGTTTGTCTTACATGTTTGTTTACTCCACAGCCATCCAGAGGCACAATGTAGATGTCAGGGTCTGATGTCAGCTTCTGCAGCGTGCAGGACCCATTGCTGTCCTCAGAGTGGAGAGCAGGAGGGACCACTGTGGGCTCCGTCACAGAGTTGGGCATCGCAAAGACAAAATACGGCCCATGTGTGCCATCTGTTAACCCACACACACACAAAACCTGAATTATGTTGCCTTGATTGCAACTACAGCAATTTAAAAACAAAAAAAACAAAAAAAAAAAAAAAACGTGTTAGCAGTAAATACAAACTAATGCATGCAGGCTTCATCCAGCTTTCAGATCAGCTGCTTTGTTAAATTCAAACAGGTTTCAACAGCATATGTTTAGTGAGACACCCACCCTGCACAGAGTACGAACAGCAGCCTAACTGGTTTCTGCAGTCAACGCCTGACACGGGTCCAAAGCTACAGGGTGGGACAACGGGAGTGTACGGATTAGGTTTGTGGTGAACTGAAAAAGAGTGAAGAACAAGTTATGCTTTGTTCAGAAGCATTAAAGATGTTGCATGGCATCACTTTAAAGAGTTTGCCTTAGAAATGCCTTAATATTAGCCTGCCTGGCATTTCTCTGCCCTCTAGCTGTGATCAAGTACGCTCCAATACCAAAAACATCTCAAAAGAATCAGTTACTGAGCACTGAAACTAGCATCTCAACTTAATGCAACCATTTACCTCCCATTTTATTATCCAGCTTCTCTTTGGCCTCATTTCCACTATGCTGCTGAAAATATGGACTGTGTTGTCCATATGGATGTTGCTGAGTAACATAGTAGGGATACAGACTATGAAAGGAATTGTACTGGGACAGAGGGATGCTGGGATACCCCGTCTCAGAAGCACGAGCAGACCGTTGCATCCTGCCATAGACAAACTTTGGCTCCTGGTTGTATTTGGCCATTTGAGGTTGGTAGTAGAGGTAGTAATAGTAAGGATATAACAGTTCATTCGGAACATCAGACATGGATTTAGTGGGTGAAGCAGTGGTTTGAGGTTTGAGATGGGATAAATGCTGAACTGAAGAGAAAGATGTTCCAGCCAGAGGATTTGGATTTTTGGATGAAGTTGCAGACACACGTTTGTCTGCACCAAGCAAAGACTCAGGTCCATGATACATGAGATACTGGTTATAGTAAGGGTTGTAGTAGTACTGGTAAGGATTAGGGTTATAGAGGAATCCTGGAGTGGGAAGAGAGGGTTGCTCAGTAGGGGGAACTGCAGCAGGGTCTGGTCTTTGGGGGTAACTTTGTGTGACTGGAGGCTGCACTGCTGCAGCAAAGCTCTTATTGTCACTCAGATTTGGTTTGATATTGTCACTTTTATCTGCATTTGGGTCATTTGTGTGTGGATTCATGTTGTTTTTGTCATGTCTTGAAGATACTGATGAATGAGGAGAGTGAACACAGGATAAGTTTGTAGATGCAGCCAAATCAGGATGTAAGAGACCCAGCTTCTTAGCCACACCTTTAGCAATCTGTGGAAAGTAATAGAAATAGTGGTATGGATAGGGCTGTGGAGGGTAAGGTGCATTCAGTGCTGAGACTTTGTACAAAAATTTAGGATTTGTTGGGAGAGCATGAGGATAGGAAGTAGTTTCATGTGGAGAGGTCTTGCTGAAACTATCAGACTGTTGCACATCTGAAGGAAAGGGCTGAAACGGATGATTCAGAGAAGCTGAGGGCAATAATCCAGAAACACCTGGGTCTGGGTTTTGAGGAGTGCCACGGAGAGGAATTTTGGGATGGTGGTAGTAGTGGTAATACAGACTGAAATCATGGCTTGGAGGCTGGGAATGAGGAGCATTAACATCAGCTGGAGAGCTTGTTGAATCAGCATTTTGTTTCTCAGAGAGATCTGAGACAGGAACTTCTTGATTTTGCTTTTGATCTGGATATGCCAGAACTGAATCCTCTGAGCTTTCGTATGGCTTCCCAAGAGGAATCCTTTGGAAGTATTGGTCTTGATAGCTTGGCTGGGAGCTAACAGAGGGAACAGGCTGTAAACTAAATGTAGCCTCAGGAGTCAAAGTCAGTGGAGTAGGAGGGTTCTGTGAATCATGTCCTTTAGAATCAGAATAACCGTGTTCATATGTAGGGTGGGGATAGTAGGGAGGAGCCAAGTAGAAAGGTGGGATCCACTGCACAGATCCCAGGGATCCTACCACGGGATTTGTTCCCTGTCTGATAAGATACGGAGGGCTATCGGCCTGATGTTGATGGGTAACCAACAGTTCGTCAAAGGTTGAGACAGGACAGGCCAATGTGAAGATGCTCGGTCCCATTTGTAGGGAAAGTGTGTATTTTCCATCCTACAAAGACAGACCAGAAAATATCATTTCAAAAAGGGAAAAAAAAAAAAAAAACACATCCGCTCCACTGACAGAAACTTTGGACATTCACCTTTACTGTGATGCCACATGAAACAAAAGGAACAGCAATTGTAATTGTTGTATCTTGTTTGTCCAAAGTGTAGCCGCACTGTTCAGCCAACAGCATCAAAGGGGTCCATTCTCCTCTCACTGCAGTGGAAGGGTTAAAAAAATCTGGTAAAACAAAGGGCAGTAATTTAAGTGCGTTCTGATGCTACTGGGAAAAGAACTTACCGTTTATACTGGGCTCCTCTGTAGCAGACAGTGTCTGTACTTTTACAGTCATACCATACGGGGAGCAGCAGAGGGAGGGGGGCTCACCAGCTGGAGCTTTGATCTGAGACACTGGACAGGACATCTTGACTGGAGTCCCCCTCCATAGCAGAGGCAACACATAGTCCTCATTCTAAATGAAACATGTTTTCACTGCATTTATTTAAGTTTTTTCTGCCTTCATCACAAAATGCTTCATATCCACAAGAAATAAACTAGTTTTCCCTCATGTAAAGTTGTTTTGGCTCAGAATCCATGTCTGTGAAAGTCCCTGACTTTCTTGTGAGGGAGTATACTGGGTTGTGTCACCATAGAGTCACAATTCAAACAGTAACAAAAGTGGAAACCGAAAGGCTTCAGAAGGATTATAAATCAGACATTAAACTGAATATGAATAAAAGGCTGAAACAGTCCTGTAAATATTTGACAAACTTTGCAATGAATGATGCGACTGATAAAATGTACCGTACTGCACCTCTTGAATAACGTGGCAGGCATCGTACTGAGCCATCAGACTGAGGTCTCCCCATGTGGTTTCAACAGAGTAACCACACTGTGGTGGCAGCTGGAACAGGGGCAACGATGAGTCATTCGCTGGAGCACAGAAAACAAAACAAAACAAAAAACTTAATTTTACTTACACAGGAAGAGGTGGACAGAAAAGAACAAAGGGAATCATGCTGGATTTCAAAGATTATGACCAAAGATGAAATGGAAAATGATTAACTGTTTTCATGCTGCTGCCTAATAAAGTCCTGTTTACAGTAAGGGAAGAAGCAACTCTGGTAAAAAAGAATAAAAAAAAAAAATCTATTGAGCTGTTGGGAAACACTTTCTTTTAAGGACTGATGAGAAACTTTCCTGCTGGGACCCAAAACTTTAACTGAAGACTCAGATGTTTAAAAAACAGTCATTTTGTAGAAAACAGTGTTCATATAGACACAGATCTTTTATTAAATGCCTTGACTCTTCTTTTATGTCTCCTCCAATCTCAACGCAGACATGAGGATTAAAGATGTGACATGATCAGAAAAGGAGAAGAATGTGGATGAACCATTCACGTTATCAGCTACACCTTTTCAATTGCTTGTTGAGACAAATCAGCCAATCACATGGCAGCAACTCAATGAATTTAGTCATGTAAACATGGTCAAGATGACGTCCTCAAGGTCAAGTGAGCATCAGAATGAGGACTGAAGTGACTTTGAATGTGGCATGTCGGCCTGAGTATTTTTTAAAACTGCTAATCTACTGGGATTGTTACCCATAATCATATCTAGGGTTTACAGAGAATCGTCTAAAAATGTCGATGCCAGAGGTCAGAGAATGGGCAGACTGGCTGGAGATGATAGAAAGGCCACAGTTGCTCAAATTACCACTGATTACAACCAAGATAATAGAATAGCATCTCTGAACAACACGTCCAGCCTTGAAGCAGATGGGCTACAGCAGCAGCAGAAGACCACACCAGGTGCCTCCTGTCAGCTAAGAACAGGAAACTGAAGCTACAATTCACACACTCACCAAATCTGGACAACAGAAGATGGAATAACGTTGCCTGGTGTAATGAGTCTCCATTTCAGCTCCACATTAGGATGGTAGGCTCAGAAAACAACATAAAAACATGGATCCATCCTGCCTTGGATAAACAGTTCAGGCCGCTGATGGTGTAATTGTGTGGTGGATGTTTTCTTGGCCCACTTTGGACCCCTTAGCATCAACATGGCATGGTTTAAACACTACAGTCTATCTGAGCATTGCTCATATAGGTTGTTGTTCCCATGTCCATCCCTTTATAACCACAGTCTAATGGCTACTTCCAGCAGGATAATGCTCCATGTCAGAAAGGTCAAATCACCTCAAACTGCTTTCCTGAACATGACAATGAGTTTACTGGACTCTAATGGCCTCCACAGTCACCAGATCTCAATCCAGTAGAGCAGCTTTGGGATGTGGTGGAACGGGAGATTCTCATCATGGATGTGGCGGCGTGGCTCGGTGGGTAGGTCGTGGTTAGCATCTTGCATGGCAGCTTCCGCCATCAGCGTGTGAATGAATGGGTGAGTATGATGTTTAATGTAAAGCGCTTTGGGTATCATTCCAGGTACAGTAACGCGCTATATAAATACAGACCATTCACCATGTGCAGCAACTGTGTGAAGCTGTCATGTCAATACGGAGCACAATGTTTCCAACACCTTGTTGAATCTATGACACCAAACTTTAAGGCAGCTCTGAAGGTAAAAAGTGACCATCCTGGTACTAGCAAGGTGGACTTAATAAAGTGGTTGAGATTCAGCTGAGATTAAGCCCACTGACAGCAATCTAGACAGCTTGACATAACCAAGATAAGCAAACATCTGATCTTCTGATATTTCCCAAAAAGTAATGAGACTTATTTACATTTACAACTGATGGTGCTGGGCACCAGGGAAGTTTTGTGAACATTTAAGCACTAGAAAGTAATCAAGTCGGTAATAGTTTAACAGCTTTAAAAGTCTAGTTTAATGAAGGGCTGAAATATTCTAAACCTGTTCAGCTACCTTTTTTTCTTAAAAAAGCATACATCATTCGTTCCCTGATAGAAATAAAAAGTAGGAGAGTACTGCATCACCAAATTCACATAATTGAAAAGGATCTTCAGGTACACTAAAGCTTGAGTCCAGATAAATGAAGGTACAGCCTCACCTCGGTCCAGCAGTAACTGCACAGCTCGTCTCCTCCTCACAGTGAGGGTCATGGCATCATCTCTACATTCCACCACAGGCTGCAGCTTCTGCCAGCTCTCCTCTGAGCCGCTGCGCCGCTGACCTCTGATCCTCGATAGACTTTCCCGAGCCTGGACTAGTAAACAAAACAAAAAACAAAATACATTATTTAACTCACATTTAAACTGTTAAAGATAAAACCAATTTTAAACCGTTCAGCCTTTGATGTGTTAAAGAAATGCTCAGGTCTTAATACGGTAAAGTCTCCACCAAATACATACATGTGCTATAGTTCTGATAAACAAAAGTAGAGATTAGAGGGGGAAAAGTAAAAGACTAAAACAAGGATTTGTGTCAGAACTTATTTTCGTTGTTGCATTAAACATCTCACTAACCCCTAAGATTTAGGTCTCTTTGTATAACACTGTACATAAAAATGAACCCAACCCCTCCTCCTGCAGCTATACCACCACCACAATACTGATACTTCAGTATTAATCAAAATACGGCACAATACTGCAGAGGCATCAAACACATCAACTATACTCAGCTTCTAACTGAAGCACTTTAGCATTCAGGCTGGGGCCAGAGGGGTAAACCTCAAATGCCCAAGTGCAAGTGAATGCAGCATGTAATGTTCTTCTGCAAGTTCTACAACATCATCATGTTCTTGATCATTATGCAGCATTTTACAGCAACACCCCATCAATAGTCTACGTGGGTGATTATGTCTGTCGAAACCATTTGCATTTTATGAAGTGGCTGTAACGGCCACGCAAAGTTAAACACCCCAAAAGTTGAAGAATCTCTTAATTTGGCTCAAATCAAGTTTTTCGAAAGTATAAAATGTTTGTGCAATAGTGATTATCCCTTTGACGCCTGAAACGCCAGATTTGCTACAGTTACTGACACCCACTGCATCTTTTTAAGGAGTTAAAAGGAAAAATAAAACAACTTTGCTCAAAACTCTGTTGTGTATGCAATCTGATACTTTTCTGCCCCCTGGTGGTTTCCTTTTGTACTACAATCATTCTGACGTATCATACGTAATAAACGTAATAAATTTATATGAATTTACAGGACACCAGTGTGGTCAAAATACTGCTTTACAGGTTAACACATATGAGAGGTCAGTGCCTCTGCACAGAGCCCATCCAGCTTACCTGAACTTCTTGAATCTGTCTGATATCCAAGATGTGGGATGTTTGGTTCAAGCTGACCAGTGACGTAAAACTTCCCAGGGACGACTTGTTCAATGTATCCCCTGCTACAGTTTCCAAGTGTAGAACTGTGTGAGGTGAACAGCCAACCCCCCTCTGTTTCCATTCGTTTAAAACGGTTTTTCAAACTTGTAGAAAACACCATTCTGGGGCTGATTCTCCGTCCAGGCCCTCGTCTTCCTCCTGTTGCCCTTCCAGGGGTGCCTCCGTCTTCGAGTTTCTCAGAATGATGAAGGTTTTGCGACTCTTCTTCTTCTCCAGGCCTCAATCTAAGATGTAACCACCGCCTGATTTCACTACTGAAGGGTCGACTGAGGCCTTTCGTCGTTAATTGGCTGGGTCTGTCATTCAAAGGAGTCGAAGGTGGAGGAGGTGTTTGGAAGGAGTTAGTTGTAGTTTCACACCAGCCTACTGAGGATAAAGCTATTGTTGAAAAGGTGAAAACGAGTAGAACACCGAAGCGGGGTGTTTTTTGTTTTAAATGCATCGCCAATACGAGTATTTCTCTATGCATCAAAACACTGGGACTGAATGAACAGGGGGACTATTTTTGTAGACTTCCTGCCAGCACACCTGTTCACTAATTAACCTTAATTAGTGGCACATGCTCAGTAGGTTTCCTTTCTATTTTTTTTTTTTTTTTGTCAATATTCAATGACATACACCAGACCAGTAGATTGCGGCAGAAGCTTTGAAGCTAGATGCTAACAGCCATTAAAACACACAAGAAGAAGAAAAAGAAGAAGTTTTAAAATGGCCGACTTATAATTTAATTCCAAATAAACTGTAATAGTAAGACAATTTAAACAAAGGATGACTCATATTCTTTCTCATATTAATAGAATAATATTTGGATATATTTTGAGTTTGTGCAGATATTCATTCATTTATTCTTTATTTATTATTTTGAGGAGTGAACTGGCCAAGCACAGCCACAAGTTTATAATCTACAACAAAACAAAGAAAGACCTACTACCAAAACACAAAAAGCTAAATGAAGGTAGCATTATAAAATATAAACCATATGACCCAGTGCAAATTTAAAAATATATTTGTTTTGATTAAATTTTGATGATGCCATTGAAACACGATAAATGAAAAAGTATTAGATTGTCATGATAACAAAATAGTTCACACAAAAGAATCTGCATATATAAACTAAGCACAAAAAGTAAGGTAATTTGTGTTTTATAGATTCTTTCTCCCTCTTTAATAATGCCAGCTCATAATTAGGTATAACGAGTTAGGATCGTGCTTCTATAAAATGAGCAACACAGGTAAACGTGTAGGTTTCTAAAATCCCAGTCGTCAGTGTAACGTTTTGTCCACTAGAGGGCAGCAGTGTGCCGTACTAAGTTTTGTATGTTGTTGACCAATTGACAAATCTCCATCTATCCAAAATCAAAGATACATGACCTTTGCCATGCTTATTTTTATTTTTTTTTAGTAATACTTTTGTTTTGTCTCACTCAATTCGTTATATGACTGTTAATGTCACTTGTGGTAAAGGAATAACTCCTCTCCATTCTTTTATATCCATTAGTATTTTATTGGTTATAACATAATTCCACCACTGATGCCAATGGCACAGTTTGCGACACATACTGTATCATCAACAGCTCTCACTCTGACAATCTTATCACCACATTGTGGTCATGACGTTGTCAGCTGAGGCCAGTGGTAATTTTCTCTCGGTGTTACGCAGGAACAGGGCTGTCCCTCGACCTCCACCGCTACATTTGTGGAGTGTGATGAGGTTTTCAAACAAATCACACAAATGCTGTGATTTCACTACACTTGATAAAGTAGATCTTAATCAAATAGAAGAGTGGGTTGGAGGGTTTGAGGAGGTGTGGTGCTGATGAGTTGATGATGGGCGAGGCAGTAGGATGACTCATATTTGTAGTTGCCTAGCTACAGCCAGGAGTTGTTTTCCTTAGACTCAGAGCGTAAGTATTGTGTGTATGATGTCTGGGTTTCATTGAAGGGGGAAGGCTTAGTGAGGGCGGCACAAAGACAGGAGTGGCACTGAGCAAGAGACCGGAGGAGCAGACATTTTTCCCAAAGTAGGGAAAAAAATCACGTGAGGAGAAACAGAAGTTAAATGTAGTAACAAGGAGGGAGGAGAGAGAGAATTTTATAAAAAAAAAAGCTCAGGGGTGAGGAAGTGAATGAAGAATGAAAACCCCTGGCCAGTAACCATGGAGACGGGTTGGCTCTATTAAATACAAGGAATCCTAGTTGGTTTTCTTGGCTTTATTGAATGTAAACAGTGGCTGGGGATCCACAACTGACTGAAGAATCACCCTGCTGGAAATTGTGCTATAGCTTTGAAAACTGCTGTACAATACATCTCATTTTTATGTAAACAACTGGTTTCCTACTGGGCTATGTGCTCAGAGAGGCATTATCTCCGCGGCATGTTTCACATATTTGTTGATCTTAATTTGATTTTAAACTCCTCTTGACTCAAAGTTTAACTCCTACGGCTCACATGACTTGTAGCCCACAAACTTCTCTTCTCTTCTCTTCTCTTCTCTTCTCTTCTCTTCTCTTCTCTTCTCTTCTCTTCTCTTCTCTTCTTCTCTCTTCTCTTTCATATATGTTTAAAAAGAATTTGGACATGGAACACAAATGACTGGAAAACTACAAACACAACTACAAACCTATCCATCCACCCATCTGTTTGTCTGTCCGTCCGTCCGTCCGTCCGTCCGTCCGTCCGTCCGTCCGTCCGTCCATCCATCCATCCGTCCATCCGTCCATCCATCCATCCATCCATCCATCCATCCATCCATTCATTCATTTTTTCTATGCCTGCTTCCTCCTATTCCACATGCTTGAAAAAAAAAATATATATATAAAAAAAATCTAGAATCTAATCCCAGCAACATACTTTATTGAAAGGTGTGAAAGAGGCATAGGAAAAAGAGAAAGGTTTATAGAATATGTTAGTAAGATTTTTACAACAAGTGAGGGTGCCAGGATTGGGTATAAAAGGAGCTTCCACCAAAGGTCAATCTTATTGAGAAGGAGTGCCATCGAAACACACTGTCATTCAGTATAGTCTGTTGTATTCATCCAGATATTAGGGCTGTCAAAATTAGCACGATAATGTGTGTTAATGCAAATTCCTTTTGACAGTGGTATTTTTTTTAAGATTTATACATGCACATGTAGTTTTAGAAAGTAGTGAAAAAAGTACAATATGGTTCTGAAGCAGAAATGGACACAGAATGGATCTTTCACACAGTCAGTTTAGCTTTAAAGCGCTGCAAGATGATTCTCTAGAGAAGACTAAGGTCATTTCTATCTACTGTTGATGTGAGCCGACTTACCACCTTAGTACGTTGCATCCCAAATACCACTTAAGGCCCATTTATGCTCGACGCAGAAGATGGATACGCTGATGGACGGACAGTTTTGTCCGTCTCCTGCGTTGGTTACGCTAAGTCGGTTGGTCCTTTGTCAGGGAGCTTAGCTATCTGTCGCTGGATGCAGAAGATGGAGTAATACTGTCAGAAATAGTGGGGCCAGTGCTGAGCACAATAGCTGACATGCTACCAGGGAAAGAAACAAACCAGAGAAGAAGAAGAGAATCAGCAAGGGAACAATAAAGCACATAAAGCACATCTAAAGACAGACTGTGATGGATAGCTTCCAGCGGAGATGTCCTGATAATTCTTTAACCTTTTAACAGTTAATCTGGATAAACTGAAGACATTGGAAATGGTGCTAGAGCACTGTTTACAGCACTGTTTATAGTTTGTTTCTAAATGAAGGTGAATCTGTCTGAAGTGGTATGAGAGAGAGTGCATGTGTGTAGAGTCATTTAATCTCAGTTAAGTAAAATATGACAAGTTACTGAAGGGCCTTATTTTATAACTGCAGGTACATAACTGCTCACAGGAGTATTTAAAACTTAATAAATATGCTATTATGGTACATTTTGAAACATAAAAAATGTTCAGTTAATACTCGAGTAAACGCAAGACACTCATCCAGTTAATTGTGATCAAATATTTTAAATGACTGACAGCCCTACCAGAAATAAAACCTGAAACTGTGTTATGTAAGGAGGAAGTCAGATATCAACCAACAGAAACTGTGAGCAAACAGTTAAATAGTTTAAGAACATCTTAACGTGTAACTGTAAATAGTTTTATCACTAATCTGTTGGTACCAGACATCCTGTGGGGAAGACATGACAAATAAATATGTAACGTACTCAGACTACCTTCCAAGTAGCTACACGTTATACACCACTGGAAAGCTAAGACTCTCTAGATTTGAATTATGTATATAATTCCTGGGGAAAGTCATAACTGTAGATTCAGTAAGTACTTATTTCAGACCGGTCACAAATGGAATTTATATTTGAAGCCATACTGTACTCCAGTAGCAGATGATACTGAAACAAAAATGGTCCTGTTTTATCAGCAAGGGTCCAGTAAAAGTAGTAAAGAAAGATGGTCCACAACACATTTTTTTTATCCATAAAAAATAGTTTGAGGCAAAAATTTAAGGTTTTTAAGGGATAACCATCTGTGAAAAATGATTTGATTGAAACAAACCCGAAAAACAAGTACAGTATTAGTTTGTGGTCTTCAGGCACTCAGATGGAGATGGATTATAGTTTTTCTGAAGTGTTCCTGATACACTAAACTCCATTCTTTGAACCAGATACTCAATGGCCTAAAGACATTTTCCGAATCAAAACATCTTTTCTTCAAACCCGAACAGCACTCACGCACACTTTGCAAAACTCTGCTTTTTATGCTAAACCTTCAACACATTCCTAGACCATAAACCCATTCCACACACTCAAATAGACTGAAACATACAGAGAGACGGAGGAGGAAGAGTTCACATGAAAAGTGGTGGACGAGAAGGAAGAGGAAGCTGAAGAACAATCATCACTGAGGACATTTGGATAGACTTTGTATATGACATCCTTATTTGTGGAATGAGAGGGAAGCTGGACAAAGAGCGCAACCCAGTCTGAGCACATGTAAATTATGTGTATATATTTTACAACAGATCTAAACCTGTGGTGGAAATCACAGGATGAGCTCAAAAACACTCTAACAACCAAACCCTAACCTGGGCTAATTTAAAGTAGGATGAGCTGGAATCCAGAGGAAAACATCTAAGGCCACATGATAGACAACGTCGTATTTCGTGTAGGTACTAAGCTCAGGGAGAGAGAGATGATTTAAGCAATTAGTAAAGTTTCAGAAATACATAATTAGTCATGTGTAAAATTCTAACCTGGCCATAATTTAATTGTTAAGCTGTATAGCGGATTGAAACATATTACATATGAAACACAAAATTTGATGCAATCTTATTTAATTTTAATAATATCTTACAATATCTTATAGATATACAGAGTGTCATGACACAGTTTGAACAGCCTGGTCTCCAGTTATGAATTCTGTCATTTAACAATATTTTCCAATAGAAAGTCTGACATCCTGCCCTGTACTTTTACTGCAACCTCAAATACTTGGCATCTAATTTGGCAAGCAACAGGCTAGGGGCTGCGGGAAAGGATTGGGACTATTTAACAATCCTTTTTCACCAGATCTGAGCCCTACTTTGGATAGACTACAGCAGAAAAGACTCACTAAAGAGAGGGTAAAGGAGCCCCCGTTACCTGAGCATAAAGGATATGGATGCCTCAAGCTCCTTTTGTGTCAGCTTGGAGAAACCACTACAAGGAGAAATCAAATGTCTTGCAATTAATCATGGGATTTAGGTCATTTTAAATCATTTGTACTAATAATCAAACATTTTTTTCGAACTTATTTAGTTTTATATTAACAATGAACAGCGTTTAAATAATATTAAACACCTGAGAAGCACTATTAACGCGTAAAATCCCTAAAATTTCTCTCTGTACATTACATTGTAAATAAAGACTTGAAAGAATTTGATATATGAATGAAATTGAAAATTATTTTAGTACTTAATTATTAAACTGGGAAAAAGATAATCAAGTGTTTGGATCATCAACAATGTGTGGATATTTTTTTTTATTTAATCTTATTTCACAGTTTAATAATAATTTAATTATATATATATATATATATATATATATATATATATATATATATATATATATATATAAAAGAAAAACAGACCAAGTCATCATTTGAACAATAATAAGTATTTAGATTAAAGCTTACCAGTTCTTAGAAAAATCATCTGCTAAGAAAAAAAGATAACATGTTTTATTCCAAGTAAGTAGTTACGTGCAGAAGATGACAGCATACACACACACACACAATGGGAATGCGGGGTTTCCTGGAAAAAGAAACACATATTCATCCCACTGCTGAGCAACACAAATAGCAAGACGCGTAAAGGAAACTGTGTGCTTGTGTTTATTTATTTAACTTCTCTTTTTCCTTCAGTGTCTATGGAGATAAATGACTGTGCAGTATGAATAAATAAAAAGAACATTTCCGGAAATGGGGGCCATGTGCAGCTGCTTTTTGAATTAAAAGAGGAGTAGGATCCCCTCCCATCAAAACCAGCCCAGTGACACCAGGAGCAGGAATGAGGGTGATAGTCAACTTTGACAGTTACTAAGTAGCCTGGGGTGAGGTGGGAGTTTCAACACTGATTTGGCCTCACTTGGAGGAGCTCTCGCATAACATCACTTGACATTACTCACATAAAGCCTACTAAGGTGCTCTCAGGCTGTTTTTATAAGAGTGTAGAAATCTCAGGGCAGGGTGGGACATTGTGTCTCAGTGAGACAGCCAACCACAGACAGGGAGCTTTACTATTGTGTAAAGTGGCGGTGACTTGGCTGTGGTTGGGCTGACTCGACTGGCATGCAGGCACCGCTCTGCTGGCTTTGTTTCACACAGTTGTGTCGAAATGCTCCTTCACAGAGCCTCCTTATGAACACCTTCATGAAGGGACTTGGCCATTACTCAAACCAGAAAAGGAGTCGGTCCTGCTGCATGCTTTGTTTGTCTGTTTATGTTAAATAGCTGGCATTTATCTGATGATCTTTTTCAGGATAATTTAACATATGTCTAAAAGATGAATGGTTAACATTACCAAGGTAATAAAATGCTGGTAATTAGGAATACAAGGCTCAGCTAGGAGACTTGTTGTGAATGTTGAGAAGGTAAACTAATCTTGGCAAGCCTCATAACTCATGTTCCAAGATGTATAATGTCAAAGTGTAACACAGTTCAGTTCCAGTGCTTTTTGAATAGCAGATTCAGCTTTTTAATGATCCCACAACGTTCAATAAACTGTGCTCCTGAACTAACAGAGCCAACCTGAACCTTCCAACCCTGAGAAGTAGCGCAAGGAATCATTTATAATATGTGTGCATACAATTCTTGGCAGGTTAGACAATATAACTGCTCCAAGTGATCCTTCGTGACTCTGGTTTTTCCAGTGCTGATCTGCAGCAGCAGCTCAACAAAGACGTGATTGTTGAGCAAAGCCACCCTATTGGTCTTTCTCAGCTGTAACCCAAAAATGTGATTTGTCAATTTGTGTTTGGAGCTCAAAAACATGTTGTGGCTACACCCGTGCACCGCCCCAACTGCAGTGGCCAAACATCTACTGACTTTTTAAAATGATAGCCTGACGCATGACTCATGGCGTTTCCTTTCCCCAAAATACACCAAGAACAGAAAAAGGCTTCTTGCATAACTCCACAAGCAAAAAAAGCAAAAAAAAAAAGAAGTTGTTTTTGCTCTTTAGCCATTCACTTTGGTTTTATGCAATCACGCTAGTGCTTTTGTGAGCTTTTGATGCAGTAATGATGCTGAGGGAGTGGCATCCATGCTGGATGTATTCACACTGCAAACAGTGAGTTAACTCACCTGCAGGGTGGGGTCGAGCTACCCAGGATACTAACAGGTCCAACCACATTCTCTATTCTCACCTTTTTCTCAGCCTGCCTCCGTTTTGTGATCTGTAATCATCTTCATACATCATACGTGTATCATACATGTGGCTTTCTTGTGTGAGAGCATACCCCTTTCTTTTCTGTATCCAGGAGGTTTTCAGCCAGCTTTGGGTGGATCTGTTTGTCCTAGTCACCCGTTTTTGGCTTGATATCAAAGATGTGGTGAGGTTTTGTGGAGGTTAGGCAATTTTAAGAACTGAATTGTTTCCCAGAGGGATGTAGGTGGGACTTAAAGTGACATGTTCAAGGTGTGGTGCCTGAAATACACACAGTTTAAAATGAATGGACAGATTCACCAAATTCTTGTCTTTCCCCTTAGTTTCTTTCATTTGTAAAGTCAAACAGTGATGTTTTTGTGTTTGTGTTTAGAATGTAGCTGCACAGCTGGGCCCTAAAGGTCTGCACTGGTCAAGTATTTATCTCTGAAACCTGCTATTTCTCTGCTGACTTACACAAGCTGACATGGCACTGACCAGTTTCTCTGCTGACTCTTCCTGTCTCAGTGGTTTGTTGGTAGTTTTAAGCTCATTTGTAGCACACAATGACCTCAGTCTCCAAGTCTGCACAGAGATAATTTCATCTGTTTCATCTGCTTGAGTGTTTAAAATCTCTTGAAATTCTTCTCTTCTGATGTCAAATGTTTCAACTAATGGCACATGTTTTCCCAGAACTTCAAAGACCCTGGAGTGTCCAATGATTTAAGATTTGTATTTGCCCAAGTAACTGAAGAGAGAGAAGGAGCAAAGCTGAAGCCTAACTAATCATTCATTCACCTACAAACTGGAAACACCCATTATACCACAGTCAGAGGGTGGCTGACATTGTGATTAATGTATGTTTTTAACTGCACCATAGATTTACTCTTTAAGTTGTATTTTAAGTGCTTTTAGTGCTTCAGGCTTTGACTTGATAATGTGACTCTCTTTTTTTTATATTCACCGTGTGCAAAAGCATTGATCCAGACCTCATTTCTTTATATTTTGCTTCCAAACAGCAACACGTTTATGTAAACTGGTCTTAAACTTAGTTTCTAAAAGTTTTTCAAAGTCTTTCTTTGGAAATTTGCTCCATTATCAGTCAAGTCCCTTCTATTAGATTATTTTTAGAGGAATGTCTTTTGTTTTCTAAGTCCTCCAACTCTGACCCCCAAATCTTTCAGTCATAAAAAGTAATAGGCTATGCAATATAAGATATAAATAATATACATTTAACTCAAGGGATCAAGTCAGTGTTGTGTAAACACATAACAGATATCTTAGCAAAGAACCAATTTTAAAGCACTTTGTCACCAGCGACCTGTCACAAAGACACATAGGGGCTGAGTTATGACGAGGGCAAAACTGCTGCGCTATTTAACATTTGCTGCGCAGTTTTGCTCTGGTTATGTTTCTACGATTAGCGCCTGATCTATTAAGACTGCTCCTGTTATCATTTGCGGAGCAAACAGCAGTATTTAAATGAGGATTTAGCGGCGCTGTTTGCTCTGTCATGTAAGGTTCTGGAGAGCAAGGAAACCGCAAACGCAAAATTAACTTTTATCCGATAGAAGTTGAGACAAATAAAGGAGACAAATAAAAATATTGCGGAAGTCGAGGAAAAAAATCTAAATGTCACCAGAAATGCTGCAATATAGTTTCATATTCAAGTTCAATTTATTTATAAGGCACACTAACAACAACCTTTAGGAACCAAGGTATTGTACATATAAAAACATGCAAGGAACAAATAAGAAATAATAAAGGTTTAAAAGCTATAAAGAAATAATAATAATAATAATAATAATAATAATAATAATAATAATAATAATAAAAGACAGGCATGATAAAGTCTTTAAACTTATCCAGCAATTCTAATATTGCAACGCTGGATCGTCTCCACAATCCTCTTCTCTGGCATTCTAAATATATTAATATAATAGAAAAAAATGCATTATCTTAGTCGCCTTTCATGGTGTCTGTGCCTCCTCCTTAAAATTATTACTGCAGCCATTGCGCGTATACTGTTGTGCCAATTAGCACCTGCTTTTCAGAAACGCTATTTTTAGAGCAAACATAAACACCGCAAACTATTTGCGGGCTACATGAATCCCACTGCTGCGCAAACCAGATTTATTTGCATAGTCTCCTCCCACTAATGTGCACTTTCTGGCCGGAACGCCCATAATGCATATGCAGTAGCTTCAGAAACGCAAAGTGGAGAGCGGCGCAGTTTTGCCAGGATAACTGACGCAGTTCCATGTTTGCGGCTTTGATAGATAAGCTTGGGCCGATTTTAGCGGAGCAAAGCCGTCTGCACCTGTTTTAGTACACGCAAAGCGTTAATAGATCAGGGCCATAGTGTACCATTCCAAAGTTTGGACACACCTACCTATTAAATGTGAATGGGTTGGCGTGAGACAGTATTTAGCTTCATTTCTCTAGATGTATCTACTAAAAATGTCAAAGATAACACAATTTTACTGGCAAAATAATGTTTTTGAACCAACAAGGTGATTCCAGAGATATACAACTGAAAACTTGACATATTAGTGAGGTGAGCACAGAAACCAGATGAATTCGGGAAGGGGCAGGGATAAAACTAAAAAAAAAGAAAAAAAAAAAACCCTAAAAGAAGCATCTGGACCTTCAGTGGATCCATATACTGTTTTCTGAAACCTCATCACAGAAGGGTGTCAAGTTTAATTATGTTAAGGAGAAAAACATGGAGAAAAAAGCTGAATTATGCCAAAAAGAGAGAAAAACTGGACTGATAATCATTCTCAACCTTTGGAAAGGAGCTTTGTGAATCCTCCAACACCCTGTTTTCTTGACACTATATAAAGAAATGAGGCGCCGCTCAGGATTTTTGTTTCAACCAAATACACTGGATACACTGGATAAATAACTATGATTTAAACAGATATTTAAATGATCCATAAAACAGAACTGGCCTTTTTAAACCTGTCCTACTGTATCTCATAATGTAACTGGATATTTTTTCTTACGTCTGCAGGATGACATCTGTATTATTGAAGCCTGTGTCAAAACAAATAAATCTATTATGTGATATTAGCAGATAAACGTAAGGCCATTCAAAGATTCTCCTTCATGCTGAACTAAACCATGTGATGCGCTCAAGAATCAGATGACTTTGACTTACTGGACTCATTTGGACCATATCAGTCAGCACCAGCTATCAAACAGTGCCGATGAGTAACATGTAATGAATTTGCTACAGTTAGAAATTTCTCCACCCTCCTGTTTTACTTAAGCAAAGACTGGTACTCATGTGCCTCCACCTACTTTTCCCTCGATAGTAACGAGCAACATTCCCTCACCATGAAACGTCTTCCTTCAAAACAAAAGTGGGAAATACAGTGGGTGGTGGCCAGGAAAAAAGTAATAGGAGTAGCATGTTCATGACTGTTTAGTGCTCAAGTTTGTTTGTAGAAAACTTACACACAGCAACAGCCGTGTGATTGTGATTTGACTGGTTGCCATGGCAGCATTCAGTGTCAGGGTTTGAGGAGTCTCTCCACTCAAACACCAGTGAGTCATCAGAGGGAATTGACACCATCAGCTGATTGACAAAGACATGAGACGCCAAACACAAAGAAAAAATATGACTTTGTGTGTGTATAAAGCAGCAGGAGAGGAAAAGGAGGGCAGAATGGTGAGAAAACAGTGGAGCAGGAGGAGGCGGAGGAGGGAAATCTAGATTATGTGATCAAGCAAGCAAGAGGCTTGTCTGGGGTGTGGACATGAAAAGAGGGCAGGGTCAAAGTGGGCGGATGGGCTGCTTCTTGTGTTTGTGCATTTAGACCCGGAGCCTGAAATTAGTGTCATTGAGAGCAGAAGGATTTAGACTTGAAGAGACACTCGGCCATCTAACAGTAAGTCAAAGATTCCTCCTTTGCTTTTAAAACTTTTTTTCTTACTTTTTCTGCGGCTGGTCCACAAAATGAAGACATAGATCTTTTAAACAGACTTTATCTTGATTATTTTTAAAATTCTCATTCAAGAGAGACTGGGTTATAGAGTAAATGCAGGTGTAAGGATACCTGCTCACCGTAATGGTCTTTACTTACCTATGCCGTTGTAGAAACTTCTGGACAGGTTAGGCTGTGCAGATGTGTCTGGATGAGTTGCATCATGTACAGGATACAGTTCTTGTTCATGCTTTGTTTTTCTAACATTCCCTAATCTGTCTTGTTTAATGGAAAATGTGCAACTTAAATGTCAATTTAATTCCAATGGGAGTCTCTCTGTGGGAAAAGGTTTGTAAAGATTTTGAAAGATATTTAATCAAACTATTCCACAAGTGTGTTTCAAATGAAAACATCATGTTCAAGTTTTTATTTCTGGCCCAGTTCTCTGCTTCTAGTGGAAGATGACTCACAAGAACTCATTTGTATTTTAGCTTTTATTGCTTCAGGATGAGATTGCACACAGAAAATATTTACAAGCTAACACTTTCTGCAGGCTGTAGATGTTTAAAGCAGGTGGGGAATAGCTGCAGGTCTGATCACACATAGACCAGCTTGCCACTGGTAAAACTCATGTCTGTATAAGTGACACAGAGCTGGCGAAAATGTGCGTGCATGTCTGTGAGGACCCAACCCTTGACCACTCCTTTACCGACAAGAGAACCAGCACATTCCACATATGACACCACCTCTGATCTTCCCTGGAGCGGCCTCAGCACAGGATATAACCAAACACAGTTCATATACACATATGCTTGATTATGAACACTGATGTACTAACTGAGCTACTTTTTTATGATTAATGCTTTGATTACAGATTAAACCTTTTTATACATTTTTTCAGATTTTTTAAAATTTTTTTTTTGGAGATAGGGGAATCATTGCAACAGTGCATAGTAAAATACAACATGAGGGATCAGCAAGGTGAGGGATTAGCGTGTATTCTTCAGTTATTTTAGGGAGTGGCTTCCTTAAAGCATCAGACAAGACCAAACTCATCCAGCCATCACCAGCTTCACTCCTCAGTCAGCTCTGTCCTCCTCCCTACCAACCATGTCTGTTGGTCCATAACCAGACTTTTCTGGTTGATTCCTTCTCTGTCAGCAGCTCTACACCAGCCCACCGGCTGATTCCTGATATAAACTTTATTATGAGCTCTATTTGCACTTTAGATGAGATTCAGCTGGCTGTAACTCAAAGTAATCTGACGTGGAGAAGCCACTCCAGGAGTGGTTGCCAGGTTTTAGCTTTGATTCGGTGCTGTGAATGAATGATTGCAGGGTTTACTCCTATTGCACAATAATCTGTCATAGTTACATCAAACCCAAAAATGTCTGACGGGTGAAAAGAAAGCTCACATTCATTTCTTTTTTTTTTTTTCCAGCACAGTCATCATGCTGATTCTCCTCGCTGGCATCTTCGTCCTCCACATCATAACCATCATCCTCCTCCTGGTGGCCACTATTGACAATGTGAGTAATTTTGGTTTATCTGAGCATAATCTCCCAAATCCTGACTAATTCGAGTGACACGTTAATGTCCCGTGATGACCACTCAGCTCTCTGCCATCGCTCAATTCCTTTCCTGTGAGGGTTCCACTGTTCCTCTTCTTAGATCGCATATTTGACATTTCTGCTTGTCAGATCGGCCAGCCGTGGTGTCATCACCTTGCACCACATCCGTGCACACTTCACATACACATTTAAAATATGCAAGACTTCCACCTGTGCTGTAGTGAGTGCACAGCAAAGGGTCAGCAGCATACCTCCTGCTTTGGATTTTTGTCATTTCCTGAATACATGCCAGACAGGGTGTAGTCACGCATTCTCCTCCCCCCTCTTTGAGTTTTTTTGCCCCATTCAGCTTGTTCTTTGTTTACTTTTTTTGTAAAAGTATTTTGTCACGTGGTCTGTAAAAGCTTTGTTTTTCTGTACTTCCTTTCAGGCCTGGTGGGTAACTGACAGCATATCCACTGATGTGTGGGCCCGGTGGATTTTCCAAAATGGAGTGTGGAACATTACTGAGCTCCCTACAGGATCAAACTACCCAACAGGTGAGAAACATCCTCAACAGGAACGGAAAGTCATATTTGAAGTGTCTTTTTTTTTTGCTCCCGAACTGAAAACTTACTTCATTAGTTAGATTTGATTGACAGAAGCCAAACACACACATTCTGATCAAATTCACAGTAACTGGAGCTCAACATGCAGCTGGAGATATTGCATATTGCAATATACAACGATAGGAACAGCTCGTTAGAACAAAAAATGTTCTAACCAGTGTTTGTCTTTACTTGTCAGTAACATTGGCATGTTTTTAAATCATAAAACATTTGGACTCTTGAAGTGAACTTTCCAGCCATTCAGCACTGCAACTCTTTCATTAAAGTTCTGGAGGATGCGTGCAGATGTTGAGTTCACTGACAACATCTCTTCTCTGGCTCCCCCTGCAGATTACCTCCAGGCAGTGCAGGCCAGCTCTGTGCTTGCATGCATATTCTCCTCTATTGGAATTTTTGTGTTTGCGGCTCAGCTCTTCACCCTCCCCAAAGGAAAGAGGTTCACAATCTCCGGCATCTTTCAGTTCCTGGCCTGTGAGTGTTTCTCTTACTTTTTTCTTACTTACTTTCTGTACCTTATCCTGCAGCATACATAATGTTTTTTCCTCCTCTTTCTTAGGCCTGTGCATCATGATCGCAGCCTCCATCTACACAGACCGCTTCCACATCAAAGAGAATGGTAACTACGGTCACTGCTTCATCCTGGCATGGATCGCCTTCGGTCTCACGTTTATCTCCTCCATCATTTACTTTGTGCTACGCAAGAAGACTGCAGAAAGAAACTAGATCTACTCTATTGACTGAGGCTTTTGTTGCAAATAGGTTTGTGTGTTTTTCAGACATCAGATTTGAGCTGTAAATGGAAATTCATCTACAGATACAACAGACCTGTTGATCCTCTCAAATACATACAGTGTTTAACTGAGTCTGCTTTCAAACAGTCAGGGGATCAGACTTTGTAAGACTCTAGCTCTGAAGTAAAAGGCAATCTCAGTCAATCACAGATGTATTTAAGTGGATTTTGAACCCACAGTTGGGCTGAATCACTTCAGGGCATCTGAGGATTAAGAATGTTTTCCTCAAAAGCCTTAATGTTTATGAGATGCTATGATAAATTAAGATGGAAATAGGCTACTTTATAATGAGGGTTACAAATCAAGTACTTCATTAATGCTCAGCTAATGCACATGAATTCCTTTATTCCACCATTGAAAAATGGCACGTATGTCAGCTGAATTCAACTTTATTTTCAAACACTAAGTGACTTACAGAAATAAAGCAAAATCTGAAAGCAAGCAAGTTAAACAAAATATAAACACTTAAAAGCTCAACACTTATAAAAGATATTTGCAAATAGCAGTTAAATACTAATATAAAGCAAATTAAATAAATAAATGAGTAAAAAGTAACCAAAAGACAGAGTTTAACTCAAATCCAGCTCATTTGTAAATGGACATCTATTAACTCACAAGCTATTAAATGTGAACTAACTGGATGAAGTTGCAGTGATGGGATGATTTTGTTAATAGTGAGCAGAAATTTGCATGGTACCTCATTATGGCTCATGCATTCTTAAAGCATCATTTAGGTAAATGATTAATACCCTTTATTTTAAACTGTTGCCATTAATATTGATTACTATTCCTGGCTTGATACAGAAGCAGGATGAAGAGTTTGATCTTTTCTTTTTAATGTACATTTACATACAGAGTGTAACAGTAGATTTAAAAAAATGGGTGATTTATTTTTAAATTTTAGTTATTGTTCATGTTATTTTATTGTGAGTTCATCAATTTCTATGTCGCATTTTAGAAAGAGCTGTCTGATTTCATGTGATCTAATTATTACAACATTCTTTTGTTAAGTTTTTGCTCGTGAGTTTCTTTTTGTTAAAGACAAAAAAAGATTTGTTTGTAATTATTTGTGAAAAGACACCAAACCAAAGGTAAATCCAAATCCATGCTGTTACGCCTGGTATAGTTTTTATTCTCCGTCATTCTTAAGGAAATGCAGCAGAAATTTCAGGGATGATTGTGATCTGTGACTTTCACATTTCCAGTGAATGTCACGATCCAGCCATAATCTGCTGACATGATGCACCATAACAGCCTTTTTGTTTTTGTAAGCTGTGCGTCTACACGGTGTGACAGAAAGACAAGGTAAATCTTGAAGCTTGAGATGTAATGTGTAAATATGCTTTGCTTCCCGTAATGTTCTGTATGTCTAATTCTGTTTTATTTTTGTTACCATAACATGTCTTGAATGACAATTACAAGGATTTGTACAAATATTAAAACTTCATTTTCATCCTGGTGAAGTTATTTTTGTTCCTTCCTCACACGACTTCTACCCGTTCAGTTATATTTTCTTTTATTATAAAAGTAAAGATCTTGATCCTGTTATCTGCTGTTGCAGATTTAAGTAACTGGACTGCTGATATCGCAGAGATTAAAAAAAACACTCATCATTAAATCAAAGTGACGGTTCACAGTGGACTGTAGTCCTCTTCTTGATCACAGTAACTCTTCTTGTGTCCCGGCAGCATCATTTGGACAGAGATGGCGGGAGCAAGCGAAGGAGACGGGGAGGGAAGGGACAGGCGGTGGAAAGGGGATGAGGGTGCAGGGTGAGATGGAGGAAGAGGGAAAGAGTCGGATTGTGTGAGAGGAAGAGACTGGGAGTGTGTGAGCCTTGGAGAAGACTTCCCTGACGGGGGCTCGTAGTAGGGGGACAAGTGGGAGATTGGTGGGGCGGACAAGGGTGGGGCAAGGGTGATGGCTGGGTTGGGAGGGGTGTAATAAGGAGCTGGAGGAAAGAGTCCCACAAAGTTATAGCTGCAGGGGTTGAGGCTGGAGGTGCGCCTTGGACCCACCATCAGGACTTTTTTGGTGTAGTTGTTCAGGGTGGAGACGCCGGCCGCCATGCAGACGGTGAAGGCGACCCAGGCCACGCTGACGGAGATAAGAGTGGAGGGGGGGACATGAACATGTTTACATAGGTGTGAGCCATTAAGTAGTCATGGACTACAACCTGCTGTCACTTAAAGAACATATCAGGGATTAAAGGATGATGTCTCAGCAGGATTTATGCATTTATCTTTAGTAGACTGGACTACTGTAAAGCTGTCCTCACAGGTCTCCCTAAAAAGTCCATCAGACTGCAGTTAGTCCAGAATGCTGCTGCTCCGGTCCTCACTAAGACCAAGAAAGTGGTTCATATAACTATTATGATCTTTTCAGGTATTCTTTATCATACTTCATTGTCATTATTGTCAGCACAATATTGTTATCAGCCAATATCGTGCACATATCTTACTGTTTTGTTTAAAAACAATAGTCATGATTTAATTTGACATGTTGCACATAATGCAAGCATTCTTATTTTGCACAAGGAGTGAATATTGCATACAGTAGGTTTCAGCTTTTTTTGCCAACAGGCCAAGTTTGCAGAATAATACTGCATTTTAATTGCACAACAGAGGAAACTTGATAATCTCTGCAATTAGGTTTGGGGGGATATTGGTATCAGTTATCGGCCATATGAGTTGTAAAAATCTGCATCTCTTACATCCCTAACCTCTGTGAAACAAAATGACATGAAAGTCTCAGTTGAAGTGTGTTTTTTTTTTTAAACATGTGTGCATTTTGTGCTGCAGACCTGCATCAAATCAGGTGATAGCAGCATCACCAAAAGTACAGAGAGGAAGTTGCAAAAATGTCCAAATTTTCAAGGTCTAGGTGCAACTGGAGAAAGAATATGTTTCTTTTTAAGGGAGAAATTCTGCACCTTGACTTCTCAGTGTATTGTTAACAAATGGTAAGCAGTGAGGTGTCCATCAGAGCAGAGCACCACCTTCATGATGTGGTGTAACTAGGTGCATAGGCACAGCACTTCCAGCATCACTGTGCTGCTGATTGGACTCAAATTGTGAAGCGTCTGCACATAATTAACAGTCTTTGGACCATACTTTATATTTCCAACTCATCCCAGCCCTCAGCTGCAAAATAATATACGTTTTAATACTAAACTAATATCAGTTAGTGGAGTTTTATTTCTTCTTGAAACACTGGCAAAAATATTTAAAGCCCATTCTTCAAGCCTGAAAACTTAATTTTAATGGGTCTGTTGTTTCATGTTCTAACTCCCTGCCCAGTTTTAAAGCTCCATTGCATCATATTTGCCATATAAGTCCACAAATAGACAGTTAAAGCTCATTTTTGTGGGACAGAGCAGTTTTATATGAAACATGATTGTTCTAATGAACTCACTAGAAAGCCCAGGAGTAGCCATAGCTATGAGGTTTAAAGTCTTCTGGTCCCATTGAGACAGTGGTCTGAAACACCTGCATGAACATCATGTGGCCCACCATCCCGAGCAGACCTGAGGAAACAGTTTAGAGTATATTTGTAACCACTCTGATTGTTAGATAGAAAAAAAACAAAACAAAACAAACAAAAAAACAAAAAACAAAACACTCCCCAACACAAAACAACAGTTGTACCTCCCAGGACTGTGAAGATGGCTGCAAAGGCGTTGAGCAGCTGGCCCCAGCGCAGCGTCGAGGGGAACCAGGCCCTGATGCACAGCTGCACAGACAGCAGCATGCAGCTGATTAGCAGCAGGCCGATATACGCCAGCTCCATCGACAATGACAGCCACATCATTGCTGCAGATGGAGGAGAAGATGTGAGGACAAAATAGAGCTTAAACTGTCAGAAAAACAACGAGAAAAACAACAATGAGTAAATTTACCCTTTTCTGATCCGGGAGTCAAAGTATAAAAGCCTCGACACTTCTCCTCTAGAAACAGAAAGAAAACAGAAAATGTGTGTTTTTTTTTTCTTAGAATTGTTTCTACTTTCTTAAGAACAACTGAGACTAATTATTTAATGGTTAGACTGAGGTAACAGTTTACATAAAATGCTTTCACTGCCAGAACTGAATTTGATAGGAGATTAGAGGATTTGGTTGGCATTAGTCTGGGAGGATGGCAGCTGAAAGAAGAAGAAGAAAAAAAAAAAAACATAACAAGACGTGCTGGTTTTGATTTTCTTTCAGAAAATTCTTCCTTTGTTTTAAAATTTTACTTTCCAAATTGAACCGTTTATTTTTATTTATTTATTTTTAGAACAAAGTATGTGCAGTTACATATAAAGACGTAGTCACACGAAAAGAGAAAAACAGCATCACCCTGTTTCAGTGGTCTGTTAAGCTTCTTTGTGGCTTGATTACCAAACTGTTTTCATGACAACTCCAATAATCTCTATATGGCTCTTAACTAACTGAAAGCTGAGCCTCAGGAAAACAGATGCAAAGACTCAGCGGAAGAAAATGAAGTAAACATGTCATCCTTTTTCTCTTTACATGAGAAACATTTAAAGAAATATGCAGCATCCAGTTCTATTGAGTTATTTTTGTGTGTATCTAAATTTATATTTGTTTCCCTTTTTCTCACATTTTGATCTTTTTTCTCAGTCATTGCACCATCCAGGTGTTTCTTGTAAATACAGTGATTTTACCTACTTGGCTTTTCAGCTCAGTTTTTTTCCCTATTTGTTCCATTTTTTTGGTACATGCTTGGCCAGAAGTCAATCAACCTGAGTTGGACTGTAAATGTGACGTCTACAAACTGCAGACCACTGATTGGCCAGGAAGTGACATCGCTGGATGAGTCGTGAGAGCGACTCTTTCACAAGAACCCAACCATTTTTCAAGCAACACTAGGTGACTTTCAAATCCTAAAACTCTGTGCTTCTGACTTGGTCTGATGGTACGCCGACATTCATTAAGCACATTCCTGGAGGCTATAAAGTAAAAAAAATATAAGTGGAAGTTGAGTCTTAATTTTATGATCACTCCTTTTCTTTTCTAAGTAGTTCATAATTTAAACATCCAAGGATACACATCATTACCATGTTTTTGTTCCCCTGAAGAATATTACCATCAACTTTCCTCTTCTTTAAGTTCTGATTTGGTCTCCACCGACTCTTTAGCTCTTTAGCTGCTGAATAATCCATCAGCAAACCTCTGGTTTGAATCTGAGTTTATTCAAAAGCAACACTATGTATTAATCAATAAAAAGTAAAATGTAAAAGGACCTCAGTGAGTCATATAAAAATTATAAAAACATTGGGAACAAATAAGAAAAAAATAAGGGAATATTAATCAGTTAATAAGATTATGAATAAATGCATTTATCATCACAATATTTGTATGTTTGCTTAATAATCCAAGCCTACTAATCCTCTGCTCAGACCATGAATCATAAATGCTTACTTAGCGCAACTGTGCTGAAAATTTTTGGTTTGAGCTTACAGTATTATTCACATCGGCTGTGAGCGAGTCGGTGAAAACCCAGCCGATGTTAGCGAATCCTGTTAACCTTTCTCTCTCTGGCTTTTAATCCATAATTGAGTCCTGCTGTTGAAGTCTAAATCTGCACAAGCAGAACACACACTGATGATAATCCTCTTTGGGCCAAACACACTCACAACAACACATAAATGGATGCAAACGAACACACCGGGTACCTTGGTTCATCTACCTTCCTGTGGCCTAGTGCCACAGTTGTGATGTTGAATGTTTTATGATACTCGAAGCCCAATGAGAGCATGTAATGAAATCGCTCAGTGATAATGATTAGTATTATAAGCATCATGTGTTTCTAATTATTGTCTTTACCTTTATTTCTACAAATCCTAAAATCTAGCATTTACTCGTTTACTAATTTCCTCAACCTGCATAATTCCTCTGAAGGTCATGACTGACAGGGCCGGGCTTTTTATTAGCAAGCAACCTTGTCCTTTGACTCCTGGTTGGGATCAGTGAGAAGTTCTCATTTCAGCTGACTGCAAAGTGATTTAGCTCTCTCACCCCATTCGTCTGCATAAATGTTCTCCTCGCAGATGAAAAACAGGCCTGTGTGGAAGGTGGGAAAGACGAAACGGTCGTCCCCGGTCTCCCAGAAGAACTGGATGTTGGAGGAGTTGGACATGCCTGGAACAGGGATGCAGTTGCTGTGCTTGGTAGCTGAACAGAGCGGCTTGGGGACCTTCTGTTTCCCCACACACCAGAAGGAGGACACCAGGGCCACGGTGCTCAGGAGGAGAGACACGACTGTCTGGAAAAAGGAGAGGGACGGGGAACGCATCCTCTGCAGGAACGCCATCATGCAACGATTGAATGATGGCTGATGTGGGGAGGAATCGAGGATGGAGATTCAAATGTTTAACAGCAATTCAAATGCTGGCTACTTGATTTAAATAGAAAAGGGTAGGTTAGAGAATGTCAAGTTATTTGCGTGGCACTAAAAATACCACCAGCTTGTTATTAGTTTCCAAGGAGATGCAGCTCTGCACATGTGCTTCGGATGATTGGCGAGGTGTTTGAAAGAGAAAGTGATGAAGAGCCGGCAGCTTTATAATCACTAATCACTTTTAAGGAATGAAAGACTGTGACAAAAATTCACAGTCTGGTGGTAATTGGTGGCAAGATAGACGGTTAAATTAGAGGAGAATAAGTGAAGACTGCTGTCACCGTGGAACCTTTTCAGCAGACAGACACAATAAATCAGAGCACTTTGTGTCAAGCAGTAAATTAAGTTGTAACAATGGAGAGAAAAAAGATGAATACTTACTTATTTCAGTCTTTTTTTGGAGTAAAGTGTGTGAAGGTGAAGGAAAAATATCTCCCTGCTGCTCTCTGAATCAACTTCTCTCTTCATCAGACAGTGAGAATGATGGAGGATTTTGGCCGTCACGCTGACCTCTGCGGCCCGTGTGACTGTCACTCTTTATGATCCAATCCACGCAACACTGCGAGCATATCACACTCTCATACACACACACTCACGGGCACACATCCTCTTTTTTAATCCAACCTTATAAATCCACAACAGACAGCTCTGTTCCATCTGTTTTCATTTTGATTCCTAGACTCATTTTGATCTGTTTCACTCAGTCTCCCCCACCTCTTATCGACCCCCGTCTTCCAAAGATTTCCAGCCTGTATAAGCGTGTGGAGCTCTGTTTTCATGTGACCTTGACACAGTGAGTAAAAACTCAACACATACACACACACACACACATACAAATACATGCACAGTATTGCTTTGCTATGTCACATTTGGGCAACTGAACTATATGGAGAGATGGTGACCCTGCAGCATATGGAGGGAGGAATCTGCCACAAGGAAATACTTAAATACAGTATTAAATAATTAATCAAAAGTGTTAATAATTTATACAAATGTATACTCAAAACTTACCTGTTCAAAATTGTCTGCTTCATACGACCACATTTACCCACCGGGACTCTTTCTTTCTGTGTCTTTGATTTTATTTTCTTTAACCTTGTGGTTCTGCATCTGAATTTTATGTCTAACGCTCTGTATTTTTATTGTAGAGTGCACTTGTGTGTTTTGAAAGGCACTTTTAAATAAAATGTATTATTCTTATTAAAACTGTAAATAACAAATAAATAAATAAAGTGACCAATAATTACCAAACGTGTCATTGAATAAATAATACTGGAAATAAATATAAAGTGCCACAATAAAATACATAAGTACAGCATTTAATAATTAATTAAATATGTCATTAGTTTAATAAAGTAGAATACAAACCTAAATTTTAAACGTGACAAATAAAAAAATTAATTAAAAAAAATGACACGTTTTAATATGTTAACAAAAACTGAGCCATTTTGCAGAAACTGTGCGTAGCAGATAAATCCAACCTCACAGTCTTCAAAGCAACAAGACAGCCTGGTGCTTTAAATCAAACGCACCTCATTACACACACCAGGTGTGTTGACATGATACCGAGGAGGAAAGACTTAGAGAAAAAACTTTTGCTGCCCATCAAACATATGGGGCGCCAAGTGTAAAAATTCAGTATAAAAGTTGTAGCTGACACATTTTCATTATTTATCTCACTTTTCTCACATTTAGCACATTTTTCCTACATTTAACATAACTTTTAACCACATGTGTAATGGTCAAATAGAACATCTAAATCTAAATTTTAAATCTAAATCTAAATGCTATATGTTAAATCTAAATGTTATATGTTATATCTAAATGTTAAATCTAAATGTAAATGTTTAAATCTAAATCTAAATATTATATGTTAAATCTAAATGTTTAAATCTAAATCTAAATGTTATATGTTATATCTAAATGTTAAATCTAAATCTAAATGTTTAAATCTAAATCTAAATGCTATATGTTAAATCTAAATGTTATATGTTATATCTAAATGTTAAATCTAAATGTAAATGTTTAAATCTAAATCTAAATATTATATGTTAAATCTAAATGTTTAAATCTAAATGTTATATGTTATATCTAAATGTTAAATCTAAATCTAAATGTTTAAATCTAAATCTAAATGTTATATGTTATATCTAAATGTTAAATCTTATATCTAAATGTTAAATGTTAAATCTAAATCTAAATGTTATATGTTAAATCTAAATGTTTAAATCTAAATCTAAATGTTTAACCTAAATGTTTCGAATATATGCTAATTAACCCCGCCCCTTTTAACCTCAACCAATACGCTAGTAGGGAAACACTCGCTCGCACGCACGCACACACACAAACACAGGTCTTTACTGTGAATGTCTTTCTGCATTTACGAGCTGCACTTCAAAATACACTTTCAACCAACCACTCACACCATTAATGGTAAGATGCATATATTTATTTTTAACTTTCTAAACAACATTTTGCGGACTTTTACTGTTAGCTAGCTACTTAGCTGTAGCTAACGTCCAGGGCAAATTTATCGCTATCACTGCCGTCACGTCACAAAGAAAAGTGAAGTGAACCAAGAATGCATTTCCTAATCCTTAACTGAGTAAATGTTGTAATGTCCAAAGTTTGTGTGTGTATTATTTAAAAGCCACTACCTGTACTCAGTCCATTAAGAGAAATCTTTGTTTTCTCTTTTTCAGTAGGCTCCTCTGCCCTCTATCCCTTGACAAAATGGGGCTTCATCAGGCTACTTGAGCCAAAGTCAAAACATATAAAAACAAGATGCTTGCCTTTTTCTCCAGAAGCATCAGTCTTTGTCATACCCAGACCAGATTAGCTTAGGCTGGTCTCGTTGGAAATTTTTCCTTTTCCACATCATGGTCTAAAGATCAACTAAAGAGCTGAAATGTCCGCAAAATGTTGTTTAGAAAGTTAAAAATAAATATATGCATCTTACCATTAATGGTGTGAGTGGTTGGTTGGAAGTGTACTTTGAAGCGCAGCTCGTAAATGCAGAAAGACATTCACAGTAAAAACCTGTGTGTGTGTGTGTGTGCGTGCGAGCGAGTGTTTCCCTACTAGCGTATTGGTTGAGGTTAAAAGGGGCGGGGTTAATTAGCATATATTCGAAACATTTAGGTTAAACATTTAGATTTAGATTTAACATTTAGATATAAGATTTAACATTTAGATATAACATATAACATTTAGATTTAAACATTTAGATTTAACATATAACATTTAGATTTAGATTTAAACATTTAGATTTAACATTTAGATATAACATATAACATTTAGATTTAACATATAGCATTTAGATTTAGATTTAAAATTTAGATTTAGATGTTCTATTTGACCATTATACATGTGGTTAAAAGTTATGTTAAATGTAGGAAAATGTAGGAAAAATGTGCTAAATGTGAGAAAAGTGAGATAAATAATGAAAATGTGTCAGCTACAACTTTTATACTGAATTTTTACACTTGGCGCCCCATACAAACAAGGCCAGAAAAAAAGCAAAAAAAAAATCTGAGCTTCAGTAGCCGTCGAGCATTTAGAACACCTCGATTTTTCCAGATTTCTACTGAAGTTCAAGCAGTTCAAAGTCTCGTTGTACTCGGACATAATAGCATACAACAAATAAATAATAGAAATTAAAAAAGAAATCATAAAATATGTCTAGAAACTTAATTGTAACCTAAATGTTTGACTCATCAAAGAAGCCATCTTCGGTAGATATCAGCTGAACGGACTTTCCACCCCTGCAATTTATGTAGGTATGATGGTCTGTATCTCTTCCACGTTAATAGCTTTTAAAGAAACACACTACTTTCTGCTGTACTATTAAAATAATGTTCCCAAGGGCATGCAAACAAAAAGTTGGGACACGCATAGGAGTTGGTAGCACAAGTTTTAAAGGCTTGATCTACCTCCAGTGCTGCACAGCTTTAAGCTGTTAACCCATTTCATGTTCCTTGAAATAGACTTCTTTCCATAACTCTGAAAAAAACTTTGTTTTTTTTCTTTTGTTTTTAATCACTTACCTTTGTACCATTTCAAGCAATTTACTGGACTTAATCTGCTTAAATAAATAATAAAGCAATGAAAAAAAATAGGTTGTTCTAAAACTCTACACATCTCAGCATGTTAAATTACAGAACAGTAAGAAAATGACTAAAAGTGGCTTGTTTGTTGTTTGTGAATGGTTGCCAGGCAAAAGCCTATTCTCTCTAGAAAACAAAACATGGCAGGACAGCTTAAGTCTGTAATGTTGCATCTGAACAAAACCAGATGTTTGTTCATGCTGCTCAGCACCATTTTCTCAAAAGTCAAAACACAGCACAAACTTTTTATGCAAACTATCAAACAAAGAGGAAGGATTTGGGCTTGTTTTTGCAGCCACGGGATCTGGACACCTTGATTCAACCATAAGCTCCTCTGTACACCAAAATATTCTAGAGTTAAATGAGAAGCCATCTGTTTAATAGCTAAAGCTTGGCTGAAATTGGGTCATGAAACAGGACAATGATCCCAAACACAGCAGCAAATCTACTACAGAATAATTGAAATTGGAAAAAAAGTGTTGCAATGACCCAAAGTTAACCTGACTGAAATATTGTGGTAGGCACCTGAGGAAAGATGCACACTGACGACTTTCTACAAGCTTCAACGAACTGAGGCAATGTTGTAAAAAGGAGAGGACCAATACTCTTCCACAACGATAACATCTGAGAACTTCAATAACTTCAAGTCATCACTGTAAAAGCTACTGAATCCGAATATTTAGCATTTTACACACTGCCTGTTTTTGCTCAGTGTTTATTAAATAAATATTATTGTGTTATGTGTTGCTCACCTGACTTTCTAAGGCCTTCTTAGGATCAGATTATTTTGTTTTTGTCCAAATAGTTTAAACCCTACGATTAAAATGATTGTAATCACAACAGTGAGGCTAAATGGTGTTTACCTGTCCTGCAACCACTGAAAATTTGGAGTGTTATGGAAAGAAAAGCAAAAATGAGGCCTAAAAGTGTTTAAAAGCACAAATGAGAAGATACCATTACCTAACTGGTTTTTCCACTCTGGTAAGATGATGCAACTCTGTGGAACAACATGACTTTTAAGTATAATGATTCGAGGTAGTACTGTCCAATGAACACTTTTCTTCTCTTCAACATCTCACTTGTCTATGTAATATTTTTAATCGAATGCCATCTCCAAATAATTCAGAAGTCATGACTTTCTTTGGTTTATATTTTACACAGCACCCAAAATGTTGGGAAACAGATTTTTATGTTTACATTTTACTCATATCAAATGTAATATTTAAAGTTGTTTTCCTACAGAATACTTTAGTCTACACAACATGATACCCTTTAAAAATAAAAACCTTTGCCAAGTTAAATCTTTAACTTTGCGAGATTCACATCAGCAAACGGGTTAAACTCTCCTCTCAAAATGAATTTTGCTTGAATGTGTGCAGGGATGAAAATAGAAGTAGATAGCTAATGTGTCACAGAAAGAGACCTGAGCAAACAGTAAAGTTGCTAAACAAAAGAAACATGGCAACCAAAGCAGAAACAATTCATCCATCCATTATCTACTGCTTATCTGGGTCGGGTTTTGGGGGTAGCAGCTTAAAAAAAAGCAGAATTTCCTTTCCATGGATACTTCTTCCTTTTTATCTGAGTAGATCCCCGAGGCGTTCCCAGGCCACCTGAAGGTCCAGGTCCCTGCAGTGTGTCCACATAGAACGAGCCCAGAACACCTGACTAAGGAGGCATCCTAACCAGATGAAAGAGTCACCTCATCTGGCACCTTTGATGTGGAGGAGCAGCCGCTTTACTCCCAAGTCCCTCCTGGATGGCAGAGCTTTTCATTGTATCTAAAGGAGACACCTGGTGAAGGAAACTCATTTTGGCTGCTTGTATTGGAATCTTGTTTTTTTGGTCACTTCCCACAGCTCGTCAGCATAGGTGAGGTTAGGAACATAGGTCAGATGGTAAATCAGGAGCTTCATCCCCTTCACCATGACAGACCCATCACTGCAGCCGATGCACCAACATCCTGCTCCATTTTTCCCCAAGACCCCAAAACACCCGAACTCCTCCTTGGGAGAGGATCTCAATCCTGACCCAAAGAGGACATGCCACCCTTCTCAAAGCAGGACAAATGAAAACAAAACAAAAAAAGCTTAAGAAATAAGGAGCATATTTGAAGCATTTTAAGTGTATTCATAATTCATATACATATTGACAGGTTTCTAATACAGCATGGTTTTGATAGTGACTGTCTTCTTTTAAGTTTGACTTTTTTGTTCTTTTTTTTTTTACAAGAATAACAATAAAAAATGATAAAGACAACACTATGTAGGACTCACTTTTAAATCGGATGGCAATGCTTCTTTTGAATGTACTTTGCATCTCCCGATTAGATCGCTGCTGTGCCACTGAAGAATGAAACCATTCAGAAGTACTTGGTTAAGCTCGCTTCACATCGGCCGGGGCAGGCGGCCAGTTGCAGGCGTTCATATGACACCATCTCCCAAGATTAAGTCAAAAAATGTTCATCACTGTCTTAGGGACTGATGTGTTAGTCATGTGTAAGTTTGCATGAGGAACGTGGTTGCAAACTGATGAAGGCTCCTCGTGGTCCAGTCCATCTCCTCTGTCAACATGGTTAAAAGATGGCAAACACGCATAAGTCCATAGTGTTATCTTCTCCTCCTACAAGTCTCTTGCTTTTTCTTTGCACATTACGAACATTTTTGTACTTGAAAAATAAGACTGTCCATCTAATTTTTCCATGAATACTATCTGTACCATAAAAACCCCAGCGATGAAAAATAAGAACACTTTTCAAAAAGGACCAAAATGGAATCAAAGACCCAGATATCGGCTTTTTTTTTTCTTCCCCTCACACAAGCACACACACACGCACACATACACTCATTTCTCACTCATACAAGACTTTTTTGAAAGGCAACAGATGTCCATTCTCCAAGGCAATAATGTCTTTGCGGCAAACTCGACCCTGACATTCCAGACATCACCACTCTGGCTCATCCCTCTCCAGGATTGGGAAAAATAAACCTCAAAACTCATGTGCTGACTGAATAAAAAATGTGTGATACATCCATTTCATTTTCATGAGTAAATACTGATGAGGATACAAAATAATAATGACTAAAATAATAAATGGTCATCCTAATATCATAAGACAAAATACTACTAGTGAGCGGATATAAAATTCTCTCATTTTTTGGGGGGGTTTGATCCCCAATTTGCTCCGTTACACCTCCTCAAAGCAAATAAAAAATAAAAGGTAGATGATGATAAACAAGAGTTGAACACTTTAAGGGTGTCTGGAAAATCAAAGTAAGCCTAGAGAGGAAGTTTGTTTCTTTTGTTCTTTACAGCAAAGTTCCTTTAATTCTTCCATCAGCCTCCTCGTCTTATTTCGTCCCGCTTTGATAGTTTTTTTTTTCTTCTTAAAGTCTCGTTTTTGCAACTCCGTTCCTGTGTTGCATGTCCATGTTTTTTTTTTTTTTTAATTTTCTGCTTTAAAGAGCAATGATTATATAAAAAAATGTCTCTCCTCCGTTGTTTTAAATGTAGATAATGCTGTTTTCTGTTGAAAAATTGTACATTCCCTTTAAGTTGTTCTCTACAAAATGCCAGTCGTGTCTTCACATTAGTCAGCCTCCTCTTGTCCAAGTTAACCTAGGAGAGGATACACAACAAAAAGATGATCATATAAAATAAAGATTTCATGTAAAGAAACATTTCACCAATAGGCTCACTTTAAGTTGGATTACTTGCAAAGATTACAGCCGTTTCCAAAACCTTCTTAAACATAGTTGACATATTACGCAGGGCGCAGCAAGCGGTACTCTGTGCTATGCTAGCAGTTAGCATGCAACTTTTTTTTTTGCCTGTTTCTGATTTAGAAAGCAAAAATAAACTAGAAGCACTAAGAGAGCGTAGACCTCCGCCAAGGTAATTTGTTTCTTGGCAATGACTGTGGGCATTATTTTTGAGTTAGAACCTCTTACGGCAGGCATGTCAAACTGGTCCAGCAAAGGGCCGTGTGGCTGCAGGTTTTTGTTCCAACCAGCCAAGAGCACACAGTTTGACCAATCAGCTGTCTGAAGACTGAGATCAGTTGATTGAATTAGTCAAATCTGGTGTGCTGCTGCTTGGTTGGAACAAAAACCTGCAGCCACACGGCCCTTTGCTGGACCAGTTTGACATGCCTGTCTTACGGCAAAATTATCCCCATCTTTCTATAGTGGAAAATACTTGAAAAAAATCCCTGGATCCAGGCGGTGATCTGGACCAAACCCAAAATCTAATCACTTGTTCCTTATTCCATTTCTGACATTTCCTGAAAATTTTAAGGAAATCGGCCCGTAACATTTTGAGTTATTCTGCTAACCGACAGACAAACCAGCGGTGTACAATAACTGATAAAGGGGGGATACCTAGCTGAATTTTTTGAAGATGACTAGCAGGGACATAAAATAAAATAAAATAAAACAGCCAGGTGTGTTGTATACCATTATTATGGAATGCAAAGGTAAATAAATTAATAAATACACAAAAATAAATATGAAATGATGAATAAAAAATAAATTATTAAAAACTAAGACGTTGTCAGATGTTTTGTCTTCATTATACAACACAAAGTAAAAAAGGCATGAATAATAAATATGAAAATAAGAAATAAAATAAACTAAGAGGTTGGCAGCGGTGTGCTATCATTATGCAATAATAAAGGTAAATAAATAGATGAATAAATAAAAAGTAAAAATGCACAAAAAATAATTTCTAAAATAATAAATGGATAAAATGAATAAAAAACTAAGAAGGTACCAGATGTGTTGTGTTTCATCATTATGCAACACTAAGGTAAATAAATGGATGATGACTAATAAATAAATAAACATTTATGAAAGTAAATAAATATGAAAATGAAAAGTAAACAATTTATTTTTGTTTGGAGACTGTAGGGGAGCCATACATTACGGGATAAAGTATGCAACATAGACAATTTAGATAAACACTGGAGAACTTTTCCAAAATCATAACCCTATTGAGGTACTTCTCGCTGCTGCAGACTTTGCAGTCGTTCTCATACTACAAATTACTATTTGACCAAATCAGCCCATAACTACTAGTAAAGTCAATGGTTGTGAAAACAGACTACATTTTCTTTCAAACAAATCCTAATGAAGCAAAAGTAACACACAGCCATTATAAAGCCTTCACTTGAAATAACCATTCTATGTCCTACATAAACAGCAAAAATAAAAGATAATGTTTGTGTATCGGTTTCCATGGAGACAGGCTGGTCTGAATGTGAGGGGGTGGTAGTGACGGGAAGTGACAGGAGCACAGTTGTGCAGGTGAGAAGAGCAGCAATATGAGGGTAATCATTTCCCTCAGGAGCCATTCAAAGACCACCCGCTTCTGATGGATGGGTATTAAATAGTTTAATAGAGAAATTAGTTGAGGAGAACACTGCACGTTATATAGATAAATATTTGTGGGGTGTGAATGATCCTGCTGAGTTGTGAAGTTACACTGAAGTTGGTGACAAAACAACATAATATAGATGCCAACACTCAATGAGACAGATACTGTTTTCCAGGCTGCATGAAACACATGGAAATCCAGAGGGTGTGAGGAACAACAAACATACACTTATACACTAACGCACTAATCCAGTGAATAAACCTACATTCAAATCAGATTACACATCCACATCAAAGCAAAGAGATAAGTTTAAACTTACAGCTCCCAGACTGCGGTGTCTCTTCCTCCCCTCGGTTTCTTTCAACCTCTTTCTGACTGCTCTGGGTACACTGACTTGGCTGGCCGGACGCTCTGGGTAAACTGAGTTAAAAGGAGACACGAGGAGTTGGAAAAAAGACAATAGAGTAGATTTAGTGAATCAGCTGTGGGGAATTGCAACACCAAAACGAAAAAGAGTGAAAGAGTGAGACTGTTATAAAGGAATTCCACAAATGAAAACCAACCTCTCTTTTTTTACCTTGTGCTTCGGACATCTCAGTGAGAAGTTATCTTCGTTTAGAGAACAATCTGACAAAATAATAAACAAAATCAATCCTTAAAGGAGTGTACCACATCATTTTTTAATAATCAGTATCTATGGGATGTATCAGGGTAAGTCTTTCACAGGAAAGCTGTATTTAATGCACCAGCTCACCTGCTTCAATAGCACATAGGTAGTGGTAGCGGAGTGTGCAGCCTTTACTATAGCAGCCCAGGGTTGAGCCCACCATCTCACAGTATGAACAACTCTGAAGAGGAAAAGACAAAATGTTTCAAAACAAAAGAAATGATGACAATCACTTTTGAAGCTGACAAAAAAAATCTAAGCAAGCTGTATTATTACATATTTCACAACACAGGAGTCACACTTATACAGCACATGCAATTTATCCCTAAAAAAGACAGGTCAAAAAGATGCAGACAACACTCACTGTCTCTCTGGCACCATCTAGTGCCTCCTGCAGGCCGTACAGTCTCCCATTGACTATGTAAACTCCACTGGTCCATACAATACATCCTTCATGCACCCACAGCTCCTCTGGGTCTATGGGCATCTGAGGCAGCTGTGCCAGTTGGGCCAATGGTCCCAGGGAGTCCAAGGTGGGTGGAGGGGGCTGAAAGGGTAGGGATGCCTTACTGTTGGATGGTACCATTCTGGGGGAATCTTCACTGGACTTGTGTCTCCTTTTAAAGCGAGGATGCGATGTCAGCTTTCTGTGCTGAGGTCGCTGCTGAGTTTCATCTGTCGGCTGCAGCGGATGTTTCTGCGCTGCATGCTGCTGGTCACTTTCGAGGTCTGGCTCTCTCTTAAGCTCAGGGATAGGTGGGATATCTGGATTCATGTCTCGGGTCAGAGGTGTCTTAACAGTGGAGGAGGATGGAGAGGATGAAGCTGTGTTAGTTTGCTTGGCAGCCACATACATCATCTCCTCTGTTGTAGCTGGGGAGGCAGTTCTGACTGTGGTGGTGAAGGATTCTGGGTTTGAATCTACATCCACAGCACAGATGTGCTCTGTTGAAGGCTTGGTGAACGGAGCATGGTGTGTTTGTGTGTCTTGGATGGCATTCAAAGTATTTGAGCTCATGTCCGAGTTTGGTCCGATTTTGTTTGTGCCTGTGGGGGCCTGACATTGTCTGATCTGGGGCTGGTTCTTGGGAAGCTTTGCGGCATATTCAGCTGGATAGTACGGCCCATACAGATCTCCGAGGTGCTTGTAATTTGCCCATTTCTGACACAGGCAACATAGCAGGCGGCCTGAGTGATTAGTCTCTGTAATCACGGAGCCTGAAACAACATAACCAGATGAGGGGAGTGCTTTGCCTGACTGAAGTGTACTTTCCACCTCGTCTGTCTCCCTTTTCTCTGCTTCTCTGTCTCTCCATGATAACTGGGAGGAAATAGCTGAAGTCAGGAAGGAATCAATCCCACTCCCGCCAGCTTTCCCTCCGACTGCACTACGCTCCCCTTTCATCTTATCCTCCTCAGCATTAACAATTGTACACACTGCCCCGATTTCTGGTACTTTTTTCTCCACATGTATATGAGGAACAAATAGGCCCTTTCTGTTCAGATCCATGAAAACTCTATTTGAGCCGAGACTCCCTTCTGCCCCTAAAAGCGCATGGTCATCTTTGGCCATTGACGGTGCTGACGCTACTGCCCCTCTCCTCCTCCTCCTCTGTCGGCCCCTTCCTTCTAGTGGCTCTTCTTCATCTTTCATACCTCTGCGTCTGCGTCGCACAGGTTTCAACTCCACCTCTAGCTGTGTGTCCTCACTTTCAACATCTGCTTTGACTGGCTGGGTTAAAATGAGTGGAGCTGGCGAGGGAGTGTTTTTATTTTCTGACAGAGGCGGCACCGGGGGCGTTGGTGTGCAGCTGGTAGTCTGTACTACTGGTGGGGTTGTGGCAGCTGCCGGAGTTGGGATATGTGGGGCCGGAGGAGCACTTAGAGTTGTGTTTTGTGTCTGGACTTGAGGCTGGGCCTGTGTTTGGACTTGGTTCTGGGCCCGTTTTTGCTTATTCACACTCCCAACAGGCCTGCCTTTTTTCTTGCCAGATGGGAAATAGCCTTTAGGCACGATATTCTCTAGTGGCTTTGAATCTTGTGGCGACAGACTGGATCGTCCAGAAGACATCTGATGTTGTCGGTTCAGCATGTGTCCTTGATGGGGTGGGGGTGTCCCGTAGTAGTCGCTGCCAGGGTAGTCTTCAAATCCCATGCCAGATTCTTGCAGTTTCTGTCTGAGAAGGTTAGCAGCAGACTGTTCTCCTCTGCGTGTCTCAAGTTGCTGGTAAGTATTTGTGAAGTGCTGAATGTCTGACAGGGCAGATGAAGACGGAGGCGGGGAACCTTGGACTGGGCGAGGAAGAGGTGGGGGAGGAGGTAAAGGACCAAGCAAAGCAAAATCTTCCTTGTCACCAGATGCTGACGCAACAGCGGATCCTAACCCAAAGTCAAAATCCTGTTTGATGGTTTGCGATGTCTGATGGGGGTCGCACGGGTAGGAAGGCGGAGGTAAAGGCCCAGTTTCATCAACTCCTCTGTAGGGAATCATGTTGTTTAATGAGTGACTTTCATCCATGTAACTATCATCTCCTCCTGAAATCCTGGGGAAATGTGCCAAGTCTTGGTCCTGTGACTCATTAAATGTTGGTATTTCTGAGTGTGAGAAGCCAGGGTAATGATTGGACTCATCATCAGCATGGCCTACTGGCTTTTTAATATTTGGGGTGATTTTCTGTACTATTGCCTCCAGTTTCAAACCTCGTCCTTTTCTGGCAGGCAAAACCTTGCTGTTACCACTTGATGGAGACAGAGTTTGTGAAAATGCGTTCTCCCCTGACAGAGGGGAAGAAAGCCTGGGACATGGCAAATCAGAATTGGATGCGTCATCTTCATTGTGATGGCTGGACTCGGCCTGAGCCCCGGGGGAGTGATGAGAGTTTGTGGCTGCTCGCTGCTGAGACGCATCTTGCAGTTGTCGTTTGGCGGGAATGGGAGAGATAAAAGAGCGGACTCTCCTTCTTAACATCAGTGGATTTGTGTCTCCAGAAACTCCGGCTTTAGTCTGACGCTGCACTTGTGGCTGAGTGGGGGCCACATCTGTAGGAGGCTTAGTGGAGCTGGCTGGAGGAGGTGGGCAGGGATGTTTGGCCTCCTCAGTGGCTCCTCTGCAGATTTCTGGCTCAGCAGAGTTTTGACTTTGTGACATTTGAGGAGGAGCAGGGCCAAGTGAAACTACAGAAACAGGAGAAGAAAGAGGGGGAGGTGGAGGAAGTGGAGCAGGTGGTTGTGGTCTATAGTATGGTTCTCCATCTATAATTCGAGCCCCCTCTCTTCCAGAGTGCGCCGACTCCCACATTTTTATATCATAGTAAGCACTTTGATGATGAAGTGAAGTTTTGCTTGCATGTTGCTCACTGGGCATGCCTGCTTGGGAGATAACTCGCTGCCTTTGCTCTGATTGGCTAACCTTATGTCTGCCAGGGGAAGAGCTTGGTTGCATCACGATCTCCTTCGAGGGTCTGTTCATTACTTTCACCCAGTCGCTCATGTCATGAGCGTGATGCGGGGGCCCGTGAGGGTGCGGATACATTTGAAGCTTATTTGTAGTTTGAGACTGAGGGGGTAAATGGTGGTATGGATGGTGAGAGGGAAAATGCGGAGTACTACGTGACATCATGTTGCCTTCTCTTGTATCTCCATATCGAAATGCAGGAAATGAGCTGCCACTGCCAGCTGACAGATCAACACCATGGAGATATGATTGATGCCTTGACGGTGAAGACAGAGGATTAGAGCTCATTGGATGAGAGCTCATGAGGGTAATATCGAGATTACCTCGCCTATATGGGTCAGCACTCATTCCGGCTGATGAATTAACAGATTTGGGATGATACACCATGTCTGCTTTGTTAACCCCACTGCTGCCATGATGCTCAGTCTGTAAACCAACAGCATTTGTCCCAGACTCTTTTGAAGCCATTTCCATTTTCACTCGTTTCTCCCCAGTATCCTTTTTACTTAGATCACTGGCTGTCGCTGGAGAGGAGAACGACTGCTGAATCACAGAGGCACCACTCTGACTTTTCTCCCACTCCCTCTCTCGGTCTCCCTCCCTGTCCCTCTCTGGCGTACTGCGCTGGTTTGGCGACACATCACAGATGACGGAGCGCCGCTCTGATGGGGCTAATATGGAGCCTGATGATTTCTGAGACTCTGTTTGACCAACAGTGCTAGTTAACGGTTCTGGCTCTTGCAAAAGGAGCTCCTGCACAGCAGAGGAGGAATTAGAGAATGCTTTCTTCTGTGGCAGAGAATAGTCCACTAGGTTTATATGTTTTGGTGGGGGCTGCTGAGCCTCTGTAGCCTGTGGTAAAATGCTCTGAGAAACACCCACCTCGGTTTTTTCTGTATTTTGAAGATTCTTAGGATTGGATACCTCTGACTTCACAGCAGGCTGGGTCTCTGTTGGAAAATCAGGTTCACTTCCTCGTCTCAGATTTGAGGTTTTTCCAGAGGTTCCCGTTTGGGCAGAATGAGCCGAACCCTCAGGTACTCCACTTTGCATCCTTACTCCATCACTCGGAGCAAATGGGTGTTTAGCTGGAAACTGCTGTTGAACTTGATGATGTGCAGAAAATGCCTGTTCTGGTCTACTATATCGCCTATCTAAGTTGTAACCTTGAAGAACCTCTTGCAGAAGACTTGGGAATTGCTGTAATTGTGAACTTTCCTCCTGACCTTTGGACCCCTCTCCTTGGCCTCTCTTCACCAAAGTCTCAGCTACAGAACCAGCATCTTTTGGTTGCACAGGGCCATATCCAGTTTGTGACTGTTGGTAGCCTAAATATCTGGAACTAGACTCCATTGCGCCCAACAGGCCAGCTCTTACTCTGTTCTTCATGGACAAATCTGAGCCATATGTTGATTCTGGATAGCTGTATTTGTGTGCAGCAGACTGGGGAGGATTTTGAGATCGGCCACAGTTTGATTTCTGGTGCTGAGAGGAATACAGACTCAGATCTACACCTTCTTCGCCATTGTGACTACTTGATTCCCTTAAATAGGAGTGTGACTGTTTCTCTTCCACACAGTTGTCTTGGGGATGCTTACTTTTTTCAATGTGACTTCCCTCAGAACGAGCTGAAACAATCACACCAACACTGCTTGCATTCTGTTGCTCCTCTGATCCACGTTTGTCTTCCCTCTTATTACTGTGCAATTTAGATGTAGAGTGCAACCTATTTTCTTTGTCCTGACCATTTTGTGTACTGTTTTCTTCATCTTTTTGTATTTGGCTACTGACCTTCTGTGTTTTCTCAATAGCAGCTTCACTTTCATGTTTAATTTCTGCCATCTTCCTCTCCCCACCTCGGTGGTCATATGTCAAACCAGATTCTGGGATGCAGTTTGGTTGAGTAAGAACATTGGTGGAGTTGGAGAATGGAGATGAGGAAACTGGAGGTGCTGAATGTAAAACTGGACAAGTCTCTGATGATACAAAAGATGGAGATGATGAAGGAATGTGAGATTCGTTTACTTTTGTTTCTGTGGTAGCTTCGACTTTTGATGGAGAATCAGAGGTGACCGTTTTAACATTTGATGCTTTTCCAGGATGTTTTAGGGTTTGATTACAGCCAGTTGCTTCAGACTCGCTGCTTGCACCACTCATTTGCCTCAGTCTCCCATGTTCCGCTTCAGAAAACTGCTCTTCTCGATCAATTTTGGTCCCTGATGGGCCCCTGACTGGAATCAAGGAGGACTCTTCATCAGCACCAGCATCTAAACCGGCACCATCACCAACCCCAGCTGCACCTCCATCTTTGACTGTGCTAGCACTTGAGGCTGCACTTGCATTTCGACTCCTTGGCTGCGACGGTGGCATGCCATGTGTTGGCTGCGGAATCTGCCCGCCATCTTTCTTCTTATGGGAGAGCACTGTGTCAGTGAGGAGCATGTGCTGAATTGTGTTTGGTAGATTAGCTACTTGTGAGCTCAAGGCATTAAGACTATTCAGACCGGCATCCTGCATTTTGTCAAGTGAAGAAGTTGAAAAAACAGACAAGCCTTCCTCTTGGGATCCAATCCCAGTGCTTTGACCCATTTTGTTACGGCCCGTTGGAGGAAGGCTGCACCCGCCAACTGCACTAATGCTGTGACCTTTATGACTGCCACTGCTACCACAACTACTGATGCTGCTATTTGAGTTGGGTGTAGGACTTAACTGAGGCATAGTCTGCAGTAATCTACCATGACCATGGCTGCTACGGGGGTTCGGCGTAGGAGGATGTGAAGGACCATGACCTGAGGGGTTTCCGTGTGCCTCTGAGACACCCATCAAAGGAGAAGGAGAAGAGCTACAACTGGGGGAATGCACTGCAGAGGCAGCTGGGGAGGGGTTGGATATTGGGCTAAAATTTTGGTTCATTTGACTTTGCTGTGTATTGGGATGCATTGGGGATTTGGCTATTTCTTGAGATGCTGGTTGAGATATACTGGGAGTGGAGGTTTGATGATGTTTAAGATAAACAGAACCTGGAGATGGACCCGGGTGCTGCATCTTTAGAGACGTTTCGTAACCTACCCCTAAACTGTGCTGCGAGTTGCGGTGTTGTAGTGCGGCTTGCTTGTGAAGTGAATGTAACTGTGGGGAGTAGCCGTGATAATTTGCAGCATGGTAACTCTGTTGAACATTCTCCATTGGCCCCACATTGTTAGAAACAACTGAACTAGGAGCTGAATTTGAATTAGAGTTGACACTGGGAGAGCTGTTGACTTTGGGATCAAACCCAGCATTAGCAGCTCCATCGAGATATCTTTGCAGAGGGGGGCTATACATTCCTGATGACCCCGTGGATGCTCCACTCTGTGGAGAGTAATGTGGGTACTGTGGGGTCATTCTATGCGCAGAGTTTGGATAGCTCCGATGCTGCTGTCCGTGGTGGACAGTCGGGAAGTTCTGCCCATGCTGGCGGTGTTGCATCTGAGAACCTGGTACTGCCTGCATTGCAGGGGTCTGATTTAAATTGTACTGATGAGAAGGAGAAAAGGCTCCAGCACCCCCACTTGAACCAGCAACAGAGCCATAATCTACTGAATATGGCGACATGAGACCAGATGATGGTGCAGAGCTAGATCCAGGATGCCGGTACTGGTGAGGTATCTGTCCATCAATACTAGGGTACCCAAAGCCACCCCCGTAACCCATACCTCCCCTTCTCTGCCTGTCCTTCCCAGCCATTGAAAAATAATAATCCATAGCATCCTTCCTGTAGGGGTTGTTACTGTTGCCACTGTGAATGTTACCCTGTGTTGGTGGTGGCTCCACAGCCGCCCTGCTCCTTGCACTGTAAGCGAGTATGTGGCTGGCCTGACTCGGGTGGTGATGGCCTCTGTGTAGGCTCTGCTGTTGCATCCCTGCATATTCATCTGTCAACCGTGGGGAAATCTGGGGCTCTACTGGCTGAGGGGGATATGAAGGTCCACCCATACCCCTCCCACTGAACCCAGGAGGTATAGAAGGGGGAGCTGGACTGTTAGAAAAATTCTGCATTGTTTTTTTCAATTTGATAAAAAAAAAAAAAAAAAGAAGAAGAAAAAAAGGAAATATCTGTAAGTGTCTATACCAGGGAATGATTCAGATCAAAAACTGGAGTAACCACAAAGAGAGTCCACAGCCTGGCAGTAAAGCAAGGAAATCCTTCTGAAATCCACTAAAAAAACTGAAGCAAAGCAATATATGGATATTATCATTGACGTTATAATCACTGTCTGCAGCGTAACTTGTGGATAAGGAGGTCAAACTGGTGAAAATCTCACAAATCCTACATATTCAATGTGACCGGGGGTGGTTTCTACTTCAAAAAGCTTCTTTTTGCAGCGGGGTCTTCAAAAGCTATTCTTAAAAGAGATATGAAGAAAAGTTCTGTTTCAGAAAAATGTGAGCAATCGTTCCCATGAAGCTGAAGCAGTTTGGCACTGAGAAGACGATGACATCATGGATGACCGCCACATCCTCATGCAGGATTCTCAAACTTAAATGTCTTTACATGGATACTCTCCTACAACAACAGCTCACGCTAGCAGAGCTATTCTAGGAATAAATCGAGCTGTGATCCATTTGCAGGAAAGAAAAAACAAAAAAACAACAATAACAAAGGAGCAATTCTTCAAAAACACCATTGAGACGGTTTGGTGCTTAAAAGAAATCCTTCAGTTCGTCAACATATGCAAGTTTCCCAGGACCTGACTCACACCTGCGTGAGACAAAAACCCCAATGAGGGAATCAAGAAGTTTAAATGTAGATCCTCACTCAACACTCCCAGATGCAAACACTCCATGGATCCTCTCATCAACTCTTGGATGCAGAGGGATGCTCTTTTTTTAGCTGCACACATTCATTTGGCCTGTAGAAGTATTTGGTCCCCCACTTAGCACTGTTCCTCTTTGCCTCTTCAGCATTTAGCCATCTTACCTTTGCTGCTTTCTATTAAACATCATTTCATTCTAAACAGTCCCGTGGCAACAATCTTCCCCAAAAAAAGAAAAAAAAAGAAAAAAGAAAAGAAAAAAAAGAAAAGAAAAAAGGGTAATCCATTTATTCCACTTCAGGTTCTTTCAATCCGAGCTCCAGGTTTCTGTTTCTGTTGAATATATCCATGCATACAAGTTCATTTTTCATGAGATGATGATCCGAAATCTTCACAACTCTGAAAAAACAAAAGATAAATCAAAAGAGTTAGCAATGGCAAAATTCATTGAACATATGCTGTGGTAAAGCTGATGTAGTTAATGTGGTCTGATCACATGATAATAGTGGTCTACGTTTAATTTTTCATCAGATTATCTTATCAAATCAAACTGCAACATTTCACTAGTAGACATGACAAACTACTCACAAAAAGTTAAAGATATTCAGCTTTTTTTTTTATATCAGAATGAACCCAGAATGCACTGTAACCTTTACAGGTTAACTTTAATTTGTCTTTCTCTACACATTAAAATGCACATCTTCCAACTTTTTAACATTTAATGCATTTTTGCTCAACATGCTGTTCTCTAACAAGGTGATTAATCACAAAGAAACCAAAGAAGTGTCTGAACCACTGATATAACCACTTAATGTTCCGGTTTAATGACAACTTCTTGTATTTAAAAAGCCCACTTTATCATACTGCTCACATTTAGACATCATCAGACCAAGACAACACTTTTTGTTAGCTTCTGTTTCAATAAATTGTTCAAGATGAAAGAATTACCACTGTGTGATTCTATCTAAATGCCCTACATTCATGATATAACATCAGTGTAGCATGAACTTTTTACATTTTCCATAAATTTCACCCAAAAGTTGAACATCCTAAACTTTTTGTGAGAAGTGTAATGCCCAATGCAGCTACAAAAAAAGCTATTTACATTGATACTTAGCATTTCTTTACTCCTTGAACTTTAGATTTCTTAATTGCAGAATCCAAACATATTGAACAAAATAGCATGCTAACGCAATATAAATATTTCAAATTACATTAGTAATTCTAGAGGGGAGTATTTATGAAAATAAAAACATCACTCTGCATTCAACTTCTTGCTGTATTAAAGGCTGCCTCTTTCCTTTCTCCTTGCCTGGACTGATATGAGCATTACTTTGAACCAATTCCCCTGTTTTAGTATGCACTGTGAATGCAGCCTTTACATCGGTTTAACAATATTTGCTTCAGCTGTCTCCGGTTTATAACAAGCAGCATTGTTGCAGAGAAACGTGGGGAATGCTGTTAAGGCAACAAAGTATAACAGAGAAGGTCACAAACACTCCCTCATTTGTAAACAATCAATCCTGTGAAGTCAAGACAAAAAAAGTCCATAACAATGTGACTACAAAAACATTAACTTCACTGTTTCCCCCTAATTTAATAGAATTTAGTCTTTATAGTAAATAGCTAAAGGGATGACACATCATTTATGAGGTCAGTACCTGTAATTACCACTTGTGACACAAGTGTTTATTGTCTATTTCAAGTGCATTGTAAAATAGTTAATAACCCTAAATAACTGCGGGTGGCTTCTCTTTCAGAGACCCTAAACAGCTAATAATCACACAGGGGGATATGGTTCGGTTGTTAAAACAGGACGGGTCCACAAAACAAGCTGATCACCCTCTAATCAATCAAACTGAGTCACACACAGCATCGTCAGTCAACTGTACACCAGGATGTTTGATATGAGGGTGCTGCTGTGTACAAGCGAGACACTGCTGATCTCCAATCATTTATTAGCCAGTTTCTAGATGACTTATTAATCACAGCATCTCACTGTGCGCGAGCAAACAGCAGCATTCACTGCACCCAAACAGTGCAGCAATAATAAAAGCTGGCTCAGTGCAGTCTGTCAGCAAGTCAATCAAATGCATTGCTGCCTAATTGATGAAAGCGTAAGCATATGTTTTGCTGAGAATAATCAAACATTACCTGTTATATACGTATGGTTTGTTGCCATCATCTTAACATGCTTTTTTGTCTCACGTTCATGGCTGCTACATTAGCTAATAGCAAGGTATACGCATTACAATTAGCTTTGTAGTGCTGCCTCTTTTAGCTTTGTGAGGTTAGCGTTAGCTAAAATACCAGATACTGCAAATTAAATATGCAAGCTAGCTGTATGAGCTGGGAGCTAGCTCAGCTAGAACTCCTCGTTAGCATCTTACCAAGTCTGGAAATTTCTTTTTGTCACATCATAACGTCCACATTAAATACAAACAGATAGTTATAGCAGGCTAAAGGCACAGGGAGCCAAGGAGCGTTTAGCCACTAAAGAGAGGTGATTAAGTGCAGATGTTACCCCCTCAGAAATTGGAAACTGGAAGCTCTGAGTAAATGGTTTAGCTAGCATAAATAACGTATTCTATCAGGAGACCTGGCGTGGATACTGCACTACAAAATTGCCGTCACGCAGCCCTGACATTTTCCATGTATAAACAGAGCTAACATTTGCCAGAGAGAAGCAAGTCAGTGAGAGACAGCTAGCTAACGTAATCTTAATGCATACCTGAAAACGTAGCAATACAAGGCCCCACGAAGAGTGAAAGGCTGTTTTGTGACAATCCCGCTGCTGTGGCAGGAAACCCCCGTCTAGAGTCCACTGCTCCGCCGCTATTCCCTCAGCCCTTTGAGTACAGACAACCCCGACCAGCGGCGGCGGAGTCGGGGGCCCCGTCACGACACTTAGATCCCGGGCCTTTCTTCCGATTTCCCCTTTTTCCTTTTGTCCTCACCTCCAAAAATGATGAGAGCGGAGCACAATCGGGGTGCCTCTGGGTCCCGTAACCAGCGAGGTCCATACACCCCCGCCCCCTCCCGTCTCGTTCCCTCGCCTCTCTCTCCCTCTTTCACACACCGCTGAGGTGATTCCACCTATCTCGAACTAAAATTAACCACATTGCCTTCTCTCAAGCCTCCATTAACGCACGAAGATTTGAGACGTCAGTTTCCGTCACTAAATTGCATTTCCATGCCTTCATCAGCAGCTCGAGCTATTCGTTTTCCTGTTAGACTACTGTTTTTTTTTTCTTGCAACAAGAAAGACCGCCTTGAAAATGCATACACACTCATATTCATGCACCCCCTCCCTCATCTCTCTCTTCATCACATCCCTTCACCACCCCTCCCTCTCTGAAGCTTTTGCAATTTCATTGATTTTATCCTGATTCTGCCATAAAAATCTTAGATTTTACTAATGATTCAAATGCAGCTTTTGCACAAGTATGCTGGTACTCCTTTGTTCTTATTTTATGTCAAGTGAGGGGGAATTAGCCTAATGAAGGCACCAGGCTACAAAAGCAATATGGAGAGGAAGCAGGACTGAAAGAAACGAATGGTTGTGTCTGTAATGAACCAGGGAACAGATAAGAGGCAATTTGTGGGGGAAATGTGTGACTACATCAAAGAAAGGTATGGTTAAAGCTTAGGTTTATGGTGGACTCATGATACTAAAATGCAGATCTAGTGCAAAAAACTTAAATCATTGCCATAATTTCAAGCTGTTCAAGCTGCTCTCAGATCATCTTCACTGCCAAGGCAACAATAGACAGGCTACAAACTGAATCCTTCCCCCCATTAAATTTATTGTGTTGTCTCTGCCTCGGCTTATCTGCTCTCACACAGGGCCAGCAACTACAGCGCAGACCCGCTCACACTCGCCAGCCATCATAATGATGTGCCCTATGCCCTCCATCCATGGTGCTGCACTTTTAATATACTGCAGTGTGTCATACATGCAGTCTTCTTGCACATAAACACAGTCACTCACCACAACATACATGCACATTAACCTAACAAGGACAAAGACCGACACACTATCACAGAACTCCAGTCTGAAATTCACTAACACATATTCAACCACTCACTTAACCTGTCAATCACAAGGGTAAGGTCTCTCTGTTTCCAACCAACAGTTCAATACATTTCATTTTCTTGCAGAAACACGTCTATTTCTATCATAGTTGCCATAGCAACTGCATCACAGAGGTTTAACTGAGGATAATTTTTAGGCTACGTATCTAGATTTGTTTTTCTTTTCTTTCTTTTTTTTAAGAGAAAATCATTATTTCAATGGTGATTTCATGCAGGTTATTTGGTTTTCCAGTGAAAACATTTAAGCATAAATCCCTTGCAAGCAGCTGTCTGCTCGTGTTGCCATGATAAGTCGAAGTGAAAGAGCTGTGAAGCAAGATAAAGGGCAATGATACTCTGGGCCAGCAAGTCAGGCAGCCAGGCCTATCCAATCAACAGGAATGCCTGCTGGGAAACACCCAGACTCTCTCCATCATGGGCAAGGTCACCAAATCTTCTACAGAAGAGGCTCAAAGCGCACAGTTGTGAAAAAATCCCCCAGCTTGGAACATATTTAATAGCACATGATTATACAGAATACAAAAAAAAATAAAAAATAAAAAAATAAAAAAAGAGAGAAAAAATAGATAAAGGGAAATGAATGTTGAACCTGAAATCACAACATCCCTTCTACAAAAGATTAAAGGTGATTACTGCTTGTTTTGAAAGGTAGGTTTTTCCATTTAAAATGACAACGAAGGACAAGAATTTAATTTTTCCAAGAAAAGCTGAAAGCGGTTATCTAATGACTGATACTGTTGCATGTTTGTGTGCTCTCACATTCCACAGGCTGCTGTCTGACATGTTACAGATCCTGAAAGAAACATTAAAAGGAATTTATGAGTTGACTATAATATATAAAATAATAAAAATCTACAGTCTAACAGGAGGAAAAAATAACTAAAATTACATCAGATTAGTTGAATCAAGCAGACAGCCTGTGATTTTGCATTTAAAAGAAAGCATCTCTTTTTTAATTCTAGGATTTTACATATCATAATAAATAAAAAGGATAATGTGGTCCCTAACACATATTAGAATTCTTATGATACAGCCTCAGATTAATAGCAACACACAATATTTTACTCTGAGTCACTATTTGTTAAAGTTAAACCTTGCTGCAGGAGTTCTGCATTAAAAAGGATTAACATCTTTTCTGCTTTATAAGAATTAAAAGGGCAAGGAACAGCCCAGTGCTGAAAATCAATGCACTTAACTGATCATTGTCAGTGTGAGAACCTTTAAAGAAACATGCAGATTTGCTGCTCTGGAGCATTCAGGTGTGTGTTGTTAACAGGAGGAAAGACATCAAGCCTTTCTCTCTAAAAACAACATGGCAGCACAGCGTAGGCTTGCAAAGCTGCATCTGAAAAAAGACCACAAGGATAAATCCACACTAACCAGCACTCAAAGAAAATCCACATTTCTGGAAGAATGTTCCTGAACAGCTGGAAATTATCAGACAAATTTGCAGACTGAAATTATGTTGGATGGGGTAGAGATTGAAAGAGTGAACAAAATTAAATTTTTAGGGTTGATAATAGATGAACAAATTAGTTGGAAACAACACATTAGACATATCCACAGTAAAGTTTCAAGAAGTTTAGCAGTATTAAATAAAGCAAAACAGAATTTAGATCATAAATCACTACATACTCTTTATTGCTCGTTAGTTCTTCCATATTTTAATTACTGTGCAGAAGTTTGGGGTAATAATTACAAAACAATAATACATCCACTATTTGTTCTCCAAAAGAAAGCCATAAGGATCATCCATGGGGTAGGTTATAGGGACCATACCAATTCATTATTTTTGCAGTCAAAATTATTAACATTGAAAGACATTATTAATTTACAGACTATACAAATTTTATTTAAGGCAAAACACAAATTACTACCTGCAAATATTCAAGGACTGTTTACAGAGAGGGAAGGGGGTTATCTTTTGAGAGGGAAATTTAATTATAAGGTCAAAAGGGTGAAAACAAGGAGGAGATGTTTCTGTATTTCTGTTTGTGGAGTAAAATTGTGGAATAAGTTGAATGTGGAGCTCAAGGAATGTCCAAATTTAAAGCAATTAAAAAAAATGTTTAAAGATAGTACTTTCACACAATATATGAATGAAGAAGCTTCTTTTTGAAATATGTATTTTTTGTGTTGGTTTAAAATGAACTACTTGCAATGGTTGAACAATATTAAATCATTTAAATGTGTATGTTGAGGACTGTAAAGTTCAAATGGAAAATTAACAGGAAGTGGAAAATATTATTTTAACTTTGGAGAAGGGGTGGGATTTAATAAGTTTTACTTCTTCCCGCCCCTTTTCGAGCATGATCTTTGTTTCATTTTCTTTTTTGTATTTGGAATTTTCATGGCTGTACATGTGGTTTTGTATGTGCTCGAAATAAACTACTACTACTACTACAAGACTAAAACACCTCATACCAACTGTCAAGCATGGTGGTGGAGTGGTGATGATTTGGGCTTGTTTTATAGCCTTGGGTCCTGGACATATTTTAGCAGCACCACTTCTTTCTATTAGTACAAATCTGAGCTATTTTTTCTAATCTCTACTATTGATATGTCAGGAATTTAAAATGCACCAATACTAACTAGTATCTATCTATAGTCTCTGTTAGTGTATGGGGCAGTTCACGGGCTTGACATACAGACCAGATAGATGCTGCTCAAGTACAAGGATGTGGAATAAGACCTCAGCTGGAACTTGAATGTGCAATCCCTGCACACAGAAAGGAACGGTGGCTAAGTGCTTGTGCTGTATGCTGAATGCACACACTGAATACAATTCAATCCTAAGTGTCATTAAGTGTATGATTATGCTGAGTGCTGATGCTTTTATAACATTTGTAAACCACTTGTTCTCACAGCAGAAGCGAGAGGCGTCACTTCTGAGGGAACAACTGATTTCTAGATTATATTGTACAACTCCAAAAAAAAAAAAAAAAAAAAAAGTGACAAAAGAGCCAGAACAGTAAAGCTTCTAGCACTTTTAGCTAACTTAAAGCTATTTAAAATACATTCTGGCTTTGAGAATATCTGGTATATTCCAGTTGTTACTTTCTTCATTTTTTTGCAACAACACAAGGTAGTCATCATGTTTTCTATTTTTTTTTTTTAAACGTTCTTGACACATTTCCTATTGAGGACAGACCAGGACAATAGACTAGTCCAGCAGCCATGCCTTTGTCGTATGTACAAAATGTTCTTTAATATCATGGATCCTCAATCCTGGTCATCGAGAACCGGTGTCCCGCAGGTTTTAGAAGTTTCCCCTGCTGCAACAGATCAGATTTGGGCTCAAGCTTGCGCAGAGCTTGAAATCAAGGTACATTATTGGCACATCAATTTGTTTATTGAGTCTTTTTTTTTATTTATGTGTTTAATTTTAATTTGGTAGTTTTGGTCCTCCATACATCAGTGAAGAGTAAATAAACTTTGCCAAGAGCACTGATACCATCACATAGTCTGCATTTTAAACTGGATGGTCTTGTTCTTTGTTTGGTTCGGAGCACTTTATCTATTTCTTCTATCTGAAATACCTCAGAGTCCAGAGAGGTTGACTCTGCCTGTGGAAATATAGACAAGGCAAGGCAAGCTTAATTTGTATAGCACATCTCATGTACAAGAAAATTACTTTACATAAAACAATAAAAGAATTACAGCGGGGTGCAGGAAGAATTAAAAAGTGCATTATAAACAAACTTTAAAAGAAATAAAATAAATTAAATAAAAACAGAAAAAGCTAAAATAAAATAGAAAAAGTGCAAGAAATAAACTCTCAGTGTAAGGAATTAACTTTTTATTTTTATTTATTTATTTGTGAAAAGCAGCAAATAGAAAGTTTTTAATCCTGATTTAAAATGCTGTGTTTCAGCAGACCTGCAGTTTTCTGGGAGTTTGTTCCACCTGTGAGGCGCATGAAAGCTGAAGGCTGCCTCTCCACATTTAAATCTGACTCTGGGAACAGAAAGTAGATTTGACCTGAGGGATCTGGTTGGTGCATAACGAACCAGAAGATCCTGAATGTACTTTGTTCCTAAACTATTCAGTGCTTTGTAAAGTAACAGCAGGATTTTGAAGTCAGTTCTTTGAGAGACAGGAAGCCAATGTAAATATCTGAGGAACTGAGTTATTTGATCTACTTTCTTGGTCTTAGTGAGGACTCGAGCAGCAGCGTTCTGGACTAACTACAACTGTCTGATGAACTTTTTAGGGAGACCTGTGAGTACAGCATTACAGTAGTCCAGTATACTAAAGAAAATTGCATGGACACATTTTTCTAAATTCTGCTGAGTCATCAGTCCTTTAATCATTGATATGTTCCTTAAGTGATAATAGGCTGAGTTCACAACTGTTTTAATATGACTGCTAAAATTCAGGTCTGAGTCCATGATACCTTCCAGATTCCTGGCTTGGTTGTTAGTTTTGAACTTAGCTGTTTTAAGCTGGGTACTGACTTTTAATCTGTTCTCCTTGACTCCGAAACCTATCATTTCAGTGTTATCGTCATATGACTGAAGGAAGTGGACATTTTTAATTTGGTCAATGCAGTTGATCAGATTTTCGATTGGACTGTAGTCTCCTGGTAAGATGGTTATGTAAATTTGTATGTCATCAGCATAACTGTGGTAATATATTTTGTAGTTTTTCATAATTTGAGCAAGCGGCAGCATGTAGATGTTGAACAGCAGTGGCCCCAGGATGGAGCCTTGGGGAACTCCACGGGTTATTTTGGTTTGCTGAGATTTATAGTTACCAATAGACATAAAGTTGTCCCTGTCTTTTAAATAGGACTCAAACCATTTAATTGCAGTGCCAGAAAGTCCAACCCAGTTTTTCAGCCGATGTTATGTAAGATGTAAGATATTATGGTCGGCCGTGTCAAACACAGCACTAAGATCTAGCATTACCAAGACTGAAATGTTTCCGCTATATGTGGATGTCATTAAAGACCTTAAATAGAGCAGTCTCAGTGTTGTGGTGTGGCTGAAAATCTGACTGGTAGACATCAAAACAGTTATTTAGTGTCAGGAAGTTGTATAGCTTTTTCTATATTCTTACAAAGAAAAGGGTCTGTAGCTGCTCATGAGTGACGGGTCTAAGTTTTTCTTTTTCAGTAGTGGCTTTGTGACTGTTTTTAGGGTCTGAGGGAAGACACCTAAAAGCAGATATGTGTTTATGATCTGTAAAATATATAAGGTCATGCATCCTGAAACATTTTTAAATAAACCTGGTTGGCAGGGTGCCAAGACAGCAAGTGGTGGTTTTCATATGGCCAATGATCTCATCTAGTTTTTAGGATTGATTGGAGAAGTGTGTCATGGTGTTTGTGTCTTTGAGTGGACACAGGGACATATGTCTTGCCCCTGGCATGGGAGCACTGACTGACTGCCTGATTTTCTGAATTTTGTCAATAAAGAAAGAAACAAACTCATTACAGGCCCAGTTGGATAGAAGTTCTGTGGTTACTGACACAAGAGGATTAGTTGGGCTGTCAAAGGTAACGAACAAGGCACAAGCATTATTGCTGTTCTTAAAAATGATGTCAGAAAAGAAAGATTTTTTTGCATTTCTCAGCTCCAGATTATAAATCCTTAGTCTCTTCAACATTTTTTTTTCCCCCATCTGAGTTCAGCTTTTCAACATTCTTGTTTTTCAGCCCTTACCAGTGTGATATTTTTCCATGGAGCTCTCTTTCTGGCAGCAATCACTTTCACCATGGTGGGAGCAATGATATCAATAATGCTTGAAATGTTACCATTGAAATGATCCACAAGCTCATCAGCTGAAGGGGAGGGGGGTGTGAGGGAGAGAAAGCTTGTATAGACATTTCAATAGTATTTTCACCAAAGTGCAGTTTCTTGATAACCTGTGTTTGGACTTCTTTGTTGACAATACCAGCACTCTCAAAGAAAACACAGGAATGACCAGAACTTGAGAATTATTTAAGTTCCTCCTAAATGTAGGAGGAACATAAGGAATCACTTTTGTACAGTGATATTTGTGAATGTAACTTTGTTCTGTACTGCTTGACAAAGGTTTCCATCACTAATCCCAGTCATGTTTCTATCAGTAAGATTAGGGTTGAATGATGGCTCTTGATGCAGCGCTGTCAGAGGGATCAGATATCACCTGTGTCCAGCCTAGACTTGCTCCCTTTATGGAGCAAAATTCCTTCAGAGTTCTTAAACAATCTCATGATATTATGTAAAAGAAGACATTTTTAAATCCTCCTGAATCTATCTTTGCTCCCCAAATACTCATTTCATGGATGCATATATGTATATATATATATATATATATATATATAGTTCTTGCAAGAAACAGAGCAGTCAAAACAAAATGAAGTTTATTAAGTAATCCAGTAACCACATCCAAACAGCCAATGTCAGCTTTCATATTCATCATCAGAGAAAGCCTCACTCTGTTGCACAAGCTTGTGTGACAGCATGTAATTAAATCTTGTTAATAATCTGTGGATCTTTGACATATTTTTACATATTAAAGCTTAAAGGCTATTTTATTTGTCCTGCTGATATAAAGTTGTAGCAGAGTAAGCATGCATAGTTAAAAAGTGTCTTGTCTTTTTGAATCTCATAATGATCTTTTGTTCTACAATTTTACTTTAAACTAACATTTTTTAATATTCACTCTTAGGTAAAAACACCACATCTGGAGTTTACTCACTTTACAAAAGTGTTCCTAGCAGAGACAGCTTGAGAACTATTAAAGTTCCTCCTAAATGTAAATGGAGTCAAGTAAAATGGTAGGAAAGATTTTCCACTTGCCACAGCAATATCGGCTCCTTTGTTATGGACCGAGATGGCCCAGCATCCATGTCTATCTTCAGGGTTGAGTTTGATTATTTTCAAAACTGCCTTTTAATATTCCAAACAACACAAATGTGCGTCCAGTGTAAGATTCTCTCCCAGAAAAAAAACAAAACAAAACAAAAAAAAAGAACTGCTCAACAAAAAGCATCAGCAATTTGCAGTTTCTGCAATGACCACATAGAGTCAGAGTTGCACAACAAACAAGCAGCTGTCATTTACTGCTCAGAACTGGCCTTGTGATAAAGCAGTAGGCTGAATGAGATAAAAAATAGTCCTCATATTACTTTGTTTGAAATCCCTGTCCATCAGTGCCTTTGAAGTGTGTGCTTCTTAAGCTGTGCTTTGGTACAATTTCACAGTCTTTGATCCTTCTTCCTCTGGAGTGTCTCACAAAATCACAATTAAGGTTCCATGGACATTAAGTATTATGTCAGTACAATGGGTGCTGCTTTGATAATAAATGGCTGAAAACCTTTCTCAGTCTGAAGACACGGGAACATGATATATTGAAGCCTGACTGCTGCTACATGTAGGTTTGTGACCCTTTCACAGGCTCAGTGAAACTCTTTTACATCAAAGAGCATGATGCAGCTCTGCTGAAATGCACTTGTAACAGGAAGTCTCCAAACCTGAGACATAAACAGTCTAACGTAAAGACTTATTATGGGGTATGACAGATATATATAATTAACACTCCCTCCGGCACAACCATTATAATAACTGCTCCCACTGAACAAGTGGCACTTATCAAATGTAGTAATCAAGTATTACAAAAAGCTAAAAAATAACCCCCTTTTAAAATCACAAACACATACGCACTTACCTGTATGTGATCCTTTTGCGTAATCACCAATGATGAGAGGTGGCTTAAGGTATTTAAGTGATCCAGAGGATCAGTGGCGAGCAGTTACCAGAAGGGAGCACTCTCTCCTAATGTCCATCACCGCTCCAGCATAGCGCTCTCTCACACTGAGGCCTGCTGCCACACTCTTCTCGTCTCCTAGCAACCTCCGAACCCTGCCTCTGATCACTACGGATACCGGGAGGAATGAAGGGAGGGTGGGAGAGTGTGAAAGAGGAAGAGAGAGAAAGAGAGAGTGAGAAGGGGGGGATAGGAGGAAGTAGACTGGTTGGCTTGGCATCAGCATCCCAAACAGCAAATGTGAAAATGTGCAAAGCTTCAGCGCCAGGTGTCAAGTTGGTGCAAGGGTTTTTAGAGGTGGATCCTGCTGGATGTGGAGATCTGAGTGGGAGAGGTGAATCATGGAGCCAAGCTTCTCAGGGCCACATTGAGATCATAATTCAAATCAGTGATATTAAATAATGTGAAGTGGGGGAGAATGATTGCTTCAATTAAGCCGGTTTGTCTTGAGGGTCCCCCTTGCTTTGCCTCAGCTGGGCTCATACTACTTCCTCTCTCAGCATCTCATCCCGTCTCTCTTCTTCTACTCTCACCTATATACTCCTGCCCATTAAATTTGATGGTGCCATCATCATCTCTGCTCTGTCCTTGTGACTCATGGCAGGCCTCTGTGCTTTATGACTTCACTCCTCCTTGGGGGTCCACACTCCCCATGTAATATATGACTCTGTCTTACACTGGATTGTGCCTGCATGTATGTGCACACAGCCAATAATAAGTACACTCAGCATAATATAATCCTATTTGACATCATACACATGTCACACACAGTTTACAACAGTATGCTGAAGATGACAAGTCACACAACAAACATATATATATAACATACAGTAAATATGTCCTAAAGAGAAAACACCCTGCACATGCCTGCACAGTCGCAGCAAAAAAAAAAAAAAAAGCCTTAACACACTCTTCATGGTTAGCTACAGAACTTAGACACTGGCTCTCCTCCACACTCAGGAGGCTGTCGTATGGGATGGGGATGTCCTACATAGATGCATACATGATAGGGTCTGGTCAGGAAGACTGAGCAGTGATTAGTGTCAGGTTGATGCACCACAGGAGTCAGCGGAGGGAAAGCTGCCAGTGTGTGCAGTTGCACCAAATACAAGGCTGGAAAACAGGTCAGACATTTTGCCTCCACATGAGATATTATTGCAAGTATGAGCTTAACGAAATATAAAGTATGTGGGAACTTTTGAACCACCCTTTGCATAAGAGTTCTTGCATCTTGTAATCTTAAATTCTCCCAATACTATGTGTTTATTAAAGCTACTATAATTGAATGCATCTGTATAATTTAATCTAACGTCATTACAGCAGCAATTATAAACTTCTGCATTAAAAAATATGTGTAAACAAAAGAGATGAATGAAGAAGAGATGAAGAAGAGGACAAAGTGAGGGGAACAACATGTATATGTATGCCAATGTGTTTATTTGTGCATGTACTTGTGTGTGTTTAAACGATGGTTAAGGAGAGAAAAATGCTGGCTGCTGTTGCCGAGGCAACCTCGTCTCTCTGTTCTCATCTTTAACCCTTTCTTCTCAGCACTTCCTTTTCACCTTCTGTCTTTTTACTATCACAGCAATCTCTCACTTGTTGATGTTCTGTCGCTCCATCTGTGCTTCTCTTTATCTTCTCGCATCTCTCTCCTCTCTGTGCCTGTCTGTAAAATCTCCACTTGCAAGCCATATCTTCATCTTGATTATTCACCCTCATCATGTCGGCAGCACACGTGTGCTTTGTTAACTGTGAATCATTTGGTGCAAGAGAACAGTAACAATTCGTGCTAAACTGTGTTAAATATCAGGAAGTAATTATTTCACTTCAGGTCTTATTGATGATTTGAAAAGTTTAAAATATGGCGCAACTCCACCACTGCTGGCACAAAGGAAAGTAATTAACTAACCTGAAGCTATAAAGGCTGACAATTTAGTCCTATCATTATGAATGATGTGAATCACTCTGTATTTGAAATGTTGATAAATTGTTCACATTTGCATAATAATAGACATCTGCCAAATTTACCAGTTTCCTGCACTCCTGCAGAAAAAAAAACCCTTAAAACTGAAAATAAACTCAAACACACCATTTTCTACATGATGTCAAGGCATAATAACCATTTTGGACACATGGTCATAGTGTAAGTTAAATATTATGACAAAACATTCACCTCTCTAACAGTCTCTAACACTGTCAAATCAACATAAAAATAAGAGGCTACCGCCAGCTAACCTGGCTTTGTTCCCAGAAAAACTACACAACTGTTTAAACTACACAAAATCTACAAGCTCTGTTTCCAGAAAGTCTGGGAAGTTTTCTAAAATGCCACAAACACTTGAATGAATTATTTGTAATATATTTGAACTTTTAACTTAAGTGTCTTCACTGACCAAGTTCAACACATTTAGAAAATCGAAACATCACACCATAAAGGTTGTGAGAGTATATAAAGATATAAAAGAATATGTATGTAACATTGCTACAGTAAATTATACAATCCACAGTAATTGGTGACATGTTAGGGTGTCAGGATTGGGTATAAAAGGAGCATCCACCAAATTTTATCTTTCTAAGCAAGAATGGTTTTCATCTGACTGCTTTCTGCCAAATAGAAAATTATCAATAAACTCTAAAAAGGGGAATATCTTCCTTTTGCCTTTAGAACTGCCTTAAATCTTAATGGCATAGATTAAACTGTGGGTGTTGGCAACAGATTTTAGTCCATATTGACATGATAGATATATGATTGATACAAGACTGAATGCATTCATGCAGTTTACTTCAAATTCTGACCCTAACATCTGAATGTGGAGCTGAAACAGAGACCATTTCCATCTTCTGAGACCGAGGCCATCCTTATTGGCACCCCACATCAGGTCCATTCCTCTCCTATCACAACCATTTCATTTTCCAACCACTCCATCCTTCTCTCCACTTCTGTGACAAACTTTGGAGTCACGTTTTACCACAACCTTTCATTTGACCACCTCCTCCAATATCTCTGAAAAATATCTTTTTTTATTCCATCTCAAAAATATTTCCAAACTTCGCCCATCCCTATTCCTCTTTTATGCTGAAAAGCTGGTCCATGCCTCCATCTCCTCCAGGTTGGATTACTATAGTGCCCTCTTCATCGGGATCCCAGGCAGGAGCCTGCAGAAGCTTCAACACATCTAGAACTGTGTTGTCTGCATCCTGACGAAGAGACGCAAAACCAACCACATCACCTCCGTTCTGCAGTCCCTGCATTGGCTCCCCGTCCAGCAGAGGATAGAGTTTAAGGTCTGCCTGCTCACCTTCCAGTGTCTGCATGGCCACGCCCCTGACTACTTGACAGAGCTACTGTCTTCACACTCTACCAATCGCCGCCTCCTGTCCACTGAGTCTAACTGCCTTTCCCCACCCAAGACCCGACTCAGCACAATGGGGGACAGGTCCTTTTTAAGGCTGCTGCTCCACGGCTGTGGAATGCCCTGCCTGAACACCTGAGGGTGCCACAGACAGTGGAGTCTTTTAAAAAAACACCTGAAAACTTTTTTATTCAGAAAAGCTTTTATATCATTTAGTGTATTTATTAGTTTATGAAATTGTGTTTTTATGTTTCTTTTGATTTTAACTTGTGGCACTTTGAGATTTTTTCTAAAATGTAAAGTGTGTTATAAATAAAATTATAATTATTATTATTATTAATATTTTCTATTGTCCAGTTTTGGTGAATCTGTGTGAATTGTAGCCTCAGTTTCCTGTTCTTAGTTGACAGGAGTGGTACCCGGTGTGCTCTTCTGCGATATGATGGGCGTATGTATTCAGAAATAGCCTTGGCTGTCCAGTGGTTGTTTTAGTCACTGTTGCCTTTTTTATCATCTTCAACCAGTCTGTCCATGCTCCCCTGACACTGACCATCAAAAAGGCATTTTGGTCCAGACAACTGCTGCTTATTGAATATTTTCTTTTTTTCAGCCTATCTCTTTAAACCCTAGAGATAGTTATCTGTGAAAATCCCAGTAGATCAGCAGTTTCTGAAATACTCCAACCACCAACCACGTTCAAAGTCACTTAAATCCCCTTTCTTCCTCATTGTGATGCTCAGTTTGAACCTCAGCTATTTGTCTTGACTGTGTCTACATGACATGCAGTGAGTTGATGCCTTGTGATTTGCTGATCGGCAACTTGTGTTAAGTCATTGAAGAGCTGTATCTAATAAAATGGCCCTAAGTGTATGTAATATTACAACCCCAAGTACAAATGCAAGAGAAACCATCAAACCACCTTCATCAATATAACTACAAGGGTTCAAGACTAACTTGGAAACTCCTAATCACTTATAATAGTTTGAATTTGAGGTCTATAGTTATTTCAGTGGAATGATAGCACGGCTTATTCTGCACAACTTCCAATAGTACTGCTCCTCAGACAGAGTGGATGTGTGTGTGCTTCACTGTCCTGCCTGTTGTCCAGACAACTGACTTGAGCAGCTGAAATCTTGTATAGAGCAGACACAGATTCCTCTGAAAAACTGCACTGATTAAAATGTCATTTTGATTATTTAAAAGAGTATTATAAAGGAAGGGTAATGTAAGTGGTAAACATGCCTCTGTTAAAAATATTGAGTATGCTGCTGGCATTATAATATTGCCTTGTATTTTATAAATGAAGTTACAGTTTTAAATTGGTTGTATTTTAGAGCATTTTACAACTTTTCTGTAAATGAGTGATTTCAAAGCTTGAGCCAATCATTAACCAGAAGTGATTGGTTCCCAGCCCATCAAACAAACCAGCCTAACCGTGACCCGTCGGATCTCCAGATCTGCTCCACGCCGATCACCGTGGTTGCCTGCCTGCATTTCAACGTCTCATCTGATCCATCAGTTGGTACACCTGAGTCCAACTGGCGTTAAAATCAGGACGTTGGGGGGGGGTTAAGAGTTACTGGTACTACTGATTGCAGTTATTATTTTTCTGCCATACTATTTTGGACATTTAATATATTTCTTCTTGTTACACAACGCAAGTATTACTTAGTAAATTATACATCTGAGTACACGTCACAATGGATGACTTTACCACACCTGTTTTGCCTAAGGGTAGAGGTTTAGGGCTGAGTCGTGATGGTGATGGTGGGAATGTGGGACATCCAAAAGCCTCGTTTGACAGTGTTAAAACTGGACTGGGTGTAAGTCAGGTTTTTCCTGGGTTAGGTGGAGAAAAGGTGCAAACGTCTACGCCCAATAGTGATGCAAGTGCTATTCACCAGCTTACAGATATGGTGGGACAATTAGGTGCCCAGATCGGTGAGTCCATTGTTGCTAAGCTGATGTCTGCTGGTTTTGTTAATATGTGCAGTGATAATCAGACCTCCCCTCCCGTTCACCCTACTCAGTGTAGCATGACCAAATGTGACTCCCCTCACGTGACTGTACATGTCGCACCTGACAGAGACCTTCAGTCATTTAAAGGTGACGGTTGTGACAGATTCTCAGTCCAGGACTGGATTGACATGACTAAGACCTACCTCAAGAAAAGGGGGACTCCACTGCACGAACAAGCAGAAGAAATCACAAGTCACCTGTTGGGCAAGGCCAGGGACGTTGTTAAGATCGCTCTGCGTGGGGACCCTGACCTTAATGCTACTGAGAAGCCTACTCTAATATATGATGTTCTTCTGCGTTATTTCAGTGATGCCCCCTCATGCCTTCCCCTTGCAGACTTTTATGCCACTCTGCCCAAGCACAAAGAAGATCCAGTCGACTATTGGATAAGGTTGAATAAGGCTGCTGACCGTGCGCTGGAGGGTCTTCATAGACAAGGTGATGAGGCAAGTGATTTGAATAATGAAGTTGCTCTCATGTTTGTCAAGTATTGCCCGGACCCAGATCTGTCGTCCACTTTTAAGTGGAAGCCCATTCATGAATGGTCTTCACGTGACGTCCAGCTGAGAATTGATGACTATCAGAGAGAGTTACGGGCTAATCTACGAACTACCAGTGCGCCTCAACTCAAGGTTCACGCTGCTGCAGTGGCCCCAGAGCGGTCCGGTCTGCTGTCAGTGACCCCACCGCTGCCCGATCAGTGCCCCCACGCCATTATTCACTCCTCCACTCCTGAAGTGCCACTCCACACACTGTGTTCCTCCAAGTCTCATTCTTCTCACTCAGTTCAAGTTACGCCTAGTCACATGGCAAGCACCCCGAGTTATGCTTCGGTTCCAGTGGTGGCTCAAAACCTACAGCAGTCGGAGGAGAGGCTACTCAGTCGCATGGTGGAAATGTTTCAGGAGGTGATGGAGAGAGTACAGCTCCGTGGTTCCCGCCCTGCGGGGAGTGGTGGTCCTTCTCGTGCTCGCCAGAGGCGTCCAAGGGAGTCAGCTTGCAAAGTCTGTGGAGAGGCTGGCCACACCACCATCTCGCACTGCATGTCAGAGAGACTTTGTTTTGAATGTCTTGCCCCCGGCCACACCAGATTACAGTGTCCTGTCAATGCTACCAAGTCTTCTCCTTCCCAGTCTCAGGGAAACTGAGTGACCTGTATTTGGAGGGAGGCAGTACGGGTCTAGACACAAACTCCCAAATTGATGATATATCTGATGCTGAGTCTATCTACTCCTCTGCTGTAATGTCTAGTTCCAGCCAAGAAGTTGTGTATCAGAATATTCACAAAGTTGGCAGCAGTGACAGCCTTTTCTACACACCTGTGACTATCGGTGGCTCAGTTAAGATGGGTGGAATGCTGGATAGTGGATCCATGGCCTGTAGCATTAGCGAGAACACGGAAGAAAAACTGAGACACGCTGGCATACTTACAACTGAGAAACTGTTGAGTGTGGACGTGGTTCTGGTTGGTTGTGGCGGACTTCGTGTAAAGCCAAAGTATGCTTTCGAGTTGGAAATGGAGGTCTATGGCTGCAAGATGCTGGTTCCAACGCTTGTTGTCCAGGGCCAACATGATGATATCATCCTTGGAGCAAATGTCATTAAGCATATTTTGAGACAGTCGAAGAAGTGTGAGTCATATTGGCAAACAGTGTCCAGTCCCTGCTTTTCAAGAGACCCTGAATCTGTGCGGTTCCTGTCTATGCTCTCTGGTCTGAACCCCTGGCAAGGTGATCACATCCCAGACAAAATTGGCACAGTTAGGTCGAACTCTGCTACCTGCCTCGAACCAGGCCAAGAGTATCTCGTCTGGGGCAAACTGCCTAACAACACTGTCGTGTCTCCAGGTAGTACAGTGCTGACCGAACCCACTTCTTCGCGTTCAGCTCCTAGAGGTGTTCTTGTTGCCAAGCTCGTGACTCATCTGTGGGGCGATAGGTGGGTTCCCTTAAAGCTTATCAATACCTCCAACAAGCCAGTGATCATAAGACGCAATGCAAAGTTGGCAGACGTGTATGCCTGTGTCGCTCTTGAGGACATTGATGAGGCTGAGCAACCTGAATCATTACTGTCCAGCTGTGCCGCATCGGCTGTGTCGTCTGCAGTCAACCTTGAGTGTGTGAAAGAACAACTCAGCTCAATAGGGCTCTCTGATGTTGACATCGGCTCATGTGAGGTGTCGGATGAGTACAAGAGGAGAATGGCGAACCTTGTCCTGCAGTACCAGGACGTATTTTCACGCCACCATCTGGACTGCGGCGAGGCGAAGGGCTTTGTACACCGGATACACCTTTCAGACAACAGACCTTTCAGACTTCCCTACCGGCGAGTGCCGCCGAGCCAGTATCAAAAGTTGCGCCAAGTGTTAAGTGAAATGGAGGAGAAAGAGATCATCAGAAAGTCGACAAGTGAATATGCGTCACCGCTAGTGCTAGTATGGAAGAAGAATGGTGATCCCCGCATTTGCACTGATTTTCGCTGGCTGAACAAAAGAACCCTGAAGGACGCTCATCCGCTTCCCCACCAAGCTGACTGCTTAGCAGCTCTCGGAGGCAACTGTCTTTTCAGCACCGTGGATTTGACATCCGGCTTCTATAACATGCCGCTCCATGAGGAAGACAGGAAGTATTCGGCCTTTACCACTCCCATGGGCCTTTACGAGTACAATCGTCTGCCACAGGGCCTCTGCAACAGTCCCGGTAGCTTTATGCGGATGATGACCAACATTTTCGGAGATCAGAACTATCTAAGTTTGCTCTGCTACTTGGATGACCTCTTGGTCTTCGCGCCTGATGAGAACACAGCACTTCAGCGTCTCGAGATGATGTTTGGAAGGTTACGTGGCCACAACTTGAAATTGGCTCCTAAGAAGTGTTTTTTTCTGCGGAGGTCTGTAAAGTTTCTGGGCCATGTCATCAGTGAGAGCGGCGTCTCCACAGACCCTAGCAAGGTCGAGGGTATCGCTAACATGTCCTGTGCTGACCTTATGGAGCCCGATGGCGTGACGCCTTCCCAAAAGCGCATCAGGTCGTTCCTGGGAATGGTGAATTACTATCAGCACTTTGTGCCAAAGTACTCTGCTATGGCCAGGCCTTTATTCGACCTCCTGAAGGGTGAGAAGCGGAAAGGGAGAAACAATAAGTCTAAACTTCAGTACAAGAAACTCTCTGCTGCTGACTGGACAACTGCACATGTTCGAGCCTTTGAAAACCTGAAAGAGTGCTTAATGCATGCCGTAGTCCTAGCCCACCCTGACTTTTCCCGCCCTTTCGCGCTTTCAACTGACGCATCTCTGGATGGAATAGGCGCAGTTTTGTCCCAAGTTAAGGAGGGCGAGTCCCGTGCCAGACCCATAGCTTTTGCAAGCAAGTCACTAACTCAGTCCCAAAAGAACTATCCAGCCCACAGACTTGAGTTTTTGGCTCTAAAATGGGCCGTATGTGACAAGTTCAGTCATTGGCTGAAGGGCCACAAGTTTTCAATCTGGACGGACAATAACCCATTGACTCACATACTGACCAAGCCGAAGCTCGACTGTTGTGAGCAACGTTGGGTAGCCAAACTTGCCAGCTATGACTTCGACATAAAGTATGTTCCAGGTCGGCAGAACATTGTGGCAGATGCTTTAAGCCGTGTCCCTTTTGTTGGTGTCCCTGTAGGTCAAAGATTGTTTGCTGAGCCCTATCAGAATCTCCTCAGTGAGGTCCAAGGGGTGTCGTCTGCATCTGTCCATCAGGCTTTTTTTAGTTCCAGTAGTCGGGACCAGACCCCATGCGATTCACACCAGTCCATACACGGCCCTCTCCAGTTGCACTCGCAAGCTCTGGAACGGGAGGTGGTGTCCGCCGTCTTACAGTCTCACATCTGTTGGGATGCTGGTCCTGCTGCCCGTGCCATGACCGCTTTGCAGTATCTTCCACAACTGATGGCTCCTGGCGCGGATGCCTTACCTGCTTACACTGAAAAAGACCTTTGTGACAGTCAGCTTCGGGACAGAATCCTTTCCCGTGTCCTGTTCTATGTTGAGAGGCACCGGAGGCCTACTAGGAGAGAAAAAGCAAAAGAACCAATTGCAGTGTTGAAATACCTGAAGCAATGGGACAAACTCAACGTAGTCAATGGTGTCCTGTACAGGGTCTCAAAAGATCAACGGACAAGAGCCAAGCGTCACCAATATGTGGTCCCTGACTCACTCATAGCTGAGGCCCTCCGTGGTGTGCATGACGAGGCAGGTCATCAGGCCCAGTCAAGGAGCTTGAGCTTAACCCGACAGAGATTCTTCTGGCTGACGCTTGACAGGGATGTGAGAGAGTACGTTCGGCGGTGTCAGCGCTGTATTGTGAGCAAGACAGCTGAACCTGAGGGGAGAGCGCCTCTGGAGAGCATTGTCACATCTAGACCACTCCAGCTGGTTTGCATCGATTTTTGGTCTGCAGAAGACTCCCGGAATAAGTCCGTTGATGTCCTTGTCGTCACAGACCATTTCACGAGAATGGCACAGGCATTCCCATGTAAGGACCAAACCGCTAAACGAGTTGCCACTGTTCTGTGGAATAGGTACTTCTGTGTGTTCGGATTTCCAGAAAGAATCCACAGCGACCAGGGACCTAACTTTGAGAGTCAACTGATCAGTGAGCTGCTGAAAGTTTCTGGCGTCAAGAAATCACATACCACGCCTTATCATCCCATGGGCAATGGTTCTGTGGAGCGTTTCAATCGGACCCTGGGTGGGATGATTCGTGCCCTATCCCCTGAAGCAAAAGCCGATTGGCCTCGAAAGTTACAGACTCTTACCTTCATGTACAACTGTACCGCCCACGAAACAACGGGCTTTCCCCCCTTCTATCTCATGTTTGGACGTGTCCCACGCCTGCCCGTGGATGTCCTGTTTCGCTCTGTCCTGCATGATTCAGCTGTGACAAGCTATGACAAGTATGTGCAGTCTCTTACCAGCGACCTTAAGGAGGCGATGGTGGTTGCTCAGGAACATGCCGCTAAGGAACAACACAGACACACTTTGCTGTACAACAGGAGGGTAAAGGGGTCCAGCATTGAGATAGGAGATCGAGTGCTTTTAGCCAACAAGAAGGAAAGAGGGAAAAAGAAACTCGCTGATAAGTGGGAATCAATTATCTATACTGTCCTGGATGTCAATCCTGAAACCCACACCTACAAGATCAGTGACAGTGTTACGGGAAGGGTGAAGACTGTCCACAGAAACCTCCTGATGCCTGTGAACTTCCTTCCAGTAGAGCTCTGTGACACGTCCAACAATGCTTCAACTTTTGTCAGTAGTTGCTCCATCCCAAGTGTCAGTGATGTGAATGAGACCAGGTCAGAGTGTGAAAGTGATCAGCAGACCGTATGTGGACCGACGTTTTCAGCTGGAGAGCAGGACCCCTTGGATGTTGCAGAGCCTGTGGACTCTGTGGGGAGAACTGTTGAGTGGATCACTCAGTTGACTGAACCGGTCTCGACACAAGCGGATGTTACTGACCTGATCGGTGTCACTTCACCTCCTCAAGGCACGGTCAACTTGTCCCCAGATGGAGGCCCCAGCCAACATGCTTCCTGTGACTCTAATCTTGTGCCTGGCCCAACCTCTGACTCAAAGACAGGACTGTCTGACTCTAGCTCTAGTACTGGTCGGTCTACTCATGCCCTACCGACTGCTGACCACTCGACTATTGCACGGCCTGTTACTCCTGTTAGTCAATCACAAGTACGCTCTAGATTTGGTCGTTTGGTTAAACCTGTGAACAGACTAATACAGACTATGACTCGGCAGGATGTTATCCCTGACACTTTTAGTGTTAAGAGTGTTTGCAAATCAGTGCTCCAGGCCCTTGCAGATTAGTTTTTGGCCTTTTTATGTCCTTTTTGGACTTGTTCTGTTGTTATTTCTTTTATCTGTTCTCTGATATCTTATGCCAATTGAGCCTGTGTTGTGAAGTCTGTTTCAGTGTGGGGTTTGTGGGGTGTAGAAGGCACCCTATTACCAGTAGATGGGTTGAGGGTTTGGCGCCACCCTCATTCCACTTTGTCCTTCTGGGACACTTTTATTGTTGGTTCACCTTTGAGGTACCCACTTTAGTTTGTGATTCTTTGAGTGTTTGATGACTCCTGTGTACTTGTGGCTCAAATTCGATAAAATTCAGTGGGGGTGGGTGTAACGGAGTTAAAAATGCACCTTATGTTATTCCATTTCCTTTTCAGTGTTTGTATTTTGTTTTCCAATATGTATGTGAATTTTATCGCTTTTATATTTTATTTTGAAAAACCGGAAACTGCACTCCGCTCGCGCGAACGTTATTTTGTGCTGCTGCCGCCCCCCTCCTCACAGTTCTGTTATAAACTGATGAGGGTAAGTTCGTCGCGGCAATATATATATATTTTTCACTTATTTAATATGCTAACTTCAGTCTCACACTGATGTATGCTGTGAAGAAAATATTTTAAGTTGTATTGGTACTGTTTTGTGTACTTTGGTGAGCTGATAAGAGTTTTGGAGACGTTTTTATTCAGCCTCGATTTTATTTCAGTTAGCTAACCTGTGTAGACAACGTTGTTACGACGGCAGCCATTTTACAATGTCATTTTATTTTATAGGGAGCGAGAGTGCCCGGTCCATGTGAAGACACTGAAATAGTGTATTTTTTTATGTCTGTCACAGGTATGTTTATTTCGTTTATAAGTGTAAAATACATAATATGTGCATTTTGCTCCATGTTAATACGCCTGTTTCCACACAATATAATTTCATACATGATTTGTTCACATATAAAAGGAGTTCACATGATTTATACTCTGTGTAATAATATGTAATAACCCGGCCAGTATGTATTAATGTGTTTTTGTGCTGCTGCCGCCCCCTCCTCACAGTTCTGTTATAAACTGATGAGGGGAGCGAGAGTGCCCGGTCCATGTGAAGACACTGAAATAGTGTATTTTTTTATGTCTGTCACAGTAAACGTGGTCAGCTCCATTGTGTGTTCTGTCCTCTGTATACGGATTGGTGAGGAGTTCGCATCCGTAACACTAAGCTAACCTTTCTGGCTATAATGTGATATTTAAAGTGGATCTTTTTATTGATATCTCAGCCGTATAAACTGGAAAATGTTAATTTTGGCAATGAAGTAGGCTTTTTCTACCTACTTTCTGAATTTAAGAACTTCAGTCTGATCAAATCAACCTGACGTTTAAAAGCAAAGTGAAACTGAAACCTTCTGAAGCATTTCATATCCTGGAATTTTGCATTGTGATCAAAGACCCATTCCAATGCTAACTTGGAACTATTTAAAATGTTCTCAGTGGTCTTTAAATTGTGTTTATGAAATTTTTAGCAAAAATCACAAACCCTGTACCCTTTTCCAGGACTCTGCTTCTGCAAAGTACCAGTAGCTCATTAGCAATTTATCTCTGATTTGTGGGCGGAGTCAGCCTGCTCAGTGCCCTCCCCCATTGGTGTCCCTCCTCCCATCGCTATGTGCTTTCTCTGCATGCTAGCGCATCGACCTATCATTAGTGGTGCAAAAAATAAATAAAAAAGGCTAGTAACATGGGAGCTATACTGACCTATGTCTTCCTTGAAGTGGTGACTGCAAACCAACGTGTGGTTTATATTGTAATAACCAAGAAACCGAATCCATTGCTCTCTTACAAGCAAGGTTTTTCTGTAAATAATGAAAGCTAACGTGATTAGCTTTTATCTTAACATTGCAACCTGCTACTGCACATACGGTCGATCCACCAGCTCTTTGTCCTCAGAGTCAGAGCAGGTGGAGAGGGTGGGGCAGGAGCTTGTGACCTCGCCCTGTGAGTTTATGACGTGTAAATGAGGGTCTGTCTGAGCTCGTCTTTTTCTGCTGCCAATGGTTCACAATGATTTAAATGCAGAAATACTCAGTAAAGCTATTTTGATCAAAATTTTCCTCCAGCGTCAGATAAATGCCACATGGACATGTGAACAACATGAAAAACATGATTTTCACTGGAGTGGGTCTTTAGGGAAATGTAGTCTTGTAAGTATGCATTTGTACATTTTGCTTCATGACAAAACATATCATCACCCAAGTAATCTGTATGCTTCTTCCCAGGCATGTTGTCTTCCTTATCGGAATAGATGACGGATGCTGGTGTGTGCTGTCCTGCTGCTGCATTAAATCGGTGCATGCTGTTCTTTCACAAGCAGCACAATGAGTAGTAATACAGGTAATCACAGCTTTCAACCAAATTAAATCTCAAGGAAGAGTTTGCTCACCGTGTGAGGAGTTTGTGTACAATCAGCAAGTGTCAAACACCTTACGTCTGCTTGCTATTACACTAAATGCAGAAATTAGGTGAAATTAGCAGCTCTTGTTCAGTCTTGCAGATTTCATTTCTTACACTTGCTGAACAGTAAGCTCGATATGTGCTATTGCCATGTCATTTTACTGTAAATAATGAACTCACATGGCTGCCTCAGATCCATCTGTTCTGTTTTTTGACATATCTTGTTGCTAGGTAACTGTTAATTGTTAACAAGCAGGCACTTTATAAAAAGTAGAAATCAAAGAGTAAGGCAATGAAAAAAGCAAGAGAGAGCAAGAGAATGACAAATTGATGTTCTATATGCTTTGCGACAAAACATTTGAGCTATTTTCTGCATATGAAATACTCTTCTGGGGACAGGAATTAAGTGAATTTTGTCACTAAAAATGGAAGCTTGCTTTATGTAGCATTTCACTCTTGTAATCTGCCATTTTTTGTCCTGCTCGCCCTTCATTTTGCTCCTCTACTCGTTCTCCATAATCCAGTGAACTCTCAGCCATAACTCATGTTCCCCCCCTTTCTTTATTACAGCGAGCCTCGTCTACACCCAACCATCTCTCCCACTGTCCTAATAACTCAGGATGCACAATGTAAGGATTTCTTGGCTCAAAAGGGAGAAAGAATGGGATAAGACGAAGAAGGAGGGAACACTGATGTGGGGAAGTAGAACTAAGACGGGACAGAAAAAGATTTTTTTTTGGGTGATATGTCAGGTGATGGGCATATACGTAGGAAGGAGTGACAGGTGACAGGCTCTGAATGACTCTTGAGCTGAGAAGAGGCAAAAATAACACAACATTTATGGTGCAGGACTTTAAAACACGACTTTAACTAATATAATTCAACCTTTTTCTCACACCTCACTCCCTACATCAATAATTAAATAAGTCCTGCTTGCCAGTATGACTGAAAAATTAATGTGAGCTAGAATAGTTGGGCGAGGTGGTGGTGATGAGGATGAGCAGGGTTCCGGGGATGATGGATGGGGAGGTGGGTATCTTCATGGCATCACAGGATGGGAAACAGACAGGCTGCTGTGTGCAGTTACTGGCTAAAGTCTCAGATGAAGAACAGAAAATACTTTTCATGCAGAGTAGATGGAAAGGTAATTAGCTGCATCACAACATCTAACACCGCAGTGCAGGAATGTTTTCATCTTAGTCTTGCTTTTGATCATGTTTCTGAAAAGCTGTGACGTGAAGACTTCTGTTGTCTGGTACTGGCGGTGGTCTGTAGGGAGAGCACAAGGAACCAGTGTCAGGCCAACCACTTGTCATCTTTACTAAACGATGAGGTAGCTGAACTGATGCTTTTAACTTTGTTATGAACCCTGTCCCCTCGTGGCTATGTTTGGTTGCTGAAAAGGGCTCTAAATGAACTTTATTGATCACCAGCCAATGCAACTGGTAGATTCCTAAAGGTATCAGCCAACCAGAATTTCCAAAAGCTAGTTTTCTTTCAGGGAAAATAAACCAGATTATAAGTGAAACTGAAAACACTGAATCGCTCATGTTTCTTTAAATTGTTGACTAATGTTAACTATATAGTCCATCCTGACTCCTCATTTATTGACATGGAATAAAATGTCTTCAGAGCTCTCATCCGAACAATAATCTTCAGAGATCTTTTGTTTTTCCTTCTAAAATTTCACTCCTTATTCAGCTGCCCTTTGTTCAGGCAGGCAGTCACACATAAACGACACCACTGCTGAAATATCTGAACAAATAAGAGACGGGTTGAGAACGACCTCTTCCTAAATACAAACTAAGGATGCACATCAAATCATCAACTGGGCCAACCTTATGTAAGGCTAAAAACTGTCAGAAACTTCATAAATAAGGCCGATAAACAGTTTTTTGTAGATTCAGTTCACTGCTGTGACAAAGCACCTAAATGTGCACAATCAGCTTCTCTCACTGAGAAAATTTGTATTTTAAGATGGCACGTGTAATAATTTTGTTGTTTATGCGTTAAAAAAATTGATGTGTTAATTCCATAGACTAATCTCTTTGCATCAACATGATAATTTTGACAGCCCTAGTTTTTTCACTTTAGAATCAGGCTCTATAATCAGATCACTTCTATAAATACGGATTATGAGTACACCCACAAGCTATTGGACCGATACCCAATACTGACATCGGTGCATCCCTAAAACAAGAAAATAGACTCCTTGTTCATGCATGCTGAAAGTACCTTTAGTAAAACATGCGACTGTATGTGAATTTTAAAAATAATGTCCATAAAGAGAATGTTTGCATTATAAAATAAATGAACATTTAGCCCTATCAATGAACCCCAACAAACCAGTTTTTCATTTTATTCAAAATTTGATTGCTTAAGGCTGTTACATACTCCAGAAAAGGAGAGACTTTTTTTCTTGATCTTGAGGCAATGAGAACAAATTTTGCTCATGTGGACGTGAGTGGGGACAATGTGTGGCTTGTTTCATGTTCTCAACACATCAGCCCAGCAGAACTTTTTTGTCGTGAGGCTCCGAGAAGTGTTGTGTGATTGATCGGACATTTAAGGTGGGTGCTGTTTACACGGAAAACGTTGAACAAATAGTTTGAATGGACAGTTGATCGAGGAGGTGAGAAAGTACATAAATGTATACAGCACGGTTTTAATGAACAGCTGATTAAGATGGTGAGAAAGTATGTAAATTAAAACAAGGCATGAGATTAAAAGACTCGGACATCGCCGCGTGCACAACCCCGTCCTGCCATGGAAGAGGTTTCTCGTTAAATATGAAATATTTAAGCGGTTTAATGGACATAAAAACACATACAGCCCCCCCTGCAGTTATCCTCACCCCGTCGCGGACAAAGCTTCTCATGGAGTATAAAATGATGGCACCAATATGAACTTTTTTCTTGTTCGTGTGGGCTCGAGAACCAGTTCTCACTTCTCCCAGAGTATGTATCAAGCTTCACCCTAACCAAGCAAAGTTTTAGCTAAACCCAACCAGGAAGTGAGAAAGTGTTGTTCATACTAGTTATAGCAGCATCGTAAAAAGAATGTATTTTATCTTAATCACAATTTATTAACAGTTAGCATTAACTGTTATCAAAAACCTTTGATTTGAGAAGGGTTCAAAAAGTGACCATTTTTTATTTATTTCTTTTATTGTGTGTGTTTTCTTTCTTTTTTTTTTTTGGTCAAGTTTTGTGTTATTAACAGAACAAAATTGGAAAACTAGTTTCAAAAGTTGGTGCTGAACTAGGATCATACTGTAGGGGCTTTAAAGTAGCACTACGCAAATTTCTGACCTTAAACATATGCATTTCTGACCACAATTCAAAACTTTTTTCTAGGATGTTGCATCCCTTTTACAGCAGCATTTTGTTCATGGCACAATGTCATATGCCATCAACTGGATATCAACAGATTGGCCTTTTTACATGCACATTGTGACTGATTTATCAAAAAACAAAAAACAAAAAAAAAACTAAGAGGACATTATTGAAGGGAGCAAGAAAAAAGAGAACAAAGGACAGCACATGGGATAACTTTTTACTTACTTTTACTGGCTGGAGAGAGCTCAGAGAAGAGACAGGATACCGGATGCTGAATTAGTTTTTGTTAGATGGTGCCTCACTGGCCACGGTTACATGATGGTTTTTAATTGGGATTAATTATTCAGAGTTAAATAAATTAGAATTAAAGTATTCTTCTTCGCGTTAACATGGAAATAGTAACTCAGGATTAAGGTTTACATGGAAAACATGTTTAATCGCCTTCATTAAATTCTACTTGAGATCTGGGGGTTGGGTAGGATTCTGAGTGGACATATTTACATCTACCGTAAGTAAACAAACTCCATGTCCTGCTTCTTTTCTTTTGATTATAACTTTGAAGCAGCAGCTTGAAAATAGCATACTCCTTCTCTTTGGTCAGCTGAGGAGGAGAAGGGAGATAGCGTAACGTACGGTAATCATGACAGGAAAAGGGAATGAGCATGTGCAGAATGGCCGGAATTAATTTAAAGCACAATAAATATCTACATGATTGTAGAAGTACTCAATTCAGAATCAGAATACACCATCCATTTACTTCGGATTTAAGTTTAATTCAGAATTGTCATTTTCATTCGGAATAAGGTGTTTACCAGGTTTATTTAAAATCTTTTTAAAAAGGACTTATTTTTATTCTGAATTAAAGGAGAATTATAACTCTCACGCAAAGAATGCCAACGTTCAGTAACGCATGAAATCTGCATAGTAACTTTTAACTTATCTAGCTTTTAATCATTTAATTAAGTCTATGACTTTATCTTGATTTCCTTGTGACTTTTGCTATCTGTTGCTGCCTTTTACTACTTTTTAATGCTGTCGTTGCACCATCTGTAACGCTTTTAATGTTTCATGTATAGTACTTTGAATGATCTTGTACATGAAATGTGCTATACAAAAAAATTTGCTTTGCCTTGCCTAGTGCAGGTCAAAGAGTTTTGCACAAAATCACAGCATCTTACCCAAGCTCCAACTTCGTCATGAAAATTTTGTGGCTTTTTCACAATAGTAACACCTCTTTTCACCTGTAGGTGATGGTAATTGACAAGTAAAAAATCTGAACCAAACAAAAAGAAAAAGACTGGAGTAAATTAAATTGCAATTAAGTATAAAATTAATTCATAAAGAATAAATAATACGTAAAATAAACATAATATATATATATATATATATATATATATATATATATATATATATATATATATATATATAAAGATTAGTAAGAAATAAAAAAAATTAAAAATAAACAAAAGCCAGAGGTGTTTTAGCAACAACAGGCATCCAGGGGAAGAAAAACATTCAGGATCTCCATTAGATGAAAAAATATAAACTTGATGTTTGTAAAGTTTTAGTGTTTCAACAATGATCATGATTTTTAGGCCTGAGCACTGGCCAATTGAAATTCAAGCGTTTATTATTATTAATTTTTCTGTCTTCTTCCAGATTCTTTTTATGCCAAATAAATTTCCTTTTGGATGTCTAAACATGCCCCAAAACTCACCAAAGATGGCGTACCACCCAAAGGGATTGCATACATGTTTTAGTTTTTTTTGGGGGGTGCTCGGGCATGTTTGGGTAAAATTGACTCGACAAAGCCACCTATTGTGGCAGCCCGGTCCCTGCACTTCATCTGTCGTTATGAAATTTGGTACCTATATTCTACATGTTCCAGTTTTCATAAGAGCCCCATCTAGTGGCCATGTGGAGTTACCCTGATGTGAATAGCATCCTCCCACTTGTGTGAATTTAACTTGTGTCAAAAACAAGGTTATGTATGCATCAGATGTCAGTACTGGACACACTGAGGTGTCAATGTACCACCTAATGTGGAAAATCCCTGGACGAGTTAATGCATGGCTGCAGGCAGCGCAAGACTGCCGTTGAAGGGAGGTTGCCAGACGACGTGGTTGATGCACTGGCCAAAGCGGTGCCGACTTTGCAGGGGCCTTTATTGCTGCTTTTGGCTTCAATTTGAATGAATTGAATTGAATAACTTTTTTTTTGTCATTGCACAACAATTACATCAATAATCATTGGCAGGGAAATTCTTAGATCCCAGGCTCTCCTAACAATGCTAAAAAGAATATAAACCACATGAAAATAATCAAACACAAAAAGCAAGAATACTACAAATAAGTTATACAATAAAATATATAGTAAGCAATAAGGAAATGCTATTATTTAAAGGTGGCGTTGCTGCTGACAGCATTTAGAAGTCTTATGGCCTGCAGTATGAAGCTGTCCCTGAGCCTGGTGCTTGATGCTGCAAATCCGTCTGCCAGACGGTAGCAGACAAAACAGTTTGTGGCTGGGTTGGCTGGGGTCCTTAATGATTTTGATGGCCTTCCTCCTACACCGCTGGGTGTAGAGGTTCTCCATGGATGGCAGGACCGTCCTGGTGATGTGCTGAGCAGTTTTCACCACCTTCTGTAGAGCCTTGCGGTGGAGGGCGGTGTAGCTGCTGTACCAGGCGGTGATGCAGCCAGTCAGGATACTCTCTATGGTGCACTTATAAAAGTTGCAGAGTATCCTTGAGTCCATGTTGAGCCTCCGTAGCCTGCGGAGGAAGAAGAGCTTCTGTCTGGCTGACTTTGTAATAAAGTCAGTGTGATGAGTCCAGGTAAGGTCTTCACTGATGTGAACCCCAAGGAACCTGAAGCTGTTGACTCTTTCCACTGTAGCCTCGTTGATGGAAAGGGAGGCGTGTTCCTCCCTCTGCCTCCTCCTGAAGTCCACAATCAGTTCCTTAGTTTTGTTGACGTTAAGATGGAGATTGTTGTCCTGGCACCAAGATATCAGGCCTGTGACCTCCTCTCTGTAGGCTGTCTCGTCATTACCAGTGATCAGACCAATGACGGTTGTATCGTCAGCAAATTTAACCATGGTATTGGAGCTGTGGGTGGCTATGCGTGTACAGCAGAGGACTGTGCACACAGCCCTGGGGGGGCGCTGGTCTTCAGAGTCAGAGTGGAGGATGTGGTGCCGCCCATCTGCTCAGCCTGTGGTCTGCCTATCAAGAAGTTCAGGATCCAGTCAGAGAGGGCGCTGTTGAGCCTGAGGTCTCTGAGCTTGGTGACAAGTTTGGAAGGTACAATGGTGTTAAACGCTGAGCTGTAGTCAATAAACAGCATTCTCACATATGTGTCCATCTGGTCCAGATGGGAAGAGGCAGTGTGGAGGGTGAAGGCGATGGCATCTTCAGTTGACCTATTGGGTCTGTAGCCAAACTGAAGTGGGTCCAATGAGTCCAGGATGGAGGAAGTGATGAATGATTTGAGTAACCGCTCAAAGCACTTCATGATGGTGGAAGTGAGTGCTACCGGGCGGTAGTCATTCAGGCAAAGGATTTTGGTTCTCTTGGGGAAAGGGACAATGATGGTCTTTTGTATAATATATATGCAATTTGTATTATGACTTCTACTTCGCACCATCTAGTTAAAATTGTCTCATATATTTTAGCTTGTTTAAAACCGAATATCCTTAAAACAAGCATTTAGCTTCAGTTGAATTTTGAGCATTTTAGCAAATGCTGATATAATAGAATTGTGAACATGGCCAACATATCCAACTAATTAATACAATTATTGATATTAGGATACTAGCATGGTGATGCAATCATTTAACAACAGAGACAACAGCATGATCATTGACTTCCCAACCTGATAGAAAAATGTGGTGATACTAGTACCGCCACATAAAACCACCACTGCTGCTGATTTCACCAAGTTGTCTTTACTACCCTACAGCTCTTGCCCCAGAAGAGAGATATTTTGATTTTTCCTTTGACACACGCGTGGCATTTTTCTTTGTATTTTTCTAATATCTTCCACTGACCTTTTATCTGTTAAAACCATGATTTTTTTAAAAATATTTCCTACACTGTTGAATGGGCTGCTTGACAGATTTCATCTGGTATTTTTTTAAACATCTATTATGATGAGTAACCTCGCCAATGGGGATATATGGGAGTAGGTGATCAAGCTTCCAAAAACTAAAGTAATGTATGAAATAAGACCTCAAATCCAAAGGGAGTTTGGAGGTTTAAACCCCTTTCTTTCCTAATTATCATGGGGATGTGAGAGCACTGGCAAATAAAGTGGATGAACTTAGAGCACTAACAAACACACAATGGCAATATTAGCAGTGTAAATTGATGTGTTTCACTGAGACATGGCTACAGAAACATATTTCAAACTCCACTCTATGCAGCTTCATATTATCTGGGCAGAAAGAGACTAGACTGAGTGGTAAAAATAAAGTAAGAGGGATTGCAGTGCTTGTTAAAAACAGATTGTGTACTCCTGAGAAGGATCATCACTGCGCTCCGGACACTGAACTGTTGACTATGAGTTTTCATTAATGTTGACAACCGAGAGCATTCACCTGTGTCATGTGCTGATGCTGCATGTGAATTCATCAGCTACATTTTTCTGCTAAGCCATGTCAATGTCATGGTGATCTCTGGAGATTTCAACCAAACTTCCACTACACTTTTCTTCATTCATTTAATTGGTGATTTTTTTTTAAAGAAAGATTTGTCAAATTGTCCATGTTCCTCATTTTGGTAAGCAACAATATCAATGATGAAGCTGCAATGATTAAAGCTCAAGGTGAGAGAAGAAATTTCTCTGTTCTTGGAAAGTATGTACAAGCCTTAAGTTCAATTCTGTCAGTGTTTCTCAGCTAAAAATAGACATAATAGATATAATGTTGTGTCTTACCCACTCATTTTGTTGGCTAAGCTTAGCCATGTTGTCTAAACTTCCCAAATTTGTTGAGACATCTAAACCGAACTCAACAGTGAATTATAATGGTGGAGAAAAAAAAAAAAAAAAAAAAAAAAAAAAACTAAAACAATGCATCTGCAGCATCCCATGGTACACCCCCCCTCCCCCCCGACTATAAAAAAACAAAGAGATGAGACAAAAAGAACTTCACACATATCTCCCAGATAAATTCACGCTAATACGTCTGTGATTGGTTGATAACACTTCTGTTCTTCATTGCTTTGTATGGTGATAACTGGGCTGGTTTTAAAGCCTCAGCAAAGAACTTGAGAAAACAATGTAAACCTTGATAGTTGTGTAGCTAACACAGTACTTACTTAGACCTGTCTCTAACCTCTCTTTTATTTCCAAGATTATTGAAAAAGTTGTATTTCACCAGCTTCATGACTTTTTAAATGAAAGTGGAAATCTTGATAAATTTCAGTCCGGCTTCCGACCTCATCACAGCCCTGAAACAGCTCTGGTCAAAGTGTTAAATGACATTAGGTTGAATACCGATTCTGGTCAAGTATCAGTCCTGGTTCTGTTGGATCTCAGTGCTGCGTTTGATACTGTAGATCACAGAATCCTGTTGCACAGGCTGGAAAACTGTTAATAAGTTCAAGGAATTACTTGCCTCTAGTTCATGGGATGATTTATATGAGATGAAAAGTGCCGATTTAGCATATCAAAAGTTTATGAAAGTCTTTACAAATTGTTTCAATGATTGTTTTCCAAATGAAAGGACCACAAAAACAAACCGCAAGCAAGATTTAAAGAAGCCCTGGTATACAACTGATTTGATGAAGATATTAAAGAAAAAGAATAACTTATATAAAAGATACTTATCAAACCCGACTCCGCTCACTCGGGCTGTTTATAAGTCTTGGAGAAACAAATATTCAAATTCTATTAGACTTGCAAAAAGGAATTATTTCAGCAATAAAATTATTAAATGTTCAAACAATACAAAAGCTACATGGAAAATAATAAATCAGCTGTTTCAAAAGGATGATGCTTCCCCGAAATTACCCAGGGTCTTTTTGGACGGTGAAGAATCTCTGGATAATCCAGTGGACATAGCCGAACATTTTAATAACTTTTTTGTAGATATTGGACTAAAACTCACAGATGAAATTCCAGCCTGTGATGGAAATCCCTTGGATTATATTAAAGGTTCATTTCCTACTATGTTTTCCTTTAAACCCTTGGATAGGCAGGAAGTAAGTGATGTCATTGACCAGCTAAAAACATGTTCGGCTGGCCATGACAATATTTCAGTATCTTTGGTTAAACAGGTCAAAAGTTTTATTTTACAACCAATCTTTTATATTTTCTCTTTGTCTTTACAAACAGGTGTAGTGCCACAAGAGCTAAAAGTCGCTAAGGTAATTCCTCTGTTCAAAGCAAACAACCCCTCACATTTTACAAATTATAGACCCATATCCATTTTACCATGTTTTTCGAAAATATTAGAAAAAATAGTTTATAAAAGAATTCTATACCATTTAGATTCTCATTCAATTCTTTATGATCACCAATATGGATTTCGCAGAAACCACTCCACTTATATGGCATTACTCCATCTTGTTGATAAAATTACTTCAGCCCTCGAAAATGATGAATTCGCTTGTAGTATTTTCTTGGATTTATCTAAAGCATTTGACACCGTAAATCATAAAATTTTATTATCTAAACTATTCAGATATGGTTTTAGAGGTGTCACTTATAATTGGCTATCGAATTACATTTCTAACAGAACTCAATTTGTTTCTATTAAAGGGTGTTCTTCAAGCAAAGTCAATTTACAGTGTGGAGTCCCACAAGGGTCCATTCTTGGACCTCTTTTGTTTCTTATATATATAAATGATTTATTTAATGTCACAAATGCATTTTCACCAATTATGTTTGCAGATGACACTACCATAGTTTTGTCAAACACAAACTTCGACACAATGATTAAAAATGCTAATACTGGACTAACTCATTATGTTGTATGGTTTAATTTAAATAAGCTTGCTCTAAATATTCAAAAGTCGAATTTTATTATTTTTGGTGGTAGAAAGCTGTACGAAAAGAATTCATCACGAATCAGAATTGAATCGACTGAATTGCCACAGGTATCAATCACTAAATTCTTGGGAGTTTTCATTGATGAGAGTTTGAGTTGGAGAGAGCAGATTGATTATGTCACTAGGAAGATCAATAAATCTATTGGTATAATAAGGAGAGTAAGCCATCTTCTTACCAGAAAGTGTCTTCTCGCATTGTATTATAGCCTTGTGTATCCTTATTTATCGTACTGCAACATAGTCTGGGGGAGTACTTTTCCCACCATGCTAAACAAGCTTTTACTTTTACAAAAACGTTTTGTTAGAACAGCCACCCGATCAGAATCATGTGTATCCTCTGTACCTTTATTTCAGGAATTAAAGATATTGACAGTTTATGAGATTAACATTTTTCAAATATGTGTTTTTATATATAAGTGTTTGGCAATCGAAAAAAAAATTCCGGATCATTTTAGGATTTATTTCACAGCAAATTCATCTGTTCATTCATATAGCACACGTCAGTTAGGGGATCTTCATCCTCCAAAATATCTAACTCGTCGAGGTCAATTCTTCTTTCGGTATAGAGGTGTAATATATTGGAATAAGGTCTCTCATTTAGCAATGCAATGTTCCACTATAGCAAATTTCAAGGGTCTTTTAAGAATTTATTTAAAGAATAGTGGCATTTGACATACCCATCATATCATCGAATGTTTTATTGTGAACGTGATCAAGCTATGGAAAAAGCAGAAGTCTGTACATGTTGTATATTTTTCTTTTTTTTTTTTTTTTATTAGCATTGTTTTAATCTATGTGTTTTAATCAATTTGCTTTAGGTGGAGGCTCCGAATAAGCCAAACTGGCTTTTTGCCTCTTCCTGCACAGCTTTTTTTTTTCTGTTTATATTATGTGATGTGCATAATATTTTGTGCAAACTAGAACTGGGTTGGACTTTCTGGAGCGGTCCTTAACTGGTTCAGGTCCTATTTAGAAGGCCGGAGTTATTTTGTTACGATCGGCAGCTATGAATCCGAGCGAGTGGCCATTGTCGTAGATAAATTCTTTATCAAAAGGGCTTGCTGATATTAAGAGTCTGCAGACAGAGGTCTTTAATGATCTTCCTTTTATTCGGCCGAACAGGGGGACACCCTTCAGGATCAAAAGACCACGATCATCCTTCTGTACCTCTTATATAGCCTGCCTGTTACTATTTCAGTATACACACACACAGCCTTTTAGGGCTGACTGGTAATTAGTTGACATCACTTTGATATCATGTTATAATGTCATACTATTAATATTGTGCTGACCAGGGCCACTGCACCTGTTGTTTTTCAACTCAACTCTGATATATTAATACTTCCACATTTCCCCCTTTCAAATATTTCAGAGTAATCGGCCCTAAGACGATACTCTGAAACTTACAATAGGGAAACCTTTTTAAGCACACTTGTCCACACACGCAGGTCTCAAGCATAACATAGGAGCCAATCTGAACCTCCCGTACGAGGGCGAAAAAACCCCAAAGGGAGAAAAAATTCCCCCGTGCCCCCCCTCTGGGCGAGCACCGGTAACTTTTGATCTTACTTGACACTCAGGCACGGGTAGGCCAGTGGACCCCTGCATGAGACCTTCTAAGTACTATGACAGAAAGTAACCATACACACACAACAAAGAAACTTCATTACAATCTGATTTCACAAGGATAACCTATTACAGAAGATTTCTGACTACAAAAACCACACGTGAATAACACAAGATAGAGTCTTTTTCCAGTCCGGAGGCAAACAGGAGTGTTGGGTCACCAGCCTTTCGTCACAGGCTGCCGACCCTTTGTCCAACCGACTGTAGTTCTATTGAGACGTCACAGGTCCAACTCAGTACGGACCAATTGGGCAGCCATGATGACAGAGGTCTGTTTCTTGAGACTCGTACTCCATGCTCTCCTCAGGGCGGGAACGATGCACATGCCAAACAAGAAAAGAAGGATCAGAACCAAAGCTGACCCAACTCCCACCTTTATCAATACATTTTTCCAGTCAGCCATTAACTGGTCCAACCAATCAAGAGACCAGTCGCTCTTCCCAGCATGCTCTCGCACCTCCCTTCCCACCCGTATTATCTCGTCCATGGCAGATGTAAAGGAACCATCTGGCGCTGTGTTAGCTGGAATAAAGGCGGTATTTGCCACCTGGTAAGGTTCACACAATTCCTGGATTTTGTAACCCCTATATTTATTCAAATAACCATGCATCCTCTGGGCCCCATAAAGTAATCTACACTTCATACCACACATCGGGAGCCCGAAGAAAGCATTCGTCGTTGTAGACTTGAACGCTTCCTCTTTACACACTCGGCGTTGTTCCTGGTCACACTCCCAAGAGCTGTACTTATCTGGGACAACAACCGGAGGGGCTCCAGGCGCCTTTGAGCACCATATGCATTCCTCCGATGTCATTTCCTTTACTGACAGCCAAGCCCAGCGATACCAAGTGTTGGCCATCGCTTCCTTCCATAAGTAATCTTCACTAGGTTTCAACCCTCGTACTTCCGGTTGCCCCTTTACATTCTTGACCTCCCCCCCCTTTAATGTTTTATCATGATAACTATTTACCAAAGTATCTAACCCTTGAGGGGGGAGGGTGAATGACTCAACCACCCCATTGTCTGTTTGGCCATCAGTAACCACGGTGGGCTGCTGTTCAGGTGTAAAATCAACTTTATTCACAACAGGGGTGTTAACTGTGGTCTGGTGCTCCCTGAGCACCGTGTTCATCATCCATCCCAGGATTCACTGGAATGTTATGCCCCTCTACATCTTGTTCCTTAATTGATCTTACTTTCCGCCTATGTTGTGCCAAAAGGGCAACATCTGTCTGAAATACTGAGTCACGGGTAGTGTGTAGATGTGTGCGGGTGCATGCCGGCAAGAGACCTGACTGATAATGACATTTGGCATGTGAGTCGTACCCCCCTTGGCCACTGAGGTCGCTCCCTCGTTGCGCAGATGCCCCTGTTTCCTTGAGAAGGCCCTGGTGATGGGACGACGTGGTGGCTGCTGCTTCGGGTCCGGATTGGTTGAATTGCCCATGTCCACATTACTGTCCCGAACAACAGAAGAAACCAAAGGAATGTCAAACTCAACATCATCGGGCGGCAACTCTGAATCTGCCCTAACAGGACTATCTTCGTCAGCTGCATGCGAAGCGATACTTCCCCTTTTGGGGGACTGGTCATTTGAGAACGCTGTACAATCCGACCAGTCCCCAGGGCCCGTTTTGCAGTTGTTGGTCGTAGGTGCCAACGAACAATGGTTCAGATGATGCCAAGCGACGCTCCCTTCGACCTGGACCGCAGTCGGTGTGGCACGGACCACCGTGTAAGGACCTCGGCGTCTAGGAGTGTTCCACTTTCTTCGAAACTCCTTAATGTACACCTTATCCCCGGGCACCACTGGACCAGATGTCACAGAGACAGGTTTTGGCTCGTTCGCTTTTTTCTGAAAATAAATTGCTTTATGGATAGCAGACAACTGTTTCATATAACTGTGCAGCTCCTTCTCCAACTGCTCCAGCGGGGGCCCCTTAAAAGGACCCCGAAACTGCGGGCCCGGCATGGGACGACCTGTTAACATTTCATGAGGAGACAAATGTGTGACCCGATGAGCTTGCATGCGATAACTCATTAGGGCCAACGGTAATGCGTCATGCCACCGCAAACCAGTACATGCACAAATCTTATTAATTTCTGCTTTAAGTGTGCCATTCACTCGTTCCACCCCTCCCTGACTGGAGGGAGTGTAGATGCTTCCATGGCGGACTTTGATTCTGAGCTGACGCAGAACGCCCTCGTAGACCAGAAAGTAACCATACACAAGCGCATCCGTCACCAATGCCTGCAGGTACGGCGCCCAATAACCCTGTTGTTGTATTCGATGTATCACCTCATCTCGCCCACAGTGGTCTGGTTTATGACACTGCCATGTGAACAGCTGCGAGGCCCTGGTAGCAGGGGGGCCACCCTCGTGCTACGTCGTCCAACCTTGCACTGTAGTAAGCGATGGGTTGTTTCCTTCCACCAGCACATGAGTCTTGTGCCAATACAGCCGCTGCATACATGTTACATCTGTTTGAAACATAAAGATGAAAAGTTTTATCATAGTCAGGCATTTTCAGCGCTGGGGCATTTTGCAGTCCCTGCTTGAGCACATCAAAAGCCAACAGTGCCTCTGTGGTCCACTCCAAAGACTTCTTTAAAGTCTTGGCTTCAGAGGACTTCAGGAGATCCCTGAGCGGCGCCGTCTTTACTGCGTAGTCCTCCAACCACTCCGCGCTGAATCCTGTGATACCTAAAAAGGTCATTAGTTGCGCGCATGTCTGTGGACGCGGTGCTCGACTTATGCCTTTGAGGTGGTCAGGAGACAGAGCTATTGTTCCATGGGAGATTACTCTGCCAAGGAATTCCACCTGAGGCTGGCAGAATTGCGGTTTTGTCCGAGAAGCTTTGTGTCCACATTCTGCCAGTCTCTGCAGCACTTTGATCGAGTCGTGCTGACAATCTTCAATGGTGTCTGAACAAATCAATATATCGTCTACATACCGGATTAGGACGCCGCTCAAATCCAGCTCCTGTAGATCCTGACTCACCACACGATCAAACCACGCGGGGCTGCTTGTCAGTCCCTGGGGCATTCTGGCGTAGCTGTATTGTCGACCTCTAAAGGTAAATGAAAACAGATATCGTGACTCTTCTGCCAGAGGGATACTGAAAAATGCTGAACACAGATCCACTACTGTAAAAAACTTAGCTTTAGTAGGGATGGCATTCAACAGTGTGTGAGGATTTGCGAAGTCTGCAGCGACATCTTCAAGAATGGCATTGATCGCCCTTAGATCATGGACCAGTCGGTATTTTGATTTATCTGCTTTTAGAACTGCAAGAATTGGGGTGTTACAAGGACTAGAAATCTCAATCAGCACTCCTGCTTTTTTTTTTTTTTTTTTTTTTTTAAAAAACCATCAATTAGGATTCCAATCCCTTCTTCATCTGCGGGATTAAGTTTGTATTGCGGCCGCCAAGGTAAAACTGCACCTGGTTTTAATTTGACAGTAACTGGGCTGGCTGAAACTGCCAGTCCCACATCCGTCTCATGTCTGGACCACAGTTGGTCCGGAACCTGTGTTAAAATATCGGTTTCCAGATCACTGTTAAATCCAAGGGGGTTGGTTTTGCATGTCATCATTATGCTTTTTCCTGGTAGCACCACCATCTGAGGTGTTGCTTGTAATGACAGATCACACCTAATCCTTAACATTGATCCATCATCTGAAAGAGAGATTAATGGGTTGTCTGTACTTTTCCATGTTAAATGCTCTGCAGTTCTTACCATTGGACCGAGGTCCCTGGACTGGTATCCTGGGTTTACCAACAGTGTAATGTGTGGTAAGGATTGTGTAACACAGTACCATTTATCAATAAAGGTATTGTGGTTTACCTTTAATGCTGCGCCTTGGCCTCCAATCAGGATATATGGAGCCTGTATTTTAACCATCACTCCATCCGTCTCCTTTTCCCACTTATCCTTAAATGTTGAGCTGGCTGATGGATCAAAGAACATTGTACAGTGAGGAGGTAATGTTGGTGGAGAACCTTCCGGGGCCCAGGCCTTTATGCATGTCTTCCATTTCTCCAACTCCGAACCCAGAAGCCCCTCTATGTTCCCCAGCCAATAAACATTTGCTGGTTCTGCTTGGGCATTCATTTGTAAGTTTAATCCACAACTTTCCACATATACTCCCAAAGGGGAACATAAAATTTTGAGGCCCAATTTACAAAGTGCATCTCTTCCTAACAGATTGACAGGAGTTTGGTCCGAAACCAAAATGGGTATTTTTATTTCATCATTTCCTACTTTTATTTTAACGGGAGCAGTAATAGGAACCAATTGACTTTTTCCCGAGAATCCTACTGTCTTCACAAAGTTGTTTGACATGGGAAGGTTCTTGGCAAGGGATCCCTGTATGCATGAATGGGTCGCCCCCGTGTCAATCATCATTTGGACCTGTCGATCCTCAATTTGTACATTTATCATGGGGTCGGTGCGTGTATGCATAATCAATGGGTACGAACCTTTACCCGCAGGATCCTCGGGACCCCCCTAAAACTGAGAGGGTCTTGGTCGTGTGCCACCCAGGGCTCCACCTCCACCTCTTCTAGGGACGCCTCCGTTTCTTCCAGGACCACCTGCTGGGAGGGGCATAAAACGTGGGCAAGCCCTTGCAAAGTGTCCATACATGCCACAATACCAGCAGCGGTTGGATCCCTGCCACGCCCAAGACGAGGGAGTACCAAGCCTTGAGTATGAAGGGCGGAACGGCTGGGGACCCCTAGCGGCCTGTGTTGACTCAGGAACTCCAGCAGTCTGACCCGCACCTGGATCTGTAAACACAACAGCTTGAACCTTTTCTTTCAGCTTGCCTTGCAAATCATTTAGTTGCATCTGTGCCAGCTTCCTTTGAATCTGGAGGTCCTGTTCAGAAGTCTTGGTTAGGTCTTTTCTGTATCGGGTTACTGCATGAACCACATGATCACGGAACTGTTGTGCTGGCATAGATGTTAGACCAACGACATCCTCCAAACGTCTGCTGACATCCTTTGGCATTGAATCGATGACTGCATTTCTGAAAAGAGTGAGCAAAATAGGATCATTTTCCACATCTTTCTGAGACTCTTGACGCCACCTTTTTTAACTGTGTATCGATGTATGCTGCTGGGTTCTGGTCGTCCTTCAGAGGTTCCCCTTTCAAAGCATCAACATCAATTTTATTAGGGTACTGTTTGCGTATTCCTTGCCAAATCACCCCCTTATAGGCTGCTAATTCTGTTCCATCTGCCCTTTCACTCAAAATCCAGTCCAGTTCATTGTCTCTGAAAAACTGCTGCATTTTAGACAACCCCAAAACCTGAGCGAGGACAGCTTTGATGTCACCCAGTGAAAGAAATGTTCCAGCCGTGTTTGATTCCAAAGCCTTAATCCACTTGCCTCCTCCTGCGGATATTTGAGGGAGCTCTGAGACCAAACCTGTCAGGTCCCGAGCTGAAAAAGGATGATAATCAGCCCTTGTTCCCCTTATCAGAATTGGGAACTCCCCCCCCCTCAATCTGTCAGGAGGTCTGATGTTAGGCCTGTACCTTAAATCATATTCATCTCTAGGGACCCCTGCGGACGTGCCGGGTTTCTGCAAGCATGCAGGCATGGAAACTCCGCCTCCTGAAGTCGCCCCTTCCTCCACCTCCTCATTTAAATCATCTATTTCCTGCTCCATCTCAACTATCTGGCTCCGACCCAACTCACGTTGTAAATCTTGCTGACGTGGTCCTAAGTTCATCCAAAAGCTATCATCTGTCTTACCTTTCCGAGCCAATTCGGTTCGATCCTGGTAACAGTTAATGATTCCAGACTGACGTCGCTGTGTACTACAGTATTTTGGGATTGTCATGTGGGGAGGGGTTTCCTGCCTTTGAGGAGAATGGGCAGAAGCCGGACGCTGTCTGACCTGGGCCTGGGCTTCTCCAGTGTTTGGTGGTAAAGACAGGCTCCTCTGTCTGGAGTTGAGTGGGTCTGGAACAGGAAGTGCTACCTCAGTGACCCTTGAAGCAACAGATGACCTGTCATGAACGTTACTTACGGTTCCCGACACGTCAGCATTAGCTGGTACCCCTGGAAGGCTTTGCTGGTCATCAAGATTAAAGTTTCCATCTATCTTTATTGTTCCTGTTAAGTTTGGGAAAAGTTCAGCGTTAGTACAGTTTTCAGTTTCCCCCGGATTATCCGTAAAAGACACAATCGTTTTGACATTTCTTTTAATTGGCTTGCTGATTCTAAATAAGTTTAAAATTTCCAATTCAAGCTCTCGTTTCTTTTGTCGTTTCTTAGAATTATTTCCAGCTTTATAGTCCTCAATACGATGTTGGATTATTTCACAAAGTTTCTGATCAAAGCTTCCTGTAGCAGGCCATGGGTCTATCAAATTTTATGTCCTTTTGCACCATTTCTGAGACATGTGTTGAATCTCTTTCATCCTGTGGGGATAACGGATACAAACAATAGCCTGGGGCGTACTCATCATTATTCTATTAAGTCAATCTTGCTTTAATACAATATGATAATCATGCAACTCAAATGAAATCCACTTGGGTGTGCTGCAACCCCGTGTCCTGTTTCTTGGTGTCAATCCAATGGGAGGAGTCGTGTTCTGTTGGAAGGAAACCAAAAGAGTTCAGCGGTTTTATTTTAACAGCTATAATAATAGTACAGATTACATCCTTGTAGCTGCACAAGAGAAGAGCACTATTTTATTTTTGTCAGTGCTTGTGTCTATGCGCGTTAGCAAGTAGCTTAGTGTCAGATTTCACCAGACCACTATTTTGTGAGTTGGGGAACGAGTCAATTTATGCACTGCAATTCAGATTATACTCTTTACAACATGCAACATGCAATATCACTGCAAACAGAGGCCTCTGTTTCATGCATAAGTTTTTCAGTATTCCCAGCAGCTGCTTCGATCTCCAATTACACTCAGTCACGCATTCCTTTCCACATTTAGTCCAACTTCCCATACACACAAGCTCACCGGCTCACTCGGTGTCCAGTTTTGCTCAGACACGCATTACACACACATTTGGTCAAATTTACACACCGGCTTTCAGCTCACCAGTCATACATTCCTATCCATTGCATCACATACTATGCTCTTACACCCAGTCATCAGCTGTCATATTACCCTTAGTAAGAAGGGAAGTAACAGTCAACAAACAGTTTAAAACTTTTCCCTTATCTTTTCCACACAAAAGTCACAAGTTTACTTTCAGTGAGAGGGGTAAGGCAATCAAAGGATAGTTACACACTCAGTCAGTCACACATTTCTGTCCGGTGCATCACACACTATCCGCTTCATACACACACTTCAACAGCTGAGCAAATCATTCTTAGTCAGAGGAGAATAAAACAGTCAAAACCAGTTTAAAACTTTTCCCTTATTTTTCACATAGAAGTCATAAATTTTCTCTCAGTTAGAGGGGGAAAGCAGTCACAAGACAATTTTCAGCTCACTCAGACACCCATTCCTATCCGCTTCACACACACACACACACAGAAGACATCAGCTGTCATATCACTCTTATTGAGAATAGAAGAACAGTCAAAGGGAGGGATATGTCAAAAGTCAGTTTTTAAAGTCTTTTTCTTTGTCATTTAATGTTGCAACAAGGTTTTTTCACAGCTGTACTGCGCTAAGCCCCTTTTACGCAGATTTCCTGGGTTAACAGAGCTTAAACCTTTCACTACTGGCTCTGTTTAATTTAGGATCAGATTTTTGATCGATCATCGCACCTTGCTTTCCTATGAACCTAGTCATAAGCTACTTAAGCTCCTTATCTGACTCCCTACAATACCAGCCTATAAGCTCGCAATATTGTGAGTCCTGTATTTACTCTTTACTAAATTTGGAACTCGAAACAGATCGATCGGTGCCTTCACATCACTTTCACTTTTTCTTCACTTTCACTACTATTTTTGTTGCCAATTACTTCTTTCGCCGCTATACTGACCCTCCTCTCAAAGTTCCCGGGCGACCGCGTCCAGTAACGCCGAGGTTTTGATAGGGCCCTAAAATATTACCCCTTAAAACTGACCCCCCTCCCACTAATTGGTGGGGTCCTCAACCTACTTAATATCTCCTTAAACTGAGCCCCTTCCCACTAGCTGGTGAGCCCCTCATAAACTACTTAATATCTCCTTAAAACTGACCCCCCTCCCACTAATTGGTGGGGTCCTCAACCTACTTAATATCTCCTTAAACTGAGCCCCTTCCCACTAGCTGGTGAGCCCCTCATAAACTACTTAATATCTCCTTAAAACTGACCCCCCTCCCACTAATTGGTGGGGCCCTCATGAACTACTTAATCTCCTTAAAACTGACCCTCCTCCCAGCTACTTCTGGTAAGGTCCTCATAAACTACTTTATTTGTGCGCACAAATTTATCTGTCAGCAGAGTCACAGCAGCTGTATAACTAAGTTCAACTTGTAGCCAGGACGGCCCTCCGCTTCGGCTCACTTCACCCAGAAGGATTTAAAATGGGGCTTACCTTCTTAAGCGGTGAGTCAAAACGGTCCACACGTCCGGCCCCAGCGGTTAACTGGCTGGCTCGCCAAATGTCGTAGATAAATTCTTTATCAAAAGGGCTTGCTGATATTAAGAGTCTGCAGACAGAGGTCTTTAATGATCTTCCTTTATTCGGCCGAACAGGGGGACACCCTTCAGGATCAAAAGACCACGATCATCCTTCTGTACCTCTTATATAGCCTGCCTGTTACTATTTCAGTATACACACACACAGCCTTTTAGGGCTGACTGGTAATTAGTTGACATCACTTTGATATCATGTTATAATGTCATACTATTAATATTGTGCTGACCAGGGCCACTGCACCTGTTGTTTTTCAACTCAACTCTGATATATTAATACTTTACTTGTGGAGTCCCCCAGGGGTCAGTCCTTGGACCTCTTCTGTTCAACTTGTATATGCTCCCTTTGGGTAAAATATTACAGAACTATAGCATTAGCTATCAAAGTTATGCAGATGATACACAACTTTATGTGTCTCTGTCACCAGATGACTGCAGTCCAATAGACTTAATGTGTCAGTGTCTGGAGCAAATAAACACCTAGATGAAGGAGAATTTCCTACAATTAAATGAAGACAAAACTGAGATTATTCTGTTTGGTAGCAAAGAGAAGAGGGTCAGCATTGGAAAACACCTGGAGATTCGGTCTCTTAAAATCACCAACCAAGTTCGTAACCTGGGAGTGTTGATAGACTCAGATCTGACTTTCAGCAGCCACATCAAAGCTGTCACCAAGACAGCTTTTTACCAGCTCAGAAACATCAACAGAATTAAAAGTCTAGTCTCCCAGAAAGACCAGGAGAAACTCATCCATGCATTCATCTCCAGTAGGCTGGATTACTGTAATGGTCTTTTAACAGGACTTCCTAAAAAGAGCATTAAACATCTGCAGCTCATCCAGAACGCTGCTGCTAGAATTTTAACCAGGACTAAGAGATCTGAACACATCACACCAGTTTTAAAATCTTTACACTGGCTTCCAGTCAGTCACAGAATAGATTTTAAAACCCTTCTGATTGTTTACAAATCCCAGAATGGTTTAGGCCCAGAATACATCTGTGATATGTTCAGAGAATATAAACCTAGCAGAGCTCTTAGATCCAAAGACTCTGGTCAACTAGTCCAGAGTCCAGAGTAAACATGGAGAAGCAGCATTTAGCTGTTATGCTGCAAACAAATGGAACAAACTGCCAGTGGAGATTAAACTTTCCCCAAATGTAGACATTTTTAAATCCAGGTTAAAAACATTTCTTTTCTCATGCGCCTATGCATGAAATCTGCACGGTAACTTTTTCAACTTATCTTGCTTTTAATCATTTTAATGTAATTTATTATTTTATTGTGATTATGTGTTTTACTATTCTAAATATCTGTAATGTCTTTGTTTTATGTAAAGCACTTTGAATTGTCCTGTACATGAAATGTGCTATACAAATAAACTGCCTTGCCTTACTTAGTGCATTGTAAAATCAGAAATACCACATACATGCTGAATTAATTCATCATATATAACCGGGTAAAATTGTGGTGGTGGGTTATTCTCACGCACCACTCATCCATCTCTGTCCAGCGGAAGAATGTGGGTTGCAGAGAGTTGGGTATTCTAAGCAGGAAGGGAAAAGGTTAAAAACTATCAGTATACAGCTGGCAAAAGAAATAGTTGAGTCACAAGTAATGAAAAACAACCCTATCAATTCCCTGCAGATATATCATACTCATTTTGTAGATACCGTGGGGCTGTAAAAATCTTAATGCATTTTTAAACCACTCTGTATTAGATGTGCTTGATAAAATGCCAAAATATTAAATTTACAGTCTGCACAGTCAAGCGCAGTATAAGAGAAACAAGTTTTTGATTTAAGGTGCCTTTGCAATATGAGACACAAAAAGGAAACTAAAACAGCTACAATATGGCTTCACATTCTCCATCTATGATTTCAAACTGTTACCGACGTATAATCATATGTTCAACTTCCTAGAAAAACAAAATCCTGCATCTAGTAGAGTTTATTCTGTATATCTCTGACATTAGCAGCCAAGCTAAGAGAGTATGTTTTGTATGTTGATTTCCTCTGGGATGTGTTGTCTGAATCCTTCTTTTTACAGAATGCTCTTATTATTATTCATCCATTTAAATACTCAAGGGACCCGCTCAGTAAAGCACAATATAACGCTATTGCCAAGTGCTCCAGAGACTGGTGGAAGATAAATGGCCCTCTCAGCGTCAGTTTGATGGCAATTGCAGAGACAGAGGAGTATTTTCTTCATTTACTTCCATCATCCAGAACGTCTCCTGCTTCCCTGACCTTATAGATTATCATTGCATTGTTAAAGACATTCACAACCTAAATGAAAAGAAGCCAAATAATTTGTTATTAGAAGTAAATTCTTTTTATGTTTAAGAACAGCTGTGTTTTAGTGCATGAGTTGCTTATTTATACAGGTTTATTGTACTGCCACTCAGTCCTGCAAGAGCAGAGATGGTGGAAGAGGCGAGCAGCCCGAAAGAACCCGGAGGGGGCTGGATGGCATTAGACGAGGCTGTGTGGGTTGTAGAGGGGACAGACCCGAACCCAACTACTCCACCATACCATCACCATATGGCTGTGGTTTCTCAGGCAGCCCTCTTCGCTCCTCTTCCCCCCTCTCCTAGGAATCCCTGCCAGCCAGAGGAGGCAGAGCGCCAACTTGTGCGTGACAGAAAGCTTGTGTAATTGCAAGTATGACGATTCAAAATAACGTAAGAAAAAAAAGAACAGAAGAAATAAACAAAATGAAATTTTTGATGCCATATGAGGTATTTGATGTATTTAACATACAAACACATAAAAGCGTAAAGACTCAATACCATCAGTGTGAAACTTATAGTTTTTATTATTAATACTCAACACTTCATTTTGTTCATCATGTACAAAGAGAAAGAATAGTCTTAATTCAGCACTTATAATTGTAGATATCGGCATTATCCTTATTAGAAGTACCTTAAGGATGATTTTTTTTTTCTTTTTTGCAATTTTTGTCATGACATGATTAAATTTGTTATTGAGATTACCTTGATCGTTTCCATACAAAAAAGAAAAGAAGGAAAAAAAAAGAAGTGAAGGTAAATATTTTTCCCAATATTCAGTATTTACATACTGTACAATTATTTGTTTTTATGTGTCTTTTCTCTGTTTGTATGGTGTAAAAATTTTGGTATTATTTTAAAGAAAAGGGCCACAAAAAGAGAAAAGAATGGCCAAGAATAAAATTCTGTATATTATGTATACAAGTGTTACTATTTATATGGTACCTTTTCATCTCCCACAGTCAATTGAAACAGGTCATGGAGTTTCAGTGAGGAGTTGTGTTTTCATTAAACCTGTCCACCTTGTGAAATACATTTTATAGCAACCCCTTATGCAATTTTCACCCAGACAGAGCAATCCATTCTCAATGAATCAGTGATCATGACGGAAAACAGTAATATTAACAAAGCTGTACATGATTTAATAGAAAAACTTGTGTGCATCAATATGAAGCAGTTTCAGTAGATAATATAAAAACATGAAGACGCAAGTGAGTAATAATCTGGTGAATTGAAAGGAATTAGGAAGTTATGCACTGCTTAGTTACATGGAGAATATAAGTTATATAATATCATTGTTTAATTAATCTTGCCTGCATGAGATTAGGTGACTTTCCAATTAAGAATTAGAAGTATGACTTTAATCATGAATTGTGATTACCAGAAATGCTGAAGTGAAGCTTATTATTACCTCTGCCCCTGCAGCTGACCATGCAACATTATTAGCTGGTCCCTTGTGCCGGTATTCCTGATGGGGAAAACACGTCTACATCCTCCAACTTCAAGATGCTGTAGCCCACTAACTGAACTAAAAGAAAATTGACACAATGTTTTGCTCTGCATCAACAAATATGTTGTGGCATGCTTGTTTGCAAAGACTCAAGGCTGAGACCAATTTGGCCTTGAGGGAACTAACAAGTCCCAACAAGCCTTCTTTAGTCCTCATCAACATGCTGGTTGCAGAGCAGCTGGGACAGATGGAAATGGGGGAATTGGATCTGACATTCAAAACAGTCATTTTCACTTCTACTTTATAATCCAGGACTAAACTAAACCTAACTAACCTTACAATGCCTAAAACCCCCAAAGAAATAAGCTAATATATTAGCATATTTAGAGTACAATACGAGTATTTTCAGTTTGGTCATGCCATTTATCGCAAATAAGGTAAATAATTTGGGCTCTTTGTGAAAAGAGTATGAAAAACTAGCAGAATTTATGTGCATATAGTTACATATTTCACTTTTACAATCAAGCCTGTGGATGTGAAAGCAGTTGAGGAGAAAAACAGAAGCGAGATGAATTTCTTCTCTCAGGATGGAGGAGACGATTACACAGACTTATTGGAATTAGTGCTATGGAAAATAGGAGTGAGGAAATAATTTCTGACTGCATGGGGGCAAAATAGCATATGCACACGACAGATTACAAATGATATTTCATCTCTCATGGAGAGAGAGAGAGAGAGACAGTGCACAAAGCTGAACAAAATAAATAAGAATCCAAAGAATTTAAAGGTTTTCAGCAGTCATATAACACAGTTTAGTCATACGGTATGAGTTTAAGTAAAGTAACAGCAGTTGGTTCCTCTGAGAAATGGCAGAGCAAACGTTTTACCTTCTAATAAGGGGTTGCACAAATGCATTTCAGCCTCGGTTCTTCTCAGTTTCTCCCCAAATTTGTGCTGAAATCTTCAGCAACATCAACAAAAGCAACAGTGGTAAAAATGTTCAGTGTGCATGTAAGTGCTTGTGTGTGTAGATATATATATTTGTCTTCCTTTACCACAGTGATGTCTATCCCAAACACAGAGAGGGAACAGGATAGGCCCGGGCCGACGATGGCTCTAAATTCTGTGTGCAATCACTGTTAGAGCCCAGATCAAAAATGGGCGACAAAAAACACAAAGTTTTTTTTCTTCTTATACAAGGATCGCTGCTTAAAAATGAAGGATCACAATATACTGCCTCTATATGCAAATATCATCTCTGTATACATGTAATATTGTATTACATAAATGTGTAGATAATTGAATTTATCTCAAAAAGCATGAAGAGTATCTTACCTTAAAAAGAGAGAATCTAACACAATTCAAGGGAAACTTAACAAAGACTCCTAAAACTAAACTTTCCCCTTTTAATCACCAAACGTCTACACCTACAGTAAAATTATCCTCGATTTCCAACACTTTAGTCAAAATAAGAAAAAGCATAATTCTTAACATAATCTGTATACTGATTGTAAACTATTATAATTAAGCAAACATGAGACTGAAAGAAAAAGAGCTTCAATTATATCACTTATTAGTAATATTTGTGTCTTAACTATATTTTGCATATTTTTTGTTCAGGTATTTTTTTGTTTTTATGCGTTTTTATCATTTTGTTTATTTCTTAAATTGTTGTAAAACATATTGAAAGTTACATCCTGTCTGTCTGTTTACTGTACAAAGTGAAAAGGTTTTAAATATATTATTTACAAGGAAATGATTGAACATACTAATGCTGACACTGATTGATGCTCTCACCCAAGTCTTCTCATTCTTATTTCCTTGTCATTGTCTCCTTCTCCTTCCCATAACACCTCGCTGATAATGCTTGACCTGAACTCTCACTATGTGTGCGTATAAAAATTCCAGAGATCCCAATCTATTTATTAGGAGAGCCATGGGGTGTGTGGGAGGGTGGATGAATCTGATTTAAGGCTAACTCGATCAATTTCCATCTGACGGTGTTATCTGTGGAGTGAGGGAGGAGAGGCTATTCATGAATAGTCAGCAGTGTTGGAGAAAAAGAGACAGCGCATATCGTTCATTTATGATTTGTTTCTCTCCACACAACCCATTACACGGGTAGATTTGTGTATAAGATGATCAAGATCACATTCCACGCATTTTGGCAGATCCTTCCTCTGGTCAGCCCTCCTGCACCATCTCCAGCAGCCCTTGAACTTCTGATACCAAACAAATCAAACCTTCAAATAACTAATAGAGGCCTCTCTGTTCTGTAAATGATGAGTCATCATCAGACAGCTTTTGGGGGGAAGGGGCAGGGGTCATGGGACGATAAGGCATGTCTACTGAGTGCCTGAATCTACACTGAGTAAAAAGTCCTGTGCAATAAATGAGGCCTCTGCAGCTAAAAAGACTATCTACATCAATTCGAGTAAAAAGCAATCTTTTCGCACAATGACCGCCTTCCTGTTTAAGAGGCCTCCACGGCTGGAGCTGTTATCAGCTTCATTGTCGTGGGACAGCAACGCTTCTCCTCCACATTATTTTCTAGCATTTCTCCTACGTTAAGTGACAGTGCATAATATTATTCTTACACAATGTCCAAACAAAGCTCTCTGTGTGAGCCTCTCCGACTGCTTACGTGGGTTAAAAGTAATGCCTTTGACAAGGTACAAGTGAGAGGCTGAAAAAGTAAGTGCCTGGTGAGTGTTGTTATGTAACCTGAATAAAAGAAGTGGCCTAAAAGGCTGCCATGTTGTGATCTGACACACATCAGTCTATCAGTAACAGTGAGACATCCTGAATACAGTTAGTCCATAAAACACTGCCCATACCTGACATATGAAATATATTTTTTTCTTTTTTTTTTACGAAGGTATAAAAGATCTTAATTGGCATCCTGGATTGAAACCATCGGCAGCAGCCTGCTGTCAAATTTCTACTGTGGTTTTGGCTCATATGTGACGAGAACACCGAGCAGCCTGAAAGCGTGCGGATCCGTCCCGGTGCTGCCGCTTGTGGACTGCAGGGCACTTCCACCGGAGACCATTAAGGCACGTCCTTCCTCTCAGCAGCTTCAGCTTCCGACAAAAACATTGTTGTTCACAGTAACACAAGTTCAGACTGACAACAAAACAAGAAAACAAACAAACAAACAAACAAAAAAATCAAACAACTTGTGTTTGTCTGTGCGCTTGATTTGCAATGTCTTGGAGCATCAAGCTCTTACAGTTCCAAAATGTCTCATTGAGATTCTGCTTTTCCAGGAGGAGCAAATAAATGAATGAGCATGGAGTAAAATATTCTACAGAAAACAGAAACATGAGTTAAGGACTCAGTCTTTCTGGCTTTTAGGTTGAACTAAGAACAACCTTCCTGCTGCCAACAAGAGCAGACAGAACACAACTACAGATACTAAGAGAGTAGTGAAGTATTTTAACAACAGAACAAAAAACCAGAAAAAAAACTTACTGATATCAAAGCAGTGTTACCATAATCAGCTTTAACATCTTTGTTATTCACAAAGTTATTGTTGTTCTTATACCCTGTTTTTCTATAAGAATATCTTATTATCATTCATGATTGTATTTCTCATAGCAAACAAGATCAGCTCTTTAGTCATCAGGGATGAAGAGGAAGAGGAGGAAGAGGAGGATTGGGATGGGTACAGTGTGTCGTGGTTATTTGGTCAATGTGACAATGTCGACGTTCTTCAGTGGCAGAGGGGGCAGATGGGCATTTTGTTCCAGTCTCCACTGTTTCCTCACAAACGCTCAGTGGGAGTCTTCGGACTGCCACCGCATCACGTCACAGCCTGTAGCAAGCTAAGACGGGGTGTTGCATCATTGCATTATCAACACTTCTACCAAACTGCTGGAGGAAATGAGGGACTCAGAGTTTAGGGCATCAAAAGGGGATTAAGGGGGATTGTTGTTAACAAAAAGGGGTAAGTTTGGCCATTTTTGATAGAGGGTCAGCATCCCGCACCTCCTCAGAGAATCCTGATTTTTAACCATTATTTTCTTTCAAATGAATATTTTCCCTATATCCCTGTTTTCTACATTGTCTTTAAAATCACCCCTGATCTAACACTCAAAGCTTCTATTGCTCTCCTCCTCTTCCCCCCCTTCTGCCTTTTACACATCAGACTCAATGCTGGAGAGTTTTTCGTACACATGGCCATTGCTTCCATTGAAGGGACGTGGGGGGCCAACCCCCAACAAGGAACCGTGATGGTTCATTCCACCGAGGCTGAGCTCTTTCTGGAACCGCGGGGCCACGGTGGACATGACCCCCGCTGTGGCAGCCGATGGCATATACGACGTTGCACTCATCTGGCCCCTGAAGTCACTTCGGCTGTTTTTGGCAACTTGTTGCTCCTGCTGTTGCTTTGACATGTAATATTGTTTGGCTCCATGCATCAGACACTGGTCATCACCAAAGGTGGGTATAAAGGGGTTTTGGTTTACCCGGTCAGGGTAAAGTGATTTGGATAAAGAGAAAGCTGCCCCACCTCCTCCTTCCATCAAAGACCTGTCTCTGTCTCTTATGTCTCTTTCTCCGATGGAGCGGCGGTGGAGGCCCTCACCTCCTCTGAACAGGCCAAAAGGTGAGCCAGGTCCTTTTCGACTCTCACCTCCATAAAACAATGGATCTCTGTCTCTTTCCCTTTCTCTTTCTGAGCCCCCATGGCGCTCAAATATGTGCGCAAAGGGGCTGTTACCTTCCATGTAGCGTTCCTTCTCCTTCAAGCTAACACTTCTGGGTGGGGGCAGCATTCCACCCATACCTGCTCCACTCATCCCTCCTCCTCCTCCTAAACCTCCCATCAAACTTCCCATCCCACCTGTTTCCTCTTTCTGAAGGTCAACAAATGTGTCGTACGAATGCTGCCGCCTCAGTTGCTTGCCTCCACTCTTCCTCCTCTGCTGGGCCTGAGATTGAGACTGAGGGCCAAGGCCCATACCTCCAACTCCTCCCCCACCTTTCCCTCCACCAATCTGTTCTGAGAGGTGGTTGTTGTCCTCGCTGATGTCGTAGAGGTTTCCTGTCTTTTTACAACCTTCACAGCGCATGCAGGTCGCAGAACTGGGGCGGCTGTTACCTCCACCTCCTGATGAGCCACAGTTAATGCCACCACCATACCCGCCACCCCCTCCACCATGCATGGACATCTGCATGCCCCCTCCGCCCCCACTCGCCCGACAGTTCCTACATTCCCACTCCCCCCCTGCCAGTCCAGATCCTCCCCCGCTCTTTGAATCTGTCTTTTTGGGTTTGCTCTTCAGGAAATCATCCACTGGCACCAAGGAGGTGCAGGCTCCGACTCCCCCGTCTCTATTCCCGGGACCTTCAGTCAAGTCTACATGTTCCCACTGAGGGACACCTTCTTTGGGCCGAAACTGGTCCAAATAAAAGTCCCTAACACTCTCCTTCTCTCTGAAAAGATACGAGTTCCCATCATTGTTTCCTCCTCCACCTCCCCCGCCACCTCTCTTGCGTTCAGAGGGAAAAAGTGGCGGGGAGGAAGAACGGTGGCCGTGGTAGTGGTGGTGGCTGATGTGGTATGGTTTCCGCCTGTAGCCCAGCTCAATCTCGTCCAGCTCCCGTCTGGACTTTGCAGAGGCCGGCCTCTTTTTCAAGCTATCGCGATACTGTTTGCGCTTCTTCGCGTTACCCTCCAGGTTTCCGTAAGTCACCGTGTGTGTGGAAATGTCCGAGACATCCGAACGGATGTTCCCATCATCTTCTCCCCTCCCTCCACAGTAGCTGGGCCCAGGGATGTAGGTGGAACTTGAGGCGCCTCCTTTAAAAGAGAATTTCCCGTACAGGTCAGGCAGACCTCCCTTGAAACCTTGGCCTGAGGGAGGGGTCTGCCCGGACAGCAGGTCAAACTTGCTCATGTTTCTGTGGGTCAGTGCTGAGCAGGGCTGGGTGGTAAAGATAGGCGCCACCCCTCCGCCCAGGCTGTCACAGTCAAACATGCCGCCCTCCAGAGAACTAGCACTGCCCAAACTATGGGGCCGGTTTTGAGGAGGGCCACTCAGCCCTAATGTGGAGCCATGATGGTGTAGATAGTGGTCCTGGTACAAATTACTGTCCTTGAGGTGGATGTTGCCAAACGTCCTCTCCACCTCACTGATGTAGTCACTAAACATGTTGTCTTCTGGCATATAAGGAGGTTTACAGTCTGAGTGGCCTGCCAAGCTGCGCCTGTGCTCAGAGATGTCATAAACAGAAGATTCGCGGCGGATGAAGTCCAGAGCGCTGTGCGGTGAGCCGTTCACCCCTGACAGGGAAGCCATGTTTTTGGCAGTGCGTAAGAGGCGCATAATATTGGAATGGGTGTTGTTCATGGTGGCTGATGGGGAGTTCAACGCGGAGCTGCTCTTTTCCTCAATCTGGACTCCATGGATGCAGCTGTATATTCCCTGTGTGGGAGAAAGAAAAGCCATGTTTAAACACTGGCTTTAAATCTTTACTCTGTAATCTTTTCTTTGTAGTGTTTTTTTTTTGTTTGTTTTTTGTTTTTTGTTTTTTGACAGCTTAAAGCTATCATACATACGAATGTCAACCTCCAAAGTGCCATCTTTCAAACTAACTAACATATGGTGGTCCTATCCTTACATGTGATCCCATTATTGCTAACAGGGTATCAAACTGGACCACTGAAATACTGTATTTAAACAGCTTACAGCTGGATCAATCAGGGGAATCCTGCAATTAAAAAAAATCTTTAAAAAAATGTTTGCCAAACCAGAGAGAGGACCACAAAATCAACATCCCTGCTCCATTTTGCCACTTTTTATGACATGACAGATATATTAATAGAAATGCACCATCTCTGTTTTCTAACATCGTTTGGTTGAAGATAGGTTATAAAAAACACAGATAAAATATATAGACATGATGTGGAAAAGTTTAAACAAATTTATTTCTGCCACATATCTGACATATTATATATATATATATATATATATATATATATATATATATATATATATATATATATATATAATTTTAAATTAATCATATGCATTTAAATGCAACTCAAATATTTTTACAGCTAACATTGATTTTCTTTCATTGTATATGTGCAGCTTAAGCATGTATTTTAGTAACCAACAATATTTTTCTGTTGATGCTGTATATATAGTAATATCAAATGTACATATTATTGGACTATATAGTTTATAGCCAGTAATACTGTACTGTATATTTACTAGTGTGAGACAAAGTACAAGTGAGGAAATAATAAGAAGACAGAGAGAATATTGTGGTTCGATGGTGGATGATTGATACAGGCAGAGGGACTGTAAAGATCCCCTTCAGACCCACTGGTCAATACCTTTAATCAATGTGATTAGAATTCAGCTCAACAATTTCCTCCAGCAGTTATTAAACGCCTCAGTTTCACAAGCCCTCAGTGTCCACAGTACAATTCCTGTCATAGAGAAGGGCCACACCAAGGAGACACTAGCTGAGCCGTGCAGTGACAAAAGGATAAACTGCTCCATTTGCATTCAGTGATGTACGATACAATATTCAGATAAAAATGGATGGTGAGCGGAGAGCAAACCAGGCATGACAGATGAGGGCTGTAAAGGAGCAGATCAATTCTTTACAATGATTTTACTCCATTTTTTTTGGACATCTGTAGATGGCAACGGAAATAAAGGGGCGCTGTTAAAGACGGTGGTCAAAGATCGGCTGACCTGCTTGCCGGGTAAGAGATTGGGGGTCACATGGCTGTCAAATCTTCCCAGTCTCCTCCTTTTATCCACTAACACAACTAGTTGACCCTCTGCTCTCCTCTACCCAGCCACTCGTTTCTGGTAATTAATTAAACTGTGACTGCTGCATTGCAGCACAACGACTTCATCCTCCATAATAGTTCTGTAGATAATGTTATTACTTCTTTTAATTTCACAGTCCGTTAACAGTGGAGTATGTAAGGTCTTGGCATTACTGAAAACTAGACAGGTAAATAAGAAAGATTACAGTATTCAAGGAAGAAATGAAGTTTTGGTCAAATTAACCCGCCCTGCTAATGATATTTTAAGCTTTTCCACTCAAAACTTCCCTTGTCCAGCTCATTTGTGTCATCTGGCTGTTTATGTAATTTGTCATCACTTCATTTCTTCTTTTGAATACACACCACCTGCTTATAAAGCTGTCATATCTTCCCGCCCCAAGCATCAATGACAAACATTCTTTATTCTAGAAAATAAAATAAATAAAGTATTTCTAAATTATCATAGTCTTAGGATGCTCCCTCTATTAGTTTATACTCTATTGAAGGGTAAAGTTCGAGAGCAATATTAGGATAATATATTTTTTATCAATTTTAAGCAGCAAGGGATCATGCTGATTCAGAGATGCCGAACAAATAACTTGCTGCTCCCAAATGCATATAAAAAACCAAACATGTAGCAGCTCATAATTTAATACAGTCTGAACAAGTGTGCTGTTTGTATAAGGTGTTATTTGAAAGCAAACTTAGTTATGATGTGGTGAGAGAGTTGTGAAAAGCAGAGCAATTAAACCTCTAATGAGTTTATTGTTCTAAAAACATTAGAGGTTTTTTTTTTTGTTTGTTTGTTTTTCTAAATCAATATAACTAATTTGTTTCAGTGCTGCAGGTGGGACCTGGAGAAGCAGGTAGCTGAAGGAGAGCCGCTCACAATGCCTCAGAGGGAGGGGAAGCTAACCGACCATGAAACCATGACAGAGGCCATGTGAGTCACGCCAACCGTGACAAATGTCTCAATTTTTACACCACTGAGCTTAAATGTTAATTGCTGTAATAACAATAAGCTTTATTGGATTATGCTGTGAAACAATAATAATAATAATTGTTAAAAAAAAAAAAAAAACTGCTAAAAGAAAAAAAATGAATCAGTCTGAGTAGCAGAGGACGACTGGGGAAAAAGGAAAAGAAAGAAAAGGCCAGGGCTGGAGTGACAACATTTGAGTAAATGACAAGGAGAGGATGTGATGTTTTGTTTTGTGGAAAGACGATAAATTTCCACTGTTACTGTTTCTCAGTTTCCCTCCTTGATGCTCCATATGCAAATTATCCATTTCAACGAGTGTTTCCCCTGAATATTTTATCATTTTGAATCATTTGTTTGTATCCGTGGACACACTGTCACATCGCAGCAAAGACAGACGTAATTTCTGCAAACGAGAGCAATCGCTGTTGAGACAATATTTAATTGGTCTCTGATCCAGTCCCTGTACAAATTATAACCATGCAATAATCAAAAGGAGCACCAAGTAGCCTGTCTTTGAAAATGAGAAGTCAACTGACTTTTTAGTAGTAAGAATAAACAGACAACACACACAGTCATAAACAATGTAAAATTCGCATTAAACAAAATAATCAAAGTAGGGCACTCGAGTCGAGCAGAAAGGAAATTTTTCTTTTATCCTTTTTACATTCCTTTGCTTTCTTGGCACAAGCAGCCCCAGCAAGCCAACAGTACATCAAATAGAGGGAGCGAGCAGCAATGTGTGGCTCCTCTGCTGTAAATTAGCCACGTGGTTTGGCCTGCAGTGGTTCACCTTCAGAGGTAGGCAGTGAATTACACCATAGCCACGTCAAAACCATTGGAATGCAAATCAAACACCTTGGAGTGACTTTGGTCTCCTGGGATCTGGCAATCTACCCTCGCCGGTTCTAAGGCTGATTTTTTTTTTTTTATTTGGTTGAGTGAAATATTGATTTCAGCTCAACATTTTGTAAATGTTTACCTCGTGGGCACAAGAAAAGGCTCAAGCGTCAAAGGAAAAGAAAAAGGAGCTCATTTATCTGTGTGTGCTTTGGCTGAGAGAGTTTGGTTAAGCAGGATTCATGCTCCTTTTAGCATCTAGTGCAAAATAAAGAAGAAAAAACAGGTAAATCATTATTATTTAAAGGAGAATTTGGGGGACAGTAAAGCTGTTTCTTCATTTAAAAGGCTTGTATGATGGTTTGAAATGTAAACTCCAATATGCTGCTCTGCCTCAAAAACAGAATTTATTGGTGTTTTCAACTGCCTTCTTATTTTATAGTCCCGCAGTAAATTGTACACATGGGTATATTTATGATTTAACAGCTCATTCTGACATCGTCAGCAAGGTAAGTTTACAAGTCTGGGGTGGTGTGTTTATTTTCCCCTCTCTCACCCTGCTGATGGTGAAGACGAAGCCGGGCCGACCGGAGCAGACACCCATGAAGCAGAAGCGTAGCTGCCAGTAGAACCAGTGTTCGCAAATGAAGGTGATGAGCGACAGAGCCATGGCAGCGCCCAGCATGTAGAAGACCCCGGCCATGTTGTCCACGTCCAGCTGGCTGGACATCACCTCGTTCTTCTCGTGGTGGCAGATCCCCGTCAACCACAGGGACTCCAGCTCCTCCATCTCACCTGGATGGAAGATATGGAATGACATTGAGGAGCGTGTGGGGAGTGGGCAGATTAGTGGAAGGACAAAAGCAGGGAGACAGTGAGAAAAGAAACAGATGGTATGAAGGGGGAAGGAGGAAGGGAGGGATGGACGATGGGTAGGGGAGAGAGATGGAGGTAACAATAAAGGATGCAGAGAGATATGTGGACAGAAGAGGAAGGTTGAGAGCACAATTATGATACACAAAGAAAATATTTTTTTCTCACAGAATTTAATTAAAGGGTGTAAAACAGTTGGGTTGGATGTAAAACAGAATAGAGAGAAAGGATATGTAATAACAGGATGGATATTGGAGGATACCAGGGATGGAGAGAATGATGCAACAGAAGACGAGAGGAAGGAGGATGGCAGGCAGGTGACGGGGGATCTACTGATTTTTACAGCAGACTAAGAAACAAATGCACACTATCAGTCACATGTTAATACCAATCTAATTTTAACTTCTTCTTGTGAATGGTAGTCTGCAGGTGTCTGAAGACGGTCCCTGAGTTTCTGGTCTGTTTGTGGGTCACCTTCTGTTTCATCACAGGCTGTTCTCTGTGAGAGCCAACGGAGGCACGACAGGCATTGGTTAATTAACAACTCCTGCACCGCTGCACTGGCTGGCCTTTGAGCATCAACTAGCATCTCAGCAGCATTTAAACATGAGAAGGAGGCTTTGCATTTACAAGGGGATACACAGACACAATCATACAGCAGCAACTACTAAACCCCAGCTGATGAACTGATTCAAGATAACTGTGGTTATTTTAAAGGCCTTCTGATATGGGAGGCAGAGGGATTAAGGCAATATAGACACAATCCCAACCACTTATCCTCATTCTACCGTTTTGCAAGGTGCTTCACTTATTTTGAAAATCAAGTAGTAGTGATCCTGTTGCCCTTCAGCTGTGGTGTTGGGCAACATTTGGATGACTTAAAGCCCACTAACCCATGCAATTCCAAGAAAAAAATGCACTATTTTTATATAGAACAATGAAAAACCAACGAGTGTTGGTTTTTGCAGGGTTTTTTCCTATGTGGTTGGTTTGTCTCCTGCACCTGTTTTCCATTGGATGTGGCTTCCAGGTGCTGATTGATGGCTCATGCAGCTCACCTGTGACTGCTGCTTTCTTCCTCCTTAAACCCTGGATCTGCTTCTAAACAGGTGCCAGCTTTTCTGCTTCCCAGTGGTACTATATGGCCAAATCTATTGAGTTCAAGCATCTGAAAGAAATTTGTGTATGTAATTTTTTTTCTTCTTCTTCTTTGCTTGCTCCAGAGCCTCATTTTGGATTTCTGTACTTCTTTAAGTATTTATAAATCATCCACCATCATCAGTCAGTCCTGTGAGCTCCACCACCGTCACTTGCCTGAAAGGTTTTGTTTTATGAGCAGCAGGAAAACTCTCATGGTCAGAACTATCATTTCACTAGATCAATTTCCACATTTTCAACTGTGGATTCACCAGTTTCATCTTCTCCAGCAGTCTCTGCCAGAATCCCTCCTTCCTGTGTGAACATCCACAGCCCCAGCAACTTTTATCTACGCAATAAATCTCTCTTAATTTGCAACCTGAATTTTTATTTCTTTTTGTCACCATCTTTTGGGTCCTGCCTGCTGTACAAATCTAATGCAGGAATCCTCAATTCTGATTCTTGAAGGCCAGTGTGTTGCAGGTTTTAGAAGTTTCCTCACAGCATCAGACCTGACTCAAATCAATTGGTAATTAGCAGACTTGTGCAGGACACCAGCACCCAAAGACCAGGATTGAGGTCTAACAAAGGCCTAAAATACCACTTCTGATATTAAAGACTCAAATGACTCACTTTTAGAAAAGTACAGGGCTTAATGTCATAAACAATGGCTCAAGTGTCTAACCTCATATGAATATAACCTTCAATATTGTTTACATTTCTTCATTTCCAAATCATCACACATCCAACTGTCTCTTGAAAAAACAGAAGCTCATGAAAATTATAGCTCCTTATTGGCGTTTTACAACTTTTGTAACCTTTAAGCAATATTTAAGAAATATCATTAAATAGAACTTTTTTTCAATTATTTTGGAAGATATATAACTCTAGCATAAAGATAAGTTATGTTTTAACTAACCCTGCTAATAAAAGAGGAATAAAATATATGGGGTGCTAAAAAAAATTCAAATTGGAGAGACAACTCAGCAGGGCCGCTGAAGACTGTCTTGTTTCTCATATTCTTTTGTTCCTCTCTTTTTAATAATAACTTAAAACATGCCATAAAATCAAAACTAATTCAAAAAGGAAAGAAAAAAAGGGAAAGAAAAAGTATCTTTTAGAATAAAAGAAAAACTATTTCATCACTAAGGTCTCTGGAATCAAGCAACAGGTTGGAGCATTTGTTCCAGAAGATCTACTGACTTGAAAACTTTCTATTTACTGGAGAATCAGAAAAATTGGAGTTTTATTTTCAGGACAGCTGTGATATATTTTTTGCTCAGTTGCGTCAAACTACCCACACTCCCTTCCAGCCCTTATATTGAAGCACTGGGCTGTCCGCGTGAGCACGATCGCTTTCTAGGCCACCAGGAGTGGAGTGGATGGTGAGGCGTGGCAAAGTGACATTGAAATCCTGAGAGGGGGCGAGACAGGGCTGCCTGGTTCCTGTATTAATGCTGTTGCAGTGGCACAGGGGGGGTGTCACTGTGAGCCGACCCATATTCATTTGAAGGAGGATACATAAGTGAGTTTCATCAAAGTTTAAGAGATTTTTTAAACAGATGTAAAACTATTAAAACAGATGATTAATAAGTATGAAAACAATACACAGAGAAGACTTCAGTTCGTATGAAGGTTGATAAAATTAAACATACTATACATAATCTGAATCTCGACACTTCTATCCCTTTATCTATCAAACACACACACCCTCACTTACACACACAGGCATTCTCATTTTCAGAGGGCTGACCCATATTCGCATGTGCGTGCAAACACACAGGCATGCACACAAACTCATGCACAGTGTTGAAATACACCAGGAGCTATACTGGCACCCCTAACTGGGACACACTATAGTGGTCCCCCGGAGGGTCCTTGGTTCAGGATGCTCGCAACATACTAGACCACATCCAAGCAAGCAAGCTACTGTACAACACACACATGAACTTTCACACACACCAAACCTCCATTACATTTCCTAAATTTGCCAGTCGATGAATTTAACAACCAGCAGTTGTCATGACACGTTGATCCATTTATGATGAAGAGTTGTTAAAACATCCATAAAACACACTGTAATGCTGCACTCTATACAGAGTGAGGATGGATGTTTGGATGTTTTTCATTTTGTTTGCCACTGTTTGTTCAGAGACTCATCAATGTTTCAATCTGAAGGGGAATGAAGTGAATTTGAAAAGCACAAACTCTGCAGAGCTTCCACAGTCTCCCATAAAAGGCAAGTATGGTCATAAGGCAGAGGGTCCCCACAATGAAGCTAAATCTCAATTTACATTCCTAGTAGCTGCGTCTCATCTTTCTCGTTTGTGTTTGATTTACTCAATGTGACAAAGGGATAACTGTGCATTTGACCTGCAGAGCCAGTTACAGTCAAAAAGCTTAGAAAAAAAATGTTTTTTTTTTTCTCTCCACACTCCTAAACTGTTGGAAGTGTGGGTAAAACACAAAATGTCATTGTCTGGAGAAATCTTTTTTACATGGGAAAAACTAAAAGTCCTGACTTTGAGAATTTAGATGTTTGCACTTTTTGGGTCATCATGTTCTGCACCACAGCACATTCGACTGAAAGTAAAAGAAGTCTAAACTTTAATCTGACATCAATACAAAATAATGTCTTGGAGTTTTAGTTCTCATAGTTCATGTGCTCGACACAACAGTTCTTAAAAAAAAAAGAGAGATGAAAAGAAATCAGCAAGGCTCTAGATCAAAACCAGAAAAAAACAAAGCACCACCCAATCAGTCAAACATGATGATGCATCTGTTAAAGTCTAAGCTGGTGTGGCTGCTGATGGATCTGACACATGTTGATTCACTGCTCATTGGAGCAAAGCCATGAAAGCAGAACTATAAAGAGAGATATGTACTCAGTTTAAGCTTAAAACTGATGATGAGCCACTAATGAAATTTTAAAGTGCTCTGCAGGCTGCAGACTTGGATGCAAAGGATTTTTCACAAAAATAAAAAATAAAAAATTAATAAATAATTCATCGTGTGTTGATTCAGTTTTGTAATTAACCTCTAAACTTTGCTATAGAGCCACGTATCCAACATCATTAATCTTTATTTCTAATTAAATGTGCTGAAGTGCGAAGGTTGCCTATCTACAGTAGATTGTATGCATGAGAAAGAATCTGTTACATGTCCCTACAGCAAAGCCTGAGGCTGTTCATACAATATTGAGATGTAAATCAAGAGACTCAAATTAGTTAAAGGATGATAATATATTATTACAACTAAGACCTACTTCTACAGGTCTAGTTATTGTTCTTACCGGTAATGATAACATTTACTCACCATAAAAATAATTCCTAACATGAAGGAATGCTGCAGTATTTCTAAACATGTATAAAGTTGAGTGATATACATGAAGTCTTAATAAAATTTTTGCCAAACTTATTTGATTAAAGCTATCTTGTGTCCACACTGAAATTCAATAAGGGATTTGGGATTAACCAATTTCTATCATCATATAATAGTATATTACCGTTAACTTGTCTTTAACTTGCCCTATTGTAGTTTTTTCATTGTTACCCTATTCTGATATTTAAGCAGGTCTCTTAGTGAGTACATCATCACTAATAAAATAACAGTTAAAATAAGTTTCACTCAACCTTCCACTTTTGCCTCAAGGTCAAGGAGAAATTGCAATCCCTAATCACACCAGCACAGCTGTACTGTATGCATGACAGAGTCTTTGCTCGTTGAGTGCATTAAACTATGCAGCATTTATGAATAAAACAGCAGAGGAAACAGTCCTTCCTCCCTCCCTCACCATCTCCAAAAAGCTGCAGGATAGCCAGGTCCACATGTCTCTTCCAGAGCGACTCCTTCTGGATGGCGATGCCGTAGCCCGTTGTGGCAAAGATGTAGCCGCTGCCGATGGTCACCAGCTTGCAGCCCTCGTCCCTGCCGGCCATGTAGTTCAATACGGCTGCGTCATAAATGAAAGCATCCAATTTGCTAAAGAAAAAGGGTGAGAGGGAGAAAGAGAGATAGACAGGTTACAATTAATTAGCACTCAGAAGTCACACATCACAGTTACAACATTCCAATTAACCTGCTAAGTAGCACTAAGCTGCTGATAAGAGTAATAGACTTCCACTCGGTTTGCCAAAGACTGGAACTAGCAGACACTGTGGCGACAAAGAAGATTTGATGAAAACTGAAGCGGGGGAGTGAAAGTATTATTGGGGTTATTCAGCTGCAATATGTTTGTAGGAAGCAGACATTAACAAGGTACTATTTTCAGGCTGCAGTTTACCTGCTCAGTGCTGCTTCTGATTCCTTTAATCTGATTTATTTTATTCTTCTTACACTGTAATAATAGCAGTGTTAACACACACTGAGAAAAGGTTTAAACATTTATAAATATATCTCAATAGCTACTGTCATTTATGTCTGTTCATTTTTCATGTTGGTAGTTCATATGTTCATAGAAATTGACAAAATGAGCAAGATTTTCTAACATTGCAAGGCTCGGTGCAGGAACATACTGTCAAAATCCCACAGAAAACAATAAGCTTCTCTTTCACCGACTGGGTTACAAAGGTGGTGCTGACACCACTGCTACTGTGGAAAGGTTAGAGATTATACAACCATGTTTAGAGGAGAGCAGCAATCATGTTTGGTATTTAGTAATATCTGAACCAGGTCTCTTATTAAACCTAAGCAAGTAGCTTTGGCTTTTTATTTTTATTTTTTTTTCACCAAACTTAAACCCAAGCGAACAGTCACTGAAAACAAAAGAAACAATAGCAGGAAAACATATGAAGTATCAGCCAACAATTTACACATTCCCTGTAGAGTCTTGGTCTTTTGGCTTTGGCTTTTGTGTGTTGCTGCAACCATCCTACCTTTATTAAAATGACTTTTTGGGGTTCTCAAAATAGATTTAGTAGGTGAATACATGGTCACCTGCCAGTTTACAAAAAGCCTTTTGCTTGCCTTTTTAGGCTATTTTAAAATTACGCTAATCTCATGCTACATTACAAAGGTGCTCACCCAGACTTCAGACTCTGCAAAGCTTCGTTGACGTTTCTCTGATGAAACTTCGTCATGTAGGAGTGCATTTCTGGATAGTTGTTCCTAATATTTCTCTCTGTGCTTCCGTTGGGGACCGTGCCAAACCGAAATGGAGGTGAAAAGTCATTGGGACTTTGGAACTAAACACATAAGAAGGAAAAAGCATGAAAAAAGTTCATATCTACTCTAAAGTATACAGATGAGAGTGAGAGAGCATCAGCTAGAGACCCTCCACTTTACCTTTTTGTCTGAGAGACCAGATACTTGGTCCACATATTCCTCCTGGATCATGAAAGCAGCCAGGTTGGCAGTGTAGGAGGCCAGGAAAATGACAGCAAAGAAGGCCCACACGGACACCATGATTTTACTGGTCGTGCCTTTGGGATTCTGTACTGGCACAGAGTTGTTGAAGACCAGACCCCACAACAGCCAGATGGCTTTACCAATGGTGAAAGATGGACCATGTGGCTCTGGAAAAAACAAATGAATTTTTAAGAATGTGACATCAGTTTCTGTACCGGAATTAAGTTTCTCTTTAAAGATGCTTTTTAAAAAACTTCATATATGTCGTTATTGATTTATCCAATCCACAAGCTGCCATTATGCTGAAATTAAGCAGGTGGTTCATAATGTCTGTGTGGGAATGTGTGAGAGAGAGGAGGAGTGAGTGTGCAAGCTTGTAGGTGTATATTATTTTATACTTTTGTTTGCCAGAAAGTTGGTTAAATTAATCAGGCAAAGGTTTTACAACTCTAGTTATTGCATCGACCCCTTTGACTCCACATATTCATCTTTCCTCTTCATGACAAACTTCCGCCATGCAACAAGCAGAAAAAAGAAGGGTGCTGCAGGGAGGAGTACACCTTCTCCAGAAGATGATGAAGGATGAGAGAAATGAAAAAAGATAACCATTATCTATATATAGACACATCAGAGATAGAGTTGTGGGGGACGTTGATTTTCTTTTTCTTTTTTTTTTTTCTCTCTTCTCATCTTTTTGGCTGGGGAGATCTAAGACTAAACTAGCCCCTTGCTGTCAGAGCGAACACGAGATTTTGGGAAATATGGAAATTTATACAAATGACTTTCCCTATGTGAGTAAAGAAGCAGTGGAGGTTTGGTGAAACCTGTGCATTAAGATACAATTCCATGTGATATAAAAAGCAGGATAGTGAGGAGGCGGAAAAGGGGAGGAGATGGGAAAGAAGGCATTGGGTCAGTGAGGATGTTTGGTCTATATGTGGAGGCGGCCGGCAGTATGTTTGTGTGTCTGTGTCTGTCGGTCTTTGTGCACAGCAAAAGACAAGTTGCTCATCACAGTCTTTACAGAGAGAGCGCATCATCTGCAAAGCTCAGAGCAAATAAATATTTGGTACATCACTCTATGTTTGATGCAGCAAGTTATCTCCTATCACGCTCCCTGCATACATCTGAAGACTTCACCAGCACAGATTTTTTTAAAATACAAAATGGCATGTTTGGATGCCCTCAAAAAATAAATAAATAAAATAAAATAAAAAATCTTTTGGAGATGTAAATGAGATCCACCACTACACTATATGATACTAAGTTGCGTGATACAATACAGTAAGATACGATAAATGATACAGTAGGATATGAGGCTTTACAACATGATACGATCTGATACAGTACAGCACGATTCAGTAGGATACAATCCGATACAATACAGTATGATACTATATAGTATGACACGAGTCATACAGTATGATATGATACAGTACAATACGATGTGATGCGATGTGATGCAATACAATATGTTACAACATGATACAGTAGGATACAGTATGATACAATACAATGTGATACAATACAATAGGATGTGATGCGATGCAATATGTTACGATAAGATACGATATATGTGATTCGATATGATACGATACAAAACGATGTGATATGATGCAATACAATACAGTACAATGTAATAAATTTACCATGGACTCAGTTATAGTAAAATATACCCCTGATAACAAATTATACCTAATTTCCAATGCAAAACACAACCTTGTTTAGATTACAAAAATGATTTATATTGAAGGTACAGCTGTACAGACAAATTTATTTATAAGTTTAATGGAGTTAGCAACAAAGACCTTATTAAATCACTGAATGATTGAGTTTACATGGTGGACTTGGTCATTTCTGTCTGAAGGCAAACGCTCACAATATGTTTAGAGGATATGTGATGCATCTGTCAATGCCCTCCGATCTTGACTGAGAAAAAAAAAACAAAATAAAAAACTCCTGTGTGCTATAAGTATGGTCAATACACTAGGGTCACTAAAACATCATCATAATATAGCTAAACAAATCCTGTGTAATAAAGCTCATATTTGTGCAGTACTTGTGCTCAAAAGCAATGTTTTTCCACAAATTTCTAATTTTGCTAGAAACTTTCAGATATTGCTATGGTATTATTTCTGTGGTGAATTCAACCTTAGCATGCCCTCCCATCTGGTGTATTTTGAGCTAATTGAGGTTTGGAAGGCAACATGACTTGAATGCTGGAATAGAAAGTGCCTGCATTTATTTACATCTATATCCTGAAACAGGTCACCCCCCCAGAAGGTTGCATGCTGGTGTCTATGTGTGTGTCTGCGTGTGTTTTTCTACGAGTTGAACTCAGGCTTCTCACCTCTGCCATCAGCCAGACAGCGGTTGTAGCCCACAGGGCTGAAGTACTCGAATATGAACACAGCTACTGCTGACACCAGCAACAGCATCACGAACATCATCACCCACACATCCGCGCTGAAGGGCTCTGGAGGGAGGGGGGAGATGAAGGGATATGAGGAGACAAGGGATTGGGAGGGAGTGAGTATGGGCAAATAGAGATAAGGAAATCAGAAGAAAGGGGAGAAGGGTTGTAAGTAGAAGGTGGGGAGGAAACGAGGGACATGAGGAAAGAGGGAGGAAGAGTTTCCCGTGAGCAAGGGCGGCAGAGAGGAAGAGCAAATGAAGAGAGAGAATAGAGGGTAAGAGAGATATGTAAATGAGTTGTGCCACATTGAGAAGAGGAAGGAAGCATCAGAGAAATGAAGTAGGAGTGGGAAATATAAGAGGGCAAAGAGACAGGGTGCAAGAAGAGAGAAAAAAGCCGGTTAGCCTTACTATCTTGCACTGCAAGGACCTCCTCATAATGAAAATGCATAGAAACTAGTTTTAGTTTAGAGAACCAAAGTAGTTTCTTACTTACTTACTCCAAGGATTCTTTTAAATGTAGTGTGTGTATATATATATATATATAAACAGCAAAAAAAAAAAAAAGTCAGTTTGATAAAGTTGTAGTTTTAAGTTGAAAAGCTGATTTGATTTAGGATCATCATGAGGGAAGTTGATACTTTTTGGATCCAGGCCTTTGTACACTAGCCCGTGTATTGCTCTTTAAAGTACCTTTGCACGGGCCTCACATTTCACACCTTAAAGCTAAATCTGTTGTTCACACGCTGTTTAGGTTTCTTTCTGGATACATTATTTCCACCTTTTCCTTGGATTTTGACAGCTGGTTGCTGCACTCCTCACCTAAGAAGGCTGAAGGCGAAACAGTGCCATTACTGCGGGAAACCATGACGCTAATTCCTGTCTCAATGAAAGGAACAGAAAAGTCGATGACCTCGGACCTCTCCTCATTGATGGTCAGGGATCCGACAGCCATATGTGCATTTTTTAACACCACCTATGTAAAATGAGGAAAACAGAAAGAAAAAAACATTTCAGCATTTGTCACCCATCCATCAACTACTGGAATACTGTAAGGAAACAAATGAACTGTAATTTAAAGGAACATCTGTCATACAGCTTCAACTTTTTTCCTCAGGGGGAATGTCTTGTGTGCTGCAGTAATAATGACAAAACAAATTCAATCAAAATGGTTAAGAATAGCTTTCAGTCATGGGAAAGCATAAAAATAGCTATAACTGCCATCAGCTGAGTTGGAGGTGATTGTGAAGTCTTTCCAAATATGAGTGATACCAGCAGCAAAGGTGAGCAGGTTTACAACAGACATAAAGTTCTACAAGCCAAAAGGAGAAGACAGTACCGCTGCTTAAAAATAAGGCGATTTCTTTACAACTTTTCCCGTATTTATTCTTTGTTTTCTGGGAAAATGCAGCTGAGACTTTGACAAGAAATGTTTTCAGTTATTTTATGCATCTAGAGTAACTGTGAGATTTTAGTGTCAGACTTTTATAACACAAGAAAAAAAACTTAAAAGATCAAATCTTGTGGTGCTATCACAGTTCTTGTCCTCTTCATAAACATGTAAAAAGCACGCAGGAGGTTAAAATACTCCTCTCTGTTAGCTTTCAACACGTAGTCTGGAACATGGGAAATCATGTTCCATGTAACAGAAAGTTTGTATTTTTTTTAGATAATGTGGGCAAAGATTAAAACAAGCAAAGCAAGAGGCATGAAAATGGAGACATTGGAGACAAAGATAGAGCACGGCGGGTAGAGACAGGAGGCCAACACACTTTCCATACACAACTCTTGGAGTGGACACTCGTGATGCTCGCCAGGGGACAGAAAGAGGGAGAAAGACAGAAGGAGGGAGGAAGAAAGTGGGTTACCACTGTGGGTCATGGCTGCTTGAAATAGCCGGCCCAATGCCTTCCTCTACCTGCCTCCCTCCCTTCAGTACCTCTGCACAGGTAATATATTTAGCCCCAAATTTTACAGCCTTAAAGCACGGGGGTAAAGTGGGACGAGATTGTCTCTGTGAGTTAATAAGGCATGTGTGACTCTGACTCAAAGCTCCGCTATGTGCTTCAGTGCTGGAGTGTGTGTGTGTGTGTGCGCGGGTGTGTGTGTGTGTGTGTGTGTGAGTCATAAAGGAAAAAAGAGAGAAAGAGAAGTGAGTGAACCTTTGTTCCCAACCTGTGAAGTGGTCCTTTACAGGCAGGGAGAATATTACACGTCTGCTTTGCACATTATCTGCATTTTTTCAAAGCATCTGCTTGCAGGTGTTTGTGTGTATGTGCATTTATATACTTTTCAATCATATTTATTCTGTCAGCATATGTATGTATAAGTATGAATGTGCACTTTTACTTGTGTGTGTGCGCTTGAATGTGCCAACAAGTCCCCCGGGATGAGAACGAGTGCATCCAGCAGTGTACTCACTTCCCCTCTTTCTTTATTCACTCTCTCCATCTCCCTCCTACGACTTGTTCTCTCCATGTTATGAAAGTGACCCATGTGGGTGTTACTGAGAATGATTGAGCGAGGAACTGCGCTTATATATGTGTGTGTGTGTGTGTGTGTGTTTATGTGTCTTGGCTGGTGTATGTGTGCGGCAGTGTCTTTATGCGACCAAGTGAGACTAAATTCATGTAATCAAGTGAAATGCGTCTCATATTCTAGATTAGGAGTCTTAGGGGCAGCACTGGTCAATACAGCTCATGAAATTTGACACCAACTGCCAGAATCAAATCAGGACACAGTGTAGGCTTTCTCTGAGCATTCATTATTCATTTTTTTTCTTCTTTGCCTTTTTGATAGTTTGTCTTTGCAAAATGTGTCAAATTACATTGAAGCTCTCGGTGATCTCTGAGTATTATGGGTGTCTGTCTGAGTTCAGATATCATCTGTCTAATAGTTCTTGAGATATAGTATTTGTTTGGCAGTGTTCCAGCTGGAGAAGGACACAGGACAGGTTTGTGAGTCAAAATGACAAGAAATTGTGTGTGAGAATGAAAGAGGGTGATGGTTAGATCTTGTGCAAACTTCTTTGTTCTCATATAGATTTTTCTATCCTTCATGTGCATGGATGCATGTATTCTCTTGGTTCTTGCATAATTCATGCATAAATATCTGTGCCTGTGTATGAGAGAGGTAGACAAATGCAGCTCTTCCTCTTCCTAATGACCATTCATCAGTGGGGGTGAGAAGGACAATGTGCATTATGGTGCTTTTAGTCCAGGTGATGGAGTTCATTGCAGGTGGCCACATTTACAGCCCACTGCCCCCTAAAGACACAGTCAGCACGACCATAATGGCTTAATGCAAGAAATGAAATAGGTCAAGTTAATGTAAGTTGAACAGAAAAAGTTTCAGTGAGGGGATTAAAACTGATAAATGGTCTTGTGTGTGACTTGTGAAGGTTATTCCTGTGAGCTATATAAGTGTTTGCACAAAGAGAATCTCAGCATGTTCAGACCTTTTGGGTAGTATTGATCTGTTTGTCATTCCTGGTCATTAACAAATGGAGAAAATTATTCAGTAGAAGCACAGCTACCTCTAATAGATTGAAGTATTAGAACTGACCAGAATCCTGCCCTGAAACCAAAGTCGATAAGAAATTGTTTCCAAGTCCAAAGTGATTTGCTGAGAGAACTTTATGGACCCCGGGACAGACTGCTTAAGCCACCTGATAATATGGTTTTCAGGCATAAGATTGACCCAAAAATGAAAGTTGATAAAGACTGTATAATCGCACTATGAAGACAGAATAAAGCTTTTAGGCAGATCTTATTAATGCTAGCTCTTTTAGCAGAGTTAGGCTAAAGAAGCTCAATACACACTATAAATTAGACATTTTTTGGCATTTCAAATATGCCTTTAATTTTATTTTCTACCATAACAAATAATGATAATCCAAAATTCAGCAACTATACAGAGGTTTTAATAATTAAAGGGAGGAAAAAAAACCTGTACTTTTGGGATATCTTGTCAAGATTTGTGCACCTGTCTAATCAGACAGAGTAGCAGACGATTTTTCATGTGATCTAATGTGATATCTCCACAAACCACGTATGAGCCTAGCTACCTTGAGAGATTAACATCCATCCTGGAAAAGAAAGATGAGTCCATAGTGGTACATCATGTCAGTGCTCAGTAATTCTGAAATGATTTGCAATCTTGTAGAAGATTAAGTACATACAGGCAAACCCAAATAGCTTTATATTAATCACTTTGTAAGAATAAAGTATTTTCCCACTTTTTTCAACAATCATCTACACAGAGTGGAAAACATATTTTCTCATAATTACTTTTGGTTATTATCAAGTAACTTAACAAAGCAAGCAAAACTTAAATAATCTCTGATATAATCACGTATAAGTGATCCTAAAACGAAAAAATACAAAAATTCCATCAGATTTAGATGTGAAAACTACTAAAGGTCAAAATAGAAAAGTCATCAGTTTCTGTTTTTTTCTGCATGATTTGTTTTTTCTGTAATTATTTACAAACCAAAAATTTACTTCCACAACAATGCCAACATTTCTGTGTATCAAAGCTTGTTTTGTGTCGGAGCATTCCCTGTTCTGACCTCAAACATTTCACAGTCATTCCCCTGTCAGTCTCTGACACAATATGCTAGCGTCCGCCTGCAGCATTCCCAGACAATCTGATAGCCCAAATTCTCAACAGCGTGCACCTTTTAAACAGCAGAGGCGTCGATAATGGTTTCTCAAAGTGCAAATTAGGTACATCTGTCATTTTCAAGCTTTATTAACAAATTACAAATGATACCTTTGTATAATTTACACATGCATGACATTGAGACACATACAGCCTTTTGCTTGTTGACCTGTAAAAGCTGGCAGTGGCTAAACATAGTTAGTGGAAAGCCAGCATACAACATGGCCAGGAAACAAAAATGATAGACAAAAAAGGCTGCAAAGAATAAAGAGATGCAGACACACAAACACATGATCTCCTCACCTCGCCCACCATGCCATTCCACGTTCCATTGACTTTCTTGCCATGCTTTCCATTAGTGACCAGGTAGAGGTCGTACGTAAATTTGACTGACTTGGCAATTTTCTTCAGGATGTCGATGCAGAAGCCCTTACAGCAGCGTTTAATGTAGATGCCCGACTCCTTCGTCTGATTACTGCATGCACAGACAGAGAAATAATTATTTCATCCAGAATGTACATCTGTCTGAATTGGCATGTACTGTTGATAGGAAATGCAATTTTCCGACACTGCCATCCACACATTTATGAAGTGTGAAGTGATTATGCCTCTGGCATGGTAAAGTTGCCATGGGAAACTATTATCAAGCAAAATGTAGTCAGTCACCGGTTTCAGTGTTTAATTTCTGCCTTGGTCTGCTGCTCAGTAGGTGAATCTGTGAGCTAACAGGACAGATGGGAATAAAAATGTACCGGCAATAATTTCTACTTATGTGTGTTGAGCTGAATTTCCAAGAATGTTGTCATGCATTTTTAATCTTTATTCATTCTAACATTTGTTTCCAGCTCATAAACTGGCACAGGTTTGGTGCGTCTGAGACTGGAGTCTCACAGTGTTTTGATCTGTTTCCGGCAGGGTACTGTGTTCCTCATACAGGTCCCACTGAGTGGATCCACGTCTTCCACAATGACGAACGGAGCCTCCTCCAATGTCACAATGGACAGGTGGTCATCCTCCCTGTTCGCTGTCCCCCCATACAATTCATAGCGAGGCCACACATGGTATTTCATGGACAGGGAACCATTTTCCCATTTACCCACCTGCAGAGAAAAGCAGAAAACAAAGATGATACATAATTTGAAAATCCCCCCATCATTCTTGATCTTTTTATTTCAACACCCTTCATTGCAACTACTAAGAATACTGTCTGAATTTAAATTATTTTGTGACTGAATCAGAAAGCGCCACATGTAACCCCAAAAAAAGCATCACCTGGCAGGAGTCGGAGAGAAAAAAAAGAGAACTCAGACTACATGTCACACCTCAATGACTTCAGTCCATAAAAACTAACTGCAGCTCTGCATTTGCAAACAGTTCGGAGACATATCAGCCCAGAACAGTATAGACGTTGTATGCCTTTTAAGCAAAAACATCTTTATCTAATTGAGATTTTAAAGTTTCATTGTCATTTTTCTGTGGTTTATTGTGATTCGTCCATCTGTTAGTAAAATCTTAATGAGCTAACGAGAATTTTACAACGGGAAGTTAATGAGAAGAGAAAAAGATGGAGTGAATAGGAAGAGGAGGGGAGAGGACTGGGACTGAGAGTAGAGAATGAGAGCAAGGTTAGCCTAAAGGACGGGACTGATCCAGAGGAAGGACCAGAATTCAGATCAAGAGGAAAGAAGAAACACAGAGATAAGAAAACTGGATACTAGAATTAAGTAAAAATCACACATAAAAACAGGTAATTCTGCAGGAAGAACATGGGATCTAAAGGAAAAGAAAAAGTTAAGCATTTTCTTGATGAGGAAAGACGAATGAAGCTCATTCAAATGCAAAACGAGAGTTCTTCTGTGGAGGAGTGGCCAGCTCTATGTCTGGAGGACCCTGTAGGGCTTGTGGCTCTACTCCACTGAACAAGCATCACCAATTAGTCAATTTCCTCCTGATGCCACTCACTTATAACCAAACCAAAAGATTCTGCATGTGCACTTTCCTCAAGAGGTGCAAGTTGGTTTCATCAAGGGAAAGATGTGGGTGGATGTGGAAATGGATCATAAGATAATTGGGCACACTTTAATAGGGGTAGTAGAGGACAGGGAGCCATGGTGTGAGTATGTAAAGTCAGGTTTGCACACTCATTAAATATGTAAATGTGTTCAAACACCAAGCACTCAAACTTGGCAAAGCAACCTGCAGTGGACAAGCTGAGGCTGTGTGTACCCCTGGGGCCACAATGCAACCTCTTTCTATCTGGACAAAAAGAGGGAAGAGAGAGTGAGTGATAGAGAAATAGAAATGAACAGAATAGTAGAGGGAAGAGGGCTAAAATCACCCTGGAGGGGAGTAAACAGAACTGGACTGGACCAGCGTCTTCACACTACTTCAAAGGTGCAGTGACTGGAAGGAAGGTTGTAGAAGCTGGAGCTCACAAGGAGCCAAGAAAACTGGTTCAACTGGAAGTTAGACTCAGAATTAAACATGAGGAAGTGTGAGGCAAAAGAAGGTGGAGGTGAGAGGAGGGCTGCATGGGGAGAATGGGGAGAAAGGGGAGACAGGAGGGGGCAACTCACCTTGTTCTGATCAGAGGACAGAATACAGATTAGAGAGGCAAAATAATGAAAGAAAGACTGAGAATAAAGAGCATGAAAATTCAAAGGAGCCAGTATGCAGCACACAGAAACAATGAAAGGCGGAGAATCAGCAAATACAGATGCTTGCTGGTGATTTGGCAGGTGGTGAGGCGCATAATGTTTGTTAAAGATTGTTGGTACAGAGTGTGACGGGACTAATTTTACTAAATGAACACCCCCCATCCTGTCTTTTGACCAATTAGAAACGCTTTACCTATTTTTTTGTATCCTACAATGCATTTTAAAAGCTGGATTCAGTAACAGAAAGCTGACTCAGTTACAAGTTTGACCCCTGGCACAATTTTGTCCTTCAGTGTGTATGTGTTTTCCCTAAAGATTGATTTTAGTTTCAGTTTAATCTCTCTATTTTGTATCTGTACTTGCTTGTCCTCAAGGGTTATATGGGGGCTGAAGTCATTCCCTGTTGAGACACCCTGCAGAGACAGCCAGTCAGTCACTGGCTGACTTCTAGAGGAAGGTAATCATTTGCTGGTAATTTGAAATCAACAATTAACCCAAACTGCATGTCTTGGTTCTGTGGGCGGACAATGAAGTGTGGAGAGAAAATCCACTTGGGTACTGGAAAATCATGCAAACTCTACATAGACATGCTACAACAAACCCGAAAATGAAGAAATGAACATGAATGAGTTACTTATGAAAAGTGTAGCACTTTGTGTCAAATATTAACTTCTCATGATGGCAATTTATTTATTTCATTCATTCATTCATTCATTCATTTGTTTGTTCGTCAAGTTAAAGTCCAGACAATGGCTTTATGGTCAGCTTTTCTAAATGAAACTAAGAAATTTTAAAGACGTTGGAACCGGGAGAAGTATACTTTAAATCTAATCAGAGCACAGAGCAGATGTCTACATCATCATCTGGATATATAAATATTAACTGAAAATAATTCCATTTGTTGTTTTTATTTATTTATTTATTTTTAATGAACAGGGCCATAATTCAAATATATTCAAACTGGCATTTAAAGGGGTTAAAATCCTAAAAATGGTTAAATGTTTGATATTTTTGAGCAGGAAGAAGTTGTTTAAATGATTTATTTTTTAAAGAAAGGAGAAAAAATATTGATTTTTGGTGTGTAAACGTTTTTGGCCATGAAGGTCACCAGAAGATTCAAGTTTATAGCCGATCATGTTTAAAGTGTTAATAAGTTACAAGTAAAAGACATTTTTCATTGATTGGAAAGCAAATAGAGAATGTTGTTGTGGACAAACAAAGAAAAAACAAAGGATAAAATAAAGAAAAAACTATTAAGAAACACGTGATTAAATGTATCCTGTTGCATTTATAATCTGGCTTATTTTCCCCAAAGAAAATAAATCAATTAAATAATTGTTTAGTGGAAATTCTGATTGGCTGATTACTTTAGGAATCTACCTGCCAGCCCGGCTGTTGATTAAACAAGCTCATTTAGAGCCATGGACACAGAGCATTGCACACACAAACTAAACGCAGTGTGCATGCATATTTTATTTTTCTTCGCCAAAGGTCTTGCAGAGCAAGTGTTTTTTTGCTCTAATAGTGTTTGCACAATATGACCCTAAAGGCTTCCAGTTGTAAGTTAGCCAAAGATGCTTACTTAAACTAGTATCCCCCTGACATTGTGTGGTTACATTCTTAGTACTAAAAAAATGTGTGTGTGTGTGCACAGGGAACTTCTGAGCACAGAAAATGCACAGTGAAGGAAGGCTATGTAGCACAGAACTGTGTACTAGGTTTTTTTTTAATTAAACAGCTGCAGACAAGCTTTCTTTATACATCAGCAATATGAAGATTTTACTGAATGGTAGCACTCAAAGGCACCTTCACTTGAGTTGATTATATCTAATCGGAGGAGCGCCTGTAAAGCTTGAGGCTTGAAATACTTAAAAAGTGAAAATCAGATGATAAGAAATCCAGATGAAACACACAGTTAATTTAGAGGGACTTTATAGGGACATGGCTAACTCACTGACTCTAAGCATCACTTAACAGTGTACCCATTATTTCACTGTTAACGTCACAGGGGATTAAGTTTGACTGTCATGTAAAAGCAAAAATAAAATAAAATAAATTAACCATTTCATGCAGGTATAACATTAAAACTAAGACAAAGACACACAACTACACCCATACACTCTCTCACTGTCTCACCCTGTCCCACTGTCTCTCTTTGTTGAGCAGAATAATGACAAGCTTGGGGTGCATCTGGTATCCGTCCTCGCTGAACGACAGATTACGCCCCTCAAACGTCACATTCATCAGGTACCTGCAGAGGGAAAGAATAAGGAGAAAGAGACTGGTTGAAACAGAGTGCAGCACATGCTGAAAAATATCCTTGTCAGGGGAATCGCTCATTATTTGCGGTATATATCTTTATTCGTTTTCATTAAATGGCTCACTTTCCTAAAAAAAAATGTTTCACACATGCCATCTTGCATACAACATGGCATGTAGATGCTTCAGAAATACCAAGAAATGCAATCAACTAATGACTAACCAGCTTTTTCATAGGAAGAGGAATGTTTGTACATTAGTCATTACTTGCAGACAAACACAGAGTAGAGCAGCAGATGATGGCTCTTAGATGAGACAGGACAATTAATTTCAGTGAATCATCTTTTCATTGGTTGGATGTTTCATGTCCATCTCAGCAACAATCTGTGCTTTGAACCTCACTGATGCAGTATAAAAGGAATAGTAGTCTAATGGAGAGTGAGAGAGAAATTTCAAAACTAGTGTCATATTTGTCTGATTAAAACAAGGTAACATATTCTCATTCTCAAACTAGCTCAGTCTGGAGGCCTTGGCATTACATTTACATTTGCTTCTGTTGGGGAAGCTCTCTCACGTGTCTGTAAAGTTTGTAGTTGGAAGTTGGAGGGATAAAGAAATCCCAGGAATTCCAGCTGGGACACTTTAGACATTAAGTGACTTCAGTATAGATGGATTGGATCGCTCCATATGTTAAACACTGACAAAGAGGGGTCTTCGCCACATGATAAATTGGCAGTGTGAACATGGTGGATCAAAGTCTGGAAACAAGGCCAAACAACCTGTATAGAGCTGCCAAATATCACAACCTCTGGCATAAGGTAATGACAAAAGGAGAGATACATAGGTTTTTTTTGTTAATCTGCTAATTATGAAAAACAATAACTAAAGACAAATAGATGAATAGTGTAGGATATTAATGGAAATGAAAGTTATGGTGTAAAAGAAACAAATCAAAAGGAAAACTGCATCAGCGTAAGGCTGCACGCTGTGGAGAAATTTGTTTAGCCCCATTTCGGTCAGTTTGGTTCAGTGTATCCTGATCTCTGTTGCATTTCCACTGCCAACCATACTTTTATCCAGACAGATGCATCAGCTTTGTAATAACGTGACGTCACAGTGGCTCTACACCTTCCTTGAATTATAGAAAAATTATGGACAACCAGAAGTTTGTGTTCTTTCTTCTTGGCATGTAGCTTTAAACAGCAACAACAAAAAAACATGCTATATTTAAACTGCTTTTTTCTTGGTGCCCAGTTGCACAAGATGTGGTGACTGTTTCGATGAGCTCCACCCTCTTGGGTCAGAATGCAAGAATGGGACCCCAACAGAAAGGTCACAAAAACTAGGACACGTAGCCCTGTTCTGGATCTGTGTCTGACTTAGTCTCTGATTCCCCGGCTTGACCTGGCCTGCTCCTGACCTTGCCCTTTGTCTCAGCCTTGTTCAGTATCTGGACCCACCCGAATCTGAAAGGACAGACTATCACATTTTTACTTCCTGAACTTCTGGTTGCTCACCAGTTCTGTCTCCCTGCAGTTAACTCTGTTGGCCCAGAGGAAACAAGCTTGCCTGTCAAACAAGTAACTGAGGGTTGATTCCACCTGAACCCCCACTGCAGTACCAACCAATCCACCAGACTCAGTGTAAAACATACTAAAGTTTGCTCTTCCCTTTTCCTCAGTCTCCCTGTGTTGCACTTGGGTCCACACCATCACTGTTACAAAAATAAGTTAATCACACCAAGTCCATATTCCAAAACTCACAAATGGACACTTTATACATTGTGTATTTAATCAACTTAAAATCAAAATGAAATTTAACATTTTATAGAAAATTTGTACAGGACTATCACATAAAAGCTTGCTTAGCAACCAGCTGGGATTCAAGAAAATCTCCTATTCCAACCACTAAATAGTGAATAAAAAACAGCACAACAAAAAAAAATGCTGCTTTTATGAGCTTCAGAGTTTATAAAAAAATGGATTTGTTGCCTTGCTGTACAAATTCAGGCAAGTTCAACCTGTTTGCTGCATTGGAACTAAATTTACTCTCCTCTTTCATTCTAGCTTGATAGAGATTTCTGAATGAGGGGATGCAAAGGCAATAAATAAATAAATAAAAACAGTAGAATAATGACAATGAAATGACATTTGCAAGCTCAGGTCTTGCTTAAACACTCAATGTAAAATAGTTGTTTCTAACAAAATTTCAATTCTTTAAGCATAAGCACACGTTGAAGCTAATCTTCACCGGAAATGAAAGAGCATTTTAACAGGGCACACTGTGATATTTACAGAGAGAGACGAGCAGTTTGTATTTGCATGCGTGCATCTTTGGGTGCGTGTAAGCGAAAACCTCATTCTCTCTGTCAAGTGAAATAATTCCACCTCCCTTTTAACCAAACAGGATGCACCACACGCAGCCTCTCAACAGTTTATTCTCTCATGGTGATTGTGGTTAACATATGTGGGAGTGTGGAAGCATGTGTACAAGACACCAGAAGTGTTTATGCCAGGTAAAATCATCTCTTTCAAACACATTGAATCTTTTAACTCTCAATCACTCACTCTTCACTCACCCTCCCGCTCTGTGACTGTTTCCATGGAAACACTGCCTCAAAACCCACCATATACTGTATATGTAGATGAATAAAATAGTGACAATAGAAGGTGCATGTGAGTATCTATCTATCTATCTATCTATCTATCTATCTATCTATCTATCTATCTATCTATCTATCTATCTATCTATCTATCTATCTATCTATCTATCTACTTGTGAAATGAATATGTTGTGTAATCTAGCAATTATTCTAATGTCATCTCCCTCATTCTTTGTCCTCTATTAAATATTGATCTTTTCAATGGGCTGTGATGATCAGAATCATGCAGCATCATAGCGTCTCATGCAGCTCCATGTTTCCAGCTAACAACCCCGTCCTGTAGAGTCTTGGCACTGATACAAAGTGCATAGAATCTGCTGCATAAATCATAAGCCATTTATAAAATGACTTGACGCCATGCCCCTTTTTAATCTTTACAGAGCAAAGCCATTGTACGATTTGGGGGCCTTTGTGCATGCATGTGCTTGAAGATCCTGCACAGAAACACAAGCATAGGTGTGTTGCCATGGCACCCACAACTATTGTGATTTTTGAGCCAATGTGCCCCGTTACTATGGTAACGGTAATCTCACAGAGGATGGGAAAGAGAGTGAGGTGGGATTTGGAGAAAAAGAAGGAAAGGGATAGGGCATACTACAATTATACAGCAACAAGCATTTCCCTGATCTCCCATCACACTGTAAAGACTGTGTTAACAGTAGTACTGACCTTCAATACCAATAAACCTGGACACACACACACCAACACACACCCTTAAACCATTAACATGAATTTACACTAAAATAAAAAAAAATAAATAATTCACTCACTGATCTATGATCTTAGATTTTGTTGATATTTTTTTATTTATTCAACAGTAATTTGTAGTATATTGGATGAATCATTAATGTCTGATGAAGTGGCTCATTTGCAAATATACCATCCACACCCAAGTGTAGCTGATGCTATGCATCAAAGGATTAATTGTGCAAATAAAAATATGAACCTTCATCGTTTTTTTTTTTTCAAAGTCAGAGTAAATGTCAAAACGATCTACATGCGTAGAAGTAGCACAATAAGATGGCGTCACCCATATGTTGATATCCTGTTGAGCCTGTCAGCTTTAACCTCTGTAGGAGGAGGAGAGTATCTCAGCTGTACTGTACAGACGGTGGATTAAAATTCAAACAGCAGCTGCAGCAGCTGTCTCCACCTGGAGAACAAAAGCGAGTGACACTGGCCGCAGTCCGACATGTACAATGGTGTTCCAATCAATTCCACAGTCCACACTCACTGATTCATATTCCTGAAGCATTAAAGACTAATCAATGTGTGTCTAATCTTTCTTCTTTTATGTGAATAGAACTCACTAAATGCTGCAGTAAACCAGATCAACTTACACAGACAAACACGTCATGCTCACTGCATGGCCTGACACAGATACGTTTCAGCGCATGTTCTCGCGTGAATAATGAAGGAGTCGTGTGAAATATTGATAAGTCACTTTTAATAAATTAACCCCAACATCAATTAGTCATGAATTACACTCCTTAGCAATTACTGTAGTATTGGATTTGTGGAGGAGGAATCTCTATGAAGAATGATAATATAACCCATTTGGTATTGTGTAGCTGATGAAAATAAACATACTGCGGTTTTGATGCGTGCACACATGGGATAACTATGGATGTCATTTGGGATAATATCTTTAACCCCTTGATGCTTATTTTTACAAAAATTTCCGACAAACAAACTACTTCTGGCCTTTTTAAAAATTTTGTTTCTTTCAATCTCATGAATTTATTTTAATAATTTGTTTTTATTTACTGTTATTTATTTATTTTATGTTATTTATTATTTCATTGTTTTGTATTTTATTCCAGTCTTGTTTTTCCCTTTGTTATATTTTGTTTTCATATAATTGTAAATAAATTGAGGTATAAAGGGGTTACATTAGCATGACTGCATTCATATGTGGTAGCTACATGTATAAAAATGAACTTAGCTGATAGGAAAGGTACAAACAAGTATTTTAAAAAAGGCTTAAGACATGAAATGACAACTGTAAATGTGGCTTTTTGACTAATTATAGATATCACCTTATTATAATTAACTGATATTAGATTAAAATGGTTGCCTTTAACAAACTGGATTTGCTACTTTGGGCATGTGGGGACATGTTCTTCTTGTGATTTTCTAATTTTATGGGACCTGAAAAAGCATTACGTGGCATTAATATGAAGTGCAAAACAAATCAAATCATCTGAAAGCCTTAAGCAGAAAGAGCTAATTGAGTTAAAACAATAAAATGATGTAACACCAGTGTTGTGCCTGAACGAGTTCATTGAAAGATCGTTCATATTTGGGTGAACATGAACTGAACATACTGTATTTCTGCCTGATGAACGTTATTGTGAGCGCGCTCATTCTGGTGTTTGTGAACAGTGTTCTCTCACATTTAAACTTTGTTGAAGAGAGTTTTCAAAATCCCAGCTAAAACACATCATAAACAGGTCTCAATATATAGGTGAAAAACACCAAATCTGGCAACATCAGCCACCTCAGAGCCACACCGCATGTGTCATAAAATTGCGAAATATGGATGCAAAATCCAGTGAAGTCAGCAGCACCACCTCTGCCTCAATGATCACTGCAGCATCTTCGTATGATCACTTGAAATCATTTTTTGAAAATGTCAGTAATGATCCAGGAGGGAGAAATCTATCCTTTTGGTGTAAACTTTGCCTGCCAAGTGTCAAGAAGCAACATTTATAGCATCAACAGCAAACCTGAAACGGCATATTCAAATAAAGCACCCAGCTAACCTTCCAAGGTATATGAACTAAATGTCACTAAAAACAATGTAAAGACTTGGCAATGGCATGCTGAAGCAGATCTTCTACCACTCAAAACTAAATAACAGTGTACAGTAGCAGCAGCTCCGTTGTCTTCATCTCCAGCCACAGCTGGAAAACCTTTAGCAGTATAGTCGGAGACCTGCAGCCTTTGAAGAAAGAGGAATCCTCAGCTTTTATAAGCTTGACAAATGCAAGACATGTGGTCTTAAATGTCTTTTTTTTATTGTTTTGTATGTTACTTATTCATTTGGGCTGAATATTCCACTTTTATGACGCAGGTTCTAGAAACTTTATTTGGACATACAAGTCAGAAAAAAGCACATTCACAAAAAATTGAAAATTGACTTAATAAAAAGATAATTAATGTTTAAATGTTTTGCATTTTAAATATTGCACTTTGAGGTACATCCTTTGTTTCCTACCTCAGCCTGGTTCCTATCTCAGATAGTTGAATAAGTCCTCATTAAAAAAGACCATTTATGCAAGTTTTTCCTCATGTTTTTATACTGTAGGAGTGAAAGCTGCAGCTGGCTACAAGCGTGGACTGAATGGGTGGCAACAATAGGAAAATGACAGTATTCTGAGGATAATAGCTCACAGCAACATATTGGGAAAAAATAATTAAGAACTAGTTTATTTTTAGAACTGTGAACTTAGTTTTTTGAATTATGAACTATGAACTGAACTCGTTCATTTTAATATGCGTGAACTAAACTTTGAACTAGTTCATGTAGAAATTGAACTTTCCCAGCACTGTGTAATGGACTGAATAAACCTGGCAAAGAGAGGTGCAGAAAGACATAAAACTTTTCTGACCTAGTTCAGATTAAAACTCATCAAAAACCAGTATTTTTCTATCTCTTCTCTTCTATCCTATAAACTCAGACCAAAATGCATATTCTCAAACATTTCAGTTCATTGAGCTGGCACCAGTGTTGTCAAAAGAATTGATACTACAGATACTAATCCATGCTCAAATTAAGTATCTAGTTAGATATTAATTAGCACGGGTATCGATACTTAAATGCCCCTTTGGTGGTCACAGAAAGAACCAGTCACCTCTAGTCATTTTAAACAGGCACTGCAGCATTTCCCTGGAGGACCCATTGTTTACAGTGCTGCCAACTTAGCAACTTGCTGCCATAATCAGTGAGTTTTTAGATCTCTCTACTCTTACTTAAAAAAAGCAACTATTGATAAATTAAGCAACTTTTTTCTGGTGTTATTGGAGACTGAGACTGACGTGAAAACACGTATTTGTTTGCTCTTCCTAATAAGTCGCGGATGCTACCACAGGCCCCTCCCCTCCCACTCACAAGTGTTTCTTCCTTGTGCAGCAGCAGCAGTAACAGCAACCCAGCTCTGAGCTGCAGATGTTCTCTTCTGCTCCATAACCAGCCTGAAAATGAACTGCACAGAGCTGCTACTGACTGATCACGCCCTGGCTTACAGTCCGATTTTAAACATTTAGACTGTAAAAAAAAAACATTTAAAAAGCTAATCTTTAAAAAAAAAAAAATTTAATAATTTAGTTTCATGAAGTTGATGATCTTAACTAGTTTGTTCTGTTGCTTACTTGATCACATCTCAAGTATTGTAAAGAAAAGTACACTTCAGGCCCATTTATGCGCCACACAGAAGACGGATAGTTTAATCTGTCCTCTGCGTTGGTTATGGCCATATTTAGGTGCGTTTTCAGTTAGCTTAGCTATCCATTGCTTGACGCAGATGACAGAACAATACCACCGGAAATAGCGGGGGCAGTGCTGAGCACAATAACTGACATGCGACCAGTGAAAGAAACAAACCAGAGAAGAAGAAGAGAATCAGGAAGAGAAAAAAAGCTGAAGAATGAAGACGAGCACAACAACTGTGGGAAATTGCACGAGCTTTTGAAGAATGACTACATGTGAATGTTTAGGGCGTGTTGGAAACTAATTGATAGCTGCTGCCAAACAGTGTCTGAAACTTAGCACTGCCCACTAGTGGAGGGATTGACTTAACAACCATGGCAACGCAAAACATGCACAGAAGTATGAGGACGGTGACACATGACAACATTTGAAACAAATGTCACTATTTATGCATGTAAGGGAGCATACATGGGCCTTTATGTAAACAATTACACCAACTAGTAGCTGATTTTTTTTAAGTTTTGTATTTGTTGCAGCACAGTGAGCAAACAGTCTGACAACACTGTTAGTGACTGTATGAAGACTCTGCACAAACTAATAAAGCTTTCAAATAATGAATTTATTTTAAACTGTTAATGTCTTTGTTTATATTTATTAATGTATGTTTGTTGTATTCTTTGTATTGTGTTGTTATTTTTGTGGTGTTCTAAGTCTGATTAAAAGAATAATACATTTAACCTTTCTATAACATCGAAAAGAGTATCGAGTATCCAGCGCCATCCTTATTGGTATCGAGTTTGAAATTGCTGTGTTGTGACAACTCTAGCTGGCACGCACTCATCCTTCAGCTTAACAGGGTAAAAATACTACTTCAGAGTGTTCTGCACCCATGAAACAAAGAACACAAACACACACATGCTTTAATGAAAGCCTCCCCAAAGCCCCAGAAGTTCAGAAAAGTCCCAGAGCTTAAAAGCACTTGACACCTTTCCAGCTCCAAGCTCATCTGGAACCTGTCCACGCCTGGCAAGGTCAGGACCACTGTTGTCAAACTCATGATGCTCACACAGTTGTGTATTCGTCACTAGTGGTCTGCATTATCTCTCTCTCTCTCTCTCTCTCTCGCTTTCTTTTTGCTCTCTGTACTTTGCATCCCTCTTCCTTTTTGTGCTATCTTCATTTGTCAGGCTCATATTGTAGCAGTAGCTGGAATGTCACAGTGCTGGCTACAATGGATTTAATTTACTTAGTGGAGTGATGTGTCATTCTTTTCTCTTTTCTATGAAGCACTAAGGGCTGAAAAGGGAAAAAGAGTGAGTATCAATGTGACATATTGCTTATCGTCAAATAGATGACCATGACCGCTCTGCCATTCACTCAAGACTTGACAGAATCTTAAATAAGAAATCATTTATGATTAAAACAACTTACATTATTACATCTCTCTCTCTGACCGAACATATTTTAATCCACAAGCTTGCAAAATGATGTGTAATCCAGCAGGAATAAGCATCCCAACGCAGTTAAACATACTTTTGCTGATAACCCTCTCAATAAGTGAGACTAAATGCCTTCCTTCCGTCCCTACTTTACCAATTTGCTTTACATTTTCTTCTTCAGGTTTACAAACATGGCTTATATTAGCTGAAAATCTAAAGCAAAAAATAGGCCAAGTACCTCCTGACAGTTCATTAAATAGTTTTTCCCCCATTTTACGGTGGAGTTTTGAGAAGCAGAAAGTCACATCTTCCTCTAAACCAAACCAACCAACACCCAGAGGGTTTCTGCTGTCGCCAGGGGCTATTTAGAAAGATGCCAAGGAGCTCCACTGATTGGAGAAAGTAGAATTTATGAAACAGTTAAACACACACACATACACACACACACACACACACATACAAATATTAAACAAACTGCAAAACCTTTAAAACATTAAATTCAATTTTATTAAAAGCAATTGTAAAGCTCCTTTATGCAAAACTGGATTTACTATTTTTAGAAAAAGGTTTGGAATGCACTATTCAAAGTATCAAATAATTTACTGAATATGTGAGAGTCTCTGAGAAAGCTATGCTCCCCGGTCAGGCTGTTTCAACCCCAGCAGAGGAGTGAGTGACGGACATCAAGCTCCACTTCATGAGCGTGTTCAGCATTCATGGAGAGGCCAAACATTTATCATCTATCATTATTTATCTACATAAATTAAGAGAGTATAATCCATTGATTTTTTTTTTTAAATTGGATTCAGTGTTGCTTCCCTTTAATGGCATCTGTGGATTCTCATTATGAGAGACCGTCCACTCATGGCTGAGAAGAGATACAATTCACAGTATATTCCTATTTATACTCCATTAGAGATCAGAGGATTAGATAACAGTTTTAAAATCCCAACATGCTAATTTCTTGAGGCAGGCAAAAAAAAAAAATAAAAAAAAGAAAGAAAGAAAAACTTGTTGATTCAGCTGCTGTTAGTAAAAGCAGAATGAACCAGCGTTTAGAAGAAAATATTTAACACCTACATTATCCAGTGCCTTCTAATTAAAATTTTTTCATAAAATCTGGTCTCAAAACCCATTTAAATTTTTGCTCATTTGGAGTTCGACTGTTGAGGAAGGAGATGTGGACATCCATGTGGTAGAAAAGGTCAGGACAACTGCTCTACACTGATATAGTTTATTGTTAGCCTGACATCCAGCTGCAAAGAGCACTAACAAATCTACTAATGATCAAGTTGGATGTTCATATAAAAACTTACAAATGGTCAATAAAATCACTGGGCTTGACACCAAAAGTGAAGCTTTTGAATGTCAATGCTGTTCTTCACTCATTTTCCATCTATTTATTTTTTTATTTACTTAGCAGTGAACTGACCAGGAAGCAGGGCATCCTTCCAGACAACCAAACCAGGCAACTAGCTGTTCATTTAGTTTCTAGTATATAGACTGTAGGCCAATTGCTAATCTCTTGATTGAACACTTGAAGACAGAGGTTATCACCAAACAAATTTAGTTAAGGCAGCAAGGGGCGAAGGATCTCAGCAGCTCTCGCAACTGATCTAATCAACAACACAGCTAAGTTGATTATGAGACTGCAGGTCTGGAGCGCAGACAATGGCTGGGGAGGAGCAGAACAGTGGAGATGAGAGGAAAATCACCAGAGGGAGAGGAGAGGAGAGGAGATGAGCGAAAAAGAGAAAAGGTGTGAGATGATAAAACAGAGCAGTGCAGTACTCCGCAGAAGAGAATAAACAACACAAAGAGGAGGGTGGATGTTTAAAAGAAGACAAGGGCAGAGCAAAAAGAGGCGACTGTGGATAAAGAGAGGATAAAGATGAACATGACGAGGTTAGGACAAAGCTGAGCAGAGCAAAGAGCATGACAGGACACAGAAAAGACCACGAAACAGTTGAAAGTAACAGTAAGCCACACACAAACAGCACAGAGGGACTGTGTTCTGGGACAGCAGCAGCATAAACTCCACTGTTATTTCAAAGCAGTATGCAGTGGTTCAGATGGGAGAAACAAATGCTTCAGGGAGGAATGAAACACAGACAAAGGCTGGAATGACATCTGAAGAATGCCCTACTACAATCTGTTGCCTTAATGCAGGATGCAGTTGAAGTTGGGCCTCTCAAGCAATGCAATCCATAAAGGTTAGGGTGCGTTTCTGCAGCAGGCACTTGAAATCACTTTCAGTATGAAAATGTAATTGCGAAAGGAAGCATTTTCGGATGATTCTCAGACATCAAGGTTCAGAGTATTTTCATTCACGTTATATGTTATAAACCATGTTTCTGACATCATACCACTAATTTTCAAACCGGCACATCACATAACCCTGACGAGGAAACTGATTTCTCTCGAACTGGTTTCCTAAAAGGAAAACTGACAATATTCTTAGCATTTTTGATATCTTGATGATCTGTCTTTCAATAAAAGAAAACAAAAAACAACAACAAAAAAAAAAAAAACACACATTCAGCACGCATGCAGAGTGGCAGGGGGTGAAGCTGCTCCTGAATACAATGCTGTGCAGAGCTCTGGAGCACAGCGCCACAGGGGATAGTGTTCGCCGACTGAAACGCCATTGGGACCAATTAGGCAGTGCACAGAGCAAAGCGCAGCCGAATGCTAAGCTTCACAACCAGTTCAAAAGGCCTGCTGCTGAGACGGACAGCTGAGGGGGTGGGCTCGGTTTTTCAAGGGGGCATGTGAAAGTGGCGTTTGTCTGCTTAAGGTATTCTTTCATGCGGGGAGGATGATCACAGTATGCAGGGGAGATGTGTCTTTTTGCACATCTCTTTATGTGTGTGTGCAAGCATCTGCTGTTTGCACAATTGTGCTGATCCATGCCAAGATGTTACGTTAATATTAGACTACCTGTGCTTTAACGTTGCTGAAGCTGCTTTGTGTAGCATTTTAACGTCCATAAATCATTGTCGTAATAATTTGGCTACTTATAGTACATGAACTGTAAAGAAATTCATATAAACTAATTAAACTAAAACACTCCTGAGGATCTATACTGTACAACATCCAATGTTGAACATTGCAAAATTTGTTTAAATGACGTGCTGAATTTCTACTTTGCAAAATGTCAGCTTTTCTCCTGCATATACAGCAGCAGCATTATTCCTTAAGTTCACTCAGGCTTTCTCACTGTGAATACAAGCAGGGAAAAGCTCTTTTAATTTCAATGAATGCAGACAATTTAAAAAAAAAAAGTTTTGAAATATATCTATCACAATTACTTTATCTTCTTTTTGTTTGCCTGTTCGACCACTTCTTGGTGACTGGTTTGGAATGTAAATGCCATAGAATTGGAAGCGTTGGAAAGCTGAGCATCAAGGTGCGAGGTGGAGGTGAGGACCCAACTGCCGGCTGATGAGGAGGCAGGAGGCAGACAAAATGAAGGAAGAAAGTTTTAATGATGACAATAAACAGGATAAAAATTACAGGAACGTGACATTACATTGAACTGGAATAATGACAAAAAAACTAAGGGGTATATACACAGATGGACTATTTGATAAAAACGGCCAGTCTTCCATCTATGCAACACACAGTGACCTGGCCTTGCTTGAGCTAGTCCAGTCACAAGCATTTATCAACTATGGGGCAAGTTTGACAGCATCATGTTTAAATGTTTAAATGGTCTTGCCCCACCTTACCTCTCTGAGCTTCTTCATCTTTACTCTTCCTCTTGGCCCCTCAGTTTGGCTAACTAGCTGTTCCTGCAGGTACCAAGGTCCAGAAGAAAGCTCAGAGGACACAAAACTCTGTTGCTGCTCCCCTACTGTGGAATAACCTACCCTTGCACATTAGAGAGGCCCCTTCACAGTACACTTTTAAAGCTCATGTCTTGACTTTCAACCTAAGCAAGACTTAGTTTCTTCATTCTATTCTATTCTATTCTACAGTCATTTAGCAGACGCTTTTATCCAAAGCGACTTACATTTGAGAGTAAGAACAACACAAGCATGAATTCAAACAAGATGGGACGTCATCATTAAGTGATAGTCAGACCGCTTTTGAGTCCAGTTGGACCCAGGTGCCGTCATGTAGTGCTAGTGCAGTGCATATAATTTTTTTTTTTTTTTAAGTAATTTTATTTAAATACAAGATCACGATTTCATCACACAATATCAACTTGGGCATAAGTGCATGATTCCATCACACAATATCATCTTGGGCATAAGTGCATGATTTCATCACACAATATCAACTTGGGCATAAGTGCACACAGCTTCTTCAGTACTTGGTTGAGCCAAAGAGCTGGACAAATCTATCTAACTCATTTAGTTAAGCTAAATGTGGAAATGCTCCTTAAACAACTGAGTCTTTAGCTTGCTCTTAAAAGTGGATAAGGACTCTGCGGATCGGACGAAGTTTGGTAGATCATTCCACCACCGGGGAAAAACACAGGTGACAAGAGTTTAGCTACTGATTTTGCGCCACTTTGTGGTGGGAGCACTAGGCGTCTTTCGCTGGCAGAGCGTAACTGTCGAGAGGGAGTGTAGCTCTGGATTAAGGAGTGAAGGTAGACCGGAGCCATTTGGGTTATCGTTTTGTAAGCCAGAAGCAGAGCTTTGAATTTGATGCGTGCTGCAACTGGAAGCCAGTGAAGAGCAATTAGCAGCGGAGTGACATGAGCTCTTTTAGGTTGGTTGAAGACCAGACGTGCTGCTGCATTCTGGATCATCTTCATTTGGTCTTATTTGTTTTATTTGGTCTTATTGTGTTGGATTTTAGTTGTTCCTGTGTCATGTTCATGTATACATTTTATGTTTTATCTGCTTTATGTTTTTTCTAGCATTTTGTTTCAGCTGTGGTTGTTTTAAAGTGCTTTATAAATCAAGTTGTTATGGTATGGTATGGTATGGTATGGTATGGTATGGTATGAATTTTGTTGCTCTGAGTGGTTGAATGTTGGTCCAGTTGCTTTTCAGAAGCATTCTGGACTCAGATGCTCACAGATTAAACCATCTTGGAAATTAAAAATATGCATTTGTCCATCAATGCCAGGATATTGTCTGCACCAAAGAAAATGAAAAGGAAAGAAATTGTCATCCCTTATGTTGCTGAGAAACTCAGGAGGATTTTTAACAAACAACAAAAATCCATGTTTTAAAAACCCAGCCACACCCTCAAAGAAAAGCTCGTTCATCTCAAGGACCCAACATTACACTCTCACAAAAGCCACCTCATGTATGGAGTTTTACAGTGCGGAAACCAAACAACCATTTAACAGACGGCTCAGCGCAGGAGAGTCAACTATTCAAGATTCAGCTCTTTTCCTTCATCCAATTAATGTTAAAATCTTGGCCATATAAGATGTGGTTCACTGGATGAATCAGAACCTTCACAGATATATAAACAGATACACTTCTTGTCGCCTAAAACTACAGAAAGCCCTCATATAATCAAACTTTATTTGACAGATATTTATGCTATGCCACATTTGAAAAGCATTCCACAGATTTGGATTCATTATGTTAAATTAACTTTGAAGTTTACGAATCCCGAATTTAAAATTTTTAACAGGACATCTACATTTAAAACTGTTATCTGGTTTGTTAAATGCTAGAACTTATTAAATAGGGCCAATCATCATTTCAGTGGTAAAATTACAAGCATTATTGATGGCATTGCTCCCACCAAGGTGAAAGGGATCGCTGCCAAAAGTAGAGGTCCATGGAAAAATGCCACACTGGTAAAGGCTGAAAAACAAGAATGTCGAAAAGCTGAATGTAGGTGGCGGAAAACAAAGTTGCAGGTTCACTATGAGATAAAGAGGACTGAGGATGTATAATCTGGAACTGCAAAATGCTAGACGATCTTTCTTCTCTGACATCATTGCCAAGAACAGCAATAATGCCTTGTTCATTACTGTTGACAGCCTAACTAATTCTCCTGTGTCAGTAACCCCTGAACTTCTATCCAACTGGGCCTGTAATGATTTTGCTTCCTTCTTTACTGACAAAATTCAGAAAATCAGGCAATCAATCGGGGCTTCCATGCCAGGGGCAAGACATATATCCCTGTGTCCACTCAAAGACACGAACACCATGACACATTTTTCTTCAATCAGTTCTAAAAACCTAGATGAGATCATTGGCCATATGAAAACCACCACTTGCTGTCTTGATGCCCTGCCAACTGTGTTTATCAAAAATGTTTCAGGATGCATGACCTTAGATATCTTACAGATTGTAAACACGTCTCTGCTTTCAGGTGTCTTCTCTAAGACCCTAAAAACAACCGTCACAAAGCCACGACTTAAAAAGAAAAACCTAGACTCATCAGTCATGAGCAGCAGCTGATAGCAAACCTCCCCATTCTGAGTAAGATTTTAGAAAAAGCTGTCTTTCAACAGCTACACAACTTCATGACACTAAATAACGGTTTTGATGTCTACCAGTCATGTTTTCGGCCACACCACAGCACTGTGACTGCTCTTGTTGAGGACTTTAGTGACATCTGCCTGAGCACAGATAGCGGAAACATTTCAGTGCTGCTAGAGCTCAGTGCTGCATTTAACACAGTCGACCATAACATCTTACTAGACCGGCTGAAAAACTGGGTTGGACTTTCTGGCACTGCACTTAAATGGTTTGAATCCTATTTAAAGACAGAGACAACTTTATGTCTATAGGTAACTATAAATCTGAGTGAACTAAAATAGCCCGTGGAGTTCCCCAAGGCTCCATCCTGGGGGCACTGCTGTTCAACATCTACATGCTGCCACACTCTTGTGTCACACTTTTGTTGAAAAACAACAAAATATGTTACCACAGTTATGCTGATGACACACAAATCTACATAACAATCTCACCAGGAGACTACAGTCCAATCCAAACTCTGATCAACTGCATTGACCAAATTAAAGATTGGATGTGCCAGAATTTCCTTCAGTTAAATGAAGACAAAACTGAAATAATAGTTTTTGGAGCCAAGGAAGAAAGCTTAAAAGTCAGTACTCAGCTTCAAACAGCAAAGTTGAAAACTGATCAACTGATCAGCAATCAAGCCAGGAATCTAGAAGGTGTCATGGACTCAGACCTGAATTTTAGCAGTCATATTAAGACAGTTGTGAAGTCAGCCTGTTATCACTTAAAGAACATATTGAGGATTAAAGGACTGATGACTCAGCAGGATTTAGAAAAATGCATGCATTTATATTTAGTAGACTGGACTATTGTAGTGCTGTCTTCACAGGTCTCCCTAAAAAGTCCATCAGACAGCTGCAGTTAGTCCAGAACGCTCCTGCAACCGTCTTGTGTGCAATGAATTTTGGGAGAAAAGAGGCCGCGAAGGATGCATCACCAGTTGCCTTCGTTTGAGGCTAAACGAAGTGCGAATTTGAAGGGTGGATTCGGAGGGTCCTTCAAATTCTGTGAATTGGGACGGTACTTCACACACCCCGATGACGTATGTGGCTGACAAATCCGCACTTCGAAGTGTACAGACCCTGAATTGGGACACACCTAAAGAAAGTAGATCATATAACTCTTAGATCTATACACTGATCCTCCTGTCTCTCAAAGAATTGACTTCAAAAACCTGATGTTACTTTACAAAGCACTGAATGATTTAGGACTAAAATACCTTCAGGATCTTCTGGTTTGTTATGAACCAAATCTACTTTCTGTTCCCAGAGTCAGAACTAAATGTGGAGAGGCAGCATTCAGCTTTTATGCTTCTCACATGTGGAACAAACTCCCAGAAAACTGCAGGTCTGATGAAACTCCGCAGGTTTAAATTAGGATTAAAAACTCTTTTATTTGATTCCTTTTATCAGAAGAACTGTTAAATTTCCCACACTGGAACTATATTTTGTGTTTTTATCACTTTTATTTTAGGTCTTTTAATCTATTTTTTTCCTGTTTATATTTAATTTCTTTTGTTTCTTTTAAAGTTTGATTGTAATGCCCTTGTGTCTTGCACTCTGTAATGCTTTTAATATTTTATGTAAAACACTATGTAAAGAATTGTCTTGTACATGAAATGTGCTATACAAATAAATTTGCCTTGCCTTGCCTAACGTAAAAAAAATAAATGTTTTATGAAAAATATACAAAAGTAAAATAGAAGATAGTCAGCTAGTCTACAAGAGACTCATAATTTCTGTCTTACAAATATCTCAATTTCTGCTGCTAGCCATCATTACTTTTATTCCATCACTTAAAAGACTAAATATATTTTATAATATTATAATAATTCATCATAAAAACATAATACTAGAGGCACTCAGAGCGCAGACCTTCGCCAAACCATAGGGTCACTCACCTGTGAAAACCCCCAAAAGACCCAACAGTCCACTGAGTTACCAACCCCATGCCAACACTCTTTTGTATACTACAATAGATAGATATCACTATCTATTTGCATCATCAGGATAGATGCCACATCTTATATATAATCTTTGATGCTGGAATCATAACTGGAGACACCAAGATGAAGCGAATGGCTACAATAGTCTTTAAGTTATTAAAGAAATTCACATTTTCTGTTATGGCTGCAATCTAGGTTAGTTATTAGTGTATTTTACACCTGCCATGATGTCATCTTGTAATTTTTTTTTTTTATTTTATGTCAATGATTCTGTGCATTGTCTGTTGAGTTAGAGACTGTAATGGCCAAATTATCCCTATCACCCCAAAGTAAAGAATCCTTTAAAAACTTCCTGGACTCAGACAGTGATCCGGATCAACCCCCCAAATCAAATAATTTGTTCCTTATTCCATTTCTGACATGTTCTAAAATTTTTATTAAAATCCGTCGGGACGGACAGACAGACAGACAAACCAGCGTCACCGAAAACATAATCTCTGCCTTGAAAAATGAAAATGAAAGCACTCTGCATGTGGTTCAACTCCAGCTTGTACCCACACTAACCTGAGCACTTCATTGGGGTTGCCTGAGATGGGGGTCTTCTTGTCTGGAGCTCCATGGCACTCAGATTTCAACAAGGTGTGAGGCCCTCGGTCCATCATCATGGTGGAAGTTGCCATGGTGATGATCGCCACACCATCACGAACACGAGCCTCCAGGCCATAGTCCCACTCGTCATAAGATACAGAGAGAAGACCTAGGTGGGTAAAGCAAGAAGACGAGAGAAGGGAATCAGAGGAGTTAAAAACTGGATGGGCAAAACTGGGCAAGGGCTGCAAGGTGGTGTGGTGGTTAGCACCTCAGCCTAACCTAACAGCAAGAAGGTCACCGGTTTGAGCCTGGGCAGGGGGGAGGTTCGAACCTGGGGGGTGGAGTTTGCATGTTCTCCCTGTGTATGTGTATAATGAATGAAAAGATAAATTTGAAATGAGAAGAGCCATGAAAAACAATAATCAACTGAAAAAGTGAAGGAGAGAAAGCTCAAGAAAACAGAAATGGGAATAGATGGATTATTCTAAATAAAGCATAAATAAACATTTTCGATATGAGAAGTACTGCAAACAGGATAAACATGAGACAGAGATTACACTATGTGATGATTCAGAGACTAGATGAATACCACCAACTATCTGCATGACTATGTGTCTATCGCCTTGCTGTGTTTGTCCATCTGTCTGTCTCTGCCGGCCTCTATACTGTCTTGAGGCCTGTCTTGTCTTCATGAGTCCTGTTCTCCTTCTGTCATATGTTTATATCTATGGATCTTTCTGTTTCATTGTCCAATTCTCCTGGTGCCCATTTGAAAAGCCATTCAGCTGTTGCCAGGATGCTGATTGTTCTCCACTATGTCCTCCTGTAAGCAAGTATTTGGGTCATACAAAGATATTTAAAGCATTCCCAAGGCTTAGAACCATGCTATATCTAACAATGTTGGATTTGTTGTCACATAATTATGCAGGTAATGTTGAATCTGAACACACCTAATCACAATCAACACTGATTTAACTGCATTAACCCTAAAAATCCTTAATCATTTATTATTTTTAATGTATATTTAATGTACTCTTTGTATATTATTAATTACAGATAAAGTAAAAGACTGTGTTGGTTTATTAGAAAAATGATTACAATATGAATCTAATAAACTGCTGTCATAGGAAATAAAATCCATTGTCAAATTTAATTATATTGTGATTAACTCATGACAAATAATGACCATTAATTGATGGCATGCAGCATGTTGCCTTGTAGAGATGTTTATCTCTTTTTAATGACTGATATCACAATTTCATCCTGTCAGAGAGAAACGATTGTCCTCAGGTCCACCTTACAAGTTTAATTGCTCTGAATTAATTTTAGAATTTAGGATTTAGCAGCATGTTTATTCCTATTTGGTCATGGTTGTAGGTCAAAATTAGATTAGGTCTAAATTTTCATTTGTGTAAATGTATCTACCAACCTGTTATTCTTCTTCTCTACTTAGGACTTAAGCATTATACTACATAGTGTTGCTAAACTCATCAGCAAGCTAAATGTGAGCATTAAAGCAGAAACGTAACTTCTGTTGCTCATCAAGCCACTTTTGTGTATTAAGTATACAGTATTGTATTCTACAAAACCTATGTCCACCTCTTCTAAATGGACTATCACCTTTGAGAATGCTGATACATGCTTTCGTAGAACAGATGAAGCATTATGATAGATCAGGGGTCTTCAACTAAAATTTAAAAATGTTCAGTATATATATATATATATATCCTCTACATGGATTACATCAAGCTCTACGCTAAAAGTGAGCGAGACATTGGCTGTGTCTGAATGTGCACCCTACTCCCTAACCCCTCGTTCACTACATAGGGCTGCACTACACAGCACACTACATAGTGACTCATTCTCTTGGCGATTCGAACAAGAAGCTGCCTATTTTTTCCTCGCCACAAACCATGTGACTACCGCCATCACCACGGCAACCACAACCCGCGTCAAGATGTCATTACAAATCCAATCCAAAGTTGTGTGTAAATAATTTTGTTTTTATTCCTTATGTTATATTTTATTCTTTGTTTGTTTGCTTAAAGGTAATTTTGCGCAGCTTAATTTTTTCGCCTCCTTGCGCCATGTTGAGCTGCTGCCCGCAATGCATTGTGGTCTATATTGACCCGTCTAGTGGCCATCGATGCTCACTACTTTTCAAGATGCATTGTGGGTAATTTTGAGTGCCCTACTTTCTTCTCTTTGGACATTTGGACACTCCGAAAAAATGGCGTGACCCCTATATAGGGCACTATGTAGGGAGTAGGGTGCACATTGGGACACAGCCATTGACTCACTCATCCACACCACCAGGATCTACAGCAGGGACATGGGAATGTCATTCGGACTGCAGAAATGTGGTCAAAAGGTAACAAAGGTAGTCCATACAGAGGGCATTGCACTCCCAGAGGGCAGCTTAACAGATGTTGAGGAGAGCTACAGTATATGTACCTTGGTATACTACAAACAAATGGCAACCAGGCAGAAGCCACAAGGATAGCTGACACAGCCAAATATCTACAACGAGTAAGGCAAACCCTGAGAAGTCAGCTCAATGGCAAAAAACAAGATCCGGGCAATTAAAAGCTATGCTCTGCCAGTAATCAGATACCATGCTGGGGTAATAAGCTGGCCAAAGCTGGAAATTCAGACCACAAATGTTAAAACACTTAAGCTGTTCACCATGCGTGGAGGGTTCCACCCCAAATCCAGTGTCCAGACACAATACACTACGCACAACGAGGGATGCCGAGGACTAGGGAGCATCAGGGTCACTGTCCAAGATAAAAGAACCAAGCTTCATAAATACATCAGGAAGATGGCCTCAAGAGATGATGCAGTGAGTGAATGACTCAGGTAATGGCACCTGTAGGAGAAAGAAATGAAGGCACCATCTTGGGAAGAGAAGCCCCTGCGTGGGATGTACCACCAACAGATCACTGAAGTGGCAGAAATGAACAAGTCCTACCAATGGCTAGTGAGGGTTGGACTGAAAGACAGCACAAAGGCGCTAATCATGGCAGCACAGGAGCGAGCCTTGAGTAGTAGGGCAATTGAGGCCCAGATCTACCACACCAGGCAGGACCCCAGAGGCCCTTGCAACAATCAAGCACCTCATAGCACAGAGCAAGATACTGGCAGGCAAAGAATACATGGAACGCCATAACCAAGTAGCCGGCAAAGTGTACAGAAACATCTGGACTGGAGACACTAGGTCACATTGGGAAACACCTCCCAAGGTGGTGGAGAATGAGAGGGCTAAGATCCTGTGGGACTTCCAAGTACAGACAAAGGGTGGTGGCCAAACAACCGGATATTGTGATCATGGATAAGCAGCAAAGAAGAGCCGTAGTGATGACGCTCCAACAGATACTTAGAGAAACATCAGAAATCTCCATCCAGAACAGCGCTGTCCTAGAAACAGCTAAGATACAGCGTAGGATCCTCAAGCTCCCAAGACTCTGTTAGAGGACCCAGCCTACCCAGGGCAGATGGGAGGTTGGGTGAAGGAAGAGTATATAAAACTTATATGTACAACTTAAAGTCAAATAAAACTTAAAGTCAAATAAAAAATGTCTCCTCCTAATGTTGTTATGAGACAGTGAAAATGTCTTCCGGATAAGAAGGTGTTTTGAAGGGCTGCATGATGAGCCCTTCTCTTCTTTTTTATACTCTATTATGTATATTTTACATATTTCCTATGTATTCGAAGGCGTTATCACTGTTGCTTTGTCATTCACATTTTCCATTCTGCATCCATGGGTTATTGCTTTTTTTTAGGACAGCTGTGAGAGAATCAAAGGGGCTTCATAACAGAAGCAAGACAAGCTCAACTATACTCAAGAAAACAATCCCAAAAACCCACGACTGATGATATTTGCAAGCAAGAAAAACAAGCCCAAAGTTGCTTACAACAGGCGGACTTAGCAGCAGTGCCATCTTTTTCTGGTGCAGTCTTATCATGTGGGAGGGCTTAACTCACATGCAATGGGTCTGCATGTTTCCTGTTTTTTTAACAACTGCTTGAGATGACAGATAATTATATAGTAAAATTGGTCATGCAGGTTTAATTCAACATATTTGTAAAAAAAAAAAAAAAATCCATTATAGTCACTAAAAAAAATCCATTTATGTAGACTGATCTTTTTTTTTCGTTATTATTATTTTGGTCCTGCATAATTTGATTTTATGTATATATTATGTTCTGATGATAAAGCCTATATATGTCTGTAGTAAAAGCATGGAGGCATGGAGAGGCAAGACAGAAAACATGAAATGACAAGATGGCAATTGGGATTCATGGTTTTATATTCCTTATGCCCATTTGATGTTATTAGCATTGTTCCACAGTGGAAATACCGGTAGAGATTTACATCACCACACCCATCTAAAAGGATGTAATTGAATATAATTACCATTGTACAAGTCAGTATGCTTAAATTATTTAGCTTGGGACACATTTAAGGTCCTTCCCCCTTCTGAGAAAACCAGTCTTTACTCAGTCATCAGAAACTGTAAAATAAAAGTTTGTGTTTTCTGTGTTTTAGGTGTGCTAAATTAGACACTTACTATGCCTGGACTACAAGCTAAGTACAGTATATCTGGCAGATCAGGAGCAGCATCCTCTGTGGCAAAATTCCAGAAAAGCAGGAGACATTATTACAGCAGACTTTTAAATCAGCTATCAATGCATCTGTAACTCCTGAAGATGGATAATTAGGGATTTTTCTATTTAGTACCTATTAGATCCCTCTGTGGATCAGAGCTCTCAGCAAAAAATCCCCAGCCTTCATGTCAATTTACTTTGCTATCCATCTCTCTGTCTTCCATTTGTTCTGTCTTTTTCTCTGTCCTTCAGTCGGTCTCCATCTATCTGACAGTGTATGACCACATGTCAGGCAGTCCACTACCATGTCAGTGGGCATAAATAGACAGGCAGCCTGGAAACCTGCCCTCCTCACGGGGCTTTAGCGCTGACAGCTCTGTTCCTTCAGGACCACGTCTAAAATCACACACTGTTGACACTTTCTCCACACTCATTCCCATTGCTTGTTCCTTCTTATGCACTTCACTTTTATTATTTCATGGGAACAGGACAGGAAGATGCAGTGGTACATGTGTGCAATGGTAGCATGAGGTCTGAGATGTATTCTTTGCATCATGGGAGCTGTTTCATGATGTGTCTATATACATGCTTCTGTCAGAACATTTTTAAATGTCACAACACAGACATATCAACTGACAATATTAAAAATGAACAGTTCTGTCTCGTCTGTAAAGCCTTTGTCTGACTGGTAAAGTGGCTGCTGCCTCTGTTTAAAGGCAGACTGTCTCCCTGTCACAGACACACATGAGCAACAACAAACACTTTAGACATACAGTAGACTATCTATACTGAGGCAAACTGATTGGAGAATGCAATAGTAGATATTTTTGGAAGGAGCTTATTGTTGTCAGTGATGTCAGATTTTAACAAAGTATGTGCAGCAGTAGTGTATAACTTTGATCAGGGAGAACATAGAAAAGATGGTAATGTGAAGGAGAGAGCTGAGAGAGACTAAAGAGAAGAGGAGGGACAGTCAGACAGCAGCAAAGACACAGACACAAAGAAAGCTAAAGGAAGCAGAGAATTGTAGGATACAAGGATAGTAAGATGCAAAAAAAACTGCAGAGAATTTAGGGGAAAGTACCATCAAATAAAAGAAAATGGAAGGAAAAAGGAGAGCGGATGGAGAGATGGTTCCCCAGAGCACTACTTAAGGAAGGCATCAGTGGAATTACCACTGAGAATTGGTGGCGCTTCATCACACATGGTGCAAATTATTAAGTAAGCCCAGTAAGCAAATTAGCCCCACAGCTAGTGTGCACCTTCTGCCTAACCCTGAACTGCTGGATTCACCTAGAGCACACAAGCCACCAACCATCAGTCGCATGCTCTGCCATGGTGTCACTTCACCCCATGTTAGTTCAGAAGCTGGTGTCCTTGTCTGCTCCTGCAAACGTCATGTGGCTTCCCTGATTTTCAGGCTGAAACTTAAAACCAACGGCTGGTTGACTAGCAGAATTGGGCACATTGCATTTTAAGTGTCTTCCTTTATTATAGATTCATCATCTTGATTAAGGTCATTGCTTCTCTAAGCAAGGTTAGACAGCTCAAAGTGCTGCTCTGTCACAGCTGAAGCTGTGAAGTCTAACCATAATCTTACTGGAAGAAAAAAACGTGGATAAGTTTAGATCCTGCAGCAACAGAGCTGTGAAAATAGCACATTCACCTGCATGCCGACTTAATGTGAAGCAGAAATCAAATAGATAATTATCATGGCTAAATATAATGTATTTATACTGAATACTGATTGATCTGACTACAGTACACATTTCTACTCTATGATGGTCTATTAGATGCTTCCGAGCCCAGAAAAGTTGACTCTGTCTCTGGATGAGGTTAATATAAGGTCCCTTTTCTAAAGTGGCATTTATGAATATGGTTCTGTATTTCAGGGCTTGACAAAGCCTTCCCACTGCAATCCTTTGCCCAAAAGGTGTTTCCAGCTATTCATCTGTCCATCTTTTCCCCCCTTAAAAACAATTACATTTCATGAGTCATGCTGGATACCAAACAGGGAGTAGAAGTACCTGTTGATGGCACCTGTTAGAAGTAACATCCTTAATTAAGTAAAAAGCATTAGTTTTTTTTATGTGTTACAGGTCTGAAATGCTAATATGGATGTATATTAACAAATTAAATGAGTTTGACAAAATATAACATATCATGGGTTTGTTCTGGCTGCAGTAAAGGAAAAATCTAAGATAAAATAAGGATTACTGTATTTACCATGGTGCTTCTACTTTTTTCTGTCTCTGCTTTCATTTTGACACCAGTCATGTCATTATTAGAATTCAGGCCTGTTTTAAATAACATGTAATTTTGCTCATTCTGTATGTTATTCATCAATCGAGTATGAAATAGGAAGATGACATTTTGTCCGCTACCTTTCACTACATCCAGTTGGATTCATGCCATGTTAATTCACCGTTAAAAGAGGTTAAAAGAGATTTTTTGTGTTTGTCCTTCTGGTGCAACGCAGCTCTTTGTAATCAGCCACGCAGCAAACAAACTAGATGCAATGATTGCCGTGGCAACGTAAATCAAAAGGGAAGTTGCTGTGTCATTTAAATAACCTATGCGGTGATGTATCAAACTTTACAGAGTGAACAACACACAACTACACAACTATAGTTTGGCTACCAAAACCACCATATGAAGTACCCACAAAAAACAAAAACACACAACCCAAATTGATTACGTTCACCCAGTATTTATGTTGTGCAAATTAAATCCTGAACCAACTGCACATTTCACAGACAAATGCTGACAGACCTTACACACAAAAAACAGCTGGGAGCACACACACTGGTGTGCAAAGGCACTCCTTACTCCTATTCAAGGTAAATCATCCAAGGATGCCAATAAAGGAGCAGAGGTAAAAAGTTTGAGTTATGGTGTGTGAAGGCACAACAATCTGAGGTTCCACCTGAAAACCATTCCCCAGAAACTGCTGAGGACAGGCGGCGGCATAATATCTCCCACCCCTGACTGTAAATCAAGAAGCTAAACACCTACAAATTATCAGGCTCATACGCCCTTCGTACATATACTACCTGCACTACAGCTGACTACCTCGAGAAAGAAAAGCAGCCTGAAGTCGTGTAAAGATCCATCAGTTAGGACGTCGGCAACAGCACTAACAGTGAAAGGTTTGGTTCCCACTGGGAGCTGGCCTTTCTAAAAGTGTCTGTCCACCCCCAAGTGCTGAAAGTTGTGTTACATTAGGCAGTCTGACAGGTATGTCTGACAGATTGCGTGAGCAGGTTGAGTGGTTTATGCACCCCAACTTAGGTGTTACTTTAGTTCCCCGTTCATTTGACCTTCAAAGGTTAAAGTGACATCCAGTAGTGTTGGAGAAAGAGACAGAGGCAAAGAGTCCTAAGTTATCATTATGAAAGGTCACTTTGTTTTTGTCTTGCATTAAAAATACCAACAGCTGAAAAAACATTTGAAAAACAACATTTTTCAGCTTTTTTCTTTTTTTTTTTTCTGGGGTGCCAAGTAGTGTGAAAGGGAGAAAATTACTTTTGAAAAGTGATGTTGCAAATTGCTGAAAAATAATGTGTTTCTTTGTATTTCTTTCCATGAGTAGTTGCTGACTTTTTAACGTTTTAACCTAAAATAAGTAGCATCATTATACGTAATCAAGGAAAGGTTAAAACCATAAAAAAAGGCAAGTAAACCCAAAGATACAGCTCTTAACCCCCTAACGTCTGGTGTTGCAAATTTGCATGAAACCACTTCTAGCATTTTATTTCTTTATATCTAGTTATTCTTTCTATATTTATTTATATACAATTTATTTATCATTGCTCTTCAATTATTTATCATTATTTAATTATTAAATATTAAATTGTATTTTATTTTGTTCCAGTCTTTATTTTTGTAATTTTTTTCCTGATTTTTTTCCCCACTGTATTCATTATGTTTTTGTTTTTGTATTTTTGTTTTTTATGTAAAAAATCCGGTATTAAGGGGTCCAATGTTAGTTATGGTTCTTAAAGCAAAATGATTATACAATCACAACCAGGTCTGTGAAAAAAAATGTTTTCCATCAGAAACTAAAGGTTTTTTTTTTAAATGTTTTTGGTGCTACATGCGATGCAACTAGATATAACGTAAAGAATTTTATGCTATGTAAGTAATGCATATTTATTGTAATATAACTTAGAACTATATTAACTTAGATTATGATTTTGGACTATAGTACATGGCATTATGGAAGCCGTCTTAGGATACAGTTCTGTGAAAGAAAAACAGGGGCGGTAATAATTTTAGTAATGTATTAAAGTATAAGTGGGGTCTATTTGGTCAGAAACTATTGTCTTATGATGATAAAGAACAACAGATAAACTATAAGATATATGAAAGGGATACACATTAACAGTAATTCACTTTTTTTTATTTGTTATTCTGCCATACTTGAGAAAAGCACAAAAGAATCAGTAAACAGTAAAATTGAAAGGAATCTCTTTTTTCCTTGCTGTGCAAAATGGATGCATTCATGGCAATTTTAATGCTTTTTATATAAACACCAACCCAGAACTGCACTTCCTGTAACTATTGTGCTAAATAGGATTTAAGTTTTCATTTCAAAGCAAGAAAACAGCTTTTCTTACTGAGATTATGTCAGACAAAAACAGGACTCTGTTTCAGATTTCCTACCTGTGGGAAACTCAGCTGGCACTACATCAGTGTCTCCAGCCACCAGCGAGGGCACGATCCAAGTGTAGCCATAGCCAGTGATCCCAACTGAGTGGGCCACCTCGAAGATAGTGTTGGCTTCTTCTTTTGTGCAGTAGAGAAGAATGACAGGGCTCTGGAGCTTCTTCAGCTGGTTCTGGATCTTTGAATCTCCATCATCTACAGACATGTCAAGCAAAAGAACCTCCTCCAGTTCCCAGCCCACAAAGCTGTTCTCGATGGTGCTACGGATCTGTTCAGGAAAGAAGGAAAATAAAGTGATTATGAGAAAGTATTTTATAATGCTTTTATGATATTTCTGTTTATTGTTTCAGCATGAAGCTTTTACATTAAACATCACTGTGTCTTCATTATCTATGTGATACATAACATAATGAAAATTAAATTCCACCGCCCGGAGCAGGTAGAGGCGGTAAGATGAGTGTTGTCAAATAAATATTCATGTAAACTATACCTAATGGAAATAAAACATATCAGACATCTCTAAAGGCTTTTACAAAGGGGAAAAGTTTCCAGAAGTAAAAGGGACTTATGCCTGAGTTTAATGATTTCAATGTACACTTTTTCCATTCATTCAACTAGCTTCACATGTAGAAATGGATCACATAGAGACAACATTCGGGAAAAATCTCCAGTTACAGAGTTGCATTGATCGGTACCAGTTTATTTATTTATTTTCTACTAAGGATCTGTTTTTTTTCTTACTTTTCTTATTAGCCTCCCATTCATGCAGCTGCTGTTGAATGTGTCTGCCATTTTAACCCTGTGAAGCATTCAGGTAGACTGACTGGATTTGCCGGTAATTGACAATTTAGTGAAACTGTTGTGAAAATATTCTCAGCTGCAGAGGTGTGCTATTTTTACACAAAAATTAGTTTGTTTAACAGGCTTTTAAAACATGGATAAACTCATTAAAAGAAGCCCATTAAATCCTTTTCCCGTTGGGTGTAATAGCAGCTTTATTATCACTGCTCTAAAGGCTAAAACTTACTGGTCCTGTGTACCTCTGCCTCCCACAGGATGAAATAACTTTGTGTCCTACAGGCTGTGATTCTGACTATCGCAGCTCTTTGAAATAATTAGGTAGGTTTACTTCTTCTAACTGGCCCACAGAAAACAGACCCGCACAGCAGGACAGAAAATAAGCTTCCAGTTGTCTTGCTAAAAGGCTAAAAAACGAGGAGAAAAGAAATTGAAAAGTGGCCGATCTCAGTATTCATATGAGAGGTGTATGGATGGTAGACGTGTGTCTCTATGAAGAAAAAGTGAGTTGTGATCATTGGTCTGACTGCAGCATCCTTTGTGAAACTCGCTGAATGCACCTGGGTGCTGTGTTTCCATTAAGAGCTCATTTATGCTCAACTGTCCCCTGCATTCATTTTGTGAGTATTTCAGTTTGTTTTCAGTAAGTTTGCAGATGCATAGCAGAGCAGAGCAAATGGAGCAGTACCGCCAGAAATCATGGGGGCAGTGTTCCACAGTTTAGCTTGTGCGTAATCAGTGGAAAGAACAAAGAAGAAGAAACCCCAATGCATTGACTAGCTGCACAGAACACCGTTCTCCTCCACTGTTGCCATGTTTTCTATATTGCTTTTGAAACTGAAGTCAGAACTCAGAATTAAACTCTGAACTCTGCACCGCTCTCTAGTGGATGTATTGCCTTGCTATACCCAGTCATGCCAACATCAGGCACGCGTGGAAGTATTTGGCAGTGGCATTTGACAACATTTGGAACAGACATACCTATTTACAGTACATATGAAAAAGGAGCATAAATGGAGCTTAAAGCTGAGCCAAGCTGGAGCAGAATAAAACCTAGGAAGTAGGAATGAATGCAGATTAAACACCTACCCATTGCACAAAAGAGCCAGATGTTAGTGTGTTTGTTGACCCTTGTAAAAGGGCTTTGGTTTTCGTTTTCTGAGGTGCTCCTCATAAGGCTTTCTTTCAATAAAGATTTTAAAGTTCTTTGCAACCCTAACTGAAGAGACATTAAAGAGGATTGACTGATTTTCAAGTAATCTTAGACTGTTGTTTGTCTTTTCTTACTGTACTTTAGGGGTTATAGGCCTATTTATGGCAAATCAATACAGCACAAAGCATGGCCTCAAACACAGTAAGAAAGTAAAAAGTAAGTAAGAAGAATTAACTTTTAAAGAGGCACAGCTGTTCACTGAAAAACATCCCAGCCTCATTACACACACTGAGAAAAAGGTAGGAGTGTTCAGCTGGTGTCAAAGTAATAGGTGGCAACTTTGAAAAACCTAAAAATGAAGCATATTTTGCTTTTGTTTACCACATGATTCTATACGGTTATTTATTAGCTTGAATCAGGAGAACATTTTGCATGAGTAGTTGTATCCAAAACTAATTTCATGAGCATGTTTTTTCAAGAGTGCCGTTACCTTGGTGACAAAGTCTTGGTAACCCGGGTAGTACGTTGTGACGATGGAGAAGATGTACCAGTCATATTCCTCCATGATGTTCAGAATGACAGAAGCCTGCTGCTCGATGGAGGGGCCAAATTGAAAGAACATGGAGTTGTCATCCTGTTAATAACAGAAGCACACAAAAGAACAAAGACACAGTGTAAATGGTTATGTAACAATATTGGTCTGAACTTTCATTTAGTTGGCTTTACAAACAAATGAGAACAGTACCACTTAAAGGATGGAGGCGGTTTTGTTACATTACTGGTGCGAACATTAATTTCACTGCCTTTATTCTTCCTCTCACAGAGGAGAAAGGCATGAGGACTCCTGTGGACTTATAATGATAGCGGTCATGATTTTCATTAGTTCCCTTTATGACTCCTTTAATGAGTTTGTGGCTGCAGCAAATTCCTTGGACTCAAAGCTGCTGTCCTCAGTCTCATCAATGATTTTCAGCATTTTGTCTCATTATAACCAAAAAAGTCATGTAATGTATGCTGTTTAATACCAGATTTATGTAGATGAAATATTCAAAATGCCAAAGACTGTGCGTAGTATAAAAACATTCACTCACCCAGAAGCCCCACTCACAGAAAGCTAAATCTATGTAATAGATGGATGATGTGCAGCAAAAAAGACACCACTACAGCCATACAGAAAATTCAATAAACATTGCTTTAATGCTCAAATCCAAGTCTGCGTTTTGGCAATGTAATTTGAACTGGACAGAAGACGAGGAGGAGGTGAGAAATATTAGTCTAGACACTGTCCTGTAGTTCTGCATCATGAGCTTGTGTGCATGTGCATATGAGTCATTCAGTTTGAGTCTAACTCCTGTTTACAAAATGTACAGTAGCACATTCATTTTCCTGAATATTCATGCTTCTAATGTGGCAAACTATATGAATGAGACCACAATTTTCTTTGAGTTTGGTGTTCAATAGGATGTTGGTAAAATGAGTTGTAACAGGCATTTGAGCTGTGCAGGGTGGCGAGCCTCAGTTAAGCAAATGGTTAACTGAGGTTTTTAAATATGCTGTTAAAATAAATTTGACTTGATTTGACATCAACTTCTATTTGAGCTTTAGTCTGCATTAAAAGAAAACCTGCATTTTGCATAAGATTCCTCTGGGTTGGTTTTTTATCAGGGTTATTATACTGAGATGGCATGTTCAGGAATGTAATGTGAAAGAAGAGCACATGTGCAATCAATAAGGGTAATGATGCTGCACCCAGGAGTTTGAAAACATGTTCATTTCCTGTTAACTGCAGATGCTTCATCTTAAAATTAAGAAAATAATGATGCAAACACTAATGTTGCATCATATTTCTCTGGTAACTTGGTTGTGTTTGTTGCTGCCTTTGCTGTCTCTTTTCCTCTTTCTTTCTCATTCTTCATCTATCTCTATCCATCTCTTCGTTGCTGTCCCATTAATACCAGTGGAATCACTGCCGGGCCACAGTTATAATTGAATTGCCAGACTCCTGCTCTCCCCCTTGATCCTCTGCAGAGCACCCTTGCCATTCTGTGCCCCCATCTTATCATTTTCTTTGGTTTCCATCCTCTTATCTCTCTCTCCCTAACATCAGTATTAATGTACTGTCTGACACACTCATTCAAAGTGCAAGAGGTCTGCAGAATTTTCATTAGCCTTTGAGAAAAGTACATGCTAAAAGAGGAGTAGGGCAAGTGCAAAAAGCAGGAAAAGCAGATTGGTACTGGTGAGGACTAAAATTAAGTGCTGCAAAACAACCCTCTTCATTTACAGCAACAACAATTAGGATTTGGCCACATTATCACCTCTGCTGGCACAAAGTGATCGATTAGTGAGTATTAAAAATTCCCAGAGGGGGCAGCGTGGCCAGCTAGTCAGTCAGCAAGACACAGGAAGCCTGCCAGCAAGGAGTTGAATTCACTGCTGAGCCGGTCGCTGTCCTCTCTGTGGATCCACGGCTGGCATCAGGGCTGGCTACTGTACACAGAAAACAATATGCTACAGCATACAATGCAGCAGGATGAATGGCCAGAGGTGACAGGGGAAAACGAGAGGTGGAGAGATACAGCGAGGGGCAGATAAAGAGTAGATAAAAACATGGAGAAGGGATAACAGGAAAGAAAAGGGCAGGAGAAAAAGTAAAGGAAAAGAAAAGGATTAGGCAAGTTAGAATGAAAAATAGAGATGTACAAAAGCAGCACGGATGAACTGAGATTTGAAACCTCCAGAGGGACAGCGGCAGAGGACAATGTGGTGACAATGGGTGAATGGAAGAGAGGAGGCCAGGCTGGCAGACGGCTATGATCCTGTGTGGAGCGAGCAAGCGGGAAAGGGGCAGGGAGCCAGGAGTCTGTGAAGGAACAGGCAAACGGAGGTGTGTGTTCGTGCTCGTGTGTCAGGCAGTCAGCCAGCCGTAGATGCAGGGGGGAGGCTAAGCCTGAGCTGCTCAACCACAGAGGACTGCTGCTGTCAGAGAGGAGAAGACAGAAACGGGACAGCGGTGCCCTCCTCTGTGGAAAACATGGGTGTGTTTGTGTGCGTGGGATAGAGACGTTTTAGCACGCGGGATTCAGTTTGTCTGTGACATTTTGTTAGGAGTCATATTAATGCATATGTGTGTGTTTCTACATCTAATTTCCCCAGTGTCCCATTTGTGCAGGTTTGGTCAAAGTGGGGTACTGTTTTTCGTATACATGTGTGTGCCTGTTCAATGGTTGACAGGCCATGGTGTGTCATAAGATTTTGCTCTGCCCCAGAGCCTCCAAATAAGTGTGCTCACACACTCCTGGAGCAGTTATTTGACTTGAAGGGGAGGGAAAGTCAATAACTCAGGTATTTCAATTACACACACAGGGGCACATCAGTAGCTGCAAAAAATAGACCAACTTCCAATCTTTCTCTGCAATATGCACACAAACATACTAAAATCAGACACACATTTGAATATTTTCAGACACATAATGCAGGCAGGCATACACGCACAGCACTAGCAGCAGTGTTTAAACACTGCAAAACACAAAATGACAACTCATATGCTTTACATGCTCTCAAACATGCTTGTAACGAGATGAGCTGCTCAACAGGAAAGTGCATCATACCGTGATCACATTAATGTACGTAAATGGGAAGATGGGATACACAGGTCAAGTACAAATATTTGCACTTAGATTTACTGCATGTCTCTGTACTATGCCTAAATGTCACAACAAACATTACTTCAAATTCAGAAAACATCTCTCTTATTTTTGGTTTCATGTCGTTCACATAAACTGATAAGACAGCAAAGGATGTATATCAGCTGCTGCAAAGCTACTGTTAACAGGTAAAAAAGCTAATCAGTCTGTTTGTGGATTATAATTGGCTTTCTTTCTATTAAAATATTGTGTGCATCTAAGTAGGAACTAATTATTTTTATTTAACTTTGTAGCAGCACTCTTGAACTTTGGGATCCGTTTTGCATCCCTTGTTGACTCTTGTTTTATCTCTTGCTCTGTCACTTTTTCTCTTTCTTTTTCGCACTTCCTCCGATAATATCCTCTTGTGTTTCTTTGCTGAATCAATAATGGTGCATAACCAAAATGGTCAATGTTTTGATATCCAGTTACTGACTGTAATGTGATACTCAAGACTGAAACACACAATTGTGATGTGCAGTTTCCCAGCCTAATGACATTGCAGAGAAACATCATCTCCAGGAATGTTTCCCAATAAATGTCAAAACGAGTCTGAAACACAGAGTTTTAAGGTCAGAAACATATGTAATATTGAAGTTAACCTGTGTTTCCTGTACAAATGACTCTCTAAATGACTCTAACTGAGCTCTTTAAAACAAGTTTAATTGTGCAAGAAATAATTATTTGTTGTGGAGTTGAGGTGATAACGCACCTTCATGCTTTTTTAGTGAATATGAAACTTCTGCCTAGAAATTATGTACCAATTAGTGAATTGTAATAGTGTAGGTGGGGAGATGTACATTTTTTGGGACAGAGCCATGTTTAATGTTTTTCCATCTCAATTATTAGGCTCATCTTTTAGTAAATAATATACCCTATATACAGTTCACACAAACAAAATTACGTCAATCATGCTATTTTAAACTATGTCATGTTATTTAATGATTAAAGCAGGACACAGATCAGATTGTATTATACATCCAGAACCACTTACTATCCTGATTTACTGATATATAAAAGCAGATGATGTGACAATCCAGGTGCATCCTTAAAACTAGGATGTACCTGGCTTTATCCACAATTTAGATTTGTGAGACATTTCTTATTAACTTTTTGTGCTATATAGACCATATAGATTAGTTTGTGTGCAAGTAGAAGATGCAAAGGATGAGATAGAAAGGTATAAGCCAGAGACAGCCGATAGTGTCTGTTGCTGGGAGATTTTTGGCAATGCATATTTCTATCCTGCCTATAAAGGATCCTTTGAACTTGAGGTGGAGGGGGGGGGGCTGCTATTGACTGCTGCTGCACTGCCTGATGGAAAGCGATGCCAGCCAGAGAGAGAGCGAGAGCGAGAGACAGACTGAGACAGAGAGAAAGAGAATGGAGGGATGATAAAAGAGAGAGCTGGAGTGGGAGGTGAGGAAAAAGGGAACAGCTGGCCTTCGCTTGAATGTAGTGAATTTAAAAGGCGGTGGGAAGGAGATATAAACTCACCACAGCCACAGGCATTCACACACACACTCGCAGCAGAAAAGAGATGCACACATGAACACATACACAAGTGCTCAAGCACGTTCATTTCTGATCCAGCCTCTGAGCCAAAGCCGCCATTAACACATGCTCTGAAATTACGTATTGATGACGAGACCTCCCCTCTGTTCCCCTTTCTTTTCCCCCTTTCCCTCACATGCACTCTCACACTTTACATGCACACACACACATTTATTATCTCTACCTCAATTAAACCTTCACTCACTCCCGGCCTCTCTTTTTCTCTCTTTCACTCTTCTCATGCCTCATCATCACATCTCTTATCAAGGAAGCCTACTTATCTTTAATCAAACACATACAAGCTTAATTAGCTTGAACATTTGTCAGACCGTCATCTAATTAACAGTGACCTTATTTAAGTACTTTTTGAGTCTTAATTTAAAAAAGGGCATGTCTTCATTAGAATATTTGACAAAAATCTCTCTAACATAATTTTGATTGTAATCTGCCTTCTGTGTCACACCCAGTACAAATTTCCAGGTATTTAAAGGAAAATAGATGGAAAAAAAATCTACAATGAACAAATTAAATTAAACAAAAAACGCAATGTGGAGATGGGGGTTTCATAAACGCACTGACTGTTTCTCTCTGGCCCATTTCTGCTCTAAGTTTAGCAGAGGACCCATCAAGGGGCCTCTGCAGTCTGATACTTTTCCTGCTGCGCTCTTGTTTGTCCCCTGGTCCTTGTAGAGGGGTAATAGCTCTTTCACTGTGCTTTTACATAAGAGTGTCTCATACAGCTAAGCTAGGGAGGCTAAACAGAGGAGGGCTGCAGGGAAGTAGGGAACTTACAAAATATGTAGATGCAGTCAGGATTTTAATCTGTATTCCTTGGAATGGGCAGCAGAATGAGGTTGAGTAGATGAATATTAAGGTGGAAGGAATGACTTATGGATGACTGAATCTTGTAGGATATTACAGATTAGTAGTGACATTGACTGCTTATCACAAGATTAAATGCTATACTGTGAATACATTTTGGGATGGTGTCCTTTTAGGAAACAAAAACAAGGACACAGGTGCAAAATATAAAGCACTATATTTTATAAATCGAAGAGGGTTCTTATGCTAGAGAGCAAAGTTTTCCTTTCTCCCAAGACAAAACTTCTCATTTGAACCAAAAGAAAAACTTTTATAGACACATTGGCATTTCCATCTCATCATCCACCTGGTCAAGAGCCATTCATGACACATTTTAACACAGGCTACCCTTTCACTGTCCCTTTCTGACACAGCAAACTGACAGCTGAATATTGGCAGTTGTCCCTCAGCAGTGGTAGGAAATCAACTGGTTGTGCCAATAGAAATATAGCAAGAAAACACAATTCCTTGTGATCAGATCATACAGTTCATGTAAGGAAGTCAGAGGAGAAGAGGTGGGAGGAGGTGGTGAGACATCCAGTTCCAAAGCAATAAATCCAACCATTCTCATTTCTTTTTCTCCTCTTTATTTTGACTTCCTTTGGTCTACTATTGTACTATACATTGTTATGCACTAAAATGACATGATTCAGTTGAAACATTATCAGTAAAGTTCAGGAAACATCCTGGTAAAATCAACATTATGTTTAAATGCAGATAGCTTCGCCATAATTCTCTATATTGCCCTGGCAACAAGCCCCAAGAGTTTGATATCAACTGCAGGCCCAAAAGAGATGTTTTGAGGTATCCCCTGCATTCAAAACCAACGCAGTGTCAGTACAGTATGTGACAAGCTTCTCCACAAAATGTTTAGCAAAGTGCAAATGTGCATGTTTGGTTTGCCCCCTCCCAGGGCTGCTGCTGTAGCTTAGCAATGCAACATGTGGAAAGAAAGCCAACCTGTGATGTCTCTTCATATAAAATCTTCATGGTAAAGTAGTAAATACACACAAAAAAATAATTTTTCTTATTAATATTGCATGGTTACTAATTTGGGATCGCCAGCTGGAAAGAATCACATTGTTGTCTGAGAAATGCAGCCTGAAATCTTTTTGTAAAATATCAAGTCCTAGTCAAGTACATTAAAAATTTACCATCTTTCAGAAAAATAGGCAAGAACATCCTTGTTATGAGTCAGCTGGGAAAATTAATCATTTTTCTATTTAAATAATTTGTGGATCTAACATGAATAATTTAACAAACCAGCTCAAACTGATTAAATTTGCTCACCTTCAAAAAGTGAAAATCATTAGTCAGTGACCAAAAATCAATGTTCAGATCATCAGACCACAATGAGAAAAGCAGAGGTCACTTTTTCCTTTTAAAAATCTTGTTGGACCATTTGTTTGCTGCATTCTTCTACACAATATAAACATAAACAAGCTCCTGAATGCTGACATGGGACACAGATGCACATACCAACAATGCTGTGAGGTTTACAGAGCAAAAGGGAAAATTTGGGGAGACATTAAAATGTCAAATTGTAATAATAATGTTTGATTTGTGGTCTTCTGGTGCCCCTTTTGTTCTCCTATTTCAAAAATAAAATCTCTCCCAAGGACAGTTTAATTTTTTCTGTAGTAAAAGAGGGAGAACAGGTTGCAAGGCTGTGAGTGGAAGCAGGGACAGTGAAGACGCTGAGGTTCACCACGATGTCCCAAGGCTACTGTAAAGTGGTTTAGGGAGTCAGGGAGGTGAGAATGCTTCTGTAGGCAGACATCTTTCTTCCTGTCCCTTGCTACGGGCAAAAGGGGGGATGGGAAGGTTGATGCTGGGCTGAATGGGAGGGTAAGAAGAGAAACATGAGGTGTGGGGAGGTAGACTGTAGTGGGTTGGGGTGAGAAGATACAGATGAGGGATGTTGTTAATCCATTCCTCTCCAATCTCTCCATCTCTCCCCTGCTATTTCCTCCACTCCAGTCATATCTTCTGATTTCAATCTCCTGCTCTGGCTTGCCCTCAACTTAAGGCTTCTCATCTTTCCTCATATGAACCCCACCTCTATATATTGTCCCCCACCTTATCCTGCCTTCCTTCTTTCACTCTATTCCAATTTTTCTTTCACCTCTAAAACCTTTACCTTCATTTCCATCTTGGCAGTTTCTGCTAAGTCCTTCTAAGTGTGCATCTTTTCCTCCCTTTCTTATTCCTTCTCTTTATCCTTCCTGCTCTATATCTATCATGCAACCCAGGCAGCACTTGAGCTGTGCTGTCAGTTGCAGGCACAGAGCCATCATCATGCTGGGGCTGATTCTCACTACTTCACACTACAAAAACCATATTCTGTCACACACTACCACAGACACAAACCAGTTTTCATCCCCCCTCCCTATTAGGCTCTCTTAACCTCACCTGACCTATGATTCTACAGTTTATCTACACATCAGTTTGTGCTACAGCAACAAGGCGAGGGGCTCCAGGTCACCATTTACCCATAAGACTGTCTTCAACCTGTAGAAATGGGCAAAACATGCAGGCCTCAGAGACAAGCAAGAAGAAGCAGGAGGAGAAGAATGAGAGGCGAATAGAGAGCTAAGGGGAAAAGAGAAAGCGTAGCACTGTCTGTATTCTCTTCCTGGAAACATGGTGAAGACTTTCCCTCAGTGGAGTGGCAAGACCACCTTTCTCTCCCCTTCTTCCTCTAGTCCTACCTCACCAAAGCAAAGACTAGCTTCACTATATCTTTCCCTTCTCTTCCTGTCTCCTGCTTTTTACATTTAAAGTGGCATTTCTGGCATTTATCTAGTACTCTCAACCACAGTTTCTCAACAAGCACAACAGCAGAATAAGCCTGGAGTCCCAGTCTCCGACACCTTTGGAACAATGGGTGCAGAGGTCAACGCCACAGCAGCTCTATGACAGCTGTAACAAATGTTCTGTATCACTGAAATGATGAGAAAAGATGACTTGGAGGCTTCTGTTAAAAAGAAAACTGAGGAACATTTATGTGTTCATCTCTCATGTCTGACTCACACAGACCACCCTCTCTGTGTATACAACCTCATCCTTCACCAGGCTCCCCAGCGAGGACTGCTAATGTTCACTGTGATTACAATTAAAATTCAAATCTGTTTTATTGGTGTGACAGTGGCAGGGGGATGTCTCCACAGCAGAACATGTTGGAAGACAGGCTAAGACAATAAGCCAATCTGTATGCTTCTCTTCTCCTGCTCCAGCTGTTCTAATTGTTCCAGTCTCCGTTCCCTGTCTAGCTAACCTTGTTTGGGCTTTGCAAAGCTGAGTACCAATATTTAAAACCCTTCTGTCCTGCAGTGTGCCACCCTCACGTCATCATTTTTACAGTCTCCTACATTAAGATGCCAACACAAAGAAACCCTCTGTGATTATGTTGCCTTCAGGTCTCTTCTTGGTATACACTCACAATTACCTATGTGTGTGTGTGAGTGTACAAACACCCATGTTTGTGTGTTAAACTCATTAAAAGAAAATGGAGCAAGTGAAGCTTTAAAAGGGGCAAGGGAGCAGAAAACGTCATTTTTGTGTACATGTAGAAACGATCTGGGAGGCTGTTTAGCTTCAGGAAAAGAAGAAGGAAACTTTTGGTAAACTTGTAAATACTTATGACTGAATCACCCGTTAGTGAATCCTAGAATTCATTTATTCCCTGCGCATCTCTTGTCTTGTAATTAAAGTTTCTAAATTTCTACATTCAGTAATAATTCTAATTAATTAGTTTCACTTATATCATCTAAAACGGAGTAAAATCCTCACAGATTTATACATTTTGCTGCCATTAATTCACACTACATACAGTATTTTGATATCTTTTACTAGTAAGACCCACACCAAAACAATGTGATTTTACTAGTTTAATAAAAGGTAGGATAAGAGGTTAAAGGATTAGGTTAAATAGATAGTAGCTGAAAAAGAAAAACAGATGAATGATATGAAGAATGACATGAAAGAAATTAGATGGGGTAAGGGGCAAGGGATGAAGTGGGTGATGGAGGATAGAAGGATGGATAAGAGAGAGAGGAAGATGAATGAATGAGGCAGTGAGGGAAAATAATGAGGGAGGGCTGTATGGATGAATGAATTGATAAAGGAGGAGGGATGGATAAATGTATGAGGAAGGAGGGATCAAAGGATGAATGGATGAAGAAAGGGAGGAAGGATGAAATAATGAATGAATGAGGGAGGGAAGGATGGATGGATGAATGATGGAGAGAAGGATGGGTGAGTGAGCAGGGAGGGAGGATGTAAGGATGAAATGATGAAATAATAAATGAATAAAGGAGGGAAGGATGGATGGTTGGATGAATAAACAAAGGATGGATAAATTTATAAGGGAATGAAGATGGAAGAATAAATGGAGAGGAAAGGCAGGGAGGATGAAATGATGAAGGGGGAGGGTGAGGTTGGATGACTGGATGATGAAGAGAAGAATGAATGAGTGAGCAGGAAGAGAGGGTGGAAGGATGAAATGTTGAATGGATGAAGGAGGGAAGGATGGATGAATGCATGAGGGAGGAAGGATCAAAGGAGCAATGGGTGAGGGAAGGGAGGGAGGATGAAATGATGAATGAATAAGTGAGGCTGAGAATGAAGAAATGGATGAGAGAAAAGAGGATGAATAAATGGATAAATGAATGAAGGAGGGTGAGGATAGATGAAATGATGAGGGAGGGAATGATGGATGGGTGGATGAGAGAGTGAAGGACGGATGGAGGAAGGATGGAAGGATAAGTGGTGAGGGAAGGTATGGGAGGATAAAATTATGAATGAATGAAGGAAGGTGAGGATGGAAGAATGGATGAACGAGTGAATGAGAATGTTTTTTCTTCTTTTTATTCCCTCTGGGGTAGTATTCAGTGTTTTTCATTAAATGACAGAATTGCAATTGTTGCCAGACAAGCAGCACAGAGACAGCGAAGGACTGCAGCGTAATCCAGTCCTGCTATCTGCCATCAGCTCTGATATTCAGTCTGCCAAAAGTTAAAGCAAATCACAGCCTTATTAGATTACTGCTAATGCAAACGCAACATTCTCTAATGCTGCTGGTTCACATTAATAGCTAAGTCTAAATTGTCGGTGGGCTAAGAGTCTGATCCACCAGATTAAGATTTAGAACCCACCAAAAAGAGGCAAAGGGTACCAGACTCTCTGGTGCCGCTTTCAAAACACTTTTTTCTTGTAATCGTACGCTGTTGATCTCTGCCTTCTAAAGAACAGGAACATTAGAGCAACATTCCTTCCACAATTCAATTTAGAGTTTCTTCTCCTTCTTTCAAGTTTTATAGTGTAGTTGAACAAACTTTATTGCTCCCCATGGACAAAGATGGCAAACTATCATTTTGTGAATGTTTCGATCTTGATTGCATTTTGTGGTTCAGAATACCTATCAGAATAGAAATATTTCCACTCGAACATCTATCCTGTCTTGCTTATTAGCATAAATATGATGTCATACAGTATTTCCCATTTTTAGGCTAAGGAGAAATTTGAAACGTGGCTTCAGTAACTACTAAAGAGGGCCATACCGTTTCTTAACCTCATTGTTTGCTTCTCATCATTATAGTAAAAAGAAATCAACCTCTGTCAGCTGTTTTAGTTCCTTTAAAGATAGTCTAACATAGAAAATAAATCCATATTCTACTGGATCTTTTCCAGTGTAGCAAAATGTTCTTTACTTTTAAATTAATGGAAAGTGAGGGGTCGCTCTAGCATAAGCTTATCTTCTTTTAAAGAGTGCTGTGTCATCCATTAACTTTGGTGTTGGAACAGTACAAGATCCACGGCATCGTCGGTCCTGGCCTCTGTGACTGAGCAGGAAAAGTGATGGCCTGCTGCTTTAAAAATGTGTGAGCTTTACTTACTAGGAGCTGTGGTGGTGTAATTGATTTGACTTATCCCCCATCACCAGACTGCAGACATTCCACTAAAGCTTCAGTTTACTGAGGCACAAGTCTGCGTGATACTATGTTCCTCCCAACGGCAATGACAGTTTTCCCCCGAAGAAAGACATATATATTGAATTTTGTTTCAGTCTCAGAGTGTCACTTGACTCTTTATTCATGCTGCATTCACCATTCTTGTGCAGAGCTGCTTCTGCACCGGCAGAGAGACGCCATTAAAAAAGAAGACATTTCTACCAGTTTCAAAGGTCACTTTTTGGCAGTCACAATGGTCAGCTTGGTGATTGCACCCATTGCTAAACAGAATAAAAAAAAATCTACTTTTAGGTTTTGGCTTTTTCTGTAATTTTTCACCTCAAGTTGTGTATTAGAGCAATTGAGCTGTATAGCCAAATAATTATTACTTTTTTTCTATTATCGCCACTTAGCAATTGTATAATCTCTCCTCCAACCATTTTGGTCTATTTTAAGAATATTTTATATTCTTATAAATATTGTTTTGTAAAATGGGATTTATGATTGTTTAACCTTAATTTAACCAGATAAGGACCCATCAAGATCATAATCACTTTCACAAGTGTGACCTTGCCAAGAGGCACACGTCAGTATAAAAACCAGGAAGTACAACTATGAAATTTCAAATGTGATACACAGATATATACACTCAGGAGATAAGAACAACAAATTAAAAATTAAAAATGTGAGCACTTCCCAATGCTCTCAGATTGTTTTTCGTGTAAAGTTAAAAGTGTCAAACGCAACAAGATCAGACAGCTCCAGGTCATTTTGTATCTTGTTCCAGTCTGATGGAGCAGCAAAACTAAAAGTTTGTTTTTTATTCTCATGAGGGACAAATGGTTTGTTAAAGTCACAACAGCACAGGGCATATCGACTTTCAACCCTTTGTAAACATGATCCCAAATATGAAGGGGCCAGACCAATAATTGTTTTAGACACGAAGATAAGTCAGTGTGTTTCCCTTCGAATATTTAGAGATGGACAACCAACTTTGTTGTTCACATCACAGTGATGAGTTCAAAAGTTACAGCCAGTTATAAATCATGATGCACAGTGGTATACAGAGTTTAATGATTCAAAACATTCAGATAGTATCAGATGCACTATGTTTTCCATTACGTGCATGAACTCTTACTCGGTATTTATAAAAGTGTTCCTATACTACAGAAGCTGATGCCAATGTGAAAAAAAACTAAGGCTGTCAAACTTAAAGCGTTAAAGCAAAGAGATTTATCTGTGGGATTTCCGTGTTAATATTTTTAAACACATTAATATATAAACAACAAAGTTATTGCTCATGCTATTAAAAACAATTCAAATTGGACATTATCTCGGACAGACAGGCTGATTTTGAACATTGAAACTGTGAACATAAACTACTTAATCTTCCTTATTTATGATGATACTGACAAGACTTACATAGAGAATGGCCACAAGATGACCCATTTAATATATCACACAATTTACTATTCAGTTGTCGCGCCTGACATTCTGCTCCACACTCCTCTGCAATAGGATTTATTAGTATTTATATTGGTACTCATTATATACTCAAATGTAAGTACTTATGTGGTATTGGTGCATGCCTAGTATCAATACCAAAAATTTAAAAAAGGAGCATACTGTTGGGTCAATATGTTCTACTATGTTTGCTCCAGAAATGAGGCATCCCTTTAAACTATAATATCAGACTCAGATCATTGTATCTTCATGCCTCCACACGCCTAAGGGTTTATCTCTTTTCCCTTCCTTCGACCTCAATTCTTGAAAACACAAAATAAATTACAGTATTATCTACAACTGTTTTTGGCCCTTCACTCCACTTATTCACACACTATCACATGCATGCAGTCTGCCTTCCTTTTCCCTCTGCATGCTGCCATGACAGGCGTCCTCTGTAGCTGCCAGAGCTTTTTAACCAAAACAATATCTAAATGGCGCACAAAGGCCCATCAGAGTCATTAAGCCATTAAACCAGCAACCGGCAACCTTCAGCTTGGCAATTACAAATATTTCATTCACTTTCCCACCCCTACACACACACACACACACACTCCATCTATTATTCTCCCATGCACGTGCTCCCTCTCTTTTTCATCTTTTCATCTCCTGTTTCATCCTATCTTTTGCATGTGCACACGCTCTCGCACGTGCACTCTACCTTACACCAATCCACTCTTTTTTTTTTTTGTTCTCCATTCCCCTTGGCTCCCCCTCTGTTGCCACCATCACCTTACTACAGCAGCTCACAATCATTGTCACAATCGATTAACAGATTTCACACTGCTGGACACGGCATTTACAAAGAGCCACATGAAATTAAAAGAAGGAGCAGAGTGAGATAATGAGGAGAGCGGGGAGAAAGGGTTTAGTGCGCTGCTGTCATGTAAGTGGATACAGTTGCCACATAAGCATGTCAAGCCTGTAGAATAGTTTCTATAGTACATGAATATGACACAAGGAAAGCAGGCCTGGGAATAAAAGAGAGCTTTTCCTGTAGTGGTGACAACAGCACCCACTTGTCACACCAATAATGTTCACCTTTAAACCTTTGAACTGAGGGTGAAAAGAAAGGGAGGGAAATGGACACAGAAACGACTGGATAAGCAGCCACTGAGATTCACGTGTTTTAAATCTATTTACGATACTCCACTGGACATTCTATTGTACACCTGTTCAGCTGCTTGATAACACAAATATTTATACAGCCAATCAAAAGACAGCAACTCATTGAATTTAGTCATGTAGACATGTTCAAGACAACTTTCTTAAGTTCAAACTGGCCATCAGAATAAGGAAGAAAGGAGATTTAAGTGAATTTGAATTTGGCATGGATATTGGTGCCAGACAAGCTGGTCTGAGTATTTTAGAAACTACTGATCTACTGGGATTTTCTACACACAACCATCTCTAGGGTTTCCAAATATCCAGTGAGCAGCAGCTGTCTGGACCAAAATGCCTTGTTGATGTCAGCGGTCAGAGGAGAATGGGCAGACTGTTTGGAGATAATAGAAGAGCAACAGTAACTCAAATAAATACTGGTTTCAACCAAGGCTCACAGAATACCATCTTTAAACACACAACATGTCCAACCTTGAGGAAGATGGGCTACAGCAGCAGAAGATCACATCAGTGTCACTCCGGTCAGCTAAGAACAGGAAACTGAGGCTACAATTCACACAGACTCGTCAACACTGGACAATAGAAGATGGAAAAATGTTGCCTGGCTTCATGGGTCTCCATTTCAGCTCCACATTCAGAGATAAGGGTCAAAAACATGAAAGCATGGACAGTTTAGGGTGTTAATGGTGGTCTAATGGTGTGGGAATATATTTTTGGCTTACTTTGGGCTCCAAAGTACTAACTGAGCATGATTTAAATACCACAGCCTACCTGAGTATTGTTGCTGACCATGTCCATCCCTTTATGACCACAGTGTAGCATCTTCTGATGGCTACTTCCAGCAGAATAATGCACCATGTCACATAGTTCAAATCATCTCCAGCTGCTTTCTTGAACATGACATGTTCACTGGACTCCAATGGCCTCCACCGTCACTAGATCTCAATCCAATAGAGCATCTTTGGGATGTAGTGGAACGGGAGATTATCGTCATGGATGCAGCCGACAAATCTGCAGCAGCTGTGTGATGCTGTCATGTCAATATGGAGCAAAATCTCTGAGGAATGTTTCCAATAAAGTATATATGTTTATTTCTAGGACAAAAAGTATCATTTGAATTTTTAAAACTATGTAGAGGAGTTGTTTTGTTAAGGAACTGTGACATTCTGCTTTCACAAATGTCCTGGAAACTTTTAGAGATGCTCAGGAGGGTCTGCATTTAAATGCAGAAAAGTCCAGAATATTTCTTCCTCACATCTTGAGATTACTGTCTTGTAATAACTCTAAATGAGCGAGCCCATGTGTGAATACAGCAGGAAGTCCCCCAGAACAGTTCCAGTTAGCATGTCTGAAAGATGACTGCTCTACAGTCTTTTCTTCATATCTGTAGTACCTTACATTTGTTTAATAGTGTAAGAGAAATGCCAAACTACATGTAGGCCTGACACCAGTACAAGAAAAAAAGAAGAAAAAAATCAGTATATATCATTCCAGTAAAGTTAGTAGCCTCATCTGCCTTGTTCACCAGGAACAAAACAAAATACGCAATTTTTTATGCTTTTTGCATAATGTCCTGCCTCTTTACCCAGAAGGACCTTTAGAGTACTTCCAACAGGAGGAATTAATTTCACATGCAGACTCATTCGCCTCAAATAATTCTCTTTCTCTCACTCGTTTCCTGCAGTTCATCCATTACCTTCAACAAAACTTTAAAATAAAAGACTAAAAACACTTAGAAACAGTTCTTTTAATCATGCTAGAAAAGGGCTACAAAGACATACTGTATAAGTACCAATTTATTAATCTGTACATATAAACAAATTGCGTGATTCTTACCAGAAAGATTTATTTCAAATTCACACTTATATTACTGGTATTTGTAAATAACTGTGAAGGTCTAGTAGTTAAATGAGGAGATGTGAAAATAATTGGTTATATCAAGATAGAACTTAAAAATATTTTATATGTAGTAATGTATTTCTTTCAACAAATAATACCTGCAAACTATGTTTCAAAAAGATTCCTGGAAAAATCCCAGTAACTCTTAAGGGATGACAACTTGAACCAAAGGTTCTGTTGCAGCATCCGAGACTCCTAGAAGGAGAGTTTGATCCCATGAAATGATGTGGGTTAGAAACATTAAACCCAGGCAGCTCCATCCAGCCACTGATGCTCAGCTGGGCTTATCATGAAGGGAAGCTGCCTAAAGACCCTTAACTGATCCAATAACCCCTTTTCTGTGATTTTATAAGCATAAATACTTTCTAATGTTGTTTTTTCCCATATCCACATGGGCTGCTTACGATTTCACACAGAGCTCCCATCCCCCTCCTCATCTCCTCCCTCCCTCCCCCCATCTGACAGTTGGTTGCAACCGCAGCCACCGAATGCACACAGCGGAGGTGTGAGTGCTTTTTCCTCTCTCTCACTGAGCCTCTGTGCACATCCACACATGGATTAATGCACACTTATGATTTTTGTGCTGCAAAACGTGCAAACACATGCATTTAAAATCAGCTGTGCATACAGTGCACACAAGCTGCACCTGCATATATCCAGACATGAACACACAGCCAGATTATAGCCGCCATACCCACTCTTGCTTTCTTGCATACTGTGTAAATAAAAAAAAAAAAAAAACAGAAGTTGAATTTTACATCTGGAGCCTTTACTAGTGATTCTCTGTCTTCCACACATATATGATTACATGTTTTTAATGTACTCACAGTTAGGCATGTTAACACTATATTATCTTTAACTCTTGATGTCAGAAAGTGAAGCAATGTGGCTGTATTTGCTGAGAAATATTAAAAGGCTTATGTTTTCAACCACAACTACTGCAATGTTTTTTCTTTAATCTTTTATTCTTGTTAGTACGATTCTTACACTAATATCAGCTCTCTTTGTTTGCCTTATTGAGTCTCTGTTCTGTCTTTTTTTTTCTTCAAAGAATCTGAATTCTTAATCAAAATATTTAAATTTTAAAAAGATACTAAAAATATCCACTAGCACATGGTAATACAGTGATACTTGAGCACGCACACTCTCACCCTCAGAGATAAATTGCAGAACAAAGCAACTGAATTTGTTTTTAACAATACACCAGAAAGAACTCAGCTATGGACAGCATCATACATAAAATAGCATAAATTCAACCACATTCAAATTAAAATTGCAGCTGTGTATTACACCTTGTTGTTCACCTAAAATAGCGAAATCCAGATAAGACATGAAAAGGAAAGCACAGCAGCACCTACAGCATGAATTAGTCTGAAACAGGTAGGCGGGCTACATTCAGGAGACAAATCCCACAGCAGGAAATGGAGGTAGAGTTCTGCTATGTAAAGGGGGAGTGCTTTGCACTGATGAGTTACCTCACCTCTGAGAGTACTTTCAGGGTATGAACTCTGAAAGCAGACATAATGTATTGCACAATTACTGGATAAAGGTAAGTGGAGTAGCAGTAGTTACTGAGCAGACAAGCTGGGCGTCAGTTCAGTAAATAAGCAGAGCAGCATCATTATCCTCATGTATGTGCACATAGACACAAAGCTCATACATTCGATTAAAGACATAATTAAGGGCAAAATACAACAACACTTGAGCTCCCTGATGTTCCAACATAGTCAACATTTTATGAAACATAACTCACTGCAGTGCGCTAATAGGGTCGTTAAATAAGTCAGTTATCGCCTTAATTACAAAATTATTCAATTTTGCACGTAAAGTGCTTTTAAAAAATCACATTATATATCCATAGTACAAATACCATTAAATAGATTTCACTCAAATAGGTTAACAAAAACAATGATGCAATATTTTTAAAAAGAAGCTGCAAACATTCAAACACTAAAAGTAGCATTTAGCTATAAACTAGGTCTAACTTTAATATTTGATTTTTCAATGCATCATGAGACAATTCAGAAAGCTTCAAAGAGGCCAAAACATATGTGTCCAACCTGCAGGTGCACTGTCCAAAAACACTGCATATCTATTTTTAGATTTTACAACGCTGAAACCAACCAGCTGTGACGTGATGATCACACACAGTACAGCAGGACGGACAAATTCTGACATTCATGGCACACATAGACATTATTCTATTACTTTACTACATTTTGTATAACTGTATATCTGTATTTTTATCAGGCAAGATTTTAGGGAAAAGAGGAGATCATCTAGAAGTCCCATCACCAGAGGAAACTATAATCCAAAATGACCTGAAAAATCCCTGGCCTGAAACACAGCATCCAGGTTCTGCTTCTGCCTCGGTCTTCTCAGTAATATTAAATCATCACCTGACCGGGATTCTCATTAAACTAAAGAGGCAGGTGCTCTATCATTGAGCATTTCATTTCCATCAGACTGCCACACTGCTCTCCTCACAGTGATACGCTCCGGGTGCAGCGTGACTCTTTTTTTTTTTTTTGTCTGACTTGTGCAGTCAACGGTGCAGAGGTCACTCCTCTTCAATCAGGAAGCAGGTTTTAGAAAGAGAGAGGGCAGGAATGACAAGGGTGAGTAAAAAGAGATGAATGGTGGGAGGAAAGTAAAAGGGACAAAAAATGAATGCAGGTGGAAATTCACTCATCTTAGCTTGCATGATTATTTTTCCACATGACACATTATGTGCCCCCTAAGCTTTGTTTGTCTTTCTACCTTCCTACCATCTGCACTCATCCTGCACAAATTACTTCTCACCATTCATTTCTGCCAGTCTGTTCCATGCATGTTCTTTTTCCACATCCTCTCCCTCTTTTCCCACGCTCAACTTTCTTCATTTGTGTCTGCAACTGTTCTTTTGCTCAGACCGATTGCGTAACAGCCAACACCATTCCCCTTTTTTGTCTGAACTTCATCCAAACCCATTGGTCTATTCTTTTTTTAAGTTACGCCCCTCTGATTGGATTACTGCTATTACTCCCAAAATGGATTTTTGTTCTGACAATACAGTATTTTGAATGAATATTAATAGTGGAATTTTTCTAAAGTAATCATCCTCTAAATGGATTATTACACAGTACTGAGCTGGAATGTATAAAGAAGAGTTTAGTGTGTAGTTTTCTTCTCTTTTTCTTTTGGTGTGGCTCATCATGTCTCTTCTCAAGCCTGTATCCTCCTTCCTTTTTCCTATTGTCCCTTGCCATCTCATTCTTTGTCCTACTTTTGAACCCAGTTATTCTATCTATCCCTCCATCCTCCCTCCAGACTCTCATTCTCCCTGTCCGGTTCCCTGCCAACCCGCCCTTTCATCCCACCGCCCGCCCATCCGACTTCCTCCTCTTTTTCTCACGTCTTGCTATCTCTGTGCTCGTCCTGCTTCTCCATTGTTTTCTCTTCTCAATCACTCTCCTTTCAATGTTAATTCAAAATGCCGGGTTTGGGAAGACAGTGCAGTTCCAATAATACCGAAAGCACTTAAGAGGACATAATCAATCTTGTTCTCTCTCGCTCAGTTTCTCCCCTCCATATCTTTTCTTCTGTTTTCACACCCTATTTCATACTCCTTCCATATGTGGAACAGGACTCAAACTCCCTGCCTCGACTCTGTTCTAATCAACCTTGAACATTTTCCACTTGAACATTTTATCCCTGTTATCTGAATGTCTGTATTCGGCTAATCTGAGATATTTTATTATGCATAATATGGTCAGGGTTTGTGGTGTCTGTTCTATGCCGCAGTTGAGGGAATTAAGGAATTAAAGATAATTTTATTTTAACATGCTGTCACAGAAAGATGCATTTACATTATTGCAACCAGGTTTTGTGTAATTACCATGGTTGATGGCTAACTGCAATATCATGTACAGAAATCTAGCATGTGGAATAGAAAAGAAGACTTCAAGCTCCATATTAAATAATTCAGGATGTATAGTATATAATAACTTTAGCCTGCAAATTTCCATGACAACACACATACATCAAGGATTTGTGTATCAGTTTGGCAGAACCACTAATTGGAAATTTAAAGTCTACAACATATTCCACAACATATATAGCATTTGCTCAGTTTTTAGTGTATTTTACTATGACAGACTCATATACTAACAAGGGGATTAAAGGCAATGATAGCTTCAGGATGAACTCAACAATCCCCCAACTGTTGCACAAGCACTAGTCACCTTATTAAAGTACAATGTGCACAGTAGTATGATCAACCTGTACTGGACAATCAAACTGTGAAAACTATTTTTTAGAAATGAATGTATTTTTCTGTGTATATTGTGTTCTGTATCCATGTGCAGTGAGAGGCATTCTCTTTTTCTTCCCAACTAATAGCATCCTCAGCAGGGTTGTTACAATGGCAACCAGCTAGTTTTTTTGTGTGTGTATCTGCACCACATTTAATACAAGAAGCAAATGTGCTTGGGTTTAGTCACCTAAAGTGATTATCAAAACTATATGGTTTGGGCTAGCAAATGATGGTGGTTTGGTTTCAAACCTTTTAATTGTAAATAGCATGGCAGTGTTACCTTATTCTCATCTCATCCAGCCAAGATTCCTTTGTGATGAGACTGAAAGACAGCTGAACCACCTACTATATATACTTCACCTATAATATTATGAATAACTGGCAACAATAGCCTGGCACATGTTCAATTTCAGAAGCTTTCACAGAACAAGAGACTACACAAATTGAGCTGAACAATGTGATTGTCAGAAGTTAAGGGTTCATCTTTAGTGAGTGCACCTGATGTTTGTAATGCAAATAGGCTGGAACATCTAGAAATCATGTAATAGCTAAAACTGACCTGCAAGATCAAACATAGTTATGTAAGTATCACACATATTTAGAAATTCATGTTTAATCATAAGTTGTTTTTTTTGTTGTTTTTTTCAATGGCTGTAGTGGACAAAATGGCAAATGGACTGTGTTTATATGGTGGAGGTTATGTTATCAGTGGCATACATCTGTTTGTCTGTCTGTTAGCAACTTAACTTAAAAGTAATGGTCAGATTTAGATTAAATTCTTTTAAGGATATCTTTAAAAGGGATTAGATTTTGGGAGTGATCCGGATCACAGCCTCGATTCAGGATTTTTTTTTAACACTAGAATCACCAACATTCCAATAACCCCTATAACCCCCAGAAGGGATCATATTGACACCCTGCTGCTGCAGCATTAAAGTGGCTTTATTATGCTCATTTCAGTCTAATTTAAATTTAAAATGTGAGTCTACAAGGGCAGGAATCAATCCAGCATTTTTCACATACCCCTTTATTTATTTTAAATTGATCTTTTCAAATCAGCCTCTGCCAGAAACAAGCAGAATGAGGCTCCTAAAAACAAACTCCATCTATTGCTGTATAGCTGTGGTTTCCTTCAGGAATTTGTACAAATGCAGCTTTCCCTCACAGCCGAAGAAGCATTTCTTGTGTGACAAGTTGACACTGAAAACACAGTGTGCCTTTCTTCTCGTAAACGTGCACAATCTGGAGAAGATGACCAATAGCCGAGTCCTGCCCCAACCCCCCTGCCCCTGTGTACAAATAATTACTTGATTAGCATGTGTGATTACTTTAGCTTGTATTTCAAATGGTAAACATCAAATACTTACAAGCTTACAACATTCATCTATTAGCTAACATAAAACTAAATTAAATAATTCTTTAAATGTATTTATATTTTTTAGCATTTATTTGAGGGGGAAAAGAAAAAGCAAATAACGAAACAGTGCGCTAGATGTCATCTGATATTGATTTATTGTATCACACATAGAGAGCTCAATAATGAACATACACTGGGTCATTCTGACATTGATGCATTTACTGGAGTGGTGTCCAAAACATTATAAAACATACACCACAAGAGGCCATCTTCTAGTTGCAGCTAGAGCTGAATACTGCCTCACTATAAAAAATGTCTACTCCTAACTTGGTGCTATTGTAATAAGAGGAGCTGATCATTTCTCCTCCAGCTGAGTCTTCCTCATTCATTTGTTGGAGCATAGCCAAAGCTTATTCTGCATTCATTCTTCTGCTTTTGTTCATTTTTTGTTTTTTTTTGTGCAGCGTTGGCTTGTCTATCTGTCTGCAACATAACTAAAAAAAAGTTATGCACAGATTTTGATCAAATTTTCAGGAATAAAGAAATTAGAATTAAGTGATTATATTTTGAGGGTGATCTGGATCACTGTCTGGATCCAAGATTTTTTTTAAGGATTCTTTACTATTGTGACATAGAAGCTTTAATGGCAAAATTATTCCTAACTCATATATAATACCCAGAATCATTGGCAAAAAATAAAATAAAATAAAAAATATAAGATGACATCATGAAAGAGGGGTGTACTGGGTGGGTTGTTGGGTCTTTTGGGGGTTTTCTCAGTGACCCTATGGCTTTGCAGATGTCTGCATTCTGAGGGCTTCTAGTTACTCTTGTTGACCTCTCACAGCACTTTACGGGAAGAACACAAATCTGCACAAATATTGATATAGTCATGTTTAGTCTATACATGCAGCACTTTGAAGTTCTGCACAATGACTTATTAATTTGAGTCAGGTGTGTTGGAGCAGGAAAACATTGAAAACCAGCAATCTGCAGCCCTCATTGAACCGAACCGAGTAGCCTTGCTCTAGAGCCTTCTGGGTTTTAGATAGCACTCACTTGTTAAATTGTCTACATATTTTCAGCTATTTGGTGTCTTTCTTTTCACCCTTCTTAAACTCTTCTGCTGCCCATCCCCAAACCTGTCAGTTATATTTCTCTGCCTGTCCCTCCACCAACCTTCCCTTCACGCTCAGAGAATTTTTTACCTCTAAGTCTGTTCCCTCTTTTCCTGCTTTTTCTTTGTCAGTCTGTCCCTTTTGCTCTTTCATGTACATCCACACCTCCTCTTGTGTGTCAGCCACTGCTCGGTCAGGTTTAGGGGTAGTCAGGTGAAGTAGAGAAACAGAGATGAAGAGACAGAAAGAGAGAGCAATCTAGAAAGGGAGAAGGGACAGAGAAGGTTGAGAGGCTAAGAGAGGGAGTGAAATATTTCTAATTCAGAGAGACAGGCTGTGTTTCCGTGGCAACGTGGTTGCCATCGTAACAGCCCTGCTAAAGATGCCATTAGTCGGGAACCAGAAGAAAATGCCACTCACCACTTGTATGGAGCACACGGAGAGAGAGCACAATACTACACGCAATCACACAACAGTCCCCTACATGCATTTATACATCCTACTACAACAACACTCACAAGCACTCAAGAGATGCACATACACACATATGCAGCCACCCACACAGCACTCTATCCCCCCCATTCAACTCACAACTCAGCACACGTACTGCTGCCACTTTCCTGCTGCCCACACAGGAGCTCAAACAAATGCAGACATATACTAATGTACCTCACACCTGCAATCAGTCCTGCTGCAGCTCCTATATTACAAGAGCACCAAATCATTTCCCACTTTGAGATGCACAGTGAGGTGTCATCAAGAAGTTCTGGGGAGAAAGCATCCATTTTCTGAACCATGGACCAGTTGGAAACAACAGAAGGTCACATTTAATACACATTTAGCCTTCGACTGGTTCTCTTTTGAAAAGAAGAAGAAGAATATGATGTTAAATTTGCAAACCGGCATACAAAGAAAGATCAATGCAGCATCACCAAGACTGCAGGTAACCTGATCTTTTCTTCAATATCCAAGTTAACACTTAAGAGAGTCAAGAGAGAACATTTTGGGGGGAGGTAATTCAAAAGACATGCAGACAGTTTGTCATCACTCAATGACCTAATAAAAAAGCAAAAGAGCTTTCTACCTGTGGCCGAAATGCACTGTTAAGTCGTTGAGTAATAAGTGTTATTTTCCCAGACACTTACGCACTACAATACCTCACACAAAAACAAAGTACTCTAAGGATGTTAGTGCCCAAAAATCGAAACTTGAAGAAGTTATAGAAACTAAGTGAGCTGCTTAAGTCTGTGATGTGCACAATAACACTCTCTAAGCCCTGTTACAAGACAGCATGTTGATATTACTGTAGGCAGCAGGCATGTTGCTCGCTCTCTGCTTCGCTCTGGGGCATCAGAGAAAGTAACCTAGTTTCCACGGCAGGGCCACATAGCCCAAACAGGGTTTGTTCATAATCTACTGCATGTCACGGAAATGTCATATCAAAACAAATTATAGTCTGTTTTCTTCCTTATTGCCAAAAGAGATCAAACAAATATTTAATTTATTCATGAATAAAAAACAAATGGCAAGTGCTTTTAAAGTAATTGTATGAGGGGGGAAAAGCACATGTCGGGGTTTACAATCATTAACTAGAGTATTCTGAAATGAAATCCTTGCTTTGTAAACCTTGCTATGCTATTACATTAACATTCAATCATGCATCCTTTACCTCTATGATGGGCAGTGGTTGAAGAGTCAGAGGCAAAATCCTGAGTTATGTGTCAAAATGAGCTTCAACTGTCTGTCTAGACATGTGGGCTGATCACAAGATCATCTGCAGTGGGTTTAATCAAATTGTTTTCTTATAGAAAATCATGATGTTTATATAAATAAGTACAGGGAGCAGCATGTTCCTAACCTTTGGTGTTGCTCTGAGGCATTGAAGATGCTGTTCCTTTTCACATACAAACAGGCTGCAGGGCTGCAGCTACTTTTCACAACCATGTTAGCCTGTAATATTAAACTATAATCGAGCCTTTATTCAAGTCCTAAATATGAACAAAGAGTTTTTCATTTTTTATTTGAAAGTATCAAATATATTGAATATTTGAGTGAGCAAACCTTTACACCAATCAATAAAAAAACAGCTGGAATCATTTGGCAACCACTGAGTTTAATCAATCCAACAGGAGCGAAGGTAAGCGCTTGAGCTGTTTTGTCTTGTTGAGAAGTAGATATTTGGAGAATACTTAGTCAATGAAAAAGAAAAGAAAAGAAGAGGATCTCAAGAATTTACCTTACAAAGCACATCAAAACTGGTCAGTTCAAAGTTACACAAAATATCTTTTTTTTTTTCTTTATTAAACTATGGTGCATGGCTACTTGAAGCATGCAATCCTCCTTCGCAGCACACGACACTACTTGAACAATGTTTTGTGGGCTGATGTAACTGAAGTTGCATTGTTTGTGATGAACACGCAGCACTCTGCACAGTGTAAAAAGGTCACAGCATACAAATATAAAAACATTATCACAACAATTGCAATGGAGGGAGGTTGGTGTAGATTCTCAGTCATCCAGGTCATGGTAATCCTAAGAGCTTCATTAAATTAAAAAAAAAAAAATCTACTTCTTATGTTTTTTTAGATATTTCACCTCTCACCTGAGAAGCTTCTTCAGTTATAATAGCAATGGAGAGTTTCATCTTATGAGCTTAAAAGAAGCTTTCCCACATTGGGGGGTTAAGGTCATGTGTCACTTGTTCACCTGACAATTGTTTAGGTCACTCAAGTTATTGTCACTGGACTGTCGTGTTTGGAAAAGATACCTCTAAAATATCTGTGTGGCATGATCTTCTCTAAACATGACATTCTGGCACATTTAAAACCCAACAACCGTCAGACAGAAGCTGATTCACCCAAAGGACAAAACACCAAAACACAAGCTGACAGGTGTCACGTATACAGTGCAATGCAACAAAGAATGCTGAGACCTTTATGTAGAAGAAACCAAACAACATGGCACAACACAGGAGAGCCACAGCTATGGGTCAAGACCTGGCGGACTATCTGCATGTAATGGAGAAAGACACCCTTTTGAGAATAGTAATGTTCACATGTACACATGGTAGACACGGTATATGGAAGACACCATTATATAAGAGTCTGTTTTATTTATAACTTTCTACTTATTTGATTCCTTTAATTATTTTATTACTTTTTACTTATCTTACTACTTCCTACTAGAGTCACATCTGCTGGCAAAAAAAAAAAAAAAAAGGTCCTTGTATGTGTTCACGTTGCCGAAAAAAGCAGATTTTTAATTGGATTTTGGACAAAGTTAGTTAATGGTTTGAGAAAGGTGTCAAAGAAACCATCTATGTTAAACTGAAAAAATACATCTCTAAAAAGTGGAGGCGACCTTTGATAGAATTCACATGTCGGACCTTGTGACTAAACCATCTTTGGTCAGGCAGGTAAACAACTACAGGTGAAAATTACTTGAAACAACCCACACACCTGTCAAGTGAATGGTCTTAACAACTCTGAAACACCTTCAAGAAGTAAGAAAATGAAGTGCAATTTATTCAAGCTCTGGGGGTTACAGTAAAGGGAGGCTCCTGTGTCTGCACTTGAAAATCTGCCTTTTAGAGGAGCCGACTCAGAACCCACCTCATAGCCAAATTATGATGGTGTGAAATGACTTCATGAAGATGTTTCAGTTCAAACATGAATAAATCTGAGGCTGAACTTAATAAGTTTTTATAAAAGGTTGATCCAAGAGGTTAAAAAAAACAAAAATATCTGATCTGCAGCTGCTGCCAAGAAGGATATTCAATATAAGAGCTCACGTTCTTCATTTTAAATCCAGAAAAGTGAGCAGCTTGTTGTTCGATCAGTTAATACTGAAGGGTTACACTTTGTTGTCATGCAAAGTTGCTGCTGTTTGGCACACAGTCCGGCATGAATTGCATGTAAACTGTGTGTGTGTTTGTGTGTGTGTGAGGTATGGGTTTATAGTGTTTCTAAATTTCTTTGTTAACTGCAGGCTTAGAACATCCATCATCAGAACAAATATTTGTGTTGGCACTGTGTATGGTACCGCATACCACAAGTCAGCATATAGATGTGTATTCTGATAATGAATAATCTTGATAAGAGAAACTCCTGCAGGGTGTAACACACTGAAGAGCGATGCTTGTGTCCAGAGGTAACTGAGTTGTTAGTTCGGCTGCCCCCGAAGCCATATACATCCATCCAATGACCTTGGTTAAAAAAACACTGTCACAGATTTCTCTTAGTTGAACTGCTTACTTGTAAGTGGCTAAATAATCAAAATACTGACTGAATATCTATACAGTGATAGGAAATGTTATGCAGGCATGGATTTTAAGCAGGAGGGCCATGGCTTCAAATAACTAAATCAAAGACTGGGGGGCACCTTCAGAAAATGGGGCAATTCTAATTAACTGACAATTTATGTACAGGTTTTAACATGATTAAAATATCACCATCTTAAAAGTTTTTCTGATCCTGTTGACAAAATAGATGCAAAATTTGACAAATGAGCACCAAATGTCTAATAAAACATTCAGAGACTAAGGCATTTATGTGGGTGTTCCACCAGCAAACAGTTGGGAAATATTTCTTGAATTAAACATCGCTCTTAGCTAGTAGGCGACTACTTCGACATGTCATTTATACACGATTGCAGTTAATAAATCTTCCATGCTGTCAATGTCCACTCTCGTTTGGCACACAACCTCCTGCCAATACATTGAAAAAGAGTGCTTGTATTTATGCCTAATGTTTATGTTATTCCTACAGAGCAAAAGGAAACTCAATTTCCATTTGGGCCTTTAATCCTTTAAACCGTTTTCAAGATGTACTAGTGGAATACAACATAAAGGCAGCCATCTTAAGTGGGTCATTTAGTGCAATGATTGCATGGCGTTGTCACGTAACAGCCAAGGTATACAACTGTTGTTCTGCACCCCAAGGTGAAAAGATATTTCATAGCGTTGTCATATTTCAACAGGATAATGCTTTTCATGAAAACAAGATGAAATCTTCCCATGCTCTCCCACACTCACTGAAATTTTTAGTGTATAGAAAAACATAAATTAAACCTCTTTTATCTCTAAAAATACAAAATTAGAGATTTCTTGATGTCAAAGTCTTATTAAATGACTTATTTTAGATTTCATTTCAGCTGAAATTGTTTTATTAGATTTTATGTATTTTTCTACACTTTCATTTTCTTTATTTAATTTTCTTCAGGGCTGCATGGTGGTGGTTAGCACCGCAGCCTGACAGCAAGAAGGTCGCTGGTTCGAACTTCAGCCGAGGGGAGGTTCAAACCTGGGGGGGGCGGTGGCCTGTGGAGTTTCATTTTCTCCCCGTTTATGCGTGGGCTCTCTCCGCTCCTACCGTCCAAAGACATGCACGTTAGGTTAATAGGTCTCTCTAAATTCTACCTAGGAGTGAGGGTGTGTGTGTGTGAATGGTTGTTTGTCTCTCTATGTTGGCCCTGAGATGACCTGGTGACCTGTCCAGGGTGTACCCTGCCTCTCACCTGCTAAAATGCTGGGATAGTCTCCAGCCGTCCTGCAACCCGTAATGGAGAAAGTGGTACAATAATTTCCTTCAGTTTATTTGTTTGACTTTTTCATATTCAGTTTATTTATTTTTATTTATACAACATTTATACAAAATGTGCTGTTCAGAAGTTTGATCTGGGACATAATGTCACTCTTTCATATTTTGGGTATAATGCTAATTTGACTGGATTTTTATTCTGCTTGATATACAGCAACAGTATTTCATTAAATATATATATATAATTGTAGTATTTTGTGTAGTAACATGAATCATAAAGTGCATGAAAGATCAAATAAGAATTTAAATTCAGCTCTGATTTTTGGACACCTGTTTGTTATCAGCCTCACTTACTAAAGTTACACAACCAACTTTAGAGACCACAGTATGGTGTACAACTTCTCTCCTTGAAGGAACTGTTATAAATTGGCCCTTAGCCAGAACAACGTGATAAAAAAAAACATATTTCATTGTATTTCTGTTGCTTTTGTGTCTCACAATGAAGAAAAAGAAAAGAAATACATGAGTTGCTCTGAAAGTATAAAGTTTTGTCCCTGTGGAAAATTGCACAACATGAATGCCAAAGGTTTCAATTATGAACCTGACAAGTTGAACACCACAGAAGAAACAAGGCTTTTAGTCAGACCTTGCATGATCAAAGTTGATGTCCTATCACACTGAGTTTTGGGAATTTGGGCAGAATGGGGAGATTTTAGTATTTTAGTATTAAAAGAGATTCTGACAGCTAATCCAGTACTTCATTTAAATTACTACTATTTTTCCTGCCACTGCTATTTTATTTCATTTTCGCCAGCTGACAGCATGGCTTTAGGTCTTGGAAGGCCAACACACATCAGTATCCCAGTCCAATTAATTAGACAAACAGTCATTTGAAGCAGAAAGTACATCATCTTTCAGTGTAAAGGTTTTGGAAAAATCAGATGTTCACACATTTGGGTCAATATAATCCCATATGAACAACACATGGCATATTGATCTGTATTATCATTTACTGAACAAAAGAAAAGCCAAAACACATACAGTAAGCAGTGTGTGAAAACTAAAGATCACCCCATAACTGAGTAACTTATAGAACCACCTTTTAGTAGCAATACCTTAAAGTAATCGTTTTTTGTATGATATGATGAGATTCTGATTGTTGAGGAGGAAGTTTGGTCTTCTCTTTTTTACAACTTGGCTTAAGTTCATGTAGGTTTCTTTCATTAAAGCACAACTAATCATTCATTAATTAAAAGCTCTCTTAAAGTCCCACCACAGCATTTCAATCAGGTTGATGTCATTGCAGCACTTTGATTCTTTTCTTTTTTTTAGTCATTCTCTAGAATATTTGCTGCTTTTTGAGATCATTGGGCTTCATTCATCAATATCTTCATGCAAATCTTCTTAAATTTGTTCACAAGTTGTGGACGTTTTTTACAAAAGTCCTCCCTCAAATTCATGAACATGTTTGAGGACTGCAAAATTAAATTGTTTACATCTTTCCTCTTGGATTGGTGAATACGAATCTCTCATAAATTGAAAGAACATACTAGTTGGCTCTACTTTGCAGGAAAATGCCCAAAAAAATACCATAAAAAGGTCAAAACTTTATGAATCTTCAACAAACAGATACAGACAGCAGTGACACAGACAAGGAAAAAAATAACAAGGTTCACTTAGGTTTTTTTACACACTCATACTTCATTTTGGCTCAACTGTTCTGTTGCAAAAACCTTTAAAAGAATACATAAAAAGATAATAATTCATAGAATGTGTACTTTATATTTTAGATGACAACAGTCACTACAAACCGTGGTATAAGGTTTCATGGTGATACAGACTTTGGAGAATCTAACATGTTTTTATTAATATTCATTTAGACCAAAAGATACGCCTATCCTGTTTAACATGTAATGTAGAGCCCCTTGCAAGATTATTTTTTAAATCCCGTTCCGCTGAATCCGGCTTAAATTCTGACTATTATCACCCGCTACCGCTAACTGTCTCAGTCCCACTCCAGCAAAATATGCACCCACAGCCATCCACTCCCAAAGACCCATATATAGACCAACTAAAAGAAGTTCATATGCACCATTATAATAGTACAATTTTATTGGTTGACCTACATATAACAGAAGAATAAATAAGAATATACATAAAAAATCTCTCAGTTTGAATCACAATGTTCATGTAAGCTGAGGCAAAAAACTATAAAATGTATAAAAATCTGCAGTTATCATAAAAAATGAGCTAATCTAATAAACACCTGTGCCAATATCACAATAAATTTGAACAAAAACTAGAAAGAATATGTCTATTTTTCCGTCTAACAAATTAAGGACCCATTGTTTATTCATAGCCGCCCTCTCTCGCCCAATACAATCTCAATACCGCTTCCACAAGAGCTGCATTGCGTCCCGCAGGACCCACAGGTTCCCAGGCCCAATGCAGGACTCTGATCTAATGGACTGATTAGAGGAAAAATAAATACTGTTTATAGTCCTGAAGGGTCCTAGATATTTTAATAAACTCTGAAATATAAAATATGTTAACAAATTTAGGATGTGTAGTATAAAATTTGTTATCCATGAGTTTTTCAGACAGTAAAATCATTGGGTCAAATTTTTCTTCAACCAGTGTTTTTACCAAATATCTGCAAAGCGAATAACATCCCCATCATCACTGTATATGTGGCATTGAGCTCAAATCATTCAATGTTAACACGTTATCTGAAAGCACCACTATTCTAAGGCTTCTGGCTTCTCGAGCCTTGCTTTGGAAAGTACAATTCAGACATTTATTCATGTCTAATGACTTTTTGGTTTAAACCTTGTGCTGCAGTGCAGTTTAATTTATCATTTGGCCGTAGATAAAGTAAAAGGACATTGTTTGCAATTTCCTTTGTGTCACATTGGTTTATTAGTCAGTGATAAACATGGGTGTGGTGGCCCAGTGCATTAAGGATATGGGATGATGAAGTTGCTGTAAGAATAAGATAAGCAGACAGAGACAAACTATTGAAAGCTGTGTTGTGTCCTCAAAGGTGCCGTTGACCTATAAATCAATTTTGCAGTGTATATATTTTCAAATGCTGAAATATCCCTGTGCCTGAAGATGATCACCGACACAAGGATAATGAGCCTTCATTCTCAGGCTGTGCTTGAAGTAAAGACCTTCAGACAGCATCATGCAATGTAAATGCTATATATTTTTAACACTTTTGTTTATTTGTTATGTCTGACTCATATATTTGTGTACTGTAACTCTAAATGTCCTTGTATAGATGCTGGAAGCTGTGCAGATTGCTTGCCAGTGGAAAAGCGAGGACCAGCTGCAGGGTTGCGAGTTAAAGTAGACTGGCAGAGAGAGTGAAGACTTAAGAGGAGGTGGTGTTTGCTGTAATTTAGGAGAACAAGGGAGGGGAGGGGCCACATTTACATTCATCACAGGAGCTCGCTTCACCTCAACTCACATGACGTGAGAAAGAGAGAAGAGAGGGAGAGCGCCAGAGCAGCTGAGATAAAAAAAAAAAATAGAGGGAGATATGCAACGAGACAGAATGGGGTTGAGCAAAGAGATCTTTCCTGTGTTTCTGGGGTTTTTTTTTTTTTTTTTTTTTTTTTTTACCTGAAGGAATACTTTTCTGGCTAAGAATCTAAAAATACATGCTTAAATTTTCCAAAGTTAGCAAATTCGATATTTGTGGGTGTCAAGTAGTGTTTATTTGCAATTACACCAAATGCAAACAACAAATTTCTCTTTTCAAATAATGACAATCCTAAAATAAATAGCATTAGAATAAAAGACAACTAAGAAATGTAGCCCTTGCGGCGTCATTAGTACCTTTAGAGTTCATGGAGGTGTTAGCATGCAGACCCGTGTCTGACCATACTCATCACGGAGGGTGCCCTGGTTGAATAATTTTCATACTTCAGGTAAGCAGGAACACATCGAAACATATTTATCTGATGTATAGGCTGCTGTGTGTGCTTCAAGTGTGTGCATGTGTTACTGCAGTGTGTGCGCGCGTGTGTCACAGCATGTGGCTCTGATGAGGGCCAGCTTGCCTCAGCCTCGGTGAGTAATTGAGTAAGCACACTGTGGTCTTGCGGCTATCTTCGCCCACATTCATGCCTCCTCTTACTTCCTTGACACCCTCCCTCCATCTCTTTCTGTCTTTTTTCTTTACTTTTTTTTCAATTATTGTCCATTTGCTTTTCTCTTAGTCTTACTATCCTGTGGCTTGCTTTCATATATGTTGATTAAGGATTAGCAATGGCTGGAGGAGTAAGGCAAGAATAAATAAAGCAAGAATACAGAAAAAAAACACATGAAGTCTAAAAAAAATTCTGTAAAAATATTTATAATAGGTAATAAAGCATTTGCTGTTTGGTGAGTATATTGCAATCGTATTTTTTTTTTTTTTTTTTTCATACAACCTGCTTTTGACATCATTAGATGGCTATTTTATTGGATTCTCATTGTATTTAAATGATTTTTTTTTAGTTTCTTTTCTTTTGTCCATATAACTTTGAGGACAACCTCGCTGAATATGTGGAGGATTTCTGCATTGACATGACCAGACAAGCAACATGACTCACATAGTCATCTTTCTGTCTCAAGCCGTACACCTCTCCATTTGCAAGCTCTGAACCAAGTGAAGAATAAACACACCTCAAGTCTCAGTGAGCAGGTTTTTCTCCCTTGGTGTCATGTTCAACAGCAGTTGAATTTGTACTGAAACAGACAAAGTTAAGAAGTGGTGAATAGGACTAGTTTGAAAAAAAAAAAAGTTTGACTGCTACTGCCAGGACGCGGTCAAAGAAAGATAAAATCTGAGAAATCATTTTATATTTACAGTGATGATTTACAGTCAATATACTAATAAACAAGTCTCATCACCTTTGATGGGCTCCCTGATCTACACTTGCTTACAGTGAGGACGCAGTGAAATGTCGCTCCACTGTTTTCTCACAGGAACACAGTGGGTGTTGTTGGGACTGAATCTGTCACTGTTTGTTGACAACGCTCTCACCACCCATCATCACGAACAAGAGTGGCAGAGGTTTTAAAGGGACAAACGTAAATAGTTGGAGGATAAGCACTTGTGTTAAAGGTTAAAAATGGAGGATGGCAGAGATGGCATGTTTTTATCATCCGTTATAATAAGTCTGTGTAGCAATAATTAAGCCACCTTTTTTTTCTTTTTTTTTGTCTTCTTTCCTTTCCTTTCCTTTCCTTTCCTTTCCTTCCCTTTCCATACATACATTGATGCTTTGAAAAAAAACTCTGACTCACCTTAGCCCATGCAAAGATAGAAGTCCAGTCTCTCCTTGAAATTACTGCATATACTAGCACAAAAATAAGGCTAATAAGGATCCCTGTTGCTCCATGAGGGGAAAAGAGGAAACGGTGGAGGGCAGAAAAAGGGTGGGGGTGCTTGTAAATCAGTTTTAGTGATGGCAATGATGAAGAAGAGATGAAAATAGCTAAATAAAGGAGTCCTGAATAAAGGGCAGGGATAGAGGGAAAATGTTGCTGGCACCATAGCAGATCTGAACTCAACAGGCCTTTACAGACATCTGAGCAGGGAAAGACAGAGGTGGTGGCAGAGTGAAAAGCACCAAGGAGAAGGAGCAAGAGGGGGTGCATTAGCACCTGTAAGTCTGCTGTAAATTTCTCCATCTGCCTCCTACAAGTTGCCACAGGATGAGCCAGATCTTTACCAGTGAGGAGCATTCACAGAATAGAGATAAAGATGTAAGGAAAGATTAAAAATAAAGGGCTGATATACAGAGGGAAAGGCTGTCAGAAAATTAGAGTGAGCTCACTTCCAATTTATCCATTAAGTATTTTGTTACATTTCAATCAGGTGAAGGAGGTGAATCAGGAGAGCCAGGTCATTGTTTGATCAGTTTTGAGGCCTTCTCTGGCCAGACAAGCGGATGAGGACACTGATGCCATACACTGCAAAACAAAAGTTGAGTGAACTTAAAAACTGAGGCATCCAGCTGTAATACATTTTTGATTAAACAAACAAAAAAAAAAGTGTTGTATCAACCTACATTCAGAGTGAAAATCCAAATATTCAAAGGCAAACTGTAAAAATAAGTTACCTCAACTTCGGAGATATTTTCAACATAAAGCCCCCAGTGTGTCAGAATTACTCCTATCTAGTGGTGCGCTAATAATATGCAAGCAACTGAGTAGTGCTCTACTGGAACCTCACCGTTTAAGCGCGTTATTAAAACTACGGAAGCTGCGAAGAATCATAAATGTGAAAATGTCAACATCTCGCAGAAGTTCGAGTGTCCCATCAGGTGATGAGGTACAGAACAATATATAATTCTGTGTTTTTTTTTTATGCCGATAGGTTGCAAGCATGCCCTCTATGTATTTGCTACCAAACTACTGCTAATAGCTAATGTTACTGTGTGAAATTGTTTTTCGTGACTTGAAGACTCAGAGATAATCTGATGAAGAGAGAGAATGAGGGAGAGAATGAGAGAGAGAAAGAGGAAAACTGTGAAGAGTAACAACAAGTGAAAACTGTTGCAATGGAGCTTTTCTACTGTAGGCTAACTAACAAATTAGTTGTTTCTGCTGTTTTATATAGCAAGTAACCGTAAATTGTCCGATTTAAATGGGAGGATAAAGTAGTTGCTGGAATACCCTGCCCTGTTTCTAACATAACGCCAAAAAAAACTTCACTTTTAACTGAATTAGCTTACCTATCCAGCAGAACCTCTACGTTTTGAAGACCCTCTACTTCTCTCCTCCTCTATCTGGTAAACGCTCCACCGATGTACACTCTTGTTTGTTCAGTTATTATTTCTTTTTCCTTTTTTTTGGCTATTTTTTCCTCTGTCTTGCGGGGTAAAGAGTATGAATGGTCCTCCATTTCAATGTAAACTGTCAAGCTGAATGATTCGTGGTCGTATTTGCTTGTTTCTCTCTCCCCCCTAGACAACCAGGGATTCGCAGATAAAACTTGTAAGGTTAACAAGTTTGTCCTCTTCCGGCTACTGAATTCAAAGATGACAATGCAACATGGCAGCCTCCAGTTGGGTGCGCCACCACCTATGTATTTATAAACAACTCATTCTAAGCTACGAGAACGCTTTCATTTGGATGCAGTTGTGATTAGACTTTGGTAAAATACTTATTTATGAAAGCGGTACTTGATTTTTTCTAATAAAAAGCCAAATAAGCTACACACTGTACCTTTAAAGGGACATTGTGTGAGAATTACTGCTATCTAACGTTGGAATCATGCATCACATTATAAGGTGTAGTGCATTTTAGTGTCTCAAACATGTATTGCAACAACAGTAGCCACTGTATCTCAAAAAGCCTCAACAGCACATATGAAAGCATGTCAGTTAATATTATGTTCACTCTGTTACACACAAAGAAGTCACTTCTGAAGTTGAACGTTAACTTCATTATAACAACGCAGTTCACCTACTTCTACCGGACCTCTGTCCCCTTCACAATAACAGTATACATATGTGAGGAAGTTCCCTCTGGATCATAACTGGTCAAGGGGAAAACATCAGGAGAATGGAAATTTAGATGTTGTTCCTCTGTGTATAGAAGGAAAAATGGTTCTCACAGGGGGAACGGATCTCGATAGGGAAACTGGCCTCAACACAGCACCAGCTTTTTGTCACAGTAAAAGCCAGCTTATTAAGCCTTCCCACCTGCTTTTAGTACGGCTTTACCTCAACTGAAAGCCGGTTTTTACCATGACTATGAAAGCAACTGAAACCACGTAAACATACACTTCTGTACCAAGACAGCTGGTGTATTTTAGCAAAAACTATTGTTATGCTGCCCATGGTAACAAGCAACACTGTCTAACAAAACCAAATGAAAAAAGTTAGCTTTAGGCTCATTTAGGCAGTAACACTGACTTACTTGTCGAAGAGAAAACTGCAACTTCAGCATCCCTTTTAAATCTTTCTCCGTCTTGAGCTCCTTCCACCTGCGGAAGGCTAGCTAGCGCAATATCGATCCTCCTTTTTGTATCATCTGGTCACGCTGCCTTTTAGGTCCCCTTTTTCGCTTTTTTGGCTATGGTGAAAACGGCTCCTGTGTAGCTGTTGCATATCCATGGTCCTGCGTTTTATTTAACAGATTTTAACTTGCATGGGTAGTAAGCCACTCTCATTTATCTTCTCTTCGTGTGTCTCATTATGAGCTGGCTTGCAGGGAAAATGCATAGTTGGTGGTATTTGTCCCTTGCCAGTGGCAGTAGTTTCAAGATGGCAGACTGTCATGGCACTGACCTACCGGCTTTTCTGTCATATGTATAAACAAATATAAAATTCTTCGCTTAAAAGAATCTGTAAGTATCATTAGCGGAGGTCATAATACACCAATGATAACACATATAAACTTGCAGACATTGATTTTGTCCAGTAAAACAACAGAAAATGTTACACAGTGTCCCTTTAACAACATGAATTTTTTCAGCTCAAAGACCTGAATAGCTGAACTTTGTTAAATCTAAGATTCTACTTTGAATACACTTTTAATTTAGGTTAACACAAGACCAGATCTCCTTAGATAAGTTTACCTAAAAAAAAAAAAAAAAAAAATGCTTTGCAGCTCACGTTTGTAAATTTACTCAACTTTTTAACAATATTTTTACAGTGTATGATGGTGTATCAGTAAACTATAAATAAATATCATATGAGCTCTAAATTATAATAGACTTCTTCATGTGCCACTACTAAAAGAAAGTATCTTCCAAGGGCAGCAGGTTTAGGTTTCATTAAACCTTTGTGATCTTTCTGCTGGTATTTCTTGGCCCAATCCTCATTTGTCAATTTGGGATCTTATTCAATGATGGGCATGTTTGAGCCTTCATGTCTGCATGTTTCTAAGCAGTGATGCCTTGAGCTTCTTCTCTAGGTAGCTTGAAGGTCTGGTACATGGTGGTACTGGTCTTTAGCTGAGTTTTTTTTTAATTGTTGTGTCTGTCTGAGAGGCATTTTTCTTTTAAATATTTGTAACTTTTCAACCTCCATTAAATTTCTTTACTGATTTGGGCCAAATCATTTCCAATAGCTGAGGTTTCATGGGGAAAAAAATCAATACATTAAATAGTCAAATTTATATAGTTTTGGATACATGCATAACAATAGTGGGATGGTCAGAAAAATCTTTAGGCATGAGTAGACCTGAATAGCTGAACTTTGTAAATCTGCATGCAGTGAAGCCCCATATTAAACAAGTAGAGGAGGAGGAAAGGGGAAAAAAGAAGGTGGAATGAAAGAGTGAAAGTCGGGTAGGTCAGGGAGGGTGAGGTGTAGAAGAGAAAGTTATAGAGTGAGTTAAATGGCCAGGGTAAATTGAGACCAACAGGGTTGGAAAATAGGACACATAAATTTAGGACTCTATATTTTTCTCTAACTCTTCCCATCTCCCCCTCTTACTCTCTCTCTCTCTCTCTCTCTCTCTTTCTCTCTCTCTGCAGAAAAGGGGAACACACAGACACACACATACATAGTGAGCTGTCACATTTTCTAAACCAGGACAATAAGAAGGTAAGAACAGACCAGTAATGGGACATTTCCATGACTGGAAATCAAGCATCTTCCTATAGATCTGGGTATTTGTTGGCCCTTTAGGTGAAGCTAGTGCTATGAGCACAGCAATAATCATGAGCTATTTGCAAAGAGATATTTGCAAAGTTATATGCTAATAAATTTTCAGGTCATGCTTTTGCTAGTGAAACTAGCCCCAAAAAAGTACTAGACACACAAAAAAATAAGAAAAATGTATCACGGCTCAAATTTAAAGAAAAAAGAGAACATATCCAGGATGAAAGGATAGATCAGAAAGCTGTTAACAAGGGAGTTACTGTGCTTTACTAGGCATAAAACCCATGAATGAACCATACAATTAAAAAGAGGGATTTAAAAGACACTAGAACAGAGAGAGGGGGGTTGAATAAAAATGGCACAAAGACAAACACTAAGAGACATGAAGCAGAAGAACACTCACTTTTAATTCTCTTATCGTTTACAAATGTCCCTAATTGTGCTTATGTTTTAGCTAGGATGTGGTGCTGCCAAGCTGAACAGCACATTACATTAATAGAGTACTGGAACTCAGTGATTACTACAACAATAGGTGCTGTTGTAGGACATTAATTGGGAATATAAATGCAGACACATTTATGTTCAACTCTTTGGACTAAAACCTCGAGAGGATATAGGCAGTATGAACAGGAAATATTGCCCACAGAAATCAATTTTTTGGTGTCCAAAAAATGAAAAAAGAATGACTCACCCTTACTATAGACTAAATAAAAAGGACAAGAGGAACTTGTTTCTATAGACAATGGGGAATGGACATTAATTGCTCTGCTGATTTAACCCATGTGCTGTGATTAAATGGTTCAACTGGCTTACACACACCCCATCCACAATAATTATCCTCAGGCACAGTTCAGCACCAGTTCTACACTATCATTGAGCCTGTTTTGTCAGCACACGCGTGCATCCACAAGCACACACACACACACACACACACACATACACACAGGAAAAGGCTGTTCAGACACAAAATCGCTCTCTTTCTTCTTAGAAAGGGCTCGGACACCCACAGGCAAACGACCACATTTAAAACGATGAAAAGCCTGAATTATTTGGGCAAAAGTTAATTGATCGTATCCAGCTGGTTTTTCCTGGAGAAGGCTGCCAGTAACACAAAAGATGTCTGACTTTTGTGCTTGTGTGTAGATGGGCCTGAGTGCAATACTTGTGTATGTAATGATGATTTTGCTACAGAACTTCACTGAAGATTGACTTTTAAGTTTATCCACGAGGTTTTTTTTTTTATATTTATACATTAAGAATCCTTGCAACACATCATACTGCACATTTATTTAAACACATATGTGTGGGTGTGTGCCTGCTTGTGCCACTCCTGTGTGTCGCCTGTATTGTGTTGCAAATGTGCAAATGTTATTCATATTTTATTACAGTTTCCCTCAGGTCATCTGAGTTGGCTGCTTTCCCTTTTTTTGTTAATTGCTGACAATCTTACATTTAAATCCTGTGCACAAGTGGATGTTATCGCTCTCCTAATCTACAGCAGCAGCTTCCTCTCATGGATTAGTTTTCTGTACTTATTGTGCAGTAGCCCTGGGGTGATCAATGACAACTACAGCTATTTGTACCACTACAAAGCTATACCTTCTAGACAAGCTGAAGAAAATAGCTCACCATGTCTTGATATTATGAGCATTAGCCAAAGCTTTAGATCATACTGATTGGTGCACTCCAAGCAAGCAGGGTGGTGCTGGAAACTGCTACTGAGAAAAAAAACTGGCAACTACATCCACATTGGCTAGGTAACAAAATTTACAAAAGTGCACACACAGATGCACAAGGACTCACACATTAAACTGTTGGAGAGTTCCTCTGCCTTCTCCATCTTTTCCTCCTCCTTTATCTTACCCTGTCTTTCACAGATGTGGCTACAGCTGTGCTCTATTCATCTTTCTCTCTTTCTTCAACCCTCCTCCATTTAGACTGTGATTTCCAGAGCAAATAAGCAGCTTCTGTTTTTTAAGTACCATCAGCAATGGATAGCTGGCGATACACCTGCTGTGAACGCACGTTCTACGTCCCTTCGCCTCCCCTTCTCTCTGCTTCTCCCTTCTCAGTCTTAAGACCATGCACTCAATGCATTCATCCTCTTACTTACTGCCCAACCCTCCCTCACTTATCTTATTCATTGATATAGATGTGAGTGCCCTTTGCCTCCATCCATCTCTCGCTTTCCATTCCCCTCCTCTTCCTTCTTCTTCTTTACTTCTTGTTAAAACTGGAGCTGCCTGGCTTCCTGCTTCTATCTTTTCCATCTATTTAGAGAGGACATATTATGAATAAAAAGGAATTTTTGTGCTTGACTGTATATTTGAGTGTCTGAAGTCACTATTGACTTGAAAACCAAAAATCCCCAAAACCCTCATTGACTCAATGTTTGCAAAAGCCATAGCTTTAAAACATGTAATTTGGTTAACTGTTCAGGTTCGAGATTGATAGATAACAAGAACAACCCCAGGTTTTTTTTTCAGCCCTATAGCCAGGCTGACTAAGAGTCATTGTGCCATTAAGTCATGTATCCCTCTAACTCTCAGCTGTGATGACTTCATGAGTTTCTTCAGAAACAAAATAGTTTCTATTAGAAAGAAAAACCATGACATCCTTCCCACTATTGATGATGTCTCATCAACAGCAGCTTTAGAGACATATGTAGAACCTGATTTATGTTTAGACCAGGGGTAGCCAACGTCGGTCCTCGAGGGCACCAATCCGGCAGGTTTTCCAGATTTCCCTGCTCCAGCCCACCTGACTCAAATTAAATGGATCCAACAGCCTATAACGATCTCCACAATGACTCGTTAGTTTAAGTCAGGTGTGTTGGAGCACGGAAATCTGGAAAACCTGCCGGATTGGTGCCCTCGAGGACCAACATTGGCTACCCCTGGTTTAGACCATTGCTGTCCTTCACAGCTCTCTGAGTTAACCAGAATAACAGCTTCATCTAAACCTTCAACTTGTATTGTAGACCCCATCCCAACCATACTATTCAAGGAAGTTTTTCCCTTAATTAATACATCTGCATTGAATTTGATCAATATATCCTTATTGACAGAATATGTACCTCAGTCTTTTAAGACTGCTGTATTCAAAATTGTACTTAAAAAAACGACTTACGATCCAGAAGAGTTACCTAATTATAGACCTATATCCAACCTCCCCTTTATGTCTAAAATTCTTGGTAAAATAGTTTCAACTCAACAATGGACCCATTAGAGCAGAAATAATCTGAAGAGCTTGAGTTAGGAATTAGAGCTCACCATAGCACAGAGACAGCACTGGTGAAAGTTACCAATGATCTTCTGCCTCAGATAAAGGACGTATGTCTGTACATATCATGTTGAACATGTTATTATGATTAAAAGAACTGCATTAATCCAGTTTAAGTCATATTTAGCTGATTGATTTCAGTTTGCTAATGTAAATTATGTTTTCCTCACACACCAGTATAAGTGACGGAGTTCCTCAGGGTTCTGTACTTGAACCAATACTTTTCACATTGTACATTCTTCCTTTGGGTAATATCGTTAGACAGCATGGTATAAACTGTCATTGCGATATGGATAATGCTCATATATACTTATCCATGAAGCCTGATGGAACTAATCGGTTTATTAAATTAAAAAGATGTCTTGAAGACATAAAGACCTGGATAACACTGAATCTTCTCCCTCTAAATAGAAACAAGCCTGAGGCTGTTGTCTTTGGACCTGAAAAATTCAGGACAAGATTGTCTAACTATGTAATTAATCTGGGTGGCATTCATTTGGCTTCTAGTACTGCAGTGAGGAACCTTGGAGTTATTTTTGACCAGGATTTGTCTTTCGGTTCACATATAAAACAAATTTCTAAAACTGCCATCTTCCACCTACATAATATGGCTAAAGTCAGGGACATCCTGTCACAGCGTGATGCAGAAAAATTAGTCCACGCTTTTTGTTGCTTCCATATTGGACTACTGCAATTCCTTATTATTGGGCTGGCTCAAATATGCCCTGGAAAGTCTCCAGCTGATCCAAAAGGCTGCAGCAAGGGTTCTGATGAGATCTAGCAGAAGAGATCCTATTTTTCAAGTTTTAGCCTCTATTCATTGGCTCCCTGTTAAATCTAGGATAGAATTTAAAATTCGTCTCCTTACATAAAGCTTTCCATGACCAGGCTTTATTGTGTATCAAAGATCTAATAGTTCCACACTTTACAGGTTTACTTGTGGTTCCTCAAGTCTCTAAGAGTCGAATGGGAGACAGAGCCTTTGGCTTTTAGGTCCGTCTCTAATGGAACCAGCTTCCAGTTTAGGTTCAGGAGGCAGTAGATGCAATCTGTTGGTTTTCCTTAGCTATGCTTTTATTTATTATGAACTGGCTTGTATGAATACTGATTGGATGACAATGAATTGGCTCAAACTGATTTGTCTGTTAAGTGCCCTGAGATGAAGTTGTTGTTAATAGGTTATATACAAACAAAGATAACCTGAATTGAATTGAACTGAACTGAACTGAACTGAACTGAACTGAATTGAATTGAATATCAAGCCAACTCATTTAACTTCCAATTGTTTCAAGTTTAAATTGTGTTACATTTGCTGTACCTCTGACTTTTTGCTTTGCTATTAGCATCAAGATCTCATCAGCAGTAAAATAGTTTCTAATTCTGAACATTTTATATCCAAATAAGGGTTTTTTTCAATTAATGTAATTAATGTCCAAATTGTTCTGCATTGTACATAATACACGAGTCCTCTTCAAGCCCTAAATCTGTCTGCTATGAAGAGCTGTAAATTCAAGGTTGAAAAGTAAGTAACATATTCATCCTCTGGTATTTTGGCAAAAGCATGTCACAGAAAGTCAATTGAGACTTTAGGATATTGTTTATACTTGAAACAGAATTTTTGGTAACATACTTTTAACTCATGGACTTTCAAGTTTATATACATTTATATTTTTCTCAGAAAGTACAGTCCTACTTTTCTCTGGCAATCTGTATTCAGACATGCAATTCATGTGGTAGTTGTAGACCCACTTTTTATTGCTGAGCTACTACTGCAGTTCCACTCTGTCCCCAGGAGGAAATTGTCTAAAATATCCTGTTTTGTTCTTGTTAGAGATGCCAGACAACTCAGAGGCAACAAAGCTGACTGAAAGAAAGTGTGGATACTTAAAACATTGTGTATCATTTAATGTTATTGGACTGTATGGGAGAATGGGCGCCTCCCACTGGCACATGACTGTGCACTTAGCTTTGTATTTTACCCCAAACACCAAGAAATGCTCAATGCATATGTGAGAGTAGGAAAACATTATTCAGATCATGATTTAACCTGACTGTTCATGCAGCACTACCATAGTCCACTCCAGAGGGTAGATTTTATGGAATTATCTTGTATAAGTCTTCCAAATGTGTCTCCTGTTAAGTCCTGACTAAAAATCAAAACGCTGTATTCTCCGCCTCCTGTGTTGCTCCCTGTTATCATCCTTTCTTGGATGTGTAATGAAAAAGAAGGGGCTGTCTTGTCAACAGTAAAAGCAGTATTTGGCCTTCACACTTGATGGGTGCAAGTATTTGTGCGTTTGTCTGTGTGATGGTACAAAGCTGTAAGTTAAACATCTAATAGTGCAATCCCTATTTCTAATTCTTTGTCAATCCATTTCATTGAGATGTTCACTGAGTTAAAAAGAAAAAAAGCAAATAATGTTGCAGTCCATTTCAGCTCCACAAATCTCCTTCTCATTCTGCCTTCCACACCCAACTCTTTTTCATTTTTTTCTTAATCTATGCTGTCCAGATAGAAGAAAATTCACTTTACCCTTCTCTCCCTACTCTCTTTATCTCAAAGCATTTACAACTCTCTTCCAGAGACCTTTGTTACTTCTCTTTTGCCTCACAGTCTGAATATTGTCAAGCTGTCTGCTTTTCTGCCCCTCTACACATGCCTTCAACACCTCCACAGACAGCCCAATCTGAACCTCACCTGATCCAACCAACACCTCTCAACCAAAGCCTGCCTCTTCTCCGCTTTTACTCAAAGAACAATTTCTTCCGCCCAATCTCATTCTCGCCTCACAGCCTCAATTACTCTACTTTCTCATATGTCTATTTCACTCCCCTTTCTCTGATCCTTCTCAATCGTATTTTTGCCACTCTATTGTCTCAGTCCATTAGGCAGACACAAATCCGTTTGGCGACGGAGTCGTAGCTCAACCCTGTCCTCGCTCTCCTGGGTACAGCTGGGAGGAAGCTCTCAGGAGAGGTAAACTCTGGCTTCTGGCCGGACAAATCTTTTTAAACCTTTGCCATGAAATACTGCCCTTTCCTTTTGCCTAGTGCACTTGGAGCACTTACACATAATAAATAACACTGCACCTTAACATGTACATGAATACATGGTCTTGACTCTCAACTGTGTCTACATGCCTGCATCTTTTAATGTTATAAAATACAAATATATAATCTAAAATGTAATGCAGCAGTTCTCAAATTAGAACAGGTGGTGTGCTGTGGAAGATTTATATGTTTTTAGGGCATATGCTTGGCTTTGGATTTTAAAGGCAAAATGCATTTGCAGCACATAGAGAAAACAGAGTGCAGATGTGTCCTGTACAGCTGTCTTTGAGCCCAGAAGAATGCATTTTTAAACAGGAGTAGACGGTTCCCTGTTATTACTCCCCTTACAGCTGTAATGAGAATGAACAGAAAGAAGAGCTTCAGTGGTGGCCGCTGGTCTTGCCATGTCACTGCAGCTCATGTCTCTGCTGGTATAATGTCCTGTCGACACCAGAGGGTCAACAGATAAATTCAAGGATGACAACATGGAAACAAGGATAGCAGAGATAAGCCTGAGAGTCTATTTGGTGGGAGTCACATGAGCATGGTGGCTTAACACTTGACTAGGAGCTCCTGATGCCTGCAGGGGTTTGGCATGTGCCAACACTACTATAAATGTTCTAAGCAAAAAAAAAAAAGCATGCACACAATTCAGTTTGACAAAGCATGATATCACCTCATTTAAAGAAGTAAATGAGATTAGTCCTGCCAGAAGCCCCAAATTAAAGAAAAACAAGCCGTCAGCAAGAAACTGTTATGAGTGTCTTTCTCAAGGTTTCACGGATAGACAGTTTTACTGTACTGGTTATTTTTCATTTCAGTTAGATTTATGCACTAAGTACCAACTGAATGAGTTGATTTTATTTTAAAAATGTCCAAAGCCAGATCCCAGGAGTACACATATAAAGCAGCAGCAGATTGCTTTATCCCATTAGGCAAGGCCTGGTAAATAGGCAGAGATCTAGCTCTCTGTCCTGGTGCAATCTCCAGCTGATCCTGTCACTGGCATCCGCTCTGTTGGCAGTTTGTCTTTCAAGTCAGGCACCCCAGCTTAGCCTGCTGGTCTGTTTTTTCTGCACTCAGAGTTAATACACAACACTGCTGGTATTGAAGAGGCTAAGAAACAACCCACAGTGGTCACTGTAGCCACTCAATCTGATCTCTGTGTTTTAGGCATTGATGTTTAAGGGCCCCACATTAACACATAAAGGGTACATCCAGTGAGGAGCTTATGGATTAAAATAAAGGTGTAAGTGTTATCACAGCAATCACAGCAAAGAACAAGATTCATCCTTGCTGACCAGCAATTTTCATTTACCATTTTCTAACTGAGGTCCTTTTAACTATTGAACTCCACACCAACACACACTTCTTCACTCAGTTACTTTAAATGTCAATTACTATTGTTTTTACAAAACCATTGCTTTTTGGTGCGAGTGTCCTACCTTGGCAGCCATGATCATGGAAGAGCCCCCGCGTACTCCTAGAATGGGGATATGGGTTTGGGCTGATATGAAGTCCAGGATTTGTGCAATGGCCTCCTGGTCAGTGTCATCTCCAAACACCACTCCCTGCAGCCAGTGCTCGGTCATGAGGTCACAGATACTCTTGATGATGCTTTTAGGGTCGGTCTCGTTCATGGTCAGCACCTCCACATTAGGGGCAATGTGTAGGAAGTCCTCCTTCTCTCGTGCCCCTGCCAGTGCCACCTCGCTGGAGTTGCCCACCAGGACAACAGCAATGCTGAGGCCACGTAAGATGTTGGGCAGGGCCATGTGGTGGGGGGGAGGCTGTGGGATGGGAACGTAGTGGCCGCCACCGCCTCCCCCGCCCTTCTCTCTCCGTGAGTGGCAGGCCGGGGGTAAGTGGACAAGGCAGAGCAGCAGGAAAAGGAGGGGTAGGCGGAGAAAAGTACTTGTCTGGCGGTGAAGGGATGCAGAAAGGGGCGGATGTAGGGTTCGAACTCGTTCTTGCTCCTGAGCGACCAAGTGGGCGGAGAAGCGGGCTCGAGCATGGCCGCTGGATTGGAAGGAACTTTGTCGTCCACAGACAGGCATGGTGTAGGAGTGGGAGAGTAATACCTAATAAATGGAGGTAGTGGAGAGGAGGAAAAGAAAGAGATGGAGATAGAAAAGAAAGAGGGGGGAAAAAGGCAGATTTGGCAAAGCAAAATGCCAAGAGAGATAATGGATAGAGAAAAAAAAGAGAGAGGACATGAAGAGAGGGAAACAGAAGTTAACATATAAAAATATTTCATTGATTCAATACAGTGAATTGACGAGAGGTTGTATGCATCAAATGAATTAGTGCATATCAATGTCAGATCACAGAAATGGAGCAGTGAAGGAAAAGAAAGGAGGAGTGGGAAACCTAAACAAAAGGAGGCTTTAAACACACACAAGCAGATGTACTTGCATTTAAACGCACTCAGATGCATGCTAAAATTGTGTATCATTTATGTATAATCTCATGTAAATCAATAATTCATGCTAAACGGAGCTGCATTAAAAGCACACCTTATAAGTGAGACTATGGTTTCCTGACAAGAGTAAAAAAGAGAAGGAGTAAAGGAGGGAGCAACAGTTAAAAGGATAGAAGGAAATATGAATCAAGTGTATACAAATGACAGAAAGGGCAGATGGAGGGAAAGACGCTCCACGGCAACTCAGGCTGACTGACAAACTGTCTGGAGTGAGAGGAGTGACGCACCACCACAAGATGCAGACAAACTGACTGACGCCCAAATTGATTAAGTGATTGACAGCGAAGGCGCTCTGGACAACTCACAAGGCTTTGATATGACACGCGCCCTCCTCCCGCAACCCCTTTTGGCCTAGTTTAACACTCACACTCATTTGCTGTCTAGCCCTGCTTCCTTCCCCCTCCCTCCTACGTTCTACTTGACCGTTTCCTTTTCTAGCTGTCAGACTGACTCCCTCTGCTCTTTGATTATTTATAGAGCTTTTCATTAATGGGGATGCGGGAGGGTGGAAGGACCAGGTGAGTCAGTGAAAAGGGGAAAAGAGAAAAAGATGGAGAAAGCAAAACAAGTACGATCAAGGAAAGACAAAAGATGCTGGCAAAGACAAAAGCAGCTTTCTGAGAAGGATGTTGGTGTTCCTTGTATGTTTACATCTGTCTGTGTAGGAGGGCATGTGTCCTCCTGAGTGTATCAACATATAGTCAGAGTAGGTGTAGGTGGGAATAGATCTTTACAGTGGGAAGAGTTTGCTGAGAAGCTGGAGGTGTAGTTGTTCATAAACTTGAGTGGTGCATTGTGGATACATCTCATACATGACTGCTGCTAACAAGGCAGATGGAAGGTACGATGACAAACAAAAAAACTAAAACAATATCCACATCACAAAACTGACAGTTAATGAGACAGGGAGTGACAGAGAGGAGGAAAAAAAGCAAAAGGAAGATTGAAAGAGGGATAAAGGAACGTATGCAGAGATGACAGAAAAACTTCTATAAGGGAAAAATAATTGCTGGAGGTTCGTCAGCTCTAATTACAGGTCCCTGTATTAATAGTCAATTGCACAACACTTTGCATGAAAGATGGAGAGGTGGGAGGGAAGGAGGAAGGGAGGGATGATAAGAGGACAGTGCGGGGACAAGGTGGGGAGAGGGGAGGAAACAAGAGAAGGGCAACAGTGTAAGCTTGGAAGAAGAGGAGCAAAAAAGATTAGAAAAAATCAGAGAAAGGGATGGAGGAATAACAAGAAAGAAGGCGGGGAGAGAATTACAGAGTGAGGAAGAGAGAGAAAGAGATGCCCTCTTTGAATCTGGACTTCTCTGGCAGCACTCTGTTTCCATGGCAACAATTAAAATAGGCCTACATGCGCACATGTACCAACACAGATGATGGACACAGAGATACACACACACACACACACACCAGCATTCAGAGACGTCTTGTAATAAGCATTGATCATGTGAATGAAGCGACGTAACCCAGAGTGCACTCGCTCTGCTGTGTGTTATTAAAGTGGGTGTTTTTTAACACACAAAGTCCTCTCACACAGAGATTAACTTACTTTTAATCACACACACATACGAACCTGCTGTTTGCCATCCATCCACTAACCAAATCTACCATCTTACTCTGTATCTTTTTCTCACTCACACACACGGATAAAGTATCCTGCACACACACATCATCACTCGAAACAAAGTCACACCCCCGGGGTGCAGATTACATTAGCCAACGCAATGTGTAACTTCAATGATCATTCAGAAATATGAGGCCATTAAAAAGAGCCATAGTGAGTAAAAGAATATTTCATGAAGAAACAAAAAAGGCGTGCATTAAACTGTACACAGCACAAGAGATGTTATGACAGTAAATGACCCCATTTCCCCGTCAGCAGCCCTCGCGTCTCACCCACCACTTGCTCCATTACCCACACTGTGCACAGAGCAGCCGTATCAGTTACACACTGGTGGGCCAAAGTTTACAACAGCTCAAGAACATGAAGGTCCCATTAACTCACACACTTGTGCTTTTTTTAAATTATAATAATAATAATAATAATAATAATAATAATAACAAATATATGAGAATGTTTCCTGAATGGACATGCAGAAACATTTTAGTGTTTGTAGGAAACCATTTATTTCACTGTATCCTGTTCTTGCAAATTTGCATCTCTATTGAGAAGAAAAGAAATTTAGAGTCTACTACTTCCTTGTCAGAAGTTAGTAAAAAAAGACAAATATGAGGGAACTAAAGCCACAAATGACTGGACAGTGTGAGCATTTTTTGACAGAAGACTTATTGTTTTAAGATTTTAAAGACAAACCTGAAATAGTAGCTACAATCCAAGATGTTTAATTTTGAAGAAACACGTTTACATGGAGCTGTAAATGTAACACAGCAGCTTCAGAAGGAGATAAAGCTGTGAGCACTTCTCACTGCAGCTAGTGCATCTGCACCTGCAGATTTTAGGTGTATGGTACAATTGGGTTTTTTCATTAGGATGATTCTATGACAAGGAAATACAGAGAGATTGATTTGCAAGGAAAGAAATCAGTGAGCACATATCTTCTAAAGAACTGTGAGTTGGACACAACAACACAGGACATTTTAAATCATCTGGAGACTTGAAAATATACAAAATCTAAGGTTTGGGCACATCCTTCTGTATTTTTTCAGTGATCAACTTGCCTAAAGTAGGTTGTTTTAATGTATAGTCAGTTAGGTTGCAGGACTTTTATCCTGGAGAGCTTCTTTTGAGATCCATTTATAGTTTTGTTCACACTGACTGGTTAATGTGGTTTAGACAACAAAATGACATTGTCTGGTTTAAGTGAAGAACTTTAGCTGAAAGACATCCTCATGAAAGCCTGATCAATGTTAACCTTGTCATCTGTCAGAGGTTTTATCTTTCTTACTAGTGTATGTATTTATGTTCACAGTCAAATGCAGATTATATTCCCACTAAAGCAGCGGGACTACATTTTCCCTTCCGCTCTGAATGCTGTCTCATGACTGCTTTTGGTTACTGACCAGATGCCACATTGCATCGGCCAATTAGGTAAGGAGACAGTATGCAGTTATGCACTCTAAACAAACAAAAGCAGGTACTAAATGGGCCCAAATGGACAATAAAGAAGGTAATGGTAATTAATTATTTTCAAGGTCTACGTGGCTCATCCCGTTCAAGCAGAAAGTTGACAGAACAGGGATTATGAGCATGATGCAGATATTACAACTCTGTAATTGTCTTCCCCATCTCTCTTTTTTTCCCCCAATCACACAGCTTTTACTAACAGAAAGGGTTCCACAGTCCAAGCACTGTCAGGCTTTACAGATGTACAACCAGCAGCATATTAGAAAAAATGTAGGACGCTGTGTAAAATATAAATGGAATTCGATGATTTGCAAATCTCATAGGCCCTTTTTTTATTTAAACAATAAAACAAAAACAGCATATCAAATGTTGAAACTGAGACATTTTACCATAGCATGAAAAATATTAGCTCATTTTGAATTTGATGGCAAAAAGAAGGCTGGAAAAGTAATTGACACAAATCAAATTCGACTGGAAAATCCTTTGACAACTAGTTAGGTTAACTGGCAACGGGTCAGTAACATGACTGGGTGTAAAAGAAGCATTTCAGGAAGGCAGAGCTTCCCAGATGTAAACACAGGCAGAAGTTTGCCAAGCTGAGACAAACTGCATTTAAAAATTATAGAACAATTTCAGAAAAATGGTAATTAGCTAAATAAATGAAGATCTCATCAACTACAGTGTATAATATTGTCAAAATATTCAGTCAGGAGGAATTTCAAGAGACAAGAAAGAATGGCAAACATCACCTTGTTGCTGCCATCAAATTCAAAATGATCTAATATTGTTTATGGAAACAGTTTAAACATTTAATATGTTGTTAATGTTCTATTGGGAATAAAATAAGGTTCTTTGAGATTTGCAAATCGTTGCATTATGTTTTTAATAACATTTTACACAACATCCCAGCATCCTGGGAATTAGGATTGTGCTGTATATAGGATTGAGGAGCATTCCGTTCCAATCCTAACATGCTCTGTTGTTGTGATTAATCTACACAGCATCAGAACCAAGAATGGTTTATGTGCCTGTGGTCAGTACAAACATATGTTTAGTTGATTAATTTGGTTTGGTCTCTGTAAGCGCTGATATTTTTGGTTTTTGTTTAAATGAAAGCCAGCACAAATACATAACCTTAGCTCTAATCTTCAGCAATGTGCTCACTTTGATTTGAAAGTGATTCAACGGCAGACTGCACATGACAGTATTAAAGGGTTTTTCGGTCTGTGGAAGCATTTTGAGAAGGCAAGTCCCTGGTGCCCCGGGGGTGCGACCAGGCCACAGCGCGGGTCATCGCACTGCATACTGATGAAGGGAGAAATCAGCTGGATACTAGACTCATTGCCAAACCTCTGATCCATTAGATTATGAGAGAAATGCTGGTCTAATGTGTGAACTCATAAAGTCTTCTGATAAATATTCATGCAAAACTGTCTGTGCAGTCTGCTGTGGAGGTGGAAGGTGGTGTGCGTGCGATTTTGTGTTTGGACGTGTGTTTGTACATGGTGTTCTGATGCAGCGCTCATCACTTTCCCCCTCCTCACCAAAGCAGTCCAGCCAAGCTTTGAGATCACGTGTCTGCTGGGACTTCAGGGCCAATCTATTGCCGTAATGGTCTTGATTTCCAGAAAGAGGGGACACTGAGGAGCCCATTGCTCTCTCTTCTTCCCATACCCCTCCCCCTATCCTTTTTAAACTATGTAGCTCCCTCTTTCTTAATTCTATCATTTTTTTGTCACTGAACAATGCTTCTTCTCAATCCTCCCACTTATCTCTCTCTTGTGCTCGCGCTCTCTCATCATCCTCTTCTCATTATGTAGTAAGTGTCAACTTTGTCGTTGGCATTATTTGCATGAAAACCAGGGGACAAAAGGCAACTGACAATTTTTCATATTAACTGCCTAGTTTGATATTAAGGAAGACAGCAGATGATGGCACAGAAAGACAATCTTTCTTAATCTCTATGGAGGACTTTAGACATCAGTGGTGCATGGACATTAGCACTAAGTCAGGCGTGCTTCATTTTTTCTTGTAATAGAAAAAAAAACATTAAGACGAGAAGCTTCACATGTAGAGAGCAGCAGCAACAGAGGTACCAAGCGTTTTGTCAAACCCACGCACACTTTCTGAGTGAGTGACGACAGTTCTGTCGTCACTGCTAGCTTATGATTTCATTGTGAGGAATGTAAAATGAGGAGAAATCTCATCTGTAACTTTTAGAGTTCTGCAGAAAGTAACACCATAAATGGCAGCCATTCCTGACAAATATCTTCTCAAGCTGTTTGCGTGATCTTTGCGACTCAAGGCCAAAACCTCAGGCGGCACCTTGCACTGACCCAGAGAACAACTGCTGACAGGTGATGAAAGGAAACGTTACCTGGACAACCTTTTTGACCACACAGCAGTGAGACACGGGGGCGGTTGTCAACACACACAAACAATACACACATCTATGGCACTGTGGTTGGTGGGTGGAGGGAAACAGAATACCCGAGCCCTAAAATGAGTTTCTTGAAGTTCATGTTTAAAAATAGTTTGTTAGGTAATGCCTACTTTTATTGAGCTGTGATATAATATTGTTAAAAATAAAATCTAAAAGAAACTAGTAGACTATAAGGCTTTGCTAAAATAGTTTTGAGAAGAAAGTTGATATATCTGGTACATCTTATTTTTCATCTGAACATATGGATAATTAGAGATTTTATGGGATAATTATGTCAGGAAGAAGAGTCTATGATTACGCCTTTGCACACTGAATGTGTCCACATGTGTGTAACCTGATGAACAGAGTTGTATCCTGCAGTCGCTTGCAGCTGTACAACTCCCCTACTTTTTAGTGCCTCTGTTGGGCCTCACATTCACGATGAGCTGCAAGAGTCCTGGGTGACCAAACTAATTTCCTTCTGCAGCATCAAACAGCCCATTCAGAGAGCTTCTCCATGTTATATGAAGCTATATTTGTCTGGACAAGATGTGATATTGAAAGCTGATCTCTGTCTTTCCCGCAAACTGCTGCAATTGGGGTGTTGCGAACAGACTCTTCAACATCAGCCACATATCTATATATTCATTTTCACTTCACTGACAGAAGAGGGATTCTGTTCTTCAAGCATCCTCTGGAGCAAAGTGTTAACTTTAAACTGTATTTATTTAATGTCTTTTTCTTTTTCAAATAATAATAAAGATTTTAAACATTGTATTTTGTGTGTTTTTCTCATCAGTGTCATAGAGATAGATTGTGGTTCAGTTATAGAAACCACTTGACACAGCTGAATGAAGATGAAGATGTGAAGGATGTATTTATAAAACCATTCTTAAAATATATCATGATCCCTAAAAGTTACAGGAACCTCTTTAAGATCAAATATGATAAGCTTAAGTTGATCCGCGCTCTGTTGGCAAACAGCCCAAGTCTTCACTGACGGTAGATCATGCATTAAATGTAATGTAAATTTAGTCCTTAGACAAATCATGCTGCTTTAACCAATTACAAGGGAGCATGAAGTAGCTGTTCTTAATGAACTGATAGAATTAAGATTATAAACATTTTAGCTGGCCACCAGCCCAAATCCTGTTGATGTATAAAAGAAGTCAGGGAAAATCTTGTAAATGCTAAACCACAGACATGGATTAAATCTAAAATTAATACGAGGCTTCTGAATACTTAGAGCCATCTGAGTGTCAGGTCAGTTCTGACCAAGTGCCAAGTACTTAGTTTAAGAAACATGTATGTATTGCACTGATGTTTTCCAATAGCATTATATCCTCCATTCAGTTACTTGTATATACTATAATATGTCAGCTTCTGTCATCTCAGCTTTATCAGAGAATATGGTCCTGTTCTGTTGATCATCTCACAGTATGGTAAGGCATCTGATGCTTGTTGGCCCACTCAAAAACTTTAATAAAATCCGATACATGATTAAGTTTGAGTTACTTTTTGCTGTTATAGACAACAGTGAAGTGGAAAAATTCAGTACAATGATCATTCTTGTTGGCATCTGATCCACTTTAATTATTTACCTGCAAATAAAATGTGTTATACTTAAACACAACCCTGAAAAAATTTGACCTTTTCAATCATTACTTTAACTACAACTACGTTAACTAACTTTGAACTTATCTTGCTTTGAATTATTTCAATTCAATGTATGATTTTATTATGATTTTATTGTGATTTTTGCTATTTTTGTCCTTTACTACTTTGTAATGCTGTCTTTGCACCATCTGTAATGCTTTTGATGTTTTATGTAAAGTACTTTGAATTGTCTTGTACATAAAATGTGCTATACAAATAAACATGCCTGGCCTTGCCTTAGATTATCAATAGGATATTAATATTTTTCAGGGGTCTTAGGGCTAGCACTGACCTAAATTTTGCTGTCTGATGTGGTAGGACACTTGAAATATTTTACAAGGTTTTCAAGTAAAAGTCCTTTAGCTGGAAACTGTTTAAGGATGTTCATCCACATACAAATTTCAATGGAATTAAAATTTGGGCTGTGACTAGCTTTAAACCCTGTACCCTGCCTCTTGCCTGCTAATCGCTGGGATAAGGTCCAGCCTCCCCATGATCCCAAAAAAAAATAAGTGGTATAGAAAATTAATGGATGGATCATACTAAAAAGGTCCATGGTCTAACCTTGTTTGAGGAATTCAAAGTCGAATCAATGATTGCAAGCAGCAAATTTTCTAAAGGTAGCCATGTAAGCCCAAACCATAACATTTCAAATACCATAGTTCACAACTCATAACAGGCAATCTTCAGTCTCCAAATATGTCTACTGTTAAACAGCAGAGTGCAGAGCATGCTGCTCCAAAGTGATTTATGATCACTGGCAAACTCTAGTTTTGCTCAAATGTGTTTTGGACATTAAAAGCATTTCCAGACTTGTCTCCCATACAGGTCAAATTTGTGCAAGACACCAGCAGCTGCAGAATAACCTGAAAACTGTAATGAAATTTTAAGGTTCTCATGTCTTTGCTTCTAGGTTTTTCTTTGTTCTTTTTTTTTTGTTTGTTTTGTTTTGTTTTTTTTTGTTGTTGTTGTTGTTTGTTTTGGACAAAATGGTAAATTGTCTGCAACATGTGACTTTATGTAGTGAGGCAACAGTGCATCTTCCAGCTTACCAACAACACATTTGATACTAGATACTGATTCTTATTGAAATAGCCATTATGTAGATATGCTTTGTGGGCTCCCATTAGCTGTTTCTGGCAGCATGCAGGCCACAAAGCATCGAAGGGAGACCACAAGCCGCCCAAAGATGCTCCCACAGGATGCAGCACATTGTGAGGGGAAGAGTGCGGCTTCACCAGAGCCCCAAACTCCCTTGGCTAATTTACTGGGCAGAGACAGTCACAATGTGAAGCATTTTCTCATCATTTTGTGAAATGTAGCAGCTGTTGAATGAGTACAAGCTGTTTGATGATGTGCTGGTTCTGCAGCTGAGGGAGTCAGACTTCGGGATGATGCACGATCAACTTGCTCGTTCCTCGCTTGTCCGTCAACCCAGGGGTCAGACCAGAGTGAAAACAGTTTTGTCTAGTCACAGGTGATGTGTATTGTTTTTGTCCTGGCTGTCTGTCCTTGCCGGCATGCACAGTTGTTGCTAATCATCTTACATCTTACATCAGCTGTTTATTTTTGCATATCAAGTCTCATATAGACACAAAGACACTTGGATACTTCAGAGTGACAAATGTGTTTTGACAACACTCAGAGAGATAAGCACTTGGTCTCTGGGATCTCTCCCAGGGACACATTTCTATTTACACCTACTCTGCTGCACAGAGGGGACACTTAATCTTCTCCATGAGTTGTGGCTCCTCTGCTAAAATCCCTTTCTTCACTCTCTCCTTTTTCTCTTCCTTCCTTAATTTTCTTTTATTTTCCTTCTGTCTCTTTTTATCTCTCACCTTCTCTTCCTCAGATGCATTACATCAGCATTAACGTCTCAGCCCATGTGTCATTGTGAAAGACCTTTGCAGAGTGTTTATGAATGTGGAGACTTGCCCCAGTCTGTTGAAAGGTAAGACTGAAGACATGAAAAGACAAGATATGGCACCGTTAAACATACAAGGGCTGATTGATGCATGTTTTGGTTTTTTTTGCCACATTTGCTGAATGTTTTCTTTAGATTTTACTGCATGTTGTATTGAGTGCTTTATGGATTTTAGATTTTTAGTTGCATGGTTATGTTTTATGTCTTTTTTGTTGTTGTTGTTGTTTGTTTTACTGGATGTTCTAGTACTCAGGCCGGTGTGAGACAGTGAAAGCTGGTAACAGTAATGGGCAGGATGGCACAAGCGGAGTCTGTAAGCCATAGTTTGCAGAGGGAAATTAACAGTTTGGCTACAGTGTGGAATAAATCACCTCACCAAATATAGGAATGGACAGATGGAGTGTGTTATAGTATCATATCATAACATGCTTTTTGAAGACATTTTTTATCTTTCTGGTATGATTTGTTATGGGCTTGAGTTCCTAGGCTGGAACAAACCTAGGTGGTGTTGTTAGGTAACGTGTCGTAAATTGACCACACAATGTAATGCCCCCCCCTTTGTGGCAATAACAGTGTTGTAATCATTTTAAATGTTTTATTGTCAGCTTTCACAGATTAGAGCCACAATAATCTCCATCCATCTCATTCCAAGCTGATATTTTTGGCAGCAGGATTCTGTCTTTTTGGATTAGTGCAGTAGGTGTGCAAGTTCTTTGTGAGACTAAGTATGTTTGTGTCTATTTACTAGAGGAACAACAAGGCTGTGCATTCTACACCACTCTATTGTGGAAGCAATAAATAAAAGTTAATACTTAGTTGGACTTGTTGCTAACAAAGAAAAAATAATGGCTGCACATTCAAAATCTGCCTCCACAAGTAAAAATTCTGTATCTCACAAACATGAGTATGATCGGAATGCATAAACAAAAGCATGGCGTATCCCAGCCTGTAGGACAAGTGTGTCAATACAGTAAATGCATATTAATTCTGAGAAACTTTAACAGCTTAATTTTTGACGCCTTAATTTTCCTTTCTGTAAAATTCGATGAATGGCCATCTGAGCAAACAGATTCAAATGAGTCTGTGAAAACACTGAAAAGCAAACAAGTCATGTAAAGTAGCCCATAATCTTTTACAGACTTCTCTAATTCATACCACCACAGCTAATACACCAAAAGAGCTATCTCCTCACCACCCCCTTAGGCCTAAAATTGACTGATGACTTTCATTTTGAGCTATCAGTTCTGTTGCTAATTTTAGATATTTTCAATTAATTCCAGGTATTCTTGCACAAGCCTTACTATGATTAGAAGCTGCAGGAGGGTTAGGTTTTTACCGTCTTAGGCTTTTGTACAGTAACACACACACGCGCACACAAAAAGTCCACGCCCACGGAGACTGCCTTCATCTCCAGCCTTTTTTGCTAGTGTTTTTTGTTTTTTAGCATCAGCATCACAATTTTCCTCCCAACCTAAGGCTGTCATGGCTGTCTCTCATGCAGCCTTCCCGGGCTGTTGTGCTGAGCGCCTCTCTGCTGGAGGATGATGATGAGACTCCCCACAGGGATAATGACATCTAAGAGTGTCTCTCCAACGGATGTCCCCTGGATTTAATGCCATCCAACGCTCATCCTGAGAAAGATGTGCACCCCGGAGACAGCAGCACAACATACAGACAGGCAACAGCCACTGAGATACACAAAGAGACAGTTAGTCAGACTGGCCAACTAAAGGGGTAGACATCGCAAGAAAAGGAGCAGACAGGAACACACTGCCACAGGTGGACACCAAACTGTGGCATCAGAGTAAGACTGGTCTCCACAATGCTAAGTCAGCTTTACTGATCCAAAACTAGCATGACTAGATGTCCCTTGAAGGCAAATATAAAATAGTTTTAGTGATGCCAAAGAACATATTCCTCTCATATGATGATTAAAAAAAAAAAAAAAAATCAGATTAAAGAAGTGGATCTGTTACTTGTAAGGAAATGCATTTTTGCCTGCTACCATCCACTGCAAGGTCAGTGTGTGTGGTCTTTTGCACAAAGACAACCTTGCTGCTGGCAGAAATTCAGTGTCAAGGACAACTCTGCTGTCACTACAGTTCCCACTGTAAAAACCTGTTGCCAAGTCACAGGGCCACCCCCAACCACAGTCTGGGGTGGCTCTGGCTCTGGTGTTATAATGGACTCTGCTAAATGCAAGGTTGGTAGTTGGTTACCTGTTTTGCCACAACATACAAAGTGTCTATGGTTAAAATACTGAACCCCGAGATGCTCCTGATCCCAGCTGTGTGACAACGCTGATGCTGTTGGTGACTGAGTGCAGACATGCAAAAACTATCAATTTCATTGGTGTTTTAACTGTTTAATGAGGATGCACAGTCTGAAATTAAATCATTAAGATGCAATAACATCTAAGCTACCGTGAAAATATTTTTTTTAAAAACGATGAAATCATTTGTATCTGAAATCCAGACATTTAACAGCAACCTACACTTAACTTTTAAAACAGTTGCACCAACTGCAAAATGTTTAATTATAAATATTCATATATGTAAATAAAACCAAATGGTGGCACTGACTAAAGGGAGCATGTGTAAAAGATGATCTGACAGCAGCTCAGGTCAGGAGACCTCCGGAGCATTTCCGCGCCTGTCGCCATGGCTACCAGGAGGACTCCATTTGCAGTGGCTTAGTCAGAGGGGTGAATTGCTCCAGTACCTTCAATTAGCAACCCATTATCATTCATGAGTTTGTTTGTGCAAAGCTGTGAGATTGAAATCCTGTTAGTCGTTTCATCCTGCGCTCGCTTGCTGATATAATGTTAAGCGAAGCAGCCGCGGCAGCTCTGCACTGCGTCTGGGCTCCGATGCTGCGCTCTATTGAGCTGAATTCTACTCCGAAGAGGTCTGGCTCATCCCCTATCTCCCTAGGATGATGTCAATTGTGCTTGCAAGACACGCAAAGGTCATAAATTAGCAATAGGGTCCTTGAAGGAGACATGTTGTTAAGCTTGAACCTGGTGGTACTCCTGAGAGAAGCTTTTAAAACTAACTGTTCTACATATAAATATATTAATGGATTTGGGTGGTATTTATTTCGTTTGACAGTATAGCTGTGCTACTGTCGCTGCCCTTTGACAGTAAAAAGAGCCATTCTTGCCTCCTGCTGCTTCAGTCTTCACTAAGGCATAAAAAAACTGGAGCCATATAGTATGCATTTACGTCTCATCCAATAAGACCGGTGGTCAAAATCTCTTGTTATGATAGTAATAACCAACTGCTCTCTCTTTGATAGGATCACCCAGCCCAACAACAACATATTTCACCAGCTGCAACACAATTAAAGGACTGGCAGTAAGTGGTAAACAAGGTTCACTGGCCTAGTGTCTTTTAGTGGTGTTTTTGTCCTCCTGGCTGTTTTGTGTAATATAATAGTGTTGACCCCACTGGGCCCAGCCTCTCCATATTGAGTTATTATATTTATGCAACCACTAAGCTCCTCAGCTATTTCACAATGCTGTCAGCCTTCAGTTGCTGTGCGCAGCCAAGGATTGCTGTACCCATTCTCAATTTCTGGTGGAAAATTGAGTTGCAAGTAACGAAAGAGAAACTGAAAAAGAGAAAGGAAGGAGCAGACTAAGTGAGACAGAGAGAAGAACATGAAGAGGGAGAGAAAGATGCGAGCCCTGTATATTTTATTTAACGGCAGTGGAGTACAATTCATAATCAGGGCAGACTGATTCACAGTTTTAATTAAAAAGTAGCCTTATAGTGCCGGTGGTAACATCTTGATTTATGTAGACCCAACCACAGGCTCCCAATCACCAGGGAGAGTGAGTTCACCATAGAAAACGACTGATGGGGAGAGAAGCAGAGGGGCAGCTATACACTCATGAGGTGAGGAAGCATCTCACTTCTCATAGAAATGTGGTGGGCTCTGTGTAAATGTGTGCTGATATGTTTATAAATATATACATATATATATATATATATATATATATATGAATTGGACTGATAGTTTAGGTAAGCATTTATGACTGCAACAAAAAAATAAATGTTTTTTAAAATTATGGGAAAAACTGGGCTACCATTCAAATAGTCTTATTCACTGTGACACTACCTGCTGTCACAGGCATGTTTGTTTTGTTACCTTACTGGTGGATTATTATTTTGTGTGATTTTTCTTTTAAGCTGTGGAGTATTTATTATGTTTTTGCTGTTTGCAGTTAGAAAATGAATGAGTGTATAAATGTATCCACTTACGCCACAATGATTTTAATTACATATTTTTATGTAGTTGTTTATTTCATTTGGTGCACTGATGTCAGTAACATTAATCCAGTTAATGTAATGACTTTGTCCTGCCATAAAACGGAGCATTAATATGAAAACAATAGCTGACGAGTATTTTACAGTTCTTTTCGTCATTTTAGATGAGCCTTTTGAAAAGTGAGAATCTACAACTTCAACTCTAATATGAATTTGAAAAGTATTAAAATTTGTATTTGCTTGATTATTTGCTCCTTTATTATACCATCTGGTGTTGTATTATACATCTTTAAAAAGCCTGATTAGTCACCCTTACAATGCAAATTTAACCTGGCCTGATAAAATTTGTTTTGGTCTGACAGTCATGTTATGTTTATGTCACGCCCTCCATTTAAACACCACCACGGCTAAATCCCTTGAAACAGACAGATTTTAATTAAAAGTGTAAGGGAGAAAAGAGAGATAAATGCAGAAAAGAAAAGAGAGAAAGAGATGGAGAATTACTTGAGAAAAAAATGATCCAGAGCAGAGTCCCTCTAAAATGACATAGAAAGCAGTGAGGAAACAGGGGGGATGGGGAAAAAGGAGCCATATTACATGAGTGAACTAGGTGGTAAGCAAGAAGTTGTTCAACACTTAAGCAACACTTGAGTGAAAACAGAAAAAGCTCACAGTTTCTGTGCTTTTTATTATTCCTGCGCTTATTTTCAATGGTTTCCAGCTACAGTCCAGGTCTTCGCTGTGTGTGTCTTTTTCTGTGTTTTTGCAGCTCTCCCGTTCTTCGTCACTCTCACTGATTGATTTTTTTTTTTTTCCTAGGGTCTGGCTCACTCCCAATCATGACAGAAATCAAAGTGAAAGCACATACACACTCAAGTGTGCATGCATAACCCCTGAAACACACACGAGTATGCACTGACGTGCTCACTGACCCACCTCCCACCCATCCGTACCAGCACACGTGAGAAGGCTGCATCAGTCTGAATGATACATACACATACTGTGAAATAATCCATTTTTTATAAAGGTGCACAAGGCTCAGTGTGTAAGTAATGAACACTGTCTCTCAACTTTAACTATTCAAGCGTGTCCATACCACCTCTTCAATTACATAACTGATCTATCACAATATAAAAGCAAAACAGAAAAAAGTACATAGTGGGGGCCTCTCTAAGCAGACAGATGTTTTCTCAGCTATTCCAATCAGTTGTGGCAATGTTTTAGTTTTAATGGATCTGATTAGCTAATAGATAGTATGCTGCTGAGTGATTGTGACATTAGTCATATGTTACAGCTAAATATCTGCCAAGTTTTTTCCAAGTAGTTATTTGGACAACTCCCAAATAAACCATGGCACATCAGATTAGCAAATAAAAGTCTCTTTCAATCTTCAGGTGTTCTCTACATATTTGTGTAAGCTGCCGATCATAACTCTCCTTTTCCTCTTATTCTTTTTTTTCATACATACACACAGTGAATACAGAACAAGGTATATAGATGAAGATTCAGAGCAATAAAGAAGACACTATATTATGTCAGCCTGAGGGTATCCAGACTTTATAATAGATATCAGACAACTGGGCAGCAGTTACAGATAATGTCAGAGGGGATTTTTGTTATAACAGTGGGCCTGGACAAGAATTTATTATGGAGGTGTCAAAACAGAGATTGTTCTATGCTGACAGAAAAGTGTGTTTCTTTCTTATACATGGGGAAACTGATTGAAATATGAGGCTTTGAGCTTCCATCAGCATAGTATGTAAAACTACTTCTAATACATAGGAAAGACACTGTCTTGTCAGCATCTTCCAGTGCCAGTTATCTATCTATCTATATCTATATCTATATATATATATATATATATATATACAAAACACACGTCACACATCAGTTATATTCATTCGACAGATAATCAGAGGTAAGAAAAAAAGTAATGCTACACTTGTGTCCAACCACTTTAATGTTTCCATATTGTCTAAAAAAAATTCCATGAAAAGGGAATTTTTTAGTACAAAATGGCAAAGTCTTAATAAAATTCTTGGCCTGAAAGAGTTCTATAAGAAGCCTCAGTTCTCCCTTAACCATCCAGCCTGCAACGCTCTGCATTTTTACGATTTAGATGGCAACGTTTTTTTTTTTTAATGAAAAACAGTTTTAAGAAAAACCTCACTAAACAATACTTGCTCAACATTAAATGAATTAGAGGCACACTTACAGATGAGCTAGTGAACAGTGAGGCATGTAGATAAGAAGAGAAGATTATTCATCTCAGGAATTATAGAGGCTAGCATAAAGCCAAGAACATTCATCAGATGACTAATAACGTGACTGAATGAACAACACTTTTTTTGCAACTTCTTTCACAAATTTTGATGTTAAAAACATGACAAAACATCAGCACGGTTTTAACCCCTCCTACAGCATTTAGTTCTTCTAGATGCTTTATTAAAAAATCAGCATTGAAAGGTAAATCCTTTAATGTACTTAGTAAGTTTTGCAACATATCTCCTACATCCCAGGAAAGACAGTTTGCTGTTTAAACCCTTCTCTTTGTCTTTACTTTTTTTTTTTAGCTAAACACAATTTTTTCTTCAGTAGTGAAAAAGCTAGTCTGGCCTCCAAGTCAATGATCTGAACTCTGCCGTCATGGTTTTTTAGAGCAGTGGTTTAGATTCATTTTAAAAGAACATAAACACAGAACAGAGAAGCTCAAATTCTGCCTTTGCTTTGCTGGTAATTTTTGGCGGGTGTTGAAACTGAATTTGCTGCTAAAATACTTTTTACAAATTTTACAATACAAATTCCAGTTTTGCTTGGCACATATTTGGTCTGGACTTACCGCATTGACTCCTTGACTGTTTGGCTAAAACTCAGCCACATGACCACCACATGTGGCCCACAAGAAAAATTGCTGTAAAATATGCCCACAATGGCTCCTCATATTTGTATTACTTCTGGCCTACACGACACTTACCATAATCCACACCCAAGCCAAGCCAACAAATGATAAATGGACCACATGTGACCCACATAATATTTGCCAAATTCTAAGTCCAGGTTAGCAATTTACATCTGGACCACATCTGGCCCACATAAAGCTTGCCAGTATCATAACTGAGCCATATGTGCCAAAAGTAGCCAGGTTTAGGTCCAAATGTGTCTGCTATCAGGGAAGGCTAAAAAAATAAGAAGTCATTTTTAATTTTCAGTTTATCAAAAACTACTGACACAGCACCACAGATGGGCTGCAAACTGCTCTTTAGCCAACAGAAAAGTGTCACATTGTTCTGCCTTATCAGACGCTAGACATCAGAACTAGCAATCTGTGACAATTTGTTTTGTTTGTTTTATATATATATATATATATATATATAATTTTCTTTCTGGTGAGTTGTATAAAAGTAACATCTAGTTGCAGAAAAATGCTGGTCAGGCTTTCACAATTGAACAATCTTACACTATTTTCAATGTTTGTGAAACTCAGCTTTGAGTTTCCAAAATCAATGCGAGATACAAGCAGGAACAATCGACTGAACACACTGAAGAAGTTAAATGGCTGCATGAAAGCTGCATTGTATTCAGGTGCATTCAGTCTAAGCAGACTTTGACAAACCCATTATGCTTGTGTTCCCTAGAATAACCCAGGTCACATCTTTGCTTTCTCCTTTTGTCTATGGAAAGAGCAGCATCTTCTTACTCCACACTGCACCTCTCAGTTTCCCTCTTTCTGCTGCCTAGCTGCCACATATCATAAGTTTTGACAGTACGTTGATAAGGTCCCTCGGGGGAGGCATTAACTCCCTATTGGGAGCTTTTCTGCTAAACACCTAAAGGGGTTTTTCCTTTAACTCAACCCAATCAATAACTCTTAATATCATCTAGTGGCAAACAGTCACTGCAAAAGGTTGCAGGATGCTTTGGAACAGACTGAGGCTGAGAGCTTGAGGTTGGCGGATCATACTGTGAATTGAAGGAAGGTAAGTTTTGACATTTCAGCTGAACCAGGGACGGGAGATGTTGCCTCGCTTCTGGTTCTTTTAGCAAAAGAGAGCACATTCAGGGACTGTTCAGGGTCACTGCCCATGCTTGACCGTTTCATCTTTGCAACATCACTGATGGGATCTTTTTTTTGTTTGTGTGAGTGACTCTGCTGATGATACACTGCCATCTAGTCTCACAACTAAAGGGGGGCCTAGCCCACTTCTGTAGAACGCTGTATCATGAAGGGTAGGCTAATCTTTTTTTTTCTGGTATACACTGATTTATTGACTAGCACGGCTTTCATAATGTAATAGAAAAACATAGCTTAATGGAGCTGCGATGAAGAAAAAGAAGTTTAAATGAAATTAATTAGTCGCAGCTCCTATGTAACGACACATTAATCAAGCCTCTTCGTTTAACATTAATCACATACTAGGACACAAGGGTCATTATAGAAAAATAAGCTGGATATGAGGAGTCATTCTTAAGAACGAAAACGCAAAACCCATATTCAGCCTGGACTACAACTGAAGAACCAAGCCACAGTAACAAATTTATATCCTTGTTTCAACACCATTCAAAGATAAACCCAGTAAAATGAAGAAATGTGTTTGGGTCATCAGTCAGCTGCATAAATCCTTTTCTCTCGGCTCTACTACAAAATATTCAACAGTCTGCATTGTCACTTCTTAAGGCTTGAGCACAAGCATTTCCTGTCGCTCATGGCTGTTTAAAGATGCTTATCTGTGAAACAAACCACTCACCTGTTTCCACAACACAACCTGTACCATAACAGAAAAAGAAAAGAAACAGCAAGTCAGTTGTATATATATATATATATATATATATATATATATATATATATATATATATATATACAAATAGCACAGACAATTACACAGATGAAGAGACAATTAAGTTAAGAAATGTATGCAGACAAGTGGAAAAATGTGAAAAATACAGTGCGTGAAATAAAAGAGACAGGTGAAAGCTGTAACCGTATCACATTGGTGCATCTTGCTCATCTATAATCAACTAACACAACTGCAGAATCTGACTGAAGCACATGTTTACAATTATTTTTAAACAGTATCTATGTTCCTAGTTTCGATTCTGGTAATCAAGAATTATCTTCAGCACTGAATCTATCCAACAACTGGAGCACAAACATTGACGGCACCTGAAGCCTCCTCACAGCAGCATGTGAGGATGTGCCAGAAAATAACAGATGCCACCAAAGCAAATGTTGGAAGTGCAGCGCTCAGCTAATGATTGGATCTGCAGGCTGTTTTCCAGATGACTTATGCTACTGCTCCACTGCTGGGGGCAAGGATGAGTGAAGCTCTATTGATCTGCTGTTTTGCAACCCAATCGATGTCACCGCACAGATCTTAGCTGTGTGTTTTTGGGTCAAGCTATAGTAGCTGTGTTCACAGTAGAAATTTAACTCGTGTTAACAAACATTACCAAAGCTTAAATGTGAATGAAATAACCACATAAGACTGATAGTGCTGCTGTATTTTACACGATAAATAAGCATCAGTGGCGTCTACCACAATAAATACGGGTGGTATTCATTACATAAGAGGAAAATGTGTAATTTTGCCAGGCTTGGATGTTTCTTCAAGTAAAAGTTATTGATTTAATGAGACATGCCCACACAGTACTTCCCACCTTTGCATTTGTTGGCAAAACAAAGTAGACAGGAGCACAAGCACATGAGAGGTCAGTCAGCCTGAGAAAACAAACAGCTGCCCTTATTCTTTTGCTTTTTAACATCCCAGAAATAATTACCAAACCCTTCCTCTCTTTTTATTGTTTTCTCCATCTCCCAGCGCTTAACTTCAGAATTTAGGAAGAGGCAACAATTGAAGAAAACATTTCACAATAAAATAAAAAAGAAATACACTACTGTTTGAAAGTTTGGGCTCACTTTCCTATTCAATTCAGTGGGAAATTGATCCCAAATTTATGAGCTGTAGTGTATATAAAACATTCTAATTATTCTCATATGCATACGTATTCAGTCCTGCTCTGCAGGAGAGTGCACCATTAACTGCATTCAGCACATCAGCAGACATGAGAAGGGCACCCTTGAAAGGAATCATTTTATATTTCATACATCAAAAATGGCTTCAGTGCATTTTAACATTTTATTGGGTATGACTGATGCCGTGGGTCTAAATAGGAGCCTGTTGTTAACTGAAAAAGCCACATTTCAGTTAATTAATGGCACTAAGCTGTGTTGATCTAAAGAGGGGGCCAGAATCTTATGTAGCTTTAGATACATAAGGGTTGTAGATAAAGCTTTTTGAAAACTCATGAGACATTATTATTCTAATTCGTCTTCATTTTAGACATTATTCCAGCCTTTGCTTTTTCTAAACCTTTGCTGTACTTTAAAAAAAAGGCTAATAGACTAATAATCTGTAACTGTGTGTGTGAATGCCTATTTTTTTCTAAAACACAGTGGTGTGGTGTTCTAAATGAGATTCCTCATCCCTGCTTATTTCATCTATATGGTAATGTTTTCTGACGTAAGGCAATAGTAGGAAATCTGCAGAATCAGCATCAGCTGAAGCTGCTGTGTGACTTTCAGCTAACGACAGAGGGCTAAGGCACTTCATTACAAAGCTGCACTGTCGCTCTACTGTTGGCTGAGGCAGCTGCTTAAAGTAATAGGAGAAACTGTGCACTGGCACTATTTGTAGTGTGCTCACACACACTGTGTGCATAGTCCATTACCCCCAACCCACATTCAAACTCCTCTCAACATCTACTTGCTCTCATCTTTCTCACCCCTCACTCAAAAAAAGAGAAGAATTTTCAATCCTCGCTCCTGTACCTTTGCGCCAAGGCTCATGTCTTTTAAACGTCACAGCTGATTAATAGTGCATGAGAAGAGAAAGACGGAGAAGATGAGGGAGAGAGCAAGAAAAAAGAGGGGTTAGGGCAAGAAAGGGAATAAATGAAGGTGGTGAAAAAGAAGTCTGTGAACAACAACAAGCCTGTGTTTTAGGAAAAAGTAGCACTAAGGAGTTTATCAGAGAAGAATAAATGAGAAAGCTTCTGTGCTGTTATGATAATGATCTCTCGTGGGCTCCTGTGGCAAATACATTTGTCTTGTTAATATGGTGCTGGAACAGAGCAAGATTTTGTTTCTTATCACACCAAACATATATCTACCGTTCATACTAGCATTAGACACTACAGTGCCATAATATAGCTAACAAGCATATATGTCTAAATGGTCAGCCACAAAAGTCACAACAAATCCTTTAATTGCCTGATCAATGCCTATAGAGGCATGCAAATGAGACCAATAATCAATAGGACCTGGGTCAGGTTGGATGTCCACGTACTGACGCATGCCATTGATCAAAGTGCAGTGTGTGTTACAAACCAAGGATTAAACAGTTTGTCTGTAGGTTCCACCTTGAACCATTATCCTGACCCTCCAGCAAACCTGACGTGAGATACGAACCAAGAAAAGGCTTTCAGGAGTTTAAGAACATCCATCATTGAGCTTTAGGAGAGGTGCACATTTAGCAGAGCTGCAGACGCACAAGCATACACGGCCAAGATAAGATGGGTCGTTTCAGCTGGTCTCTGGCAGAGACAACGCGGGTACAGCTCAAGTTGTAAAGGAGTCCTATGCATCAATATTGTCTTACCTTGTGTTTTGCCAGCCAAAGTCTCATCCAACCTTTTCAGAAGTAGCATGGTGGTGCAGACTGGGACTCCACTCTCCCTCTCATAGCCTCAGACTGAGGGAGGCTTAACTAAAATCAACATAGAGAATAACAATATTATTATTTCTCTTTAGAAGTTACTGTAATTTCTGATTAATTAAAACAAAATGTTTTTAACAAAGATCATTTACAGCGTGCAATAAAAAACATTAAGATTAACACATCCATAAACCCTCTTTTTTCCTGTTCACTACATTTAACCATGAATTAAGATTTGGATTTTATCATCCCATATGACGAGACATAACTAATCACCTGGAATGATACCACCTGTCAACATCATTAGCCAGCTGACAGATGAGCTCAATTAACTGAGAAACGGAGGACAAAAAGACCACGGGAATAAACTAGCCCTTCATCATTTTCAGTTGTTGCTCTACCAGAAACTTTATTTGCTTTATCCAGTTGCGCCTTATTGAATACATGTGTTTCAGTCTTCATGATAAATTGAATTACACCTCATTAGTAGTGTGGGGTTCAGTGAAGCAAATACAGATGTTCGTGAATTGAGGGGTGGGTTTACTGACTATTTATCTCTAAATCACAGTCCTTTTGGCCTTAATTATGGATGAAGAGTTGGTACCAAGAACTCACAGCAGTTTTGGGTAAAATCATTGACAGGTCAAGAGGGCAAAGCAGCAATTTCGAGGTAATTGTACTCCACAGGAGCGGCTTCACTTCTGTTCCTCTGGAAAGATGCTTGGAGTAGCTTGTTTTTCTGACGTCTGCCAGTCTGTTATTGCAAAGGGAACAAGGAGGACCAAGGGTTAGAAGCAGGTCACAGTCAGTTAGGCTCTAATAAAAATATGTTGTGCTTCAGAAAACTGTGCAATCTCTGCCCTGTTCCCCTTAGAATTAACAAATCAGGTTAAACGAGAATTTTAAGAGTGCAACTTGGTACTTTAACAGTTTCTTGAATAAAGCTTTCTGCATTACAGTTTATAATTTAAATCCACAGTGAAGGTCATCTCTACTCGGTGAAGAACAAAAAAAAAAGAAAAATACATCTTTGTGCTCAATCTGTTTAATTGCCTATCACCATTCAGTTTAATAAACCATGCGTGTTTGTGTGCATGTGTGTGTTTGAGACAAACCCAGCCCAAAATGATAAATAATACATTTCTCCCAAATGTACTGTAGCACTAAATTGTCTTTGCTTCCATCTCCAGCAACCTCCCAGCTACATTACATGCTGGAGGAGAGTCATAATAAATAGCTTCTATTAAACCTGATACACATCTCATATATCATGAACATACTCCCGACATGAGTCCATAAGAGTGTCTAAATCGAAGAGGAGAGTGTGAGCCATACTTTAGGTAAATAAATGATTAAGTGAAATATGTTAATAAATAATAAACCAGTCTCTGCAGGGTAACAGATTGTACTTTTCATATTTAATAGACTGATGGGCCTCACACAAACTGAGACAACAAGTACACACACTGCACCATGTAATCACAAATAAGCACAGCCATCACGTGTACATACACCACTTCACAGTTGACTTTGTTTTTTCTTTAGCTAATTTATAATCTTAGCTTGTTTGTTTAGCTTGATACTTAGCTTGTCCTAATCATGTAAAAAGGCCTAAATGCATTTCTGTGCAGTCTGTGTACATCACTTCTCATGGACAGCGTCTCTGTCGATACAAGTCCTCTTAATCAGCTCAGATGAATTATTGAATAACCTTTTTATATCAGATCATGACCCATATTCTACTTGCTTGAAGTGAATATGCAGCCAATAAAACCGAGATGTACTTTTTAAGTTGTCCCACATAGGCTCCCCGCTTGCTCTGTAATGGGTGAACAGGATTCAGACACACACTGCAGAATGTTACGAGCTTTACATGGAGCTCCGCAGACTGATCCACTCGTTTATAACAAGATGATGGATGAGGTTGTATTGCAGCACCACACATAAAAATGAATCTGAGGTGTTAAGTTTAAGCTTGCTCCAAGTGTTAGGTTTTAAAACCAAAAATCTCTGCACGCTGAAGCTTTCTTGATGCACACCGTAACATGAAGAGGTGCATTAGGATTCTGTGATCCCTAGGTGGTACATAGTGGAAGTTAGTTGAATACAAAATACCTAGAAGAGGGTTACTGCTGATTTCGTTAAGGTGGATGCAGCGCTCAAAGCCGCACACAAGCGTTGCTTTGTTGTCTCATTAAGCAGCACATGGGTAGAGAGAATCAGTGGGAAGAAGGGATGGGATTATGAATCTCCTTAGCCCCTACTGTCTCCTCTCCTGGCTTGTTTATCAATGATGACTGCAAACACGGTGCCTATGAAATCTCTTAAGCTCTGTTTAGAGACATTTGGCCGATCTCTTTTCATCATAAGCTTCCTCTTATCAAACTGTTTCAGATACTGAAAATTGCTTGAAATACGCTGTGGTGTCCAAGTTATTGAAGTACCACAGATTTATTGTTCAGTGAAATTGTTGGCAATATTTACAAAGACATTATGCAATTAGAAAGAAGTGCAAATGGAGTAAAACACTAACTGCAATGTCACATTTGGCAGGAACAATATAAAATAAAATATACTCTGGTCTGAAACAAGAGCACTCATGGGTATGATCCAGATCCAGAACTTCATAAAAAGCTATGTGTCCTGTCATGATAGCCAACAAATCACCTCTTTATTTGCATAAAAGGGCTGTTCGGCCACATAAGTCTTCCATGCTGTGCAAACGCTTGCACTACCTCCAAGCTATGCCTTAAAGGATTGGTGGAAATGCTATCAGCATTCCCCCCTCAGCTCAAATCAGATGTAACAACTGCTAATTTCTAGCAAAGTGGGACATAACGTTCACACCATTTTGCCTCTGCCTTTAAATGTTTACCAGGTAACAAAGCATGGAGTGTGTTCCAGGTGTTCATAAGAAGCTGTCACAGACTATTCCAGTGATCATTACAGTAAAGAGACAGGAGCGAGCCATGTGTCAGAGGCAGAGCTCACACCCTAAAACGTCCATTTCGTAGCGTGGCAGCTGTGACAGCTTTGACAGCTTTGACAGACTACCTGAGCTTAAGTGCACATCTGTGGATAGGCCACAGGGGTCACATGTGTGCCAAGAGGACCGAACTGAATAGGTAATAAACCTGGGTTGTTAGAGCGGGTCCCAGGTGGGTTTTACAGGTATGTCGCCATAACCTTGACTTAACACAGTGCGCACACTTGCATTCACACATGCTTTGTAAATCCAATCTGCTGTCAGACAAACGGTCTGAAAGTTAATCAGAGAAACGGGGTCAATCACTCCTGCATTTACAACAGATAGATGGACAAAGGGTCTTTGTCAGTGTGTTTGTGTGTGAGGGAGAGAAGAGCTGTGAACATGCATTTTGCTGCAGACACATGAGTAAAATCTAATATCAACGGGCTCTTCTAGGAATTAAGATTTACTGCCTTTCTTCTCCCTTCTCTGAAGGACTTCACATTTGGTAGAAAAAGTATAAATAACTGCCCTGGAAAAAGGGCAGTGTTGTCCATTTCTTTATGTAAATGACTTTATTGATCTACGTATGTATATCCCTCCCACACTAACATCCACTGTTTTAAATAAGAGTGGAGTCATCAGGTGATCTGACTGGCAGAAATGCCCCATTGAAGTGAAGAACTGCTGTGCAAATAGAATGAAGAATGGAGATTATTCCAACCTGCAAAGTGATTTTTTTTTCTTTTTTTTTTACATTATCAGACACAGTGTGATCCTGTGACCTTATTCAACATGGATTAAAAAATATCTGAAAGAGAATTAAAGCCTGAAACTGGAAAAAAAGAAAACTATAGAAGATGTGGAAGACAAAGTGGATACACAGTGTATGAGTTATCACTGATGTGTGATAATCTGCCAGCATCCAGCTCTCATACCATGCACACACACTTGTGACAGATCTGCACACCCACACAAACACACACATGCAAAAATACTGTTTTTAAGGAATTATACTCTGCATCAACGTCTACATCGATTAATCAGCATTCAAAAACATGCAACAACAATGGCATGAGCGGCTTCAAAGCAACGTACTCACCTATTTAACGCTTAACAGTGAGGCATATTAAATTTGATCAGTTTGGTGGGGACGGAGAAATTAGAATCACGGCTATTGTGTCAGCTAATTGACAAAGATGTTGCTTGAGTCTTTAATCCGCGATAGCAAAATCCCATTAAGATTCAGCAGTTGAGAAAGAAATATTAAAATCAGCTTCAGTCCATAGAAAATGTCAAGAAAAAAGTCCAGATTTTAGAGCAGCTTTTGATAACTGTTAATTTTTTTTTTTTTTTGTCATTTGTAATCTAATCCAGGATTTAAAAGGTAATTCCACAGGACATCATCTATATCCAGAGGGTCTTTATCATAGTATCGGTTGCTCATAAGTCCCACTTCCCAATATCTTCATGTAAGGAGCAGCATTAAATCTCCCTCAGGAAAAAAATGGAAATATAAAAAAAGGAGATGGACAAGGAGATGAGTTATGTGGTTTTTTTTCTTTACTTTGCTATGCATCTGTCTATTGCTGTGCCTCTCTAGCTTACACACCACACACAGGCACACACACACGCCAAATTATTCCCTTACTTTGCAGACAGCGTAACACTTTTGAGCCCTGTATCTTCTATTTTCTTATCTCGGTATAAGAAAGTAATAATCGGCTCCTTGTATCACAACAATTTAAAATGGTTAAATTGATGAATTGCAAACTTACATAACCAAAATGCAAACTAAATAGCAAGTCCTCTCTGATGCAAGCAAGTCAATCATGTGTAAGTGGTAGAACATGGATTTTTTTTTCTATTTTTACATTATAAACAAATACAAAAAATACAAAAGCAAAGTGGAACAAATAAATGAATGAATATGTGATGCAGTGATGGAGAAAGAAACGGTGGAGAAAACTGATTAAAGTAAGTATGATGCCAAAAAGTGAAAATTATGGCGGAGGAAAAAAAGGGGGAAAAAAATCCTCTGGATGATAAAAGCCAGTTTTTTTCTAGTCCATTCTCTTTGAGTGCTTGTGTGTGTCTGTCTGTAGGAATGAGAGTCGGTTCGGAAAGATACGAGACAGAGAGAGGGAGGAGACATAGGGAGGAGAGAGGAAAAGAGGGCAGCAAAACAGAGGCAGAGGACTGTTTAAACACAGATGACACCCCAACAGAACGGACAAGTGCTGGCTTTGAAATACACTGAAACAAACAGCTCGTATAGCTGCTTGAAAATTGGGCCTTTTCCCAGTTCAACCTTCACCTGACCGAAAACATGAAGCCAAACAGGAAACTTGGAACACACCTCAGCTTTCTATGTGGAGTTTGGGTGTCTTTCAGTGTGCACATTAACAAACAACAGAACAAACATGTAGACATGTGACGAGAAAGCCGTGTGATGAAGGTCTTTTAATGGAATAACAGACTTTTGTGCAACAACATAAAAAAAAAAAAAAAACAAGGCAGCCATAATGAGGTTCCACAGTGATGACTGGAGAAGGTGCTTGCTTGATGAGTCACTGTGGTCTTGGTTAACAAAAAGAAAAATCAAGTCCAATAACACAGATGGAAGAGGGAGAGTGACGTAAGGAGGACATGGCATGAGGCAAGAATCAGCTGAGAGCTGGACAGGAGTAGACCCACGCTCATACCTGAGCGAGGCCGACTGAACGTGTCTGTGTGTGTGTGTGTGTGTATGTGTGTCTGTGTGTCTGTGTGTCTGTATGTGTATGTTTGCACGTCAAGGTGTGCAACAAATACAGGACACCTTGCATACAAAGAAAAGGAACAAAGACTTTGAGACAGAAGACACTAAACACTAAATAGACCTACCTATGATTAGAATAAAGAATCGGCCAAAAAAGATGTATAGGATGGTGGGAGGAAAAAAGAGAAGGAGGGGAAAATAGGAAAAGGTACAAAAGTGAAAAAGGCATAAATAGAAAACACAAGCAAGCCAATTAAAATGACTCTATAGGAGCTGTTTAAATTATAGAAACAAAAGAAAAATGGTGAAGTAAAATAAAAAAAATAGAAAAAGTAGCCAAAGTTACTAGTGGACAGTGACTGGAGTGTAGGGGAGGAGGAAGAGGAGGGAGGCGGTGGAGGGAGGAGGGAGCGTGGGCTGCACAGGGATAGAAAGGGCTGGAAGTAATAGCAATGGAGAGGGGAGAAAGAATGGATGAAAGGGGAGAAAAAAGAGGAAAAGGAGGGAAAAATCCCTTTCCTCTGTCTCTTTCTCGTTTTCTCTGTCTCTCTGCTTCTCTTTCCCTCCTTGTCTGGCTCATAAATAGAGGAAATTGTTGACCAGGTAAATGGCGAAGTAGATGAGAAGACAGAGGACCGAAAGAGCAAGCAAATGAAAAGGCAAAGCACCTCCCAGCAGCGCAATGAGAAAAAAAAAGAATAAAAAACGAAAGATAAAAGCAAATACTCCAGTGGCCTCCGTTGTCTCCAGTCTCTAAGTGGAAGGGGGGATTGGCTGTTGCCAGTTGTTCCCCTTCCCCGGCTGCCTTCTGCTTTCTTCTCTCTCTCTCTTTCCAAAAAAGACTTCCCATCCAGATGATAAAAAAAAGCAGGCACAGATGTCCTCTCCTCCTTCTCTTAACTCTGGTCAGAAATCACATGCCACTCACACAGGTTATTCATTGTTGCAGTGGCAATGCACAGTACTACCAATATTGCTCAGTGGGAGGAAGAAAAAAAAAGGCATTTGGGCGAGGGGGGTGGGGGGGGCTGCTGCTAGTCAAGCACAGCCTACCTCATGAGGAAAGATACTGAGCTGGAATTGCTCTGTCTCCCCTCTCCAGCCCATCCCTGCGAAAAGATGGGAGGATGGGAGGTGGGCCCACTCACTGCATTAGTATTCATTGAAAGAGTGTGAGAGAGAGAGCAACAGAGAGAGAGCGATACCGAGAAGGTGGGGGAGTGGGGGGGCTTCCAACAAATGTCGAGGAACCAAACTGGTGTTAAACTAATAAGAGACTGGCTCCCCCTAGAGTCAATCATCAATTCACAAGCTCTGATAACAGGAATCACTGGATGTCATTGGAGCATCTATGCATATGATGATCTGACTTAAAGGCATCTAAACACATCGGACTCACCTTCACAGCCTCACGCCCACCGTCAGCGTGATTGTAATTGCAAATAAAATCCAGCGCACAGTTTGATTCAATCTAAAATCCTGAGGTTTGTTTTTCTGGAACAAATATTTATTATTTCTGATTTCTTTTGTCCCTTCATTTCCATTATGTTGGACAGAATTATGTGACTTCTGATTCATGTCTGTTTCTTGTGAAAACAAACAAATGCTCCTCTGCATTTTGCCCTAAGCATAACTCGCTGTTGCTATGGCAATAAATATATCTCCACACAAGGATGGCTCCTTACATGTTGCTGTTGAAGGTTTTAGTCTTCGTCTTTCTTTCGATATGTGACATTACATAAACCAAATTATCATATTTGGTTTAATATCATGTCAATGCTTTTGTTTCAAATGCAGGGCTCTCACACTATATGCATGTAGATTTGTCTTGTCTACTATAGCAAAAAGAAAAAATGAGAGATGGGGAAAGAAAATTATGAAATCCTGAGAAAAGCTGAAGAACGGAAATATTCTAGCATGTTTTGTTGAGTTTTGGGGTTATAGAGGTGACAAATGATGAAATTGACACATGTATTACCTCACAAGAAAGCTGAAAATGGAATTGCATTGCAACCATAGAATCTTTATTTTCTCTGGATGGACTGGGATGAACCAGGAAATACAGACAGCAAATAACCACTACAGCTGCACATTAAGTGTTCTTCTCTTGACCTTTTGCTAAATTTTAGACATCTGGAAAAATCAGTAAATAATAAGTGAGAACAACAAACTCCTGGGCACAAATGTGTGAAAGTAGCTCACTTGTTCTACCAAAGACTAATGCTGAAATAAAGACAGTACAGATATAAACCGTGCAGATATGCTAGGGGGTTGGTTGTTTGTTTGTTTTTGTTTTGTTTTGTTTTTGTTTGTTTTTGTTTGTTTGTTTGTTTGTTTTTGTTTGTTTGTTTTTGTTTGTTTGTTTGTTTGTTTGTTTTGTTTTGTTTTTTGTTGTTTTTTTAGCATTCAGTTGAGCAAGGTGCAGATGTTCGGCATCAGCATTTCTTGATGTGTAGCTCATTTTTGCACAGTCATTTTTTTTTATCAGTTTTGTGAAATCTCTATGGTATAAATTTGCTTACAATTTGTCATATTGGACATTGATAGTTTCTCATTTCCCTTGAAAACATATGTCTCCAGAAAGGTTAATGGTCTTCCTGACTTTGAACCACTGTGCCTTTACCAAAAAGGTCCATTCATTAGTCTGTCCATGATTTAAAAAAAAAAAAAGAAAAAGAAAAAAAAAACAGATATCCTGGAAAGTTACCTGTTGCAGCTGGGAGCAGCTGTGAGGTGATTTGAGTTTGCGTAAAATGGCGCCCCCATGTGGTGAAGATACAGATCGACTGGGCCGTGTTGGATTGGGAATGCCTGGCTTCATTGTGCTGCACAATCGATTTACCTTGCAGAGATGGCTACGCTGTCATCACCTCTAAGAGTCTGTAGAGGAATATTAAAAGAATTACGGGCCCTACATGGACCAAGTTACAAAGAGTCATTGGCTTACGGCTATGTTATGGATCAGTTTCGTAAGAATAAGGTGGGTTTCCCTCTAAATAAGTAAAGTAAAATGTTAGCTAAGGGGCTAACCACCATTGCAAATTGCATGGGACACTGTCGTTAGCTAGCGTAGGCTATCCTCGTGACTCCTGAAGAATACTATTACACTGGAAGTGCTTTCTTGGTTACCTTTGCAAAATATTTCAATACGTTTACAAAGTGATTATAGAATGAATGCCCACTCTGAGAATGAAAAGCGGTTTATGTCAACTTTTCTACTTTTTAACTGCTCCGATTTGAAGCAAGGTGACTAGCATAAGAGGACCTTCATATTAGCCCCCTGCATATTTTACTGTTCAATTCATATTAGTGCGCTTAACCGCAGTGCAGTCTGTTGCGTAGTAGTGTTGATCAGATGTAAAGCAATTTAATAAATTGCCGTCCTTGCTTCTGTTTTGTGGATTCGAACTAAAGAAATTAGCATAATTTCTCACAATGACGATTTACAACAACTTTTTAAAATAATATGTATTAAAAATTGTTGAAGCTCAAAGGACGTTTTATCTATATTTATCCGCTGCAAAAAGTAGATACCCTTTACCTTGATATTTTTATGGCTTTTATGTACGTATTTGAATTGTTTTACATTTTAATTAAGTGTTATAAACGGTTTTTACTATTATTCTTTATTATTTATTTATTCATTGGCTGTTTGCAAATCCATAAATCAAGTAGGGTTTTTGTTAGTTAGTTAGTTTGTTTGTTTTTAATCAAATAACTAAAAGCAATGTTTCAGACAGCGATGGACAGTCCTCAACTTGGCTTATCGTTGCTGTCGATCAAAAACCTCCTATGTCCAAAATACGTGATTTTTGTTTTCCTTCATAAATCACTACTATTGGTCACCCTTTATGTCTGTTGTTTTACAAATATTTAACCAAAGATATATGATGTAAAACACAATTCAAAGTTTGATGACATTATGTCCAGTTATTACAAAACCATACAGGTTTTTTTTTTCTTCTTCTTCTTTTTTCATTTTTTGAAAAATGACAGTTTTGGAGATAGGAGGTTTGCACCCACAGCAGCATTATCTAGATTCTCCATTAAACTTGTGGCATTAAACAATCTGTCTGCATGTCCATCTAAGTGGTGAATGGACTGTACTTATATAGCACTTTTCTAGTCGCATGTTGACCACTCAAAGCACATTTACACAATATGTCACATTCACACACACACTCATACAGCACTTCTGTTGTTATATACTAAGTGCTTTCTCCTATCACACACATCTTGCCCAAGGACACTCCAGCTTGGAGTCAGGTGAAGCCTGGAATCGACCCACCAACTTTCCATTGGTGGACGAAGGCTCAGCTGCCTCCTGAGCTACAGCCGCCCGAAGTGCACATCGTTGTGTTTAGAGCTCATCTAGAGCATATAGAGCTTGCATTATTAATGCTTGGAAGAGCATGGCTCACCAGAGTTGTTGAATATATGTGGTCATTGAAGCAAAACAGCTGGAAGGAACTCTTGCTTGTCATTTTGTATTTATTCCAGCTTTGAAGAACTCCCAAGTCATTGTGATGAACATTTGATGCTTTGTATGGACTTAACTAAGTGCCCGCTGTACATATAGCTGTTATGGTTGTTAAAGAAAACAATCCCAGCTTTATACTAGCCATGAGAGTGTCTAACTTACATATTCAGTTCATATTTTCTCTTTATGATGGCTGTTTTATTTTTTGTTTGTTTTGTTGATAGCAGTTTACCACATGTTTGTGACATGTTCTGTGTCCCCTGTTCTAACAGGTAACAGGAGAAAGGTACTGCCGTGCCCAGCAGGAGGCACACCATGCTTCACAAACATACCTGTGTTTGCTGGCTTCCACCAGGAACCACCTGGCCTTGCACAACCTGTACCATGGCAAGGGGGAGCGTAGCCCAGAAGAGGTTGCTAGCCTTGTAGGGCTTCGATTGCCTACACAGCCGGGAGGAAAAGGCTGGGAGAAGTGAGGACGTGAAGGTCCAGCAGAAACTCCAGAAATTACATGTGTGTGTGGCTTATTCGTCCAGCCTCATGCAGTTAATGTAATGTTTTTGAAACTCTGAAAACATAACTATTTGGCAGGAGTCTGGCAACCTGGTGATTGTGTCACTATGGACTGTGGGAACTTGAAGTTGACTTTTTTTTTTTATCTGTTCTTGTTGAAGTGAAGGATGTGTAAATATTAAATAAAAACATACACTATGATTGTTGGTGATTTACTGCTGTCTGCAGCTTTTATTTGTCTTTAGTGCTTAAAAATAAAAATATCTGTTATTACATTTTCATTTATGATTGAAGTATAAATCACAGTATTTTAAGGAATGCATTTACACATAACATCAGTAAACACCTGTTTCATGTATTAAGTATACTAGAAATTTAATTTATCTGTTGGTGAACATCATGGCTATTTAACTCGGTCCCTCAAGGGGCCACTGTCCTGCACTGTCCAGTTGTTGGATCAATTTAATTTGAATCAGGTGTGTTTGAGCGGGGAAGCATCTAAAACCTGCAGGACAGTACCTCTCAAGGTACTGAGCTGAATAGCCCTGGTGTACATCTGTGTGCTGACAGGTGAAAGTAAATGTGAAGCATGTTTTAAAATTAGATGTTGGTCAGCAGGAATGAGAAGCCATGGGCTTGATGATTGTCACAACTGTTTTCAGTCTTATGCAAGAACATTTGCAAAGCAGCCCATTTAACTAGCTTTTCTATTTTAAGCAAATAATTATTTAAGAGGTATTTAATTAGGAAAGCCACACAAACAGCTTAGTATATTTTGCAGTAGGTTTTTTTTAAGTTAAACGTTTTTTTTTTTAAAAACGTTGGGAAAGGGTCTTATTGTGACATCATTTCTTTTTTTTTTTTGCCTACTGTTCAGCACATGGACTTCTTCACTACAGCTTCACGCAGCTGTGATATATGAAAAATGTGGTTACTGTTTTGCTGATAATTAGAAAGTCATCTGAAAAATAGATGTTGCTAATGATTCTTTCTTTTTCAATGGCAGAGGCTTAACCTCTCTTTTATGATGTATCAATGAACAATGTTGGTTTCTGATCCTGCATTAATTTCCACTCCAAATATCATTCTTGAGTTGGTATTCTCGTATTTATTTCTATGCCTCAGTGGGATTTTTTTTCATAACCAGTCAAGTTGTTAACCTATTGCCAGTTATGTTAGAGTTATGTAAAAATAAATAGCACACCCTCTTTCTTTTAGGAGATTTTAAGTATCAGGGTGGAAAAAATCATCTTGTCCTCAGCATATCTTCAGATGAACAACATTTGACATGTTACGTTCATTCATGATGAACAAAAGTACACAATGACAAAATATCAAAATTAAAATTTCCAGGTTTTATTAAAAACAGATCCCCTACTTCTTACATGTCAGGGAAATACAACTTTAGATGAACATTTTGATATATTACATAAAGACTGCTTAACAAGTCAAAATGTAGAAGCTTTGTTGAAAAAATTTAGGACATCTCTTACTGCTTCCACATAAACTTACAGGGTAATAACAGCTGGTACCTGCAAATCAAATTATCTATGTAATCATGCTAATTAGCATGAGAATGTCTATTAAAAGCAGATGTTTTGGCAGTTTTTTGGTCTGGAGGATCAAGCGTTTTTTCACAATGCAAAGTAGGTAAGACATTTGCAATGGTCTTACTACAGAAACCGTTGCTGTTCATCAGTCTGGAAAAAGTTGAGGACATTTCCAGACAGGTTGGAGTCCATCATCCTACAGAGAAAGATTATTCACAAGTGGAAACATTTAAGACAGCAGCCAGTTTTCGCAGGAGTGGAGTTCACCCCAATATCAGACAGTGCAATGCTCAGAGAAGCTGAGAAACCTAAAGGCTTCATCTCAGACTTTACAAGCCTCAGCATGTTAAAAGTACAAACAGAAAAAGATTGAACAAGTTAGACTTGTTTTGAGTCAGACTCTGCTCTAAAAATGACATAGCAGCAAAGCTTAGGGTTTCAAAGTTACATCTGAACAAACTAGAACATTTCTGGAGCAATGTCCTTTGGACAGATGAGGCCAAAGTGGAGATGTTTGATCATTATGTACAGCAGCATGTTTATCAGCACAAATACCTGAAGGCTGATGATTTGGGCCTGTGTTAGCTGCAGGAACTTGACATCTTCAGTTATAAACTCCTCTGGATATCAAAGTATCCTGCAGTCAAATGAGATATGAAAAGTAATTGTGGAATAGTCAATAATGAATCCTTTAAGCTTCCTAATCTAAAGTTAAATATATTTGTTGTCACAGGCTGCTGTTACCATTCTGTCCTCATATTTATCCACATGAATCCCACTTAGAACAAAAATGAATTAATTTGATCAAACATTGGTTTGAACATTGTGGCTACAAGGAATTGTGGGATTATTCTCCTTTTTTTCATAAAGGATTCTCAATATATATATATATATTGAATATTTCCAAATGCTAAAAAAAAAAATTTAAGTAAGCAATGGAGCTCTTTTGTATTTATAAATTTCAAAAAGCTCCAAATATGAGCTGCTTTACTTGTGGATAATTATACAGTTGAAACTTTCCCCCCGAAAAAAAGAGCACTGAACCCTAAAAAGGTCTGTGTGGCAGTTAATGCAGCTGATATGCTAATTTGCAGGATATTTCTAACATGTGACAATTAGTAACTTGTCTTAAAGCAATATTTATCCCGTCCAACCTGTTACATAACAGAAGGAAAACACACAGTGGTATTAATAGCATCAGATCTCTTCAGGCTTGTTTTTGGAGGCAAGTCGGAGACAAAGTATCTCACAGGTATACAAGAAGATCCAGTTGCTGCTTTGTAAAATTATTTTGCAACAATTTGCAGACATTAAAATTCAAATGCACTGAAATGACTTTATTTGCATGCCATGAAGTTGCACATCACCATAATGTCTCATTAATTTAATGTGCACTTCATGTCCATCTTCATATCCATCCCAGCTCACTCATACATCTTTTCTGGCCTGTGCCATCTACTTCACTGTTTTATCCCTTAATTTTACCCTTCCTGTTTCAACTTACTCTCTAGTAGTGACTAATGCTGCCTTCAGTGTGTGTTAAAATAGCCTAACCCTAAAGCAAACCAACTCACACTGACACAGTATGACGTGCACTCATGTGCGAACCCCAAATTACGTACATAACAGAGGAAATAAATCTCAATGCTTACTGACAAACCAACAGTTAGTGTCAAAATTGATATTACACAGATGTAGTATGTAACTGTGTGTCTCTACGTTCTACCATCCTGGAGCAGACAGTCATGACAAACAGAATTAGAAAGAAGTCCCAACAAAAGCAGAGTAGCACTGAACTGCGCTTTTACTGGTGAGAATTGGAAAAGTTGACTTCTTCCATAAACAAAAGTTAAGCAAGCAAATGAGTATTTTGATCAATGGTGGTACATGAACTAGCTACTCTGAGGACAATAAGTAAAAGAGCCATCTGCTGTTAGCTCGATGCCTCATTTTATGTGAACATAAACAGTATAAGAAAAGGTGATCTAACCTCTTAAAACCCTATGATGTTTGACTTTTTTATTTTTTTACACTTTCTACTTATTTAGGATGAGTATGGTTAATAAACTATATGCATAGTTGTTAATTAGGAAGCTGTCTTGGAAAAAATAACAAAACAAAACCATATATGTTCTGATTTAGGGACACTAAATGTTTTTTGAGAACCTGTGTCCTCGTCTAAGGATAATAAGGGAGCATCTAGCCTGTAGAAAGAGCTCATGAAAAAAAAGGAGGGCGGAGACACTCCACGCGTGGATGCTGATTTGGTTACTCATTGGTTTAGTAAAGGGGTCAGTCAGCATCCCCGACTTCTTCCTGAAGAGAAAAAAGACATCTGTTGAGGAGAGTCCATCCTCACAGAAAAGTGTGCGCTCTTCTCAGGAGGAGACCTCGGACATCGAGTTTTAGTAGGAAAACAAACTCAAAGTGCCTACAGATAGAGCAAGTTGGCAGGAATAAACAGAAGGAAGAAAAGGGAGGATAAACTACGCAGTTAAAGAGCGGAAAAGAGGAGAGGTGACCCCAGCCGAAGCGATGTTTGGCATGCTCAAAAATTCGCTCTTTGGAAATAACGAGGAGACGGAATATAAAATGCTCAGCAGCGAATCAAAGGTGAGCATTTATGCCACTTTGGCAGAAAGCTTTCATCTCCACATCGCCATCTCTGCCCTGTGCGCTTCTTTCACTGCCTTTTCTGCGTTTGTGCGACTGATTACGCACAGATATTCTGCTGTCTTAACAAGGTGCAAGCACTGAATATTTAACCAGATACCTGATTCTAACTCGATTTTCTTTCTGAAATTACAATAAGTTATCTGCTGTGATCACAGCCCCTGTAACCTTGCCAGAGAGCCTGACCGTTAATTGCTTGTGACCTGTAAGGATGCGTGCTGACCCACAGAGTGGAGCAAAGGGCACATCAGCCCGAGGTCCTCTGAGAATCAACAGGGCAGAATGAATTATGATGGAAACAAGTAAAAAATAAACAAATAAATAAATCACATAACTCAGTTTAAAATAAATAATAGAATAAATTAAATAATAAAAATAGACAACTTAAATTATTAAGAGTTGTTGTTTAGGTTATTATTATTATTATTATTATCAATATTTTAATTATCTTTATGGGTCTGTGGCTACGAGTCTTGTGTGTGTGGATATAGGTAATACATATGTGTGTTTGTGTGTGTGTGTGTGTTTGTGTGTGTGTGAAAGGACAAGGACATTTTATCTGACCCTGTCTTCAAGAGGATGCTGATCAGACGTGTACTCTGATACAACGACCATCACTGATGAGGACTGTAACAGTAAACTAATGTCACAGAGGTGGTGGGACATGCCCTTTCCAGGTCATCCCTCTAGTTACCCCTTATGTATATGAAGCCTGTATAAATTATGTGTGTGAATTCGTTTTGTGTTTACTGCATGGACACTATGTAAGGATTCCAGTTATTTTATTGATGTGTGTTGTTAATTGAAACAGTGCTCAAGGTTTAGCCTTCATTCTCTGTGGATGCACAATGTACCATTGCAAAAGTGCGCATAGCCATGTGTTGCTGTGTTTGACCGGTGGATTGCCAGCACCATTGTGTGTGTATCTCTTAAACAAAAGATATCTTTTTACAGGAAACAAAGAGGACTTCCAGCCTGAATGATAGGCAGTGAAAAGACAAACTACATGTAAACATACTCACAATAGAACTAGAAACGATGCAACTACTGCTCAGCTGCCAACAAAGATGTTCCTTATTTGCTGGCTGATTGTAAAATTGACTGTATCCATGACGCATGGTGTCTTCTCTAAGCAAAGAATCTTGTCAAATCCACACCAGAGGTTCATCAAATCCCTGATTTTGACTGATGCTTGGAAAACACATATTGAAATCAGAGCTTGGTACATGATATGTGGAGCACCTGCCTGCCTCTGACACCTAACACTCTTAATTAAAACTGACACAGAATACAGTGGAGCTGCCTGGCAGGATGCACACACAGACCCGTGCACAACTATGCGCACATTCACAGTAACACAGCAGTGAAAAATGGGTGAAATTCTGTTATAAGTTTGCTAATGAGCAAAGAATATTGTTTTAAAATGAGGAGACAATGCGTTTGACCCATCATATTGTTATGTTTTCTATGTGCTTTGTTCAGGCTTAGGATAATTACACTGCACACAACCACATATACTTGACAAATTAATTGCACTATATAAATGAAGTCAGACTCTGTTTTCTTGTCACCCATACACAACTTAAACGTTAGTCCCAGTGAAAAGGCCTACACTGCAACACCCTTAATTGCAAGGCAAGAGCCTGTGTACCTGTCACAAAACAAAGATACATGATAATATAGTTTAATCTAGCATGTGTTCAAAATTGACTGTGACTGCAGGTTTTTATTATAAGGACAAGGTCCTATGCATGGAGCTAACCCTGGAGTGGGGTTTAATTAGGATGTTGGTGAAATGGTTTTGCTAATAAAGACATACTGTAGCAACTGCAAGATGTTTAAACACCCTGAGATTTGAGAGTTGGGTTTTTAATTTACAAGATGAAGATGTAATTATTTTGCATGATATTTTTAGATTTGAATGTTCCTTCAGGGAAAAGAAAATAATCTTAGGAAGCCCACTCAGGAATGAGAATAAGCAATAGAAACTGAGCCTTGAGCATCATTCTGTTGTTTTCTTTTGTGCTGCTGTTGTCATGGTGGAAAAAAAACACATCATATGCAAGATAAGCAACAAAAGCTAGTATTTTAGTTTTTTTGTTTGTTTTTTTTTCCATTCACGAAACGTGCAATTAAATTCCAATGAACAAGCAGCATGCTAATGGAAAACTTGATTTTAAATCTGCATCACTGTGACCAGATTCCTTCTAAACCAATTAAAGTTGCTGCTCAGCATCATAGTTGATTGGCTGTGCTCTACATTAACCCCACTTAATCATGGTTAATGGAGAGCTGTTGTATTAGCTGTGCATCTGTGGGAAGGGGAGAATGGTGTATCTGTTCTTTTAGCTTTTGTGCTCTTATGTAAGACAAGACATCTCTGGCCCATTATTTCTCTGTAAGCTGACTGAGCCCTGCAGAGCAGCAGAAGAAATTTAATTATATCAGTGTGAATCTGGTTCATCTGCATCTGCCCACTTTGGTTTTTATCCACACACACAAACAAAAACCATCCTCCTAATGTAAACCCAGCTACTTCGGCGGCTCATCTTCTTCTGTGTGTCAGAGGTGAATCATATCTGAATATGACCTCTTTCTTTACTCCCAAACTAACAAAGAATCAAACTGTATTTGTGTGTTTGTGGAAGCTTGTGAAAGCGGCAGGGAGTACAGCAATGGTTAATATTTAAGCCATCTCTTATTTTTTCCTCTTCTCCTTAGGATGGAGTTAGCTTTGAGGTGCGTCGGTATGATCCAGCCAAGTACGCTACCATCTCCTCTGAGGGACGAACCTATGACCAGGTGACCGGGGAGCTAGTGAGGAAGCTGCTCATGTATATCGGTGGGAGCAACGAACAAGGTAACCCATCCCTGAAAACTAACACTCATTTTGTATCAACAACAGTCCATCAGAGGAGGCCTTAAAACAGAATAAATCGATGTTGTAGGTTCACAATATGTGTCTAATTTAAAACCCAAACTTATTTTCCAAACTGGTTCATTTAAAGTAATAGAGAAGATATTTTTGAGGGATGTTCAGACCTCAGCATTCTTTGAGATTGTAGTTTAAGATGACAAATATAACCCAAATTTAAAGGTACTGTGTGTAAAAAAAAAAGACAACAGGGAAGATGGGCATAGAAATAAAAAAAAAAAAAAATTACTTCAAATGCTAAGCACAGTTGTGAATAGATGGTGGCCAAAATTCTTCCAGTCATAACATGTTTTCATCTGTGAGTGGATACCAGTGGCCTCAGGTGCAGCGATGAATGCACTACAGGTGACTACTTTAACATTATGTACATGTGTACTGTCTTCCTCTATTTGCCTTTTAAGATTTTGCTTAACCCTGACGATGCTCTAGCACAGGGGTGCCCAAAGTCGGTCCTCAAGGGCCGCTGTCCTTCAGGTTTTCAATGTTTCCTGCTTCAACACACCTGACTCAAATGAAATAGATCCAACAGCCTATTAAGTTTTGCACAATGACTCAGATATTTGAGTCAGGTGGCTTTGGAGCAGGGACACATCAAAAACCTGCAAGATCGTGGCCCTTGAGGACCGGAGCTGGGCACCCCTGCTCTAGCACCTATCAAACAAAGCCACTTCTGCAGTTTAAGAGATCAGACAGAGCTGTTTGTAAAAATATCGGTACAAATATGGCAGCTGCCATGTGTGTGAATCCATGCCAAGTAGATATAAATGGCTCATTCTAAAAAAAAAAAAAAAAAAAAAAAAAAAAAACACATTTATTTTAGTTAAGTTATTAGATACCATTAGAAACACAGTTTTTAATGATGTATTTTTTTTTTTCTCATTGACCTTTAATTTTGTTATATGCTGCACCTTTAAGCTCCATCGTTGATTATCATTTAGTTCAAAGACACAGTCCTGCTTTGTTTTCTCTGGATAACATCTAAAAGAATTTGTTCTTGCATATGTTAATATGTACTTAACAAAACCACTTGCATATGTTAATATGTACTTAACAAGAAGCTGCATGAATCCTGACCTTTAGATGTGCGTAATTTTGCTTTAGGGAGATCAGGTTTATATGCTGTCTCTTCTGGTTTCCCCCTTTTTTCTAAATCTGCTTTCTCATTCTTCATATTTTAAGGTGAAGCCATGGGTATAGCCTTTCCTATCATCATCACAGTGTATCCACGAAATGATGGCGTTCTCTCCCGACGTTTGGCAGTAGCCATCCGTATTCCCAACACCTATCAGATAAGCCCTCCAACTCCCACAGACAGTGCCATCAGGATTGAAGATCGGCCTGGCATGACCGTCTATGCTCTGTAAGCATCATCAAGAGTTTGTTAAAGCCACTGTTTTCTGTACAGTGCATTTATATATATATATATATATATATATATATATATATATATATATATATATCCCCAGAGGAACGAACCTATGACTATTAATACCCAAGAACAGGGTATGTAATAGTCTGAAAGCGCCCATTAAAATGGGCGACTCGTGTTGGCTAATTTGGTGAAGGAAGGTTAAAAAAAAAAAAAAATAGTAATGTCCTCGCATGTGCATGCAGGGTCTCAGGAGGATGAATTAAAAATCTTCTGTTTGGAGAAGGGACCAGGCTCCATTGCATCTAACATAAAAAAGATTTATGATTTTTTTTTTTAAATTACACATATGAAACACAGTGGTGGTAGCATCATGGTTTGGAGCTCTTTTGCTGTGTCATAGCCATGAGCGTTTGTCATTATTGATGAAAGAATTCAGGAAGTTAAAAGTCAGGATAGGTGAACCACAAACTGTAGAGAAATTGCTTTACTCATCCAACGTCATTAATATTTTTTCCCCTATCAGACTCTCAATTCAAAAACCATCAGCTTCTTTCAGAAAATATTTAATCAGCAGACTTTTCCTGCAAGTCTTTACTGTATCATTAGCTGGACTTTGTTTCTTCTGATTGTTGTGCTGAGTTTTTTTAATATTATTCCATCATGTCATAAATATTCTACTTAAAAATGTTTTAGAACACAGCTTTCAATGATCACTCTCCAGATCCACCTTCTTGTTCAAATGTGGTTACTTCTAGCTTTAGAAAGACAACGATTTCGACAGTTAGGGATGTCAAACTCCTGTCCATAAGAGCCACTGTCCTGCGGGTTTTAGATGTTTCCCTGCTGCAGCACATGCGATACATATCAAATGGATCCAACAACTTGTGGTCAAGCTCGGTACGATGACCCATTAAATCAAATGTGTTTTAGCAGAGAGACATCTAAAACCTACATATGCTTAAAAAAAAAAAAAGAGTCACACACTTGTCCCTGACGTTGATCATCATGGATATTGATCTGGAACTTAATAAATTCCCTTGTCTTTGATTTTTTTATAGTCAGTTTGGTGGCTTCGCAGGGGAAAGCGAGTACCGAGCAGAGGCCTTGCGTCTGACGCGCACTCTGGGTGAGACGGCTCCATTTCAGCGCAAGCAGTACTTCTGTTGTAGTTACGACCCACCGCTCAAGCCTTACGGACGCAGAAATGAGGTGTGGTTTCTACAGGAAGAGCCGTAGGAGCCCTTCACTTACACATGGCACAATCATTTCTTTATTAAACCATAATTACCTGGTTATCACTTATAGTTGTTGGAAAAACTGAAATCGGGTGTGACAGAAGCAGAAAATTTCAAATTTGAGATAAACTGAGTAACCAACCGGTTTAATAGTTTTTATAGTAGTTTTTATTGCAGATGCCGTTTCCTGTTCAGAATTTACATTTGCAATGATTGCTCAATTAAACAGCAGTTGACGGGAGGGAAATACATAAATTTCAATTAAACTGGTACGCTTCTGAAATTTTACTACTGACATGAAAGTTTGAAAAATCTTATATTTATCTAAAGTTAGTTGTAAAATCATTTATGTTAGAGATAAGTTTGTCATTAAAGATACTGAGTCCCAGTAGAGCTTCGATCTCACCGACGAAAACTTTGCACATCTTTAACCTAGTTTACAACCACAAAGAAATGTAAGAAAAAATTAACAATAGAGATCTGATTGTCAAAAAATAATCCTCCTTTTCCTAAGTAGGGAACCAGACATTAACAGGAATTGAGCCATAAAGTAGAATTAGGCTTTATGAATCAGTGTGTGGGCAGCTGTGAGTGGAACATAGCTACATCCTGGTGTTGTTATAAACTTTGTGATTAATTGTTGGTTTAGAAAACCTGTGAAAGGAGTGAATATTTTTTGTTTTAGTGTATCACAATGCCATCTTTATTAATCGTTTAAACTCTAGAAAATGTTTTATGATACTTCTGTAAAGTGGGTTTTTCTGTGAGTGAATAAAATGTTAAAGTTTGACACAATAAATATGTATTCAGTCAGTGTGATTATTTCTTTTTCTTATTTCTTTGTTTGTAAAATAGAGCTGCTGTTTTGATAACCTTGAATTAAGCTACTTTAACTCCTTTTTCCTATCTAATCCTTATCTGATTTTCATTAAATTGTGCTGCAGAAAACTTTTAAAAAGATTAAATAATTAAGCAATGCTAAGTAAGATATATGTTTAACATTAAGCAGGAAGATAGGGCTATGATCAATTAACAATGAAAATTGCTCTTTGATAAATTACTCTTTATTAGATTTCAACTCAAAGACAGAATTCTGCAAAAAGAAAGAACTGCAAAAGAGATATTAATATACAGACATTTGTTTAAATCTGGAAAACTAACCGCCCCCCTTTTCTATTCACTATATCTGACTATAGTCCATCAAACAGGTGCTAACTGGTGCACATTAAGGGGGAAGCTATTACATGGCCCGCTGGCTCCTCACCACTCTTTAATCTGGAATAAATGGTTTCAGCAGCAGGCAATACATTGACGGCCCCCACATAAATCAATGTGGCCCTGTAACCCCCCACTGGTGTAACTACTGAACAAGTAGAGTTCTGGTTTCAGCTCACCTCACCTGTAACCTTGTTATGCAAGACGTTAGCGTAGTATAACATAAACTTGTTCCATAAGAAATGTTTCCAAACTCTATCTTTAAATACTGTGCCTCTGTTTTTTTATAACCAAACATAATATATGGAAAAATTAAATGAACACACACTGTTAAGTTATAATGGAACCGAGTATGGGATCACACTTGTGATGGATGAAGAAGACTTGTTTACAGTTATTATCTTCCTTGTATAACTAAACAGTTTTCAAACTTGTTCTGTATATGAACAAAAACTCAATATAAAGTCACAAAGACATCAAATTTGTAGTTATACTAGGAGGGAAAATAGGAGGAATATCAATTGTTAGTAAGTACAAGAAGTGCAATCGATAAATTGCTTCAAAATGGTAATAAATTTGTCTTTAAAAATAAAAGGAAAACATACATTCTCCACACTGTCTCCTTTACATTTCTCCTAAGTGTTAAAGATTAGTCAGAATGAACTTCATCCCACTTATAAGACTATTATTTAATAATGAATAGATTCAGAAAAGTAAGCAAGATGAAAACAGGATTTAAAAAGGTACAATTGTTATAAGATGTTCCAGTCCCCAAAATATCACTGATTGTATGGTCAGATCTCATTAACATATCTGAGTCCTCTGTTATTTGCCTTTTCTTTTCACAATTCTACAAACTGACTAAGTATCCATCAATATTACTCCTTTCTTTAGAAAACAGAGAAAATGAGGAGTGTTAGTGAAGTGATGATGCCTGAGTCTCAGTTATTCTTCTTGTCAGGAGAGTTTGGATAAGGTGCATATGGTGGAGGCCGCTCCTGGAAGAGGATGCAAATTACAAACATTCTAAGTGTTTTCAGAAGAACTTGTTTCACAAGAAACAAAGAAGAAAGAAAAGTAAACTCACCATGGGCATGTAGACATTGTGTGGATTGCTTGGATTATAATACGCACTGCCTGCTGCTTCAGCCGCCTTTGAGTTACCTGTGCATAAAATGAGACATGACAAAGACAGAAGATTAAAACAGACAGTAATGAGTGTAGAACATATTTAGGCACAGATGCCGCAGCTCACAATATTGTGAAGAGAGCTGAGGCAAGGAGCACAGTGTTAGTCATATGAAGCTGAAGTGACAGTTCCAGGAATCCTCGGGTAAAAAGAAAAAAAAAAAAGAAAAATACAACAACTTGCACTCCCTGAGGAGTAAGAGAGAGAAATGTTCAACTCAAAATAGAGACATGCCAAACTAGAACAATCTACTCTGCAGTGTGTTTTTCACAGAAATCTAAGACTATTGGAGGATTGCTTCTAAATTGTAAATTTATTCCACTGTTTATTGATTTCTGGGATATTACTTTTTTTTTTGGGGGGGGGGGGCAGCATGCTTCCAAGTGATTCATTTTGAAAAAGATGGATCCCATCTGACAGGTGCAGTGATGCAGACATACAGAGAGTGAGAGGAATCAAGAAGACAACGGCAAACAGACCTGGAGGAGGTGGCGGTGCAGTCCAGTTCTGAGAGGGTGGAACCCAATTTTGGGGTGGCCCCGGGTAAGGGGGAGGTGGAGCCATGTAGTCAAAAGCAGCTGGGTACATTCCTGGAATACAAGATGGGGACAGGAAGAATAAATGGTGATGTGATTTTAAGACTGTGATAGATTAAATGTGTGAACAATTAGGCACATAAATACATAATACTACTACTACTACTACTACTACTACTACTACTACTACTAATAATAATAATAATAATAATAATAATAATAATAATAAAGAAATGGAGAGATATAGCATTTCTATTATAAAATTGAGTGTACATACCTGCATTACATTTCTGGAATGTGAAAGACCCACACACAAAAAAAGAAACTAATCTACATTTAAACACTGGGCCATGAGACTACAAGTCTCTTTTAGTGAGTTCCAGTTGCTGTTTGACCAGTCTGAAGAACTACATTTATTTTTCCATGGTCCCTGGGTGGAATCTGACATGCAGTTAATGTTTTAAATATGTACCTGCAGCGGCTGTTGGATAAGGGTAGCCCATACTGCCAGCAACCGGAGGAGGGCCCTGGTAGTATCCATTCTGCTGTGGAGGGGGTGGGTAAGGGTAGCCATTATGGGCAGGTGGAGGTGGACCAAAGCCATTCATCACGCCAGGTGAAGGGTAACCATAGGAGGGCGCACCGTTCTGAACTGGAGCAGCACGAGAGGCTGGAACACAGGGAAATATATTCTTAGAGAAGTTTAGTCAGGAATGTCTTAAGTACAGTAAATTATAATGAAGGATTTATGCACTTAATTTTTTGCCCCCAAAGAGGTAGTTAATATCTACTGATGTCAAATGTGGAATACAATTTTTAAGAACACTGGCATACAAACCATTTGTGGCCAGTTTGAAGAGGTGCTGCCCCACCTCGATGGCTCCTCCGCTGGTAAATGACATCTTGAAATGTGCCTGGCCCTCCCACCCACCTGATAAAATTAAAGAAAGAAAATAATTACTGTGGTAATGTTAAATATAGTATTATTGAAATTTAGAAAGATAATGATCCAAATTTCAATACAAATTCAGCTAAGCAACATGAACAGAAGGCCACCTACCACCTGGCTCAGCAGACACTGTGCCTTTTATGTAATTGGCTGCAAAGACTGGCTGCTCAATGCTGCAGCCTTTCATCAAATAATAGGGGAACATGGCTGAACCCAGGGAATCCTTGTTATTGCTGGATACAAACACCAACTAAAGCCAGTAAATGAGGGAAGACATTGAAAATAAAGCAGTTAAAAAAGGGATTATGAGCGGAAGAGATGCTAACTTTTCCATTTCAGATGACAGAATTACAAGCATGACAAATGTATTTAATATAATTTAGTCTGTACCCTGTATGGTGTAAGGTAAATGTTGCCCTTCTTGGTCCCCTTCAGAAGATCTGTCTTGCAAGTGACATCGCTAAATGACAGCTCCACATTCTTGCATTCCCTTAGGACACTGAGAAAAGAAGCAGGTGAAAATACATAACTCTATTACAGCTCTGATTACATTAATGTGGTACAGAATATTTAAAAAACATAAATACCGTGTTACGCTATGTGTAGTTAATCCACTTTGCATGGTATGAATATGTGTCAACATGATGTCAACATCAACAGAAAGTAGCCATCACTTCCTGTTTTCACAGTCGGCTAACGAAACAACTTAGCTACTCTAACAAAACCAGGACTAAATGTAAGTGAAAAGTAAGATGACATCAATAAAAACAGAATTTATACTGAATTTTGAAGATTAAATTATCCTAAAATACAAGTTAAACGTATATTACAAAAATGTCAACAACGAAAGTGATGAGTAAGCTATGCTAATGTTTTCCAGGCCAGCTAGCGGTTGACTACGCACTGTAAGTAAACAAGCCAAACGGAAAAACGGAAAAGCTGGGTGTGTGATTAAATTAGCCTCACAAAAGCGATATAATGCTTACCTTTCGCCATTATTTATCAAAACTCCGCCGTTCTGCGAATGATTTCGATTTAAAGCCATGTTCGGGAGATGTCTGGAACTCCCTGATGCCTGTTAATGCTAAAGTCTGTCAGCCGGAGATGTCCAGAAACAACGTAAGAGTTACGTCACGACAACCCGTGATCTACTGACTCTCTCTCTCTCTCTCTCTCTCTCTCTCTCTCTCTCTCTCTCTCATATAATATATATCACTAAATCTAGCAAGAAAACAAAGAAATGTAAGTGTTATGTGCTTACTATCAGCGACATGCTATTGAATAACTATTGGAGATGGATCTTTCAAAACTTTTATGAAGGAATTAGTTTTTTGCATCCCCTAAGGGAATGCAAACAAATATACTACAGCAACTAGACTGTAATGATTCCGTAAGTGTCTCTAATCTGCATTTTCGCAGGTGCAGACTGTTAAAGCAATTAAGACAACATTTCCGGGGAAAAAAATTAAATAAACAAATGTAAGCGTCTTACCCTCTAAGTGCCCCTCTCTCTCTCTCTCTCTCTCTCTCTCTCTCTCTCTCTCTCTCTCTCTCTCTCTCTCTCTCTCTATATATATATATATATATATATATATATATATATATATATATATATATATATATATATATATATATGCATATATGCCTTGAATTAATATAGGTTTCTATAATACTTGTGTTGCTGGTTGGATACGAGCAACATTAACGGAGGAAAAGAGACGGCAAGGCTTTTGAATTACGCAATGGATTCATTTATGACTCCCTTAGGATATTTATTATTTAAACGTTGACCCTTTAATTAATTTCCAACTTATTCTTTCCAACATTTAAAATGAGCTTCAGGTACAGGTGGATACCATTGAGCCAGTTTAACATTTTCACAACATGAACTACTACAAGCGCGAATGTGAGGTCGCGCGCCTGAAGAAGCAGCAAGCTTCAAACCTATTAACGCTAATTAAAATGAGGCACGTGACCTGTTTCTTGGTTCATAGAAAGGACTCGTCATTTTAGGGTCAAAAATCCCAAATTTTCAAAACTATAACACGATGGCTTACCATACTGTAAAAATGAGTTTGATTTCCTTATTGTTTATTTTCGTGATGCACCGCTGTGGCTCTGCTTCCTCCATCCAGAGGAAGAAAATACCTGAGCATAGGACACATCTCGCCGTACCAACTGTCACCTGCTCTGCCCGTGGGATAAGCGCTGTGTTCGACCATCTGGTCAAAAACAACGTCCATGTTAAAGGTAAGATTGTCTCTGTTGCTGGAAGTTATTTCTAGTCCCTTAGCCTCCCACAGCAGTGTGTGTTTTGTGTCCTAGACCTCTCAGGTGCAGCAGTTCCTGCGTCTATTAATGAGCGGTCCTGTGGTGTTAGAATGAGAAGAGAGAAGAACTTGAGCTTGTTGTTTTTCAGCAGATATGACAGCTGCTATGCTCGTGTTGAAGTAAGGATGTGTTAATTTCACACAAGAAGAAAATAAACTGTAAAATGCATCTGAGAAATAAGATAAATGTGTCATTGGAACAAGGCAGTCTGCAATCATGAAGTTAGTTTTTTGTTGTTGGTGTGTGTGTGTGTGTGTGTGTGTGTGTGTGTGTGTGTGTGTGTGTGTGTGTGTGTGGTTTTAAACCAGTCTGCATAACAGTGTTTATAAGGTGCATGCAAATAAAGAAAAAGTAGTGCTTTCAACTTCATCATGTTCACATTAACAAGAGATTTTGCTTTTTAGGGCAGCAAAGTGGTCATCCCTCTGCTGGTTCAGCTCACAGGAGACACTCGGTGGATCAGGGTGAATATCAGCTGCCCCCTGATAAAGAGAGGCAGTGGGAAGATCCCACCATGTGAGTAAAAACATCTCATTGGCACATTTATGTTTCTTGTCTCTGAAATCAGTGGGTATTTTTTCACTCAAAGATCAGGCGCACTTGTCTTTGGTAAACAGTTCAGAATAATTTCTCTTCACACAAATATAGCCATGGGTTATCACTGGCAATTAACTATGCCAAAAAGGCTTTAGTACCACTATTGAGCCAAGTTACTAAAATATTTTTTTTCAGCATTTCCTGGAGACTGTCATGCCGAAAAATCTCTACGAGTAGACTGTGGCCAACAAAGCATTTCTAGCGATGCCTGCAACAAATTGGGATGCTGCTACGATGCTCATGTTTCAAGCTGCTACTACAAACTCAATGGTAGGCTTAGCATTCATACTGTATGGGTGTCATTAAATAGTAAAACATCCTTTCCAACTTCCTTGCCCAACAAGCTGCATTTTTCTGTCTTGTCATTTGGTCCAGCCTGCTCTCTGGATGGACACTTTGTGTTCACAGTAAAGACTACAGACACACACCCACCTATTGATCCCAGCAGCCTTGTAATCAAGGATCAGCCTCAATGTTTGCCTGTAGTCACAACCCCACACACTGCAGTCTTCAAGATAGGGGTCATGGACTGTGGTGCAAAGATGAAGGTAACATGATCAAATCTGGTGTTTAATGGCCAGGGTTGCATTTTAGGAAAACAAATTAAACTCATATACAGCATAAACTCTGACTTTTGTGGCTGAATCCTTTGCCCGCCTTTTAGAAAGATGGAGATCTGGTGATCTATGAGGTGGAAGTGGAGGAGATACGCATGAAAAGTAAAAACAGACGTTCACCATTTAGGTTTGTTTTTTACATTTATTGCCAACAGGAGCTTTCACAGAGTGGTTACATATTTATGCTATGATACTGTTGGTATGAAATTAAATATGGTTTTTTAGTCTCCAGGTCCAATGTGAATATGAAGAATCAGATTTACAGCGTGCACAAAACTTGCGATCCTTTTATACAATGACCAATCCACCACCTGTGATAGCACAAGGAACAATTGAGGTGCAGATGAGAATAGCCACAGGTACTAAAACCTATTTTTACAGTCTGTAATCACGAAGTCCTGTAACTGATCTATTACTATTTTTTCCCTTTTTAGATGACTCCTTTACTTCCTTTATTCCTGAGGACCAACTTCCGCTCACCTCACCGCTACGTAAAGCTGTGAATGTGGAAATTTCCATCGTGCAGCCATCCCTGGATCCTACACTTTCCATACGTGTACGAGACTGCTTCGCCTATCCTGCATCTAAAAACTCTGTGTGGACACTTCTCCATGATGGGTGAGGCAACATAAAAGTCCAAAAAAAAAGGAATGCAAGCAGCATGTCTCCTCTTCTATATTCCCGAACAGATGCCCCAACCCTCTGGATAATATGAGAAGTTCTGTACCTGTAGACAGCCAAGGGAAAACTGCTACACACTCCCAAGTTAGGAGGTTTAACGTAAAGACTTTTGCCTTCTTGGACCCTGATACGGGCCATCCAAGTGTAGAAGAAGTAAGGTTATAATGCAGACATATTTCAATATTACAGGTGTATTTGTACAAACATGGCTACATGTCATTTTATCTCTTAGATGTACTTCTACTGTTGGGTGGAGATCTGCACACATGATATTGACTGTGCACAGCGTTGCACCATCATCTGTGAGTAACTCATAGTATGATGCACAGAAGACCCTGTAATTTATATCTAATTTTTTTTTTTTTTTTCTTCTCATCTGTCCCTTCTCGTTCCACAGCATCTGAGGATGACAGACGGAGAAGACGAGCCATACCCGAGTCCCATCAGGTGCAGCTGGTCTCCTCAGGGCCAATCTTGCAGAATTACACTTAATTGGTTGACAGTCAGTATGAGAAACAAAATGCAAGTAAATCCTGTAGGACACAAAGCTACAACCTTCATGTAAATGACCCATGGCAGTTCTTTTGTGGTAATGCTACTGTTCCTATCCTTCCCAGTGTTTCAGGTGATAGTGTATGTGTTCTCTCTGGTGTTGCCCTGCTGTTAATCCTGCCATTGGTCATATGGATAAGCTTCAGAAGGTGTTAGAGTACCAAAGGGCAGTAAATTTGTGAAGTACAAGTTAACAGTGAGCAAACTTAATAAATCAGTCACTTGTAATGTGCCTTTTTTTGTATTCATTTGTACTGCCTCTAAATGTTATGACTTGAATATTAAAGTTCATGACCGTACTATAAATAAAAACAGACCCGTATGGTGTGTGGAAAGGTGGCCAAAAGAAAGTCTGTTTATATTAACATGGAAGTGCAGCTTAGGTCAGCAAAGCTGCACCTGAACAAATCAAAGATGTCTGGGGGAAAAATGGCTTTGCAGTCAATATGCTGACCATAACCTTCTCTGTTAAAGTATTCTGGAGTCAAATGTGAGGCCATCTGTCTGCAAGCTAAAGCTAGGCTGAAACTGAGTCATGACAAGGAAATAATCACAAACACAGCAGCAAATAGAGCCAAGGTGTTGCAATGGCCAAAAGTCCAGACCTCAACCTGACTAAAATGTAGTGGCAAGACCTTGAGAAATTTAGCTTAAAAGCCAACAAACCTGAAGCAACATCCTAAAAAAAAAGAAGAAAAAGACAATTACGCTAAACCTTTTTTTTCCTCTTTTACTCAAGATGCATACTAATGTTCTGTAGAGGATGTGAGGTGGCTTATTTTTGTTTGAAGCTTTTGGTTTTATTACTCATGAAAAATCTGTTTTTGTTTTATTTTTTGCTGTCTTTTAAAATGTGATCACATCAGAGCTTGCATACACCACTGCTGGGTCTAAGTTGATTGATGGACCCGTCCTATTTAACCCACAGAAAAAGGCATCCATCATGACCTCCACCGGCCTCCACCAAGGGATAAATACAAACTATAAATTTGGATTTTTTAAGACCTCTTTAATGTATCTGGCTTCTTTTGATCTTTACTCAACTCAGGCTCTTGAAAAAGGTGTCATTTAAGGAAATTGTTTAAGTTTTTGAATTGTATTGCAGTCATTAAATTAAAAATTAGCACAAAGTACATTTTAAAAAATCTTGTTGGAAAGAGGGTGCAAAATTGTGATCTTAAAATCCAAATCTGTGAATATTGCCTTGCCTAAATGAATGCCATTTTCTTTTTTTCCAGTTTGTTTAAATTTTCCCCATCTTTTTTTCAAGCAAACCAAAATTATTCAATTATCAGTTTCTTGTGCTGTACTGGCATTTTAATAATCAGGAAAACACATCAATCAAAATGATAGTTTATTCACAATAACAAAAAGGTTCAGGGATATGATGTAACTAAAACAAAAGCATTGACATGAGGAAGAAAGAGATTTTGGGTAATAGACTCAGTAAGGTCTGAACTTTCTCTGTGCCCTCAGTAGAGCTATTCTCTGTTTATCCTCCTCAAACTTTTTCCTCAGCTGCGCAATATCTGGAAATAAAAAGAAAAAAATGCTTAAAAATAACAAAACCAAACATTCTTTTATACTAAATGTGCTACCAGTTTAGTAATATCCACATAAGAGTAACTTACGTTCTTTCTGTGTGTTCCTGTGCTGCCAGGTGTAGAAGTTCATGAGCTCCTTCCTCTTCGTCTTCTTCTTCTCCCTCTGTAAAGTCTTCTGGTTGGCGGCCTCACTGTGAGGTCGAGCTTTGGCACCCTTGTGACCTCTTGTGACTTTTACCCAGCCCTCTTCTTCCTCCTCCTGCTGCTCGGCCTCCTGCTTCTGCCGCTCCGCTTCCTGTGAGAAAGAAAACAAACCCAGATTTAAGTCAGATGAACTCGATGGGTGTGCGATTCTAGAGGATGAGCAGCAGAATTCTCACCTCTTCTTTAAACTTGTCGTAGTTCTGCATAAAAGAGTCGACTATTTCTTGCAGCTTTTCCGGGTGGATGAAGGACTCCGTGTACTGCTGGATCCATTCTGCCATGGGTAAAATAGCCAAACATCATGCATGTGTCATACAACTGATATGTTGGTTGTTTGAAAGTCTGGCCAAAAGGTGTTGGCTCTAGTCTAATTACAGAAGGGTAACTCACTTTGTACTCCTGTCGTAACTGGACGCTGCTCCGTGCAGACCACCAAAGGAACATCATGTGGGTGAGATTTAACTACCGACAAACTAGAGGATTTTTCGAATGTAATGTAGCCCACTTTGAAACCCTTGCAGAGATAGAGACAACAGAACTTAACAGTCTGGAATATACTAGAATTAAGAGAGAAAGAGGAAAAATGTGCAGGTAGGTAAACCTGTTTTTCAGCTGGTCTGAAGATCTTGGACACTTTGGGTCCTGATTCCTGAAAGGAACCCGGGTGGTCTCTCAACTCAACTGATTCAGTTACGCCGAACTGGGAGAATAAACTTTTGACAACACCCTGAAACACATGTAGCAACAAGAACGGTTTTGTGTTTGTAGATTATCTGTCAAACATAAAATTACACACCACTTGGTTTTTGCTATGTTGATGGGAATTGAAAGCAAACCTCAGAACAGTATGGTGGGATGTTTAGTACAAATAAAGTTCGGTCCAGTGGTCTGCGAGCACTCTTTTCTTCACGCACTTTGTGTTCCTTAACATACAGAGAGTGCCGCGCGCCGCTGTCGGAACTAAACTTTAAGGAGAGAACTGTGAAGACAAACAGATGGGAAATCAACACATCGCTTACAGCGATCACTACGTTGTCCCTGAAACCTCTATACCGAGTCAAACATCGAGAATATGTCCCAAAATAAGCAAACACATAATCTAAAAGAATTTAAAAGTTGGATATTATGTATTATATAAATCAAAACGACGAATACCCGTAAATCCCCCAGGAATGATGCAGGGATGGCTATGGGCATGTTTCTTCTTGGACGGCGCCATCTTGGATTGACCTTTCAACCGGAAGTACAACTATAAAACTATTTTTGTTTTGAAATATATAATATTTCAAGTTGTGGTTGTCACTTTAAATATAAAAGCAAACCTAACATATGTTTAGTGAAATTAATCGCAGTATGTATAAATATATATTTATAAAAACGTTATGCATACTCCACAAGGTGGCAGTGATGAACAAATTAACAAAATGCCAACCGTGTAAAACATAAAAAAATTCTTGAAGTAGGCCAACTAATGCCCCTTATGTTTTAAATAAAACTCAAATTTTGTGAATTTCGAGTCATTAATTTTGGTGTATGTCATAATTATATTGAATTTTTTTTTCTTTTGTAATTATGCCGTACATTGTTACTCATAGCATATGGTCTTCAGAAACATGCATTTCTTAATTGCTTTATCTATACAATATGAATGTTTAGATGAAATCATTCAGCATCCTATAAACATTAAGAAACAAACAAAAAAGCCTAAAACAATGTACAAAGCTAGATATTTAATGGCCACATTTCAGACAGACCTAACAATTTCCAACTCCTCTTGACTGACAAACCAAGAAAGCAACTGGAAGTATTTTACAGGTCAACTTCAACTGAGTGAAATATACTACGATGAAAGATGCACATTCTGCACCAAAACTAGAAAACCATGTAAAACCATTGATAAACAGCACTGGATTCCAAAAGAAGTGTAAAAGCAATGAAACACCATTGTACTGTAGTTTTGTTCTTGTTCTGGTATTACAGAAACTATCAGTTATTTCTACAAGTCAGATATAGTGTTGGATTAAACTTAGGACATAATATGGGGAAAATTTGCTGAAGGAAACTAAACAATCCTGTCCAATCAGATACATATGATCGTGACAGAAGAGCTGATAATATTACTAAATAAACCTTTTTAGAGATGTGGCTTTAAATGCTAGCAATCTCAAAAGAATGACAATGACTGTTAGTTGTCAATTAAGTTAGCAGTATTTTTTAAAGCCCATTTTCTTGTTTTTTTTTGTTTGTTTATTTTATTTTTTTTATGTGGCTATAACTTCAATGTAAAAACCACCAAATTGGAAAAAACAAAAACAAAACCTCCTCCAAACCATCACTAAACTTAAAACATCACACAGTACTTCTTCAACTGGTCCGTTTAAGAAATTAACAGGTGACATTTGATACCACAAAGCCAACACATTGATGAATTCGCATGTATAAATTTCACATTTCCCATACTCATTTCTATGAAATGTGTAAAAATCAGTTTCATGAAAGAACGGGGGGGCTGCCTGCCATCAGTGTGAAATCCACAGTAGATAAGTGAACACTGACAATGCAGTAACGCAAACAGTGTATTCATTTTATACATGAGTTATATCTTGATGCGGAAGGCAGTGGTCTGTGAGCTGGGGGGCTCTGTGGTGGAGGTGGACTGTGCAGTGGACTTGAACAGAGCTTTGAGAATGGTCTGGGGGTCCACTTCTGGTGTGGGCTGAGAAGAGGCCCGCTGACCAGGGGCTCGAGACAAGGAGGGGGGCAGACCATCTTTCTTGGCGCTGCTGCCTGTGCCTGGAGTGTCACTCAGTCTCCTGTTGGAGGTAGTCACAATTCTTAAAAACCACAGAAGAACAATTAACATGTCCGACATCTTTATTCAATGTGATCCAGAACAACTCTTTTGTCTTTTAAGTGATAGCTGCAAAAGAACTACACTACTGCACTCTAATGGATAATAAACTAAACTATGTGTAGCTTAATGTAACTACAATTCTGGTTTAATTACATACTATTTGAATAGACATAATGTCACTAATAAATAGTGGGTATAAGCTGTAGAGCTTCAGCTACAGGCAAATTCCAGCTCATAAAAATATGCAGAGTAACTGCCAATGAACACATCAGATAACACATTATTATAAATAAATTAAGCCACTTACAGTAAAATAGGCTGATCAGAAGTGATGACATTTCCCTGAATGTGAAGGTTACACTTCATGGGTTGACCTGGGAGTGGGAAAGAAAAACAGTAAAGCTTAATTTATATACAACTTAAACATAAAAACACAAACAGCAACTTATTTAACCAGAAAACATTTTCTTGCTACAGCAATCGTTAGTCTCAGTGCAAAACAGAACTTAGTCCAAAAACCCTAAAAACAACTTGATGTCTGCATCTTTGCCAATGGCACTTACCGTCCAAACAGCGATTGTTGTACTTCCTGTATGCACTCACAGCATCCTCTTTACGGACAAACACCACCTCAGCAACGCCCACCTTTACCAGCCGCGCTCGCTTCAAGGCACCACACACACAAAACAGCTCCTGTGAACCATCAGGCAACAAAATGAGTTATTGTGGAACCACAAATCTGAGCACCTCATTAGATACAAGAAAGGGTTGGAGGCAAACAGTTACTCACCACTATGTCTTCCTCAGTAACTCTGGGATGCAAATTGTTCACTGTTATTTTAGTTCCTTCCAATGGGCTGAAAGCAGGCTAGACAGGAAAAAAAGAAGATACCACCCGATTAGCAAGACAATGACATCGACATGGTTGATGTAATTGTTCTGCTCAAGATTAACATAACATCTTAACCTAACAATCAAGCTTTTACTATTAAACTATTTAAAAAGGTCCCCCTTTTTTTTGGGAAAATTTTAATAACTTTGATTTGATATGAACTAAATACAGTTAAAAGACAAAGAGACTTTATTGTCATTGTCAAACTACGACAAAATTTAGTTGGTCAGTCATTGTCGCAGCAAAAAGTAAAAATATACAACTAAATGTCTGATACATATGACAAAAAAGCCTGACAAAAAGCTAGCTTACTTTGGGTTTCACTGAAACACACACAATAAAAATCAAATCAACCTCAATAAAAGTATGAGTTTATTTTTCACTGTTAAAATAACTTATTTTGTTCTTAAATCAGGTGCCACTTAAAAAAAAAAAAACAACTATTCTAACTTGATAAATGCTTCTGTTTTTGATCTTCCGATGCCAGGATCAGTGTTTCTACGCATAGTCCAGGAGAAGTGAGAACTAGTTAGTTTTAGTCCAGCCAGTATTTACTCCACAAGAAGCTGTGTTCGCGATGGGGGCGAGAATTACTGCAGGGGGTTCTAAGTCTTCATGTGCAATGAACAGCTGAGACGCTTAATTCATATTAAACATGAAACTGTCCGTGGCAGGGCGGGGTTGTGCATGTGGCGGTGTCTGTGTCTTTAAAAGGCAAATATGATGTATTTATTGTCATACTTTGGTAGCAACTCGATCAAGTCTCATAAAAAGACTAGTAGGGAGAGAAAAGTGAAGAGGCAGGTCAACAGGGAAGCTGTGGACGACCTTCTGTACAGAGAAACTAGAGCTCTTCAGAATCAGATGTACTTTATTAATCCCTGACTGGGAAATTTCAGTGTGACAGCTACATTATAAAATGACAGAAAATTAAACTGTAAAATGCAAAAATATTATATACATGACATGCAAAAAGATATATTTTCTATTTTTGACCTGGATAATAGAAAAAAAAAAAAAAAAAAAAAAAAATCCTAGAGGAAACCCTGCAACGCATTAAAAATAACAGACTAATGCAGATGAATAAAACAGGTTGAGGCAGCGATTAAGAAGAATGGAGGTAAAATGAGTGTTTGTGGAAGAGGAGTCTGGTTCCTGTGATCAACAATGTCCAAGCATGAGGCTTAAGAAATGTATCCTATGGATAAAAAAAAAACTGCCTATAGATAATTGCCATTCTAATAAACACTGAACAACCTTGAAACTTTTTAGATTTGTTCTTGCAGACATAAAAACTAAATTTGAGGCTTTTATCTTGTTTCAGCAAGCAGCAGTCTGTTAGGAAAGCTAATTTTGAGCTGGTCAGACATTTATATTTGGTCAATCTGACTTAAAGCTTCAGATATGGTTGAGTTTTTTTTTTTAATGCCTCAGAGTTAACAAAACTCAAAGACAATATTAAAACATTTTGACCACATGGGGCCTTTAACAACTACAAAAAACACTATCTGGTGATGATTATGGAAAGGTGAGCTCACTATTATAGAAACATTGTGGACCGATAAGATTACTGGTGACCAACTTTCCGTTTTTTATTTGTTTTTATTTTTTTATATGAAGGCAAAATTACAGACTATCTTTGTATTCACAGATTTAGAGAAGCTACAGGTGGTGAAGGTGAGTCTCCTAACTGGAGTGATTACCTGCGGTGGAGTGGGAGTTGACGTGCTGGTTTCTGCTGTGCTTTGTTGAAGAGTCCTGGAGACCGGCTGTAATTCTGCAGCTGAAGAGCGAGCGGCACTCATGCTGGTGTTAGGCCGAGTGGGAGCCACAGGGACAGGAGGACGTGGAGCTGTGTAAGCATCGTTTTTAACCACCTTGGTGATTGGGGCTGACATAGAGAATGTAGATCCCACTGTACCAGACTGCAAGAAATAAATGTAGACAAAGTTAGAAATACTTAAAATTATGTGTTGAAGTTGTAGTGAAGAATTTTTGCTCAGTCATGAAACCATATCAAGGAACTTACCCTTGATTGTAGCATATTATTGGCAGTTGTGATCTTTATTTGTTTACTTGGGGCGCCATCAAGCTCATCTAAGACAGGCTGTGAGAAACAAAATATTATATATAATAACATGTTTAACAACCTAAACCAATACTTAATGGAAATAGTGTTTTACCATATTAAAAATACAAAGGAAAACAGCTCTACCTTTGTAGTTGCACGCATTCCACCTGGCATCCCTACTGGACGTTGCTGTAAAGAGAAGGACCGTTTAGCTTGTTGGTTTGCACTTACATGTGTAGACTATAGCACTGTAACACAAAGGAGCTCTTCAATCTCACCTGAATGGTCTTGGTTATTTTTAGAGGTGGTGCAGTAGCTGTTTGTGACGGTGTTCCTCCAATGCTTCTCTTTAGGCTAAGCCTATCTCGAGCATCCATTATTCTGATATTATTGCTCACTTGTGGTGTTGTGCTGGCCCTTGCACCCAGTCCTTGAACATTGGTGGCAAACTGCCTAGGGTTCCCACCAGCAAGAGTGTTGCTGGTGTGTATCTGTATCTGGGGCACAAGTGTTTTGCTCTGCAGTTGGCTTGTTATTGCGGTCTTTAGTGAGATCTGTGAGGGGGAAGTTAACTGACTCTGCCCCTGTTTACGCGAGTTGATCATTTGCCGAGCATCCTGTACAGCCCCTGTTCCAGTCCTGCCACGGATTTTGAAACGGGCATCTTTCTGAACCAGTTTCTCTCTGGCATCTTTCACTTGGAAACCTGATGAGAAATAAAACAAGATTTTATGACAAATAAATAAATATCCCCAAAACATAAAACACTCATATCACCTCAACTGAAAACCATAATAACATCCTTTACCTGGTCCTCCTCCAAGTCGCTGTCTTACATCGTTACTCCCAATCTTCTGCCTGGCATCAAAGGTTTTGCCATCCCCCACTGCACCTCGTCCAAATGTGGGCCTGAGACAAAGATTAGGTTTCTACATAAACAGTTCGTCTACAACATGCTGACAATAAGACTGCTAAAGTTCACGATTTAACAACTTTCTGGAATTAAACATATTAGCTATCAAAGGTATCAGAATGGTACTTTGTTTTAAAATAATACTTTGTCACATACTTAATCACAAAGTGCAGTCGAGGACAATCCATTAGTCAATAAGCGTGTTTATTGTTTCATGGACTCAATAAACGTGTTTATTGACTCATGGATTATTACGCCCAAGGTGAAGATTTCAATTAAAGCACTGCAATAAAAAAAATATTTCATCCAGAAGTGGGAGCAGAATCCTGCTTCAACGCCAAGTGTAAATATTAGCTTTGTAGCTAGCTAAGTCGAAAGAGGAAAGCTACAAACAAAACACCAAGCAAAACAGGGTATAGCACTGCATGCGCGTTAACTCAGCCACTAAAATTCAGACACATTAAAAAATCGTGGTTGAATAATTAACCTGTATTTTCATTATTTCAAAATGAACATTCGTTTGAGTTAAGGCCTGCAGCAAATGGCTGCTACTTATCCAAGCATTGAGCTTGGAACTGCTGCAAGCTAAAATAGCCTAGCATTAGCATACGTTACCCAACTTACAACTAACAGCGCTTATTCCTTGCTATGTTTTCGAGAATTTTACTAAAAATTGCTACGTCCTTTAGAAACATTAACCAAACAATTTAGTGATCACTTAAGTACCTTTTAGCTGGAGCTTTGAGGTTAATACCGCGCCGACGTATGACTTCATCCAAAGATACGTCTGCCATTTTCTCACACACTTTCACACCGCGTCTGCGCTGGGAGATTTTGAGTATGACTAAGGGAAGCGATGGGGGCCAAACAAGACAGTTGCTGCTGTGGCACCGAATATCATATATCTTATAAGGACAATGCTTTGAATTATGGAATTCAAATAACCCAAGATTTACGACGTGACGTTTAGCATACTGAAACAGATTAACAACAATATATAATTATCTTACTATTGTTGATGAATCTGTGATTGATTGATTAATCTTGACGGTATATTAAGCGTACGTAAATACCCATGAGTCTTTGCGACAGCTAAAACAGGAAAGATTTTGAGCGAGTAACACGATGTAAGATCATTTGAAAAATTTAAAACCCCAATATATAATTTAATATTATTTCACGTATCTTTAGTTGTTGGTTATAGATATAAATAGATGAGTGAAAGTAACACATGAACAGCACCCTGATAGAAGACGCTCAGGCACTGTGTTTAGTCAGGTAATCGACAAGTGATTGGTCATGCCTTAAACTGATGAGTAAGGAAAATAACGATGCGGGGTGACGCCCGTATCCTCGTTCATCATACGAGAAGAATTTTTGAAGGGGTACAGGTCTGCCTGCTGAGGTGACTTGCCTACTTTGCGAGATGCCTCGTGGGAAAGGACCTCCCCCGAACCCTCTCTATGTAAAAGAAAAAAACATTAATGTCTGAAAACCTGTTACTAAATATAATACTAATGCGTTTCAACAGAATCACTAACCAACAGACTACAAGTACCTACCTACGAGTTTACACTTTAACTTGTAAACTATGAACAATGTTCTGATTTATCACAAATCTATTTTACAGTTTGGAATTAGAGTTAAAGTTTTTATTATTATTATTATCAGAAAGTAGGTTAGAAAAACTCAAACTCCCAGGATGCAGCTGTGCGGGAACAGCTCACTGCTGCCTCGCGTGAGAAGCGTGACCAGGAGACCGAAGGATTCGGATCCGCACTTCTGGACCAGCACTTCTAGACCGCTTATCTTTCTCCAGCAGCGTCCACTATTTCATTCGAGACCACTATGGATGCCAGTTACTTAAATGATGGTTGAAGAAATGAAGGTTTTACTGTGATAAGTTGATCTGACACTATTTACTATTTCTTGTTTGTTGTTTCTTGTTTTTCTAACTTCTCTGCAGGTTTCCCTGATTTGTGATCAGTCAATAAAACATTTCGAACTGTTTCAGTGTTTTACTTTTTTTTTTTTTTTAAACTTTTTAATCACACAACAAAATGAGAAAAAGACACTAAAGACCAGATATTTTACTGTTAGGTTTGAAGCACAGCATATGTCTGGAAACTGCAACTTGGGTGGCTGAAGGACCTGTTGCCCCAGAAATGCAGTTGCTATTTTACAATTATCCAGTAGGTGGTACTGTCGAGGGGGGAAAAGGTGCCTGGAAGTGGGGGTCTGAATCTGCAGGTCTCCGGGTCTGCAGACATACTGTTGTGCTAGCGTCAGTATCTCTGGGAGAAAGGGAAATGGCTGCAGCTCTGTCCCGAGCTCTGAAACTGCCCGGTAAGATGCACAACACGTATTCCAACGGGAGAGATTAAAGTAAAGGAAAATGTGCTAATGTGCTGGAACCATACGAGCTTTGCGTCGGTCCTATCGAGCCTCCGCTTTATAAATGCGACTGCTTTATTTCATACATCGGTTAACGGTAACCTGTTTATAAATCTGTTTATAAATAGCTCAGCATCCTTCTGCATAAGCGGCATGTTTTCTCTTCTTTATTATATTTTTATTATTATTCCCGCATACCGTTATATAAGGTAGACATCTGTATGCGTGTGTGTGCGTGTAGGCTAGCGTCAGAAGAGCATGCTTACTGTGTTGTGGTCTGCCATCGAGTACAGCTTCTAGCTAACCCAACACAAACGGACCTCATGATGGTTAAAAATGCAAAGCAAAAGGAGAAATATTATACTTTAAGCCTAGAAAATATCATTTTACTGGGTTTTTTAGATGTGCATTTCTGCGTGTGTTATTGTTAGAATAATTTACTTGTTCTTCATTCATTTATTTATAACATTTAACTGGTTAATTACATCACACGTGATGTATTTATTGAATTTCACTATCAAATAATAATAATAAAAATACATACTATTGTTATGCCTTTTAATTATTAAAAATAGTGAGTACATGATGTTAGAATATATTTACAAACAAGTAATCCGTTAACAAGTGAAGCAGCTACGTCTTTACAGATGGTCTTCGTGTGTCTGCAGGGAAGAAGGGCTCAGGGCTCGGGGAGTACGACCCTCTCACCCAAGCGGACAGTGAAGACGAGAGCGAAGAGGATGACCTCGTGCTCAACTACCCACGCAACGGCCTCGGCAGAGACAGCTCCCTGGGCGTTGGCTCCTCAAAGGTACGTGGCGGCCGATCCCGAAGGCTCGTGGGTGCCACGGATGAGGCGCTGGAGGACGAGGAGGAGGACGAGTGGACGGAGAGACTTCCCAGCAAATCCAGGCAGGGCAGAGAGGACATGAAAGGCGTGCAGCACTGGAGCCACAGGGACTCGGACAGGGAGAGGTTGGGGGAGGACAGAGGGGGTGCCGGGGCCTCGGGGTCCGCCGGGATGGGGGTTCACAGCCCTGATGCGGAAGCGAAAAGGATGAGAGTGAAGAATGCTGTCCGAAGTGCATTTTTCCTGGTGCCCGTGGTCTGTGCCACATTTCTGGTGCTTCTGTGTGCGTTCCTGATTCCCTGCCAAAAGGGTGAGCTGGAAAAGAAGCTGCAATGGGAAAGAGCACTGGGAGATGCTGGAGGTAAAGAGTTTATGTAATTAAAGGGCAATGTCACTGATGAGATTAAGCATAGTATACACGGACTGCACACACACTCATAACTAGGTAGTTTAGAGTAAACAGGGCACCCATCAAGAGCTTACCCTCCCTTGTTAATATATAATTAAAGTGAGCTCCACCAGTTATAATACTTATGTTTGGACATCATCATGCTGCACTTGATGTTTATGTGGCTCACCCTTTCGTTATCATCCACTTGACTATAATTTAGCTGGAAATGTCATATACTCATTGAAAAGAGCAACCTTACACAGATATCTGTCAAAGCTGATTTCTAAAACAAAAATTTAGGGGATTCTTTGTCTTGGTTTCTGCTAAGGTGTCACACCACCAGCACTGGCGATGTGGGATGTTGATGGTGATTCAGTGGAGGATGTCTTTCTAGGTGTGACTGCAAGGGCCAATGGCACCCATTCAGCACAAGGGAACAAAGGTAAGATTGTTGACCAGTGTAAATGCATGTGAAATTAGATATCTTTCTACCTGGTTCATTTCCAAGAAAAAGCTGTACGTGCTACACGTGACTGCTCAGTGGTACAAAGAAATGCTGTTTGTACTGTTACATAGAATGAGTCAGCTGTACACTGTAAAATCTGACTAGTTGACTTTACTTAAAAATGTTGTGCAAAATCGTTCCCTTAAAGTTTTTGTTCATTTGAATGATTGAGTACAATCAACTAGATTAGTATTAGTTTGTCAAACTTCATGAACTTGATCAATTCCATTTAGCTCTAAGTTCATTAATGATAAGATACGCTTGACAAAATGGTGGTTTAATTTTCAACACACATGACGATTTCAAGTCCATATTACTTAAAGGAATTGATGGATTCAAAATTGTTCCTGCTTTGCTCAGGAACCCGGTGTGGGCGGGGTTTCTTCAGTTGCGAGAATATGTGACGTCATTACCAGGTTGTTGGCGCTCCAGCTGCACCAACTTGGAAAAAAAGGATGCCTCCAAAACAGCCATTTTGTGAACATCTACAAATGCGTATAAAACAAGAAAAATCAGAAAGCCATTGTAAAAATGTGCACCGTGAGAACAGCAGCTAATTTTGGTGATAATGATCCATGACCCACACATACTGATGAGATTTTTCACGAACAAACTCGCTGTAACAACGTGATTATCAACAAAAACTCACTGCTGTTTACAACAGAAACTTAACAGACACAAGATTATATATTATAAAGAGTTTAAATAAAAGGAAAAATGGTGGCAGCCATCTTTAAATCTGGAATCTAGGGTCCTCTATGAAAAACAAGATCTCTTCATTATTTCCAGGAAAAATTCCCCAACGTAATAAAATCTCAGACTACAGACGTCTGTGTGACAGTGCAGCAGCTGCCTGGATAACTAGTTTTAAACAGGAATGACCAGTAACTGGAGCTCAGAACATGCTGTCTTTATACTGAAACTATAGTTGAAGGTGGATTATTGCTGACATGAGGTCAATATGGAGATTAGGGGCCTCATTTATAAAGCTGGCGTAGGTACAAAAACCGGCTTATGCCAAATATTGTCAACTTTTGGGATTTATAAAAAAAAAAAAACAACTTGGCGGGAGAATGTTCCTACCTCCACACAATCTCTGACCATGGCATATACACAAAATCTTGGAAAACAGGAAACGGTGACATGATGAGGTGGAGAGTCTGCCGCCAACATTTACCAGTCAGTAGAAGAAAATGCGAAAAGTAAAATTCGGTCATTCATTCTGAGATGCAGCAGAGTGGGACAGACTGGAGCGTCTGGAAGTGATGAAACACACAAGAGGTGGATCTCCTTTATTTATTCATTTATTCTTACACAATCTTTTTGTAATTATTGTCCCAATTTCCATCAAGACAGTCTCCATTTCCCACAACTCGTTGGCCACATTGTTAATAGCGTTGATGGTGTCGCTCTGCACCTGCAGGACTTCCTCTGAGGACACGTCTGCTGTGATGCTGCAGGTCTGGTAGTGGTGCCCTGCTTGTATGTGGGGACTCAGATCAGCAAGAACACCCAGTAACTATCAAATATACATATATTATTTAACACTAAATAAACTGCTACCAATCTCAGCTGTATCTGTACATATTTATTTTATACATTAAAACAAAAGACGACATTAGCAGCATCATTACTGCATTTAGCAGACGATTTCTCTAAAACGATTTACTGTGGGCTGTAGCATCTTACCTAAGGCCCCAACTGGAAGTTGTTCCCCTGGGGGATTCGAACTTCGATCTCCTGCATGGCAGACGGATGCTGCGCCGCCTGAGATAACCAGCCACATCTTTCGATGTCTCTGGCGTCTTTCCTTCGGACACTGTGATGACAGCATCCGCCTTTCTGACATGCATAATGCCCACGCCGTGCCCACCAATTAAACATTTGTCAACGTGGTCCATCAGGATCTCAGTCTCACCCTGAAAAAATCCCCTTTTCCCCTCCCAAGTCTTCATGGAAATAATGTGATGAATATGTTTTACAGACGTTCACCTGACCATTTATAGCCACCATGTGGGCGTGGGAAGGCGTTCCCTCACGTGCGCCCGCTTTAGAGTTGATTCTGATTTATAAGCGGATTTCCTATCTGTTTAGATAGATCTGTTTAGTACTGGTTTCCTCACACCGGGAGCTTCGGAGCTAGAGATCATCAAGGGTGACATGGGATGCTCTTTTTCTTTTTTAACATTCTATTATTCCTAAATAATTCAAAACAAGAAGATAAAAGAAAACTAAACAAGAATTTATTTTAAAATTTGACATCTTTCTGAAATCAATCTAAACTTTGTGTCATTTTAATTATTGATCAACTAAAAAAGTAAAAAAAAAATAAAAACCAAAAAGTACTGTGTAATTGCAAGTATTAAAATACAAGGTTTCACACAGTGAATTATCTCTAATTTGTTTTTAATAGAGGTGAACAGCATTGTGGGAAATCCTGCTCCCCCACCATCACTATTACTCTTAATTACACTGATTCAACTTCATATCATATAACTTAAGACTAGTATTACTAACAACTAGATTAAAATGAAGTTATATATATTTACAGTGTATAAACCTGCATGTTTTGCTGCTTTATCGAGCCATTTTTCTGTCCCAGAATACAAAGCGGTGGCCTTGTCTGCCGTCAGCGGTCGGGTGCTGTGGGAGAAGGTCATGAGGGAGTCTGTGACGTACATCCAGTGTGGACCGCCATACAGCGCCCAGGCATCACCCGTGTGCCTCCTCATCTGCAAATCCGTCCTCATGGCGGTCAGTGGCGCCACAGGTTGGAGCGAGCTCATTGTAATGAAACTGTAACTAAGCACCACAGCTAAAATTTAATCTGTTCACTTAGTCTTGTTATTTCGAATCAAATTCTGCCTAAATTCAGCCACAGCAGGAAGATCAGCTGTGTGGGATTAGAGATAGAAATGAATATGAGGATAAAGCTCTTAAATATAGGGTCTCCTTTCGCTCTCCAGGAACGAGGTTGTGGTCGGTCCTGCTTAAGAACATTGAATCTCAAGCGGTGTTACTTCCAGACCTCCAGGGCGACTCAGTCCCAGATCTGCTTGTAGCAACCCTACCTGCAGATGAGGTAAAGCTGTGCCACCCACTTCCTTTACACACACTGAGGCAAAACCTCACATATAGCCAGATTAAGTCTGTGCAGTAAGTGCTTTATCTATTTCATTCTCTACATTCTGGTGTACACGTCAGATCCTGGCATTTTGTTTTGGCATCACAGATCAGTGATCATGAGATTAGATTTCTTGGTTCCAGGCTTTTGCACTCAGTGACTGTGCATGTTTTCATTTTGCCATATTCATTGTCAGGCTTTGGATTTGTCCCTGACTCTGATCTCTGGCTTGACGGGAGCAATGCTCGGACATCCCGTGCCTTTCAACCTCACCGGACAAGGAAAGCTGATTGGTCCTTTACTGCACGAGACACAGCAAGGAGCATTTTACATCCTGTTTGGACTAGGTGAAAAGAAAAATACAAAGACCTCAAACACGGCTCTAAATAAGACAAGTCACCACACTAGCACAGATGAAGTATTTATCTACAAGCAGCAAATAGCAAAAACATAACTTGGGTTAACGTTTATCTCCTCAGGAAACGTCCAGGCCATCTCTCTACAAGACATCTACATCCGCGCTGCTTGCCCAATGCCCTTGACTCCAGCTCTTAGAAAGAAGGATCCAGTGTGGGAGGGACTCAAGAAAAGCAATTCCTCCTCCCTTATACATATTTACCGGTATGCCTCAGTGATTTGCACACAGGTCTGAGTACACTGTACAGAACTTCTTTGTTAAATACTAAGCTTTAATCAGTCTGTGCAAAAGAGACACAGTAGCAAACCCAGTGATGTTGTGTAGTTTTATTCTTCCACTGGAGAAAAAAGAGTGTTAATTGCATTCATAAACATTACAGAGAGTCAAATATTTTAAAATGTGAGCAATTAAAAGTGATAAATTAACTATGGGCTTAAAATAAGTCAATTCTGGGATAAATTCATCCTAAAACAACCCAGAAGTGTTGTATCAATAGTCAAAGAAACACCAGTGATGCTAAAATAAAGCCTGGTACACACATTATTATTATTATTATTATCAGGCTGTTTTTGTCCAGATTTTGCCTCTTCCCAACCAAGGATGGCAAAGGCGCGGTTAGCTTGAGAAGAATTTCCTATAAAATTATCATGTGGTCTGAGGTGTGTTAAGAGCGAATTCATCCCTATAATTGGCTACGAAATGGGTCATGGCTGACAATCGGAAGTATTGAACATGTTCAATATTTATGACCAAAAATCTTCATGTGTGTGAGGAAAGCCGACGACTCCTGAGTTGTGACTGTGTGGATGGTGACGTGGAACGGAACGTAGCCAATCATAGAGCGAGCTGACTGGGGAGCAAGGAAGGATATAAGTCCGTGTTCACGCCGTCTCCAGTCTGTTATTTTTTTCAGTTTCTGATTTTTCTGTTAACAATAGTCCCAAGACCACCATCATTCCCTCGTCCTGCATGTCCTCTTCCATGCTGGGTGTTGTGTTTTCAGGTTGTTGCCATGGTTCTTCTTGTTTGTTTTTTTATTAGATCTCATTTGATCACGACAGATTTGTAGCACGGAGGACTAGATTCTAGATCGGTTGCGGGACAACATCGTTATGCGTGTGCACAAAGTACGATCAAAACTGTTAAATACCTGATTTTTATATCTTCACGTTTGAGGTCTCAGACAGATAAAATATCTCATAAGATTTTAAAAAAAATCCTTGTTTGTACCAGGCCTAAGTCAAAAGCTCACCTTTGTCATCTCCTGATTTTAGAGGATCTGAGCGTGTTGAGTTCCTGCTTCCTCTTGTGACTGGTTCTGGAAAAAACCGCAACAGCCTGGATGCCGTTTCCAACGTGAACATCACCAGAAGTGACTGGGCGTTGGTATATGGTGCCAGTAAGCTATCACTGCTCAGACAGAGGGACTTACGCAAAGAGTGGACCTTCAGCTCACCTCCCATACACAGGTACAGACCTGCACATCTGTATCTGTGTCACAGCTCAATGAAATATTAGATTTCTGTTCTGTGTTTGTTCAATAAAACACTCATGGTAAAAATAAATAAATAAATAAAAACTTCACAAAGTTGCTTCAGGCCCCGAAGGTCCCACCACATCCTTTCTCTTAGGTTGAGGTCTGCATTTTGAATTACTGCAACAACTTGATTTTTCCAGTTATTCTAGCTGTGTTTGGGATCATTCTCCTCTTTCATTTCCCTGTTTCAGCCAAGCTTTTGCTGTCAGACAAATATCCTCACATTAACCCACGAAGAAGTAAACAAAGGAGTCAGTGGTCAGCTCAATGACTGCAAGGTTTCCAGGGCCTGTAGCTCCAAAACAAGCCCAAATCATCAGCCCCCCACCACCATGCTTTAGAGTTGGTATAAGGCGTTTGTTCTGATGTGCTGTTTGAATTTCACTAAACGTGCTGCAAACGTAAAACATCTTTACTTTGGCTTTCAAAGGACATTATTCTAAAAGTCTTGTGGTTTGTTCTGATGCAACTTTGTTCTGAATTTTAATATTTAACATGCATGTAGAGTCTGAGATGTTACTCTTGTCACTATTTCAATCTCTCTAGGCATTACAGTCTGATCTTAGAGTGAACTTTCTGAAATGTCCACTGCTGTGAAGATTGACAGCTATCTTAAATATTTTTCACTTGTTAAAAATATTTCTGTGTAAAATGACTCCAGATTACTTGGAAGTGTCCCTATACCCTTCCTAGATTGATGGGTAGCAACAGTTTCTTCTCTTAGATGATGGCTGATGTCTTTCCTCCTTGGCATTGTGTTAATGCACAACTGAATGCTGCAGACCAACAAGCTGCCCAAACATCTGCTTTTAAAGATGCTGTTTCAGTTGCTGATTATCAATGAACAACCTGGCTGACGCTTAACTCTTCTAATTCCTAATTGTTTTGCATTCTGGCACAGTTTCGGTTAGTTTTATCTAAGACCTAGTAGGTTTAAGATGATTTTTTCATTATATCCTGATTAATAAAACCTTAGAACTGACAGAAAGTGTTTTATCATTTTACCATGAGGGTACACTGAGTTAATTGGCTTTGGTTAAGCTTTCCTAACAAAAGATTATGAATCAAAGACTTGCTAAAATTTCCTAAAATAATTATTTTCCTGTCACAGCCAGCCGGCTCCAGGGCTCTTCAACGATGATGGAATTCTTGATCTTTTTGTTCAGCATTCAGCAAACGGGGTCATGAAGGTAAAAAGTTTCTTTTTCCCCAAAACTGACAAAAATAGTAAATAATTTAGACATAAGAGAACATGTTTACTGAAGGTTTCCCCTCCTCTTTTGTCTGTCAGGCTCGGATTGTCGACGGGGCCAACGGCCACCTTCTCTGGGCAGCAGAGTTTGTGTGTCCTCATCTTGATTTGGGAACATCGGCTTTCTCCACTTCAACTGGCCAATCAGTTTTCCTGTTCTGGGCCGGTGAGCCAATCAAATCACAGGGAAATGGTAGCAAGACAACTGTGAGTCTGCCCTGAGAGAAAAAGATTATTACTGAGGAAAACACTTTTATTTAAGGGAAAAGATGATAATATGAAACTGAACCATGTGTTTGGTTTATTTTTCTCTACTGTCTTACTGTTTAGGTGGAACCAGGTGTACCTGCACCAGAACCACTCATCAGAAAACTCTTCCTGCTGCACCCTAGATATCCCACAGTCCTGCTGGAGCTAACCAGTACCACAGACACAGCAGTCACATCTGCAGGCAAGGCTACAAAACTTAGTGCAACTATTTGAAAATGGTGCAAAAAATTACACCACATATCTGCTCCAGCGTCCTGTTTAAAACACTTTCTCTCTGACAGTGAGTTACCAGCAGCACCAGAAAGACGCCACCTACATCACCGTCTCCTCCACGCCTACAACTGACTCAGAGCCTGGTGCCCGAATAGTCAAGAGCATGAGCCTCAGAGCTGCCATCGCCAAAGGGAAGATCGTCAGGCTAGGTGAAAACAACAAAAAGGGGAGCCCCGTTAAACCTGGTGCATTTGAGGTCAACACTTTCTTTAGGCGTCTGGCTTTCAAACAACAGGTGAGGTGGACGCTGAGTCAGTAAAATCAGGTGATCCTTTTATTCAATAACTTGTTAACATACACCAATTAATAATCTAACTCTTTGTTTAGTGAAAAACGGAGCAAAACAATTCAGCTGAGAGGAATCACGGGTGAAAGGGATGAACACTGGGAACAATTCTGCACTGAGGAGATGTTTCGAATTCATTTGAAGCTGTTTAAATGCTGTTAGGATCAATAAGCAGACTTTAATTTCTGTTAAATGTGAAACAAATGTCATGTTTTGGTTTATTTTATGTTTGTACAATGACATTGTATATTTAAATTATTTAATTAGCATTAGGAAGTTTGTAATATTTAACTTCAGCAGAGCAACTGTATTTTATCACTAACAATGAAGCACAATAGTAATGCTATAAGAGCATGTAAATTTATAGACCTCTCTCAAGGCCAGTATTTTTATTCCTATTGGTTACATCTAAATTGTAAAGCCGCTAATTATGTATTTTTCTGATCACTAAGTTAAGGAGTGTGTAAATATTTAATGGTGTAAAGTATTTATTAGTTTGCTTTAAAGCTTTTATGTTTTTCCTTGTTTAATTTGTTATATTTTTTTTTATTATTGTATGATCAAGCACTGTTTATTGAAATCAAATGTAAGCTGGAACTTCACATAATGCAAGAGAAAGTAAACAACCTCAACCATCTCGGTTGGAGCGTGCAGTGTTCTTACGTGACCACTTGGTTGCGCTGTTTCACCCTTTCAAAAAAAGAAGGAGAAAAGAAAACTCCTCCGTTTTTTCCGCATTGCTGCCGCACCAACTGCTGTAAACATGGCGTCGGCCCTCCTTGGTCACCTGGCCCGGCTGTCGGTCCGCACTAACTCCCGCACCTCACCGCTGGGACTCGCAAACGTACCGGGGAGGACCGTTGCACCGTGCCGGACAGCCGTTAGCACATCATCCGGCGCCATTCTACCCAAACCCAAAAAGGTGAGCGTCGAGTTGTTGCCGCTTATGGCATGTAATGATAACTCGGTTGTAACTCAAAACCCAGGAGAGTATGTGGAGACCTTTTAAACTCGCGAAGCTAGGTTGGTTGGAGCGTGTACTCTTTTTTTTTTCTTTATAATAATAAACGGCTTTTCAGGCTTTCTCACAGCTACTGTAAAGAAGACATCAGCTTTTAAATTGGCTGCTTGACATACACTAACAAGCTGTTTCCATGGTGGGTGTGTGACCCTGGGGAACAGACCCCCTTCGGCCTTATCCGGATTGGTCTGGTAGTGGTGCCCTTCTTGTATGTGGGGACTCAGATCAGCAAGAACTTTGCTGCGCTGCTGGAGGAACACGACATCTTCGTCCCCGAGGATGACGACGACGATGACTGAGGAGTCTGTAAGGCTTCCTGGTTACCAGGTATCACTGGTTTGAGCTCGTGAGCTTCCCTGTGAATGTGGCATTTTTGTTTGTCGGATTTTAAAAAATTACTGAGGCTACGTTTGAGTGCAAGCTGAAAATAGGAGCTTCTAGTGTTCTGCACATAAAATACAGAACTCTGTATATTTTGACACTTCCAATTTTTTGTATTGTGACCACAGTAGAAACACAGCTTTTGCAAAGTATTAATCTGTCAGAGATTAATCTTTCAAACCCAAAATGTAGTTAGTAATTATCTTGAGTGCTTTGTTTATGGCTTGTAGCTGTTGTTGAAACCATGTGTTAACTCTTAATTTCCTTCCCTCCCCAGATTGTCCTGCTGGATCACTACTAATGGGAAGACCCTGACTAGATTGTTGCCTTTCTCAAGGTCCTGCTGCTGCATTTTCTTTTACCTGCACTGGATTCAGGGTTTTTGTTATGGACAGAATTTGAGGTGTCACAAACGTTTCATGTTGTACTGTCACTGCATGCACTACTACAGTCTTAGGAGGAATAAAACTTTGTTTAGTGCAAGTTGGTGACATTATTGAGATTATGCCAGAGACCACACTACGAGTCCATGACAGTACACTTGTCAAATGAGCCCTTGGTGTCCCATACATGCAACTCATGAACAACGATAGCATTAGCTTTGTTTATGACACAACACACGATGTGCTGTCTTCAGTAGTCTTTCAGTGGAAATAAACTGACTCCAAAATCCTCAAAAAGAACAGATGATCCAAAATATGAACTCTTAAAATGCATATAAACTTAAATAGTGGTTATCTCTTTGAGAGCAAACAAAAGACAACTGTAAATCTGAGTGTTAAGCGTGTATTTACAGTAGAGGGGAACATCTTTCACACTGGACACAAGCAAAGGTGGATCAGAGGTCAGCTGACAGCTTCAAAGTTCATGGATCATGTCCCTTGTAAAATTTAGACATAAAGTCAGCCGCTCGAGGCTCTTCACTCTCATGGAAATAGCGCATTACATGGGTCTTCTGCTTCCAGATGTGGATTGTTTCCTGAAGTTCCATTTTTCCCTAGAGTTTGAACAGAAAAAAAAAAATTCAAGACACTGGAATAAACCGTCCTATATTACAAATGCCCCAAATCTATCTAAGATGAAAAATAATGAGAGCGTTTTTACCTTAATGACTAACATGTCGATCACACGAGGGTCGGTGACATGCTTGTTTTTGTCAAACATCTCCCGCACTTTGTTTCTCCCTTGACGTGTTGTGATATCCAGCTGAAACATGGCCACTGCAGACAAACACAGTCACTTTGTTTCCACGTCAACCCAACCCAGGTGATTGTGTCTGTTACTATAGTTGGAAACAATTTCTGAGAATTGGATTTAGGTTACAACAATTACAAAAGATTTTATTTCTTCTTTTACATTGATAAGGATCTTTTATGTGACATAGTCAAGTGGCTACCGAAATAAACATAATACATGGCGGCTTGTTTGTCCACCTACATCCATAATTTAACAGGCATTAGTCATAATGTTTCACTTACAGGAGAGAAATAATGACGAATGGCAAAGACATATCCTAACCGACACAACGAATATGTATAGGCAAACATAGAAAATGCATTATAAATTGCTACAACCAATACACGTATGAAATACAAAAACTAAGAGACGCATTTAATACCAAAATCCCGCTTGAAATTCATACTTTTGTAATTTCTATTAAACATGGAAAAACATATTGTTTGCAAATCCTGTTATAATTAAGATACTAGCAGGTAATTAATTTTTCTGATCCTCCACACAGACACGACCTTGACGCTCGAGACGCTAATCATACAGTTTATCCGCCATAGTGGAACATTTTTACCTGTATTAGGCACCTCCCGGTACCAGGCCCGGTACAGCTCCCGTACCCGGCGCTTAGCCTCATCCAAGTCTCGGCTAAATATCGGTTTTACAACTTTAACGGCACCAGCTACCGCTCGGGTCGTAGCTGTGCTCGCCATGACTGCTGATGTTAAAACGTTTCCGGTCGCGGCCTTGGATGGTGCGATTTGTGCTTTAAAATACTGTAGCGCCCCCTGGCGGTCAAACATGCCAGGACGTTTCTGGTTATGGAAAAATAAACTGAAATCATTTTATTGTATTTTAGAAACATTAAATAAATCAGAGCTCTTTCACTACACTGTATGTCAAATATAAACGACTTTGTCTGTAGGTGTGTGTGGTATATAAGAAAAAAATTCTGCTAAAGTTACTTTATTGATTGCAAAAAATGAGTATAATTTACAAAGTCCTTACAGGATTTACAGTATATTAAATATGAAAATGTTTTCAAAAGTTAGGTAGATGTGTAATTTTATCAATACTTTTTATCAACAAGAAATATACATATTAAAAAATTGGCTCATTAAAAATTGTTAGTTGTTGTGTGGCACATGCAGAATATGCCAAAAAAAAAAAGAAAGAAAAGAAACTGCTGAAATTATGAGACTTGGGAATTCTAATCCATGGCTTTAAAAAAAAAAAGATAAGTGTGACGTGGAACAACCACTCAGTTGCCTTTCCAAGAATCGCCAACTGAAGTTAAACTGGAATGTGTTTCTTTACAATTATACATTAATTTCTCCATTTAGCCTGCCATGCCATGTCATGTTTTAATCTTAATCAATACTTCCAGAGCTTTGCATTCACAAACAATAGAACATAAGCAGAAAACATTTGTTGGTAAAATAGAAAATAATAATAAAAATTTACAACAAATAAACACATTTCCTAAGAAATGTGTACCATTTTCACAAAGTAAACGAATCAAAAGCTATACAACAGAAAACTGGTGACAGTAGGTCTTCTGATCCATGCTGTCTCAGGCAACAGACAGACAATGAGTGGTTTGTCAATGCAAAAACCAAACAAAAAAGCATATGAACCTCTTTGTCTACAATACCAACAAGTAATAAAAATACAAAGAATCCAGTTTTTAGACCAAATGCGCACTTATACAAGCTTGCACTCACAAAAGCAAAGATAAAAAACATGGAAAGTGCACTTTAATATATCATATGTGGCCCAGTGTAATGAAACGCACTAATGGCTAATCATTGGCAGAATGATTAAAGTGAAGTCATTATTAAGGTCTTCACACAGCTGTACAGATCCAACACAAAATCCCCTGATTTGTGTCTCTCTTTGATTTGGTTCCCATGGTGACTGGAAAGAAAAACCTGCAAAAACAAAACCCAAGAAAAAATATTACAAATTGGGCTAAACACGCACCTCTTAAATTCTCAAAATATTCTTTATTTGTATTATGGTGACGCTGCATATTCTCCCACTGCCTGTTCAACAACAGTCCACACCTGTCACTGTGCCTCCTAGAGCATTAGTTCCAGCTGCTGCCTCTCAGTGGTCCAGACTGTTCCCCAGCTTTTGCCCCTCCTGCAAAGCAGCCATGGCCAACCTTAAATGCTCCTTCAGATTCAGAATCTCTCGCTCAGTTCGGCCTTTCATCCCACTCAGTTCCCCGTTTACTTCGGCATATCGCTCACAGGCCAGCTGCTTTTCCTGCAGAGTAAAGAGCAGCAGAAAAGGTCCTCATCTTCCAAACTGACAACATCAGGGAGCCCTCAGGCTAACTTCCTGCAACCACAGCCACTGAGAAACAGACCTGTACTTTACGCATTTTAAATTATAGGTTTAGTTCATCTTGTAATTTGATATGTTGCATTTTTGTGTTGCAAGTTATAAAACACTACCTAAAGACTTTGTTTACACACCTTAGGATTAAGATAATCAATCCATGTTATTGTTTTTATTTAATTCACTTAAATAAACACAGAATTTCATGATCAGTTTTATCAAATCACGCCCACATACATACAGACAGTACCATGATTAGACATTGTAGCTCATTCCTTAGACAGCTTATCTCTTTGTACAAGAACTCGATCTCGACTTCTTTCATCCTGAGAAGAACCTGGGAGCAAAAAAAAGAGTGGATTTCTTTTCATGACATCATACAACACATACGGGCAATCTGAACCACAAATTCTTAAAAAATATAAAATAAGCCTATCAAAAATGCTTTGTGCTTTGGCTGATTAAAGATAAATACCATCAAACTAAAGTACATGCAACAGTCTCAGACCTGCAGATGTGTACACTTGCACATCACATGATGAGTACAGATGTCGAGTGGAAAGCCAGAGCACACTCACCCACTTTCGGTTTTGAAAAAACAAAAAACAAAAACAGTACCTCTAGTTCAGAGGGCATCCTGTCTTTGCTGTCGTCTGAGCTTTGATCTGTGATGGCAGACTGTATACGAATCATCTCCCCTGTGAAACAGGCCTTTAAATCCTGGAGAGAACATATTTAGCCTTTATACTTATAATGTTGACATACTAATGCAAAAAATGTGTTTTTAGTTGTTTTAAACATAAACTGTAACTTCACACTTGCATTTTTTGTTTATTGCACCTAAAACAACTGCAGTTTATCAGTAAATTTTTTTCATTTATTTAATTTACTAGGGATTATATAAATGTTTCTATTTGATTGATTGTGCCAGAGTTAGCTTTAGGCTAATTTACATCTACAGTCCCGTGGGAGGGCACAACAAAAAGCATACAAGTACCATTTATAGTCCCCCCACCTCCACCCACACAGACAAACACATTTTTTCAATCTAGAGTGACTTAAGTCAGTGGTTACAAAAAAATGGCTTTGAAAAGATTTTAAGTAGAGATTTAAATTGTTTTTATGGAGTTTTTATAACAGCTGCTGGTGAATTCCACTGCATAGTGGCTTTAAAAGAAAAGGCAGACTGTCCAAAGGTTGTGTCTCAGAAAGGTAAACTGCAGTTATAAATACAAGCTTTTGTGGTGGATCTTAAAGAACTAGCAGACAAGCAGAACCCACTTAGGATCTTATATACTAGAATCAGATTTGAGAATAGTCTAAAAATTTCAAAGCTTAACTGGTTATGTTTCTCTAGAGTCTTGCAATGATGGTCCTGGAGTGGCTTTTTATAGCTTGTTATATACTGATTCTAGCGGTCTGCTGGTAGATTCACTGGCCTGCTCCCAACAGGTCATACAGACTGAGGCATGTAAAAAAAATTACAGCATGCATAAATATTTTGGCCACATCCACAGGAAGAAATTTACCAGGTTGTATTTAATAGTTTTCCCCATTTTTTATGCGTTTCTGGAGGGAAATAGATCTGCTCTCTTATGTTGCAGTTTGGGTGATGGTTGTGTCACACTTCATCTGGGACCATGTCTCTTTAAATCATAAGGACTGAAACAAATCATACAAATTTCACACTACTTTGCACAAAACTTAACATAAATAAAAACCAAAGATGTGACTGTGGATTTCCAGAAGACTGGCGTCACCTGTCTTCCCTTTAACCTCTGGGGTACACGTCACTAACACACTCAGCTAACGTAACAACACCTCCAGCACCATCAAGAAGGCTTATCAACACCTGTAGTTTTATAGGAAACTTAAGAAAGCTGAGCTCATGCATCCTGCAGACTGCACAGTGCAAGCTGCGGGGTGACAGAGAAGTAGGCTCTGCAACTGGTGATAAAGTCTGCATCGGGTGCAGCTTACCACTCCTCTCATATTTACTTCAGCAGATGGACCAGACAGAACAGTTTCCATCCTGATGCTGTTAGACTAACGATTGTTAGACTAACGAACAGCTCCACTCTGACTATATGTTGAGAACTGGCACACTGTACTTAACTTGTTATCTATTATCTATTATTATCTTTTAATATTCAATGCTTTTTATTTATTGGTATTTATTTTATTTTAATGTTTGTAGTGGTGCATAACTTTCCATGACACAAGTCCTATATTTAATTGGTTTCATGGTACATGAGCCGAGGGATGAGGAGAAATATATCATACATCAGGTGTTTTTTTTTTGCAGCATTTTGCAACAACTATCTGACTGGATGGGAACATATATATAGCACAAATACGAACTACTCCAGTCACATTCATGGAAAAAAAAACACAGCAGCACAACAGTCATATGATCAGCTGATCAGGGGAATCTGAGACTCCTCCATGCTTTTAGCTACAATAGACATTTTCTCAAATCCTCTATAGAAGAGCAGTTTAAAAGTGTTTGCACAGCCAAATTTCTCCTCTCTGTCCATTTTAATACCAATATTTTCAACTGCTCTCATTTACAGCTGTTTTGATAAGTTCGATGTTGCATATTAGTTAGATGGATTTTCATGACCACACAACATGCTGTAATGAGAAAACTAAAGGCTGTTACATACTCTGCCTGAAGCAAGAACTTTTTTTCTTGTTTATGAGGCCATGAGAACAAAATGACGTGAATAGGGACATTTCTCGACACGTCTGCCAAGCAGAACTTTTTATCTCGTGGGGCTCAGAGAAGTATTGTGTGACTGATTGGACATTTGAGGTTGGCATGGTTAACAGGAAAAAGAATGAAGCAGAAAGTTGTGGCTTCCGCATTTCCCCTGATGAGCGGTTGAACAGATAGTTTTAATGAACATCTGATCAAGGTGGTGAGAAAGTATGTAAGCAACAAGGGGGATTTAAAGACACAGACAACGCCACATGCACAAGCCCATCCTGCCATGGACGAACTTTCTCATTAAATATGAAACAATCCAGTCAGCTGTTCGTTGCACATAAAAACACATATATCCCTTCCCATCGTCGCAGACGAAGCTTCTCATGGAGTATGAATTGATCAGACCAATATATATTTTTTTCTTGTTTTTGCGGCCTCGAGAACAAGAAAAACGTCTCACAGAGTATGTAGCAAGCTTAACAGTGAGAGCTTGTGGTGGCGGTGTCCTCTGATGAAGTAAAAGATCACATTTTTCTCAAGTTGATGACAGCTGCTGTTGCTGAAGTGCAGCTAAACCTTCACAAATGCAACACATCCTGCTTAATAAATGATACTTTCAACTGCTTCCCTCCACTGTGGCCCTTTTATACAACCTCTGTGTCATGATAATATGAAACGTTATGGTGATATGACATGTTGTCGTTAAAACCCATGAATATATAAATACTTAATACACCTTACATCATATGCTATGTGGCTCTTTCTGTCACTTCCATGTCTGTGAATTAAGTTACGCATATCAGAACAAGTAAATGTCATCTAATCTCTTTGACAGACAGATGCTGTACATTTCATGTCTCAAAGTGGCTTAAGTTATGGCTATGCCGAGTGTTGCATCACTAGTCCTGTCCATTTTCCCGACTGTAACAATCCCTGCAATAACTCACCAAGTTCTCTTTCCTCAGTTGCTCTATATCTCTCTCCTTGCGGCTGATTTCTCTTTCCCTCTCAGCGTTGTTCTGCTCAGCTCGGTTTAGCTCCACACACTTCTGAGAGAAGCGTTCAGATAGACGGTTCAGCTCTCCCTGCAAGGCCTGAGTTTCTGCCCTGCAGCAAGAAATTAGTAACACACAAAAACAGAGAAGTGTGTTATATTGGTAGTAAAGTTTACAATGATGCAACTTTTCATCGAACAAGTTCAATTTACTATCTGTTCTTTGGAGGAAGTTCCCATTTCCTATACTACACTGACTGCAGCCTGTTTAAAGGTTTAAAGTAAAACTCTTTTATATTTTATTAATTATATTTAATAACAGCAGCATACTTGGTGCTTTTCTGTTTTCATGACCAAAGTATTTCCTGTTGTGGCGCTGAAACCCCTTGCCGCTGAAAACCAATAACCACAAAAATGAGGAAGAGTATGCAAAGTGAAAACTGCACACCAGTCAACGCAGATAAGCCCTAAAGTGCAGGTTCCAGTAGCTGCAACTGAGACAGTCTGTGTAAAAGGCCTTGTGAAGCTTACAAAAGAAAACTAATCCATGACCGAATTCTTCTGTATTCCTCAAGTGCCTGACAGGACCCAGTGGCCGCTGTGGTAATGGGCTTGCTTCAACAAGGAACGGCAGATTGCAGTGCAGTCTGCAAACTCACCTTTTGTTTCACAGAAAACCCTATTGTGGCCGACCAGCTGCCACTTAAAAGCATGAGAGTTCTGTTCACATAAATTACCAGACTAAGACCTGAGCTACAACCAACTTACTTTAAGGGCTTACCAAAAACAAGTTCATGTAGATTAATTTAAGCAGTTTCCATTCTCCATAACATGATTGTTTTCTGCATTTCCCTCTTAAACAATTATCTAATTATTAGTGAAGATAGCTAGGAGCTGAGTTCAGTTTTATGTATCTGCGAGTGCATGTCACAGCAAAGCCCACAGGGGACAGCTACCATAGTAGGAACAACTTCAAAAGGAGGTATGGGTATTTTGCCAGGAGGAAAAACATTAAAAGTTGCACTGCAGCTATGTAAGGCACTGTCGTGAAACTTTGCAGGCACAGAAGTTAAGATCTAAATGATTTTTCAAGTACATAAAGAGGTTGGATCCAACCCATGGTTGTTAAATAAGTCCCCACGGGGAGGGTTATTATACACCTATGTCACACTGGCAAGATCTGATTTGAAGTTACTTACTGTTGCTGAGCTCGCAAAGTTTGTGAGTCTATCACCCCGCTGCTCAGCCTCCTCACCCTCTCCACCTCTCTCTCCAGCTCTTCTTTGTGTTTCTTGTTCAAAGCCTCCATCACTGAAACATAAACACAAGGGTGGCCCAACTTTTCAGGTGATAATTCCATCAAGGTTTTTTTCCAAGTGGGAAAGCTGTTGTAGAGCAAATGAGAATGGTTCATCAAAGAAAACCTGGATGTGAACACCAAAACTTGGTCACAGTATATCAACTATTTGAATCTGGTTGACTGACCTTGTGCTGTGTCCTGAGAATCCTCCAGCAGCAGCCTGCTCTTCTCGCTCTCCAGCTCCCTAATCCGACGTTCATGCTGCTTCTGCAGCTCCTCCAACGCGTGCCGGTGAGCATGCTCCATGGCTGTCAGGCTGCGGTTGCAGGACGCCTCAGAGCCACAGCCGCCTCGCACATTTCCTCCAACTCTCCCTTCTCCTCCTCCCCCCTGTTGTAGTTGCTCCAACTGTTGCCTTAGTGACGCCACCTGAAAGAAGATAAAAATGGAGGTAAAGCCCACCGAGTGACCACAACTGACTGACTTTCATTTTTCATCCAGCCTTGAGGTAAGACTGTAGTACCTCGGACAGCAAACATCAGTTCAAACCAAGATGCACATCACAGCACAAAGATGAAGATGAGACAAAGCTTTCAGAAGTATCTTCTATATTTCTGTGTTTGATAGGCTAATCATCAATTTTTAATTGTCCACTGCTAAACATACTAGAGAGAAAATACTGCTGAAAGGTAGAGGGTGAGTCAGAAAGAAAAGCGTCAGAAACAGAAATGGTTTTCTTCATCCTGGTAGATGAAGGGTTAATTTGCATTTTAGTATATTTGCAAATTAGAAAAATCATTTCCACGCACTACCTCCCTCTGCAGCGCCTCACTGGCCGACTGGCTAGAAGGCCGGGAGCCCATTGGTGGCACAGAGCTCATCTCCTTTAACGGCATACGTTCAAACTCAGCCCACTTTCTCTCTATTTCGTCCTCCATGCGTAACCTTTGGTTTGATCCAATGCTCGTGCCTTTCCTTGACAGTACAGCCTCCCATTGGCTGGTTGTGTTCTTCTCCTCCTGCCATTGGCTGTGCTCTCTCCCTTGCCCTTCTCCTGCTTCTCTTTGACTGGCTGGGAGAAGGGTGGAGGTGGGAACAGGAGATAGTTCTACGTAGTCAAACCTGCGCTGAGTTGGAGTGGCGGAGGTCGAAACTTCTGACTGAACGTCACCGTGACGTGAAGGTGGGCGATGGGAAGACAGTAAAAAGCGTGTGTGGGAGTTTTCCTTGTCACTGTTGCTGTCCGGTAATCTAGAGAATAAATAAATTGCACATGACAAAATCAATACATCAAACATATTTTAAGAAGTAGTTAAGTGGAAATTATGAGTAGTTAAAAAGTAAAACAATGGGATAAAACATTAAAGACATAGTTGATCGTGACTCACTGATGCTCACAAGCTATATTCATATTTATTGTTGTGATATCAGTGATATCAATCAGTTATAAAACAGCAAATCAGAAAAAGTTGGGACAGATGAAAAATGCATATGTATAAAATAAATTCTTCATTCTTACATTTACTTTAGCTTTTACTAATTTCAGACAGCAGGAACCAAAGATGTTAAATGTTTTGTCAAAACAACTTCATTCTATTTATTCACCTTTTTTTTGGTATTTTTGACCTGCAACACAATCCCCAAAAAGTTGGAATGGTAAAGCTTTTGTCTCTTTATAATGTTGCAACTACTAACACATAAAAATACTAAACAGATGCAGAATATTAAGCAATTAAGTGTTTCAGTTGTTATTTTATTCTTCCTACAAACACGTTAAAGTGACAGAACAAGGTGAGGATTGTTGCATTTTTCATTTCAGGACTGCAGGTGGACCGGTCCAGTACCTGTATTCTCTTTGTAATGTGTGCAAAATGTGGTTTTGAATTATCTTGTTAAAAATTGAATGGACTTCACAGGAAAAGGTGGAGTCTTGACAGCAGCAAAAGCTGCTAAAAATCCCATAGTTTCTACATTAATGGTGATGGCAACATTAATACAACAATGAGCTTTGCAGAGAGTTTTGATACCACCCTATACGATCACAGAGTCTGTCTTCTGGACTTGTTGCTAACAACAGGTGGCTGTAGCTCAGGAGGAAGAGAGGTTGGCTTCCAGCCGCAAGGTTGGTGGTGTGTGTGTGAATGGGTGAATCGTGACACATGAGTGGTCAAGCTGAACTGGAAAAGCACAAGTACAAGCCCATTTACAGTCATTTTTGTCTTTGTTCAGGAGCACAAGGTGTCTATTTTTTCCAAAAATATTTAGATTGGTCTGACCACAACCCATGTTTCCACAGTGTGATGGTCCATCCCAGATGCCTCTGAGTCCAGAAAAGCCACTGTCAACTCTGGACAAGCTTTTAGCAGCCTCTCTGGATGCAATGCCATATTCTGATTGACAAAGGTTTTCCACAATAATGCCTTGTGTCCATGTGGTTATAGCAGTCATTGAGGAATGTTGGATTATCTGAGGAATCTGATCAAAGGTGTCCAACTTGGGTTTTATGATATTATTCACTATGGAGGGAGAAACATACAATTTCCTATAGATTTTTCTTTAAAGAACACAGTTTTCAAAGTAGTCAGTCTAGCAACTGATCCACTAAACAGGACAAATTGACTATCTGCCTACATTTCCTCCTCTATGCATCTTTTTTCATTATCTCCCAACTTTTTCTCATTTGGGGTTATAAAAACTCTTCTTTTTTCATTAATAAATGAGCACCATTGCTTACAAACCTACACTTCTAAAATAGCACAGCTTTGTTATGTAACAGATATACTGATTATTACTGTGTGAGGTCTGGAGAGCTTGTGGGCCGAATACACTTCTTTAAAACCTCTATCCAGTTCCGCCTGATCCCCGCAGTCATGGCAGACAATGTGAACACAGCTTCCCGCGTCTGAGGAACAAAAGAAAAGTGAAAAAGAAAATAAAGGTTAAAAGAAACAAAGAATTGACAGAACTGGGATGAGATGGAGAAGATAAAGCAAAACTGAAAAAGAGAAACACGGGGAAAAAAGGTGTGGAGATCGAAGTTGTGATAAGGGAAAAAAGAAAATGTAGCAGTAGCAGGAATTGAAGGCGGGTGTGGTTAAAGCTGATACGGAAACAAAAAAGTGGGAATGCAACAAGAGAAAAGTCGTACACAATCAATGTCAGAATTTGGGACACAGATAAGTCACCTGAATCTGAAACCCATAATTCTTCTCCACATCAAACTCAGACACCTTCATACAGGATTTTAGGTCAATCTCCCCATCCAAGTCATCTTTCTGTGCAGAAACACAAGAACATTGTCCATTTCTTCACAATTTATTCAGTCACAAACACCACCACAGAACTACTTCAAATGCTCAGTGAAGCTCATTTTAACAGGTCACATCATAATCACAGGAATTTGCAACAGGCATTAAGAATAAGAAATACATACCTCCTCTGCACTCAAGTCTCTGTAATACTTCAGCCCAGCGTCAGTCAGAACAAACCAATGCCTCTTCCACTAGAGAAACAAACATATCAGATTAATCCTAAATTAATTTGGCTGTCAAGTGTAAATATTTAATATCACAACAAAATATCACGATCTGATTTACAGAGTAAGCCATGACTGAAAGAGCAGAGGCAAACATCAGTGGAACAGGAAGGCCCCATGTTGAGCTGAAGACCTGCAGCATGTGTTGTGTGAAGTCAGGATTATTCCTCTTTTAGAGGAAGACGACCGTTACGCTTCAAGCTGCCATACTACCACTTGGATAAAAAGGATAATTTGATACTATCGCTGGACAAACTCCTTGCCCATGAGGAACAAAACATGGTGGCATGATAGTATTGAGATACTTTACCTCCCCACTGTTGTCCAGTTTTGACATCCATCCCTTTTTGAAGTTCAAGAGGTCAGGCTGCAAAGCAGAGTACACAATGTCAATTTCCCTGACCTTTATCTGAATTTTTGAGAAAAATGCTACACAATTTGCAGGAAGGAGCTGTGCAACGTCTTTGTAAGACGAGGTCATTCAATTTGTGAATCAAAAGCGAGTCTAAATAGATTTTACAAAGAAAGAAACACAAAGCATGAATAGAAACAGAGAGAAAAGATGTAACAAATGAAACTGGACAAAGCACACCACAAGCCCATATCAAAAGGTGGCACATGCTCAATGCATCCACATCTCTATCTCCGTCTGAGAAATCAGCAGCAGCCACACCTCTATGGATTTATCTCATCATTGTACTTGGAGACAAAAGAAATCATACAGTTGACTTATTTTTCCACAAAGAAAATAAGGCAGTTTCCACTGTGGAGAAATTAGCTTAACTGAAACTTGTAAAGACTATGTGTACTATTAAAACACACATCTAATTTAGCATGATTTTTACACATACGCGCAATAAAATGTGCCCTGATACTGCTGATAGGCACCGTTTGTATCTTAAAAATAGTGTTTACACAGCCGGGTGCTACTCTGTTGCACTGCAGCAGGCCTGCTTTTGCTTTTTACACCATTACAGGAAGAGAAAACATGCGTGAGGTAAGTCAAGATGTAGTGATCCCAGATTAAGATTGGGCAATTTCTCCTAACATGCATTCCTTCCTCTGCTTATCTCTCTTCTACTTGCATGTACATTCCTCTGCATTTACCATGTCATCTCCCACAGTCATTAAACTCCCATCTTTTTCACCTCTGTAGTCTTAACTCCTCTTTGTTCAATTTATTCCCATGCTAGGATACTTTGTTCTGCTTTTATTTGTTTGCCCTCCTGTCCTTTAATATAATTTCTCTGTGTTTTCTGTCATCTTTAATCACCTCGTCTTTATTCTCCCTTCCTGGTTTTCTTGTAAGCCATAGCACTGACCAGGTTTCTCTATGTTTAAGCCAGCTCATCTACAGTATGGATTTCCTTTAATCTGACTAGGATTACAGTCTAATGACTGCCAACAGACTGTGTAAAATAATAATTCAGCTTCAGTTTAATCTAATTTTTCTATATCTGTTCTTATATAATTTGATATTAACAGCTAGTGGCGGCATTATCAGGATTAAAAATTTTGCAGAAAACCTAAGCTACAAGAAGTAAGATACAAGAGATTAAATATCTAATCATTCCTGTCTGTTCTGTTCTTTTTTTCCTGTCTCACCTATGAGTTTCAAACAACAGTGGTGACTTGTGACATGTCAAACCTCATTATAAATTAATGTTAACCAGTCTATACATGCCCCAAGGCAGCACGAGAAAGCATATGGAAGGGGGACATGTTTTAGAAATAACATATTCTTCTAATGGTCATGTTTGAAATGGAAACAAAGAGATCAACAAACTGAAGAGAGTTTGAGAGGACGCGCTCTCTTCCTAAACTTGTCTCCTGTCACTATAATGGATTATTGTTAGGAGAGCTTTGTCCTTTAGGCTTGGTTACCTCTCTACACAATGTGAACAGTAAGATCCCAATGTAAGCTCATTGTGATGACAGTTCCTGGATTACCAGGTTTTGGTAGGCCAACACCTCTTGATTACTTTATCAAAACAGGTTGCCAGGTTTTGTTGCCTGTGTGTGACTGAGTGTAAACAGTACGGTGGCCCTGAGATGCAAAAACACACAACAGCAGTGCACAAAACAAAATGTGAGAAACCACAAAGAGAGTTGCGCAAAACAAACCAGGAAACAGCAAAAACAAGAATTAAAAAAGAAAAAAGAATTTTTTTTTTCTTGAATTTTCTTAAATGTTTTAGGAAATTGTGCCACTTTATCATTATTATTATTTATTTACTTTTTCAGTTAAAACCTGTTAACATGTCACAGGTGGCTGTAAAAACTGTCACAGACTGTACATGCTACTGGCTAGTGACACGTCCTGCTACTGTAAACAACAACAAGCACCACACACACACACACACACACAAACAAACAATATATATATATATATATATATAAACTTTTTAGACATGTCATTTGAACAGAAGTGTACAATTTGTTACAGGCAGCTACGTAAAATAAATTAATAAATAAAGTTTTAAGCTAGCGGTAACTTTGAACACACCCCTAGAGACGAGTCAAAAGGGACCGTTAAAATGGTTAGCTACTGTGCCTTTAGCTAATATACATAAATCTTTCAGAAAAATAAACTAATCACGTTTAGCTTCCGAGCAACAGTTCATTCAACAAATATTAATTCAGGAAGAAATGACGGGGGAAGCAAACTGCTTTCAAGTTACGACCGAAGAGGGTGCAGCTTACCGTCATGATAACAGGATCCAGACAAGTAAAAAAAATAAATAAATAAACACAAAAGTGCTGTTACTTGACACACTCAAAACTCTTCTTGAAGTCCAATAACTTAGCTTATCTAAACCTCTCGGGTAAAAAGCACCTTGCTCCCTCGCGGTACACTCACGTTACGCAAAGTAAGATAAAAACCCGCCATTCATACATATTTTTTTCATCTAAATCCAGCGAGCCGCAACCGTCCAAAATAGGTTCAAAAGGCACATTTGCTACGCTTAACGTGGATGAACAGCTGGCGTTTGTGAATAATATTTTCTAAACTTTTTAACAAGTGGTGGGAGTAATCGTTAGTGCCTCGGATGTGTCGCTGCTTGCTGCTGCTGCTCTCTCTCTCTGTCTGCCCTGTCTGCCACTTCCTGGGCGGATCCGCGAAGACCGTATGAGAAACTCGCTAACCTTCACCCTCGCTCTGTAAAAGTAGGGTCCGGGCGGAGATATTCATGAGTAGCAGGGGATCCATTTGTGTACCCGGCCTCAAGAGATATAGTATAACCCTGATTAACTGTACCCACAACAACTTATCACACAACAGCAAAATGAATGGCGAAAAAGTGTTCAGTCTTAGGTCTCATTTCTTCACTTTCCTGGGAGCAAATAAATCTTGGGGGATCCCTGTCATAAAAAAGTTTAGTTATCCCCCTATATATTTATTTATTTTAAAGAGCGAACTTGCCATATTTCCCTGACAGAAAAAAAACTTTAGAAATGGAGAGGCACTCCCCTTCACCCCTTCCAAAATCCTCTCTTAGTAGCTATTGGTTTCAGTTCAGGAATTTCAACACATGCCCCAGCAAACCACATTTGACAAAGCTCAGTCGGTCTTATGAAATGACTGTAGGGTGTAGGTAAAGTGTATAGACACACATCTCCCAGCTGCCGAACAACAATTCAAAGTGAGGAGGCTTTTTTTTTTAATGCATAAAGCTTTGGGTTAATCAGAACTAAAACACTGTACATACAGGATCTGTTTTAAAGCTAGTAAATATATAACAGAGCAGTGCTATATTGATATAGGCTGAAAGCCAAACTTCTATTTAAGCATATGAGCTGGAAGGTTATTAAATGCATCACAAATATTACTGATAGCAGAAAAATGTTGTGTCATTTCATCCACCACATGGCTTGGCCAATGCTTGGTCATACCACACACACTTAGTAAGAGAATACACTTTACAATAATTATGCCAGTTGCAACACATACCTGCATTTGCTCTGATCTGTGGTGATTACTTTTCCATGAGCTGTCCTCATCTGCTGTGGGACTCCCAGATCTCTGGAAAACAAAAGCATGTAGTTATGAAGCAAGTCGGTGTCCAGCTAAAGAATCACAAAGAGCCAGACCTTCACATAGTATTTTCATCAGGTGTATGCAGAAAATGTGGTTAGGCATTAACAAATCAGGCAGGTGAAAACCACAGGGCACAAGCTGCAAATGCACTGCAGTGGATTATATTGTGCAAGGGGAAATGTGCTTAATGCAGTGCACATACCCATGTAGGGGTTTTAAAGTTCACTTCCCAGCCCTGTCTACAACCCCAGCTCCAAAATAGCTGAGGGATGGTGTCAGTGTTGAAAATTAGGCATTTCAGAATTTCATGAAAAATAATCCCTTGAACCTGATAGTAACATATTTTTTTATAAAGCTGGTATGGGGAAACAAATGGCTAGAAAATTAAGTAGTATTAAAAATAATAAATAAATAAATAAACATTCTGCAACTTCCAGAAATCTCTACCTATGAAAACAGTTTATTATACCATCAACAAGCACAGGTTTAAGCTCTGTAATGCAAAGAAGAAGCTTGATCCAGAAACACTGCCATCTTTGGTCAGAGCTAATTTAAAATGAACATAGTAAAAGCAAACTGTGTAGTCTGATAAAATTGAAATTCTTCTTTAGAAATTATGGGAAAAATCATGGACACTGCATCCTCTGGACTGAAGAGGAGAGGTACCAACTGACCTTTTATTGGTTTTTGGTTCAAAAGTCTGTTAAAAAATTTAAAAAGGGATGGTTTTACATATTTTAACTAGACCATGGTAAACCATACCACCTCAGTTGTTAAACCACCTCAGTTATTACACAAGTATATGTTTGTAGTAAAAGAGTACAAGGGCTGGATTGGCATGCCTGCAGTCCAGACCTTTCAGCAATTATAAAACATTGGGTGTGTTATTAAATGCAAAATATGACAAAGAAGACCCAGGGACTGTTAAGCAGCTTCAATCCTGCAGTATAAGAGATAAGATGGTCAACATTTCTCTACCAAAAGTCCAGCAGCAGGTCTCCTCAGTTTCCAGACATTTACAGACTGGAGTTGAAAGAAGAGGTGATGCCACACTGTGGCACACATGAGTGTCTCAACTTTTTGGAGAATGTTGCTGCCATCAAATCCAGCAACAGAAAAACTGTCAAATATCTTAATTTCAATATTTGATATATTTTTTTATGTTCTGTTGTGAATAAAATATTGGTTTATGAGATATGAGAAACATCACATTTAGCTTACATTGGCCCCAACTGGCCTACCTGTAAGGAGGTGGAAGAGTGAGCTCGAGATAGATACCCACTGCCCCCATAGTGCCATTCTCTCTCAGTGTCTGCTGTATCTTCCCACTCTGTGGAGGGATGCTTGCTCAAGGAATGACTAAAATGACAAACAGGTTATCATTGCGTCCAATCAGGTCAAATCTATACAATTCAGTGGTGTAGGAAAAAAAATTAGCTTCAGGTTGGCTCAAAATGTACCATCTACATCACAGAAAACAGCGAAGTTTATTAAATATAGTATTTACTTACTTTTAAAATCACATAAAAGTAATTTGCAAGGACCAGCCTTTCCTCTGTCCTTTCTTGTTATGTGTGAGCCTAACCTGGCTGGTTTGAAGAGCTCCTGCCTCCGAACTGGCTGCTGGTTCTGTGCCCGTCCCATGTGACCGAGACCCTCCCTTTGATGGATCATCTTGGCCTTTGGCAGGTCAGCCATCATGGCATACTCCTCCCTGTTCCGGCCTGTGGATCCCACCGAGATTCTTCCTGACTCCGAAGACTCTATGGAGCTCTGTGAGGAGGTGTGTGTCTGCATTTGAATCTGAGGTGAAGGAGAGGGGCTCCGTGGACGATGGGAAGGCCTTTTGTCATTAGGAGAAGGGCAGCGATCATAATGAGTGTGTCTACCAGTCCCAGATCTGGCACTCCCAGAGGTTCTGGTTGTTTCCATGGAGACAAAGGCAGTTCTGTTGCCATTAGTGGTTTGCCTAGACGGTGAAGTGGGCCGAGGTAGCGAGGAGCTGTGGAGGGAATGAGTGGATCCTCGCCATGATTGTGGTGAACGAATGGAGTCAGATTTCATTTCACTGTGAGTGTGTTTTCTCTGAAAGGATCGATTGGAATCATCATTAGAGGCACATCTGAGCACTGAATATCCTGGTGGATTACTGTGGATAACTTTTCTAGTGGGTGAAGTGCTGTGGTTGTTTTGATTCTTGCTTTTTAAGGAGCTGCCACTTTCAGATTTCCGGAGCAAATGTTGGTCAGGGGCATCATAGCTTTTTCTTACAGCCAACGAACTGTAACCATTATGGCTTCTGGTGGAGCTGTTAAATTCCGATTTATGTTGCAGAGACCGAGAAGGAGCTTCAGAGTTCCTCCTTGAAGGCGAGGAATTACGACTGTCACGACTATGGCCATTTAATGAACCAGTGTTGTCCTTTCTCTTAAGCTGATACTGACTAAGGGTTTCCTGGCTTCTCCTACCAGGAGACGAGGAACGGCTGTTCCAACCTCGACTACTTTTGACAGAGCTTGACTCAGTCTTACGGAGAATGGATTGAGTTGGTTTGTCACAACTTCGTCCAGATGGAGACGCAGTGGGAACTTCATCTTCTTGACCATTTAGTCTGTTTCTAGTTGATGGGTTACGCAGCAGAGCCTGGTTTTCAATACCATAGCCTTCTCTTATTGGGGAGCCACAGCGTCCATGGTGACTAAGACCATTTAGAGACATCAATGATTCAGATTTACGGAGGACTGACTGGCTAGGCAAGGTGTAATTTCTCCTTGAGGGTGAGGAACTGGGACTATCACGCAAACGACTGTCAGAGGTTGTCCTAGATGGAGAGGAAGTACGACTGTTGCCCCCACGAGGATGTGATAAACTAGTGGTGACCTCATTTTTGCGAGGAAACATTTGGCTTGTAGAGTTGTATTCTCTCTTTGAGGGAGATGTGCTTCTACTGTCACAACCCCGTTCACCTAAAGAACTGGTGCCCTCTGTTTTTCGCAGACCACTCCTAAAATCAGAAACTGTACTGGACTGGGATTTGACTGAGCTAGCATATGATTTGAAATTTCTTGGTAGAGTTCCCGACTCAAAATGTTGTCCATGTGCACCTTGCTGGGAGCTTCGAGATCCTGGCGTCCTCTGAGACCATCCTCTCCCATCATAGTTTTGCCTGCTTAGAGACGCACTGGACTCACTACGTCTGAACTGCAAGTTTTCACGTGAGGGGGAAGAAGAACGAGATTGCAGAGCTGAGCCTTGCTTTAAGAAATCATACCGCCCTGACTGCTGATAGGAAGAGATGCGAGAAGGATTTCCTCGATTTAAACCTTTTCGGCCACTTGAAGCCAGAGACTCAGCTATCTTAAAAGGAGTGGGGCTTGGAGATCGAGGGCCAACTTGAGCCTCAACTTCAACGGCAACCTCGTAGGGGTCAGGAGGAGGGATTTCCACAGGCAGGTCCTCGCTAAGAACCTCTGGTATCGGTCTTTCAGAGGCCACACCAAGATTAGGGTTTCTGAATGGGATTGTATCTTTAGGCTCAACATTTCTGTAGTTAAAGATGGGATGACCTCTTTCAAAATGTCGGAAAGGAGAAGATGGGCTGTTTTCCCGCAGTGAACGGGCACCTGCTGCCCTACCCATGGAAAAGTAGCCACTTTCACGCTTCTCTCGGTCTTCTTTCAGTCCTGGAAAAAATAAGAAAAAGAATTTAAAGAAAAACTAGATAGAATGAGAGAAAACTAAAAATGAAGATGCAAACATTAAAGTTCAACTGCCAAACAATTCCCAGCAAAGGTTTCCTGAGACAAACCTACCTATATTGTATTACTGATAACTGCTTTTCGACACCTCAGCTGGTGACTGCAAATAGTATTGCCAAGTAAAGAACACCTCTGGTTGTAACTGGATACAGACTGGTCAAGTGTAGTAAGTCATAGGTTTATTGAAGACCCAGTCTACTGCAGCAAAGAATATCTAGAAATTCCTAAGTTCAAATAAGAAGTCATGGGATGGTCTTACAATTTTCCTTTTGTTTTTTTTATTTGCTGATACTCATCTGCTCTTTCCAAAGTGCCAGGAAATTTGCCAAGAAATTTTCAAAGCTAGCTTAAATGCACCTGAAGGCCTCGTAAAGCTGTCTCTGTTCTGAGCTTCATCCATCCAGGCCCGTGGGTTTGGCCTGTGAGGTGGAGGGTCAAGACGAGTCATGCTGAGTTTGGAGGGAAGGCGTTGTACAGGCAAGTATTCGTCCTCTGCACTGACAGAGCTGCTAAACTCTTCACTTTGCTCACGACAGCTATATGGAAAAAGGAGATAAGAGTATGTCAGGAGAAGAAATTGCAAGGTCCATGAGATTAAGAGTGCAGAGAAACAATAAGAAAAGAAAAGTACAAGGCACAAGAAAAAATAAATAAATAGGAGATTACAGAGTAGTGCAACATGAAAAAGCTTCAGGTTAGAATACAGCGTTGCTCATACAATCTAGCTCCACAGAACAAATAAAATATCTACATTTTACCTTTATAGCAGTTCCAAATGTCTCACCATTACCACTGAACATCCTTACCTGTCTGTGCTGTCGTCGTCACCGCCACAAATAAAAAGTTCACAGTCGGGGCTCAGGATGCATAGAGAGGTCTCCTCATAACCCACACAACCTCCATTGACATCACAGTAGCTGCTCACCACTGACAGACAGTCAGAGTCCTCCTGATAGGGTGACAAGGGAACACACGGGCCAATCACAACGTCTCAGCAAGTCCCATCTTGCTCTAAGTTACAAAGATCCTGATGTCAGTCTCGAGCGTGGCAACATTTTGAAGCAAAGGCAAAGGCAAAAAAAAAAAAAAAAAAAACAGCCAATGGAATAAATCTGATGGGAAACTTAACAATCCCCGACATCTCTGCCTGGCTCCATCTCCCAGAATAGTGGGTTCGATGAATAGCGTCTGTGCCCTCAGTCCTCTCTGGCAGACACATGTTCATTCTGCTGTTCGATTAGGGTTACACCTCTGTAACTCAACCTGCCTCGTGGCTTTGCTTATTAATATTTCATTACTATTATTTTCCCCTTGAACCTTTGAACAGTTCTGTGTTAAAATATTCCAAAACTGTCCATATGTGTCAGAATATAACACTGGTCCTGATGCTTTTCAGGAAACTACAGATAAGACACTCTCAGAACTGCAAATCTATGTCATATGTGCTATGTCCAGAAAATATTCAAGGTCACAAAACAGCTGTAACTGTTTATGAAAGCAAAAAGAGCAGAAACCAGCAGCAGTTCTCATATTTTTAATACTGTTCAGTCACACGGCCATCCTTTCCTTACATTGCATGTCGTTCTAAAATTACATGTGATTCCCAAGAGGGTGGTAAGTGATCCAACTTCATTCATTTATAATAAGACTGCTGGCACCCTTCTCTATGTTGTTACTTCTTATTCTCTTTCTCTGACCTTTTACTAATTCACTAACAAGAGACGGACTCATATACGGTCTCACAAACTTAAGTTAGCATGTTATCTGAATTAAACTAAGAGATGCTATGTAATTTATTTACTTGAACCACTGAAACAAGAAGCTGTCTTTCTTATAGATCACTTTAATTCTTTATTACACATTTAAACTTAAATTTCTGATCTACAAAACAGTGAAAGTCAAGTCCTTTCTTTTGATTTAGCATATGTCCTCTTTGTTTTGCTTTTTTGGTGCCTTCACTTGTGAGCTATAACTCTCTCACCTGCCAGGCTTTCCTCTGGTCCAGCTAATCCCATCAGTCAGTACGTGTTGTATTCTTAGTTTCTCATTAGCATTTCTCCCCCTGGTTGCCAAGCTGCTCTGTTCATCTCCCTCCCTTTTCTTTCCTGGCCTCTCCCCTTTCTTACCTTACTGCTGGTGTCTCCTTCTGGCTGGGATGGGATTGGGGTTAGCAAGACTCCTCTGATTGACCCAATCCCAATTCCAACCCCAGAACTGGTCCCAGTTTTAGTCCCGGATTCAGGCTCTGTATGGGGTTTCTTCTGGGACTGTACCTCAGTGCTCTCCCCTGTGCTGTTATGTAGGTGCCTCTGGCGCAGGCAGTCGTGGCAGCGGGAGGGGTCAAAGATATTGGGCTGGAACTTCGGGCAGGTGGGTTCTTCATTGGAAAGGGGCATGGTGAGTCTGGAGGGAGAACCCGCTCTCTCATTGCATCACAGAGGTGACTGAGAAACAGCAGCGTGGTAGACAATAATGTGGTAATGTGACAATAAGATCTACTGGAAAACAAGTAATAAGAACAGCTACACAAGTATAGCAGTTTTTTGTGATGATGCTTGGTTTCAGAAATGCCCCCCATTACTTGCACATCATTTTTCCACACCCACTTGTCATAGTGTGTGTATATATATATATATATATATATATATATATATATATATATATATATATATATATATATATATATATATGTAGTTGAATCTGGCTGTGGTCATACCTGCCTAGCATCATGGCAGGTAAATGTGAGCACAGAGCTACTGCTCTATAAAATATTTTAAAAATGCCTCATTTCATGCAAGATCTGGAAACCACTAACTGGGTGATGACTAATTACACTAGAGGACAGTGAAATACAATCCACTTTAAGCACTGTCAAAGCTCTCCACAGAGTAACATTAGTAGAAACCACAAGACACAGGCACTGCAATTTAACAGCTTTTACGAGCACCACAGCTTCTAAGAGAAGAAAACGTAGTAGTAAAAATTCTTAAAAAAATTTTGTGAAGTGCTAAATGATAACAAAAATGAAAATTTACCAGACAAGGAAGGGTCCGTGCTGTCAGCTCTGCTTTGAAGACATCATTTGGAATTCGAGGATGAACTTCTCATCAGACCCCCATCAGGCACATGCCTCATCTTCCCCATGCTCTCTATCCTCCCGGGCGGCCAACACCAGGATCAATCCCATTGGCTGCTTTGACAATGAGTGCAACTGAAGCATCTGTGACAGCCATGGTGGCTCTCAGTTGACACAGCACTGACCCTGAAGTACACACAAGTCCAGACCCAACATGGAGCCAGTAACCTGCTGGGTTCCACTATTGAGTGGTTGTATTAAATATCATGGGCTTTAGAAAGCGAAATGAAACTCTCATGGTAGTGACAGCTGGCACATGCTGGCTCAGGTTAACGTAAATAAATAAACACTAGCGAGTTGGGGGTGTCTAACATACATTAAACCTACTGGGTGTGCAGTATAAGGTAGTCACAGAGAAACTGGTTGGTTATGCTTTAGATCACACACAGGTAATACTGAGCTATAAGGAAACACAGAGCTAAGGGTTGGTTTCCTGATGTAGTACAGAGGATGTTGACAACAGCATCAGGTTTCCTATTTAACAATAGAGCAGAGAGGAACAAAATTCCAAACAGAGCAATCTGACTGATTGTGACACACAACTCCAAAAAAAAGGCCATTCTCAAATATTATCATTTAGTTTAATGAAATGTAGGTATATACAGTAAACTTTGTGTAGTAGTTAAAGAAAAACACTATAAAAAAAAGAGTTGAGAAATCTACACATTTGTGCATGGTGTTGCAAGAGGTTGGCACTTTGGAAATTAGTCGTGTCAAAGAGGGAGTAGCCAATCAAGTATTGACATCATCTTCATTTTACAAACTTCTCAGCTTACAAACATCCTCCAACACTGAAGCATAAATACTCCAAAGTCCACTTTGTTCACCTGAAACACAAACTCAAGTTATTTTCAAAAGCTGAACCTCACATAAGGTTCATAAAGACTCTCAGTCCCGGTGATGCATCTTCTTCCCAGTCTGTCGCCGTCTCTGCGCCTTGCTGGTCCTTCTGCCTGTGTGTTTACGTTCTGTGACACCACCAGGTCTCTTGTCTGTTGAACGTCCACGTCCACCTCTGCCTTCCTGCTTCCCTTTCCTCTTCCGCTTACACGTGTAAGTGTTGAGTGCTGCTGTAAGGGAGCGGATCCTGCAGTAGGGAGGGGGAGTCATTAATAAAGCTGGTCTGAGAAGGAGCAGGTAGACAGACTCAAGAAACATTTAAAGACGACCACCATGCCACTACTGTGTTATTTAAATAAATAAAAAAAAGTCAGAGCATGTGTCCAATATTTTATCCTTGAAATGACACATACAGCTAATTTTAGTTTTAACCAAAAGCCAAAAGACTAAACTCAATCTAACATGAAAAGAAAAGTATGTCATCATCATTGATGCTCATATGTAAAGACCTTCATGATGAACAGCTTACTTTTTGTTAACAATTGGATTCCCAGCTTTCTTTGGCATAGGATGCACTTTCTCTTCTTCATCTTCCCCCCTGTCTTCATCCTCTTTGTCTTCTTCAGACTTAAAGTCAGAGACATTCAAGGATAAAGTTAACTTAAACATAAGTACTTCTTCATGCAGAAAGTTCTATAAAAACTTAGATGTGTACCTGATTTGCAGTAGATCCAAGCACGTGAGCCCCCGAGAGGTCAAGATCACTAATAGTTGTCACAGTAACTGTGTGGTTTGGGTGATCATACTGCACAGATTCTGTTGTACTGGTTATTGCATCTTCCAGAGCATCCTCAGTGTCGGCTGTAAAACGGACCCCAGAAGAGAAAAAAACAATTTGAACAAATTTTGATAACTTGTATTTAGACTTATTGATAAAAAAGAAATTCTCTGAACTTACCAAGAGCTTCCTGCCTTTCCTTTAGCATCTTTACATATTCCTTATGCCGCTGAAAAGACATTCTTTACACATAAATATTTTGATTTGTTTCAACTTACATCACATTTTAAATTTATTAACACTTACTTCATCTCTGACTCTTTTCTGCTCTTCCTTGATTTTCTTTTTTATTTCTTCCACTGCTGCTTTTCTCCTTTCCAACTTCCGCTTATGGAATCCAGCAAGAAACTCTCTAAAAGGGAAGAGGAGAAATGAATGTATTCCAAATAATCACTCAGGCATCTGTCTGCAGGTTAGTATGGCACACAAGATGCAAGACATGAATACTTGTTAAGCAGAAGCTCTCTTTTACATTTCTAACTAGTAATTTTATCAGCACCTAAATTAACTGAAAAACAAAACAAGGTGATATTAATTGAACAATTTGACGCACAGGATATACATGGCAGAGAGACTGAGATTTCAGCAGTTAATGAAACGTTTATCAAAACCAGCTTAAATATAAAACATGTAAAACTACTGGACGTTACTGGCTTGCTTAAATTCTGTCACCGTCTGCGTACAATACATATACATTCCCTAGACTCAATATTTCCCAACACAATATGATAAAAACACCTGCTAGAAAATACAAACCTTACAATACACTACTGAAAGCTAATGCTAGGATTCTAGCTTATGGATAGATCATAACATTATTATACATCTCAGCTAAACTTACTGTCTGTCTTTATCGTTAAACGTTACGACGCATTTATTTTCTCTTGTCTTGGATCCTGGCTTAAATTTGCCTTTTTTGGAACCATGGTTAAAGTTTTTTGTGTTTTTCATGTTGTACACGTGAGTTCACTTGAAATCTACTTCTGGGCGTGACTCTTAGCGGACGTCTTTGAAAGTTGTCCGATGAGAAACACAGCTTGCTCTGAAGGGTTCCGCTGAACAGACACACATGCAATGATGTAAGAAATCTAATGCTTATTTTACAGAAATAAAAAACAAAAGCAATATTACATATATGAAGTTGAATGTATATTTGTTTTAGCCATGAGTAGTTCGGTTAGGCTTTTGTAAAATATATTTTTAAACAAACAGAAGACCTAATGATAAAATGGCAGACCCGTAACAGTGATAGTTTGATCTTTTTTTTAAAATCCCCATTAATTGGTAATTTAAACGAGTGTTTTTTTTTATTTGTATAACTTAAAAAAAGGTATATATTTTTGTAATTATCCAAAGTATACAGATAAAATTTTATGCCATATGTAGCCAATCTAGTGAACCTACCATCTTCAGTGTATTTTTAATAAGATTATCTGGTCAGCTAATAACTTCAATAAGAATGTAAATGTTAGCATGTAAAATGAAGCCTCATCAGCTTATTGTGATGCTAAGACAGCCTCTATAATCCACATTAGCCTTAAAATCTTTAGTAATTTCAGTTTTCTTTCTTAGTGATTGATTATCCCAATTCATGTCGTCCTTTTACATGAAGTACCCAGGAGTATGTCATTTAAAACACACAGAGGCTGATAAAGAAAAGCAATTAACTTTACATCTCCATTATCTCATCAACAACACCAACAGTCAAACATTAAATTTAAAGAACTCTTCTTCTTTGGTTTCAGTGTCTGCATTTTCCGAAACTGCACATTTGACCAAAAATGAATGAATAAATAAATAAATAAATATCATGATATAGGCCAAACATTATTGTATTGTTTTATTAGAAAACAATAAAAGAAAACATAAGCTCAAACAATAAAACATATGGAGGGGAAAAGACATAACGTTACAATTACAACAACAAAAACTAATGGCTGTGGAAGCATTGCTTCTTTATTTGTATATTCACCACTCATAGAAGCTAAATCTAAACCGACGTAAGCATTTGCAGCACTGCTTTGATTACAGTTTGAGCTAATATTGCAGACAGAGTCTGGGGATTTCTTAACTGAATGTTTGTAAATGTCATGAGACTGAAGAAAGAAATTGTATGCTTAGGAGTGATCCCTTCACACTAAGCTAAATGTCTACATAAGGGATGTAGATTTCAATGTAAAAATAAAAATATCTTACCATCTGAGATTTCCCTCAGACTGTTTCTGACCTGGTGCTGGTTTTTACCAATATAAAACAATAAAACAACTGCAAAACTGGCCTCCCAAAAGCATTTATATAACATCACCATTAAATAAGATATTGATAGCAAAGAAACAGGAATGACAAAAGTGCTGTGTCACATGTAAGTTGATAATTACAAATAAAAAGCTAACTGGAAAAAGAGCTCACAAAGATACAACTCCTCCATCATTCCAAATAGATGAAACATATTACATTTTTCTTTTCTAAATAACATCAAGGCCATTTTGCTTGAGCGCTTTACATCAAGGATAAATCTCACTTCCAGGAAAATACCCTTCATTGCTCTGTAGAGACCGTTAAAGACCACCAAACATCTCTTGAGTTTCAGGCAGCCTCTGCTCCACCACAGCTGCTGTTCAGAGGCAATTTTAAAGCCACCATGTGATGCGATCGCAGGCGTGTGTTTGGTGGAGGATAACTTTAAGGTTCAGACAGCTGACCTAGCACATTAAAGCGCTCTTCTGGATGTACATTTTGTCTCAAGCAGTAGCAAATAACTTCATCTTTTATCTACTTACGTTTACCCATCTATGTACAACTTATATACAATCACATATGTAATATGCATAAGCATTTGTGTGTCTGTGTGTGTAAGTGTGTGTGTGTGTGTGTGTGTCACAGACATTTTCAAACAACCTCAATCCATGGCTGCTTCCCTCTGTCATTTAGATATTCTCTAAATCCAACCATATCCTTGCTGTTTGTTGGATATTTTAGGAGCATCCCAGCAGCTGCTCTCACATCAAATTCTTTATGTGTTACTGCCGAGTCCCACACTCAAAGTAAAACAGGTCAGCAAGAATTTATTAAAAGGACACTGAAATAAACTCAGTCACCGCTTCAAATGGTGACTGAAGTCAAATTCAGGGGTACTAATGTGGCGCTTAAGTTTCCTATTTTGCTCCACAGTACAATGATGTCATTGTACAGCATTTGAGGTAGACAAGAACTGTACATAAAAAAAAAAACAAATAAAAAAAAACAAGCTTCTGTGTGTGTGTGTGTGTGCGCAACATGACAACCATACATACAGAGAGCGCTGCTGTCTGGAAACCCGCGAAGCCCTTAAATGAAACTTGCAAATGAAACAATACAGAATTGTTCTAGCATAACATAAAGGAGAGATGGAACATGGTCAAAGGAAGAACCTATAAATGTTTTGTGGGAAAATCTTTTTTTTTTATTATTATTGTAATATTCTGGGCCTTTCTGGAAGAACGGGCTCTTTTCATTTGAACTGAGGTGTGTAGTACCACTAATGGTCAATAGGTGGGGTAATTGAGCTACAACAATACATCTAGACATGAAACTGTGTAAATGCGTAGCCATGTCACTTTTCTGTCAGACTGTTGAGACAAGGCTGATACGTGTATGACAGCAAAAACCTGTTGCTTGCGTTTCGTCTATTAAGGAAAAGGCTCTAACGCCTGTCCTTTGATAAGTGTGGATGTCTGATTGTTGCAGAAAATAATGAAGTGGTTGGATTAGTTGCCTGGTCATTATTTCATTGTGTGTGCTCAGGAAGCAGCGATGGTGGTGCCCCCACTGAGACGCAGCAGGATCTGCTGACAGTCCTGCAGGGTCCGACGGTCTCCCACCCGCTCAAGGGTTCGTTTAGCTTCTGCCAGCAGACGGGCTCGATGACCTGGTGGGGTTAACAGAGGCAAGGGAAGGTGGCGGCAGGCCAGCAGAATTGCATGAGCCCTCTCCCTCTCACCTAAAATACACTCGCCCTCTGACAGTGGCAGAAACAGAGAGAAAGAGCAGATTAAGTGTCAATATTCTTGATAAATGGTCAATATTCTTGATGTGTGTATCATAGTTGTAGTGTGTGGATGTGAATCTGAGGCCTGTAACTGCTTTGTAAATAGGGGCTGCATACCGGCTGAGTACGAGCTGTGTGTCCTACGTCGCAGGTTGTGCTCCAGCAGCTGGTGGGTTCTTGTTGGACTGGCTCCAGCCATCAGCCGCACTGTAGTCTCATGAAGGAACACCTGAGGAAAACCAAACAAAAAGGAGCCACATTCGCTGTGAATATTTAGTGTTAAAGTTAGTAGAAAAAAAGTACTAATGGTAGCAGTAGCATAGCTCATAAAGGACTAATGATAAAGACATTACAACACGCATTGAGAAGGGGCTTTAAATAAGTGGCAGTAAGTAGTGACATGGATGAATGTGAATCAAACAACGCTGCATAGAGAGTAGTTTCAGAGCAGCAAATTATTCCTCATTTATGGCCTTAATTAAGGGAACTGTTTAAAATTCCTGGCTGAATTCCTGAAATAGTCTTTAAAACATCACTTTTATCTAGGAGGAAATTTCAGAGTCTGCACATATTTTTATTTTATTTTTTAACAGTTCCAGCCTTTAGTTGACTGATTAGATCTTGGCTCAGATGTACCTTGTGTTGCGCTTGTCTGTAGCACTGTGTGAGCTTCCTGAGTGCACTGAGGTCCCTTTGGAAACCAGCCAGCTGGGATCCAGGAGCTGGACCAGGTTCTCCATTACTGCTGCCTCCTCGCTGCCATAAACTGGTCCTTAGGGTCAGGAGGAGATCACAGACCAGGAGCTCCACCCCCTTAAAAAAATAAAATCATGAAATCATGAGCAGCTATTATATTTACAAAAGCAAGTATATTTTCCCTCATCCTGTGGTTGATTAAAATGTTTTTTAAGTAATGCCAACTAATCATAAATAACCAACCCAATCAGCCAAACCACTGATGTGCTATTTAATGTTAAGTGGTGGGGTGTGTAGCGAGTGCGTGCTCGGGGAAGCCTCTGTGTTGCACTGCAGACACATTGCACTCAGCTTCAGGATCATGCAATGCAACTACAATGCACCACAGCCACCTCCTGCCACCCACACCCCGCACACGCAGCCCCACACCAACCTGCCCCAACCCTCTCCCAGCTTGCAACGAATGTGTGCAGGGTTAAAGACAGTGACCGAAGCCAGAAGGAGTCATGCACCAAACATGCACCAAGAGGAAACCCTACAATCAAACATCAAGTAGTAGATCTTAAAGAGAGCAGCACTACTGATTCATTTTCTGCACCCTACCTTATCGAGCCAGTTCCCAGATTGGGCGAGGGGCAAAGAGATGCTGGAGCGCAGGTAGATGCTGGCTCTGTCACAGTGAGAGAGGCAGGCTACTACCCCGTCTCCCTTCAGAGTAGACAGACTCATCTGAACCACCTTACAGAGAAGCAGTACAGCCTTGGGCAGAGGGTGGCTGAAACAGAGAGGGGAGAGGGGGATCATGACAGTGGTTAACTTATTTATTTATAATGTGTTTACATGATTTTAAGATTTGGCACCTCAATGCTTGAAAGAACAATTGTTTAAATGCAATCATAAGTGCTCAAATCTGGACCTGACAGTTGTTGTTTCAGTTTACACTGGAACAGAAAATGATTTAGTTTCCTATTTTGTGGCATATTACACAACAACCACTGGTGCATGTGGAGTTATGTGATTTCCTAATCCAAACCTACTGAGTTACACAGTTTCTCCCACTGTTTACATACAATTTCATTACTCCAGTGTATTGTAACTGGTATTATTACACTTACTCAAGAATGTGCAGAGCTCTCGGCATTCGCTCTGCTTCTGCCAGCAGTGACCTCACTGCAACATCATCACCTTGAAGCCAATGTACTGCGGCCTTCAGGACCAGAGCCCACCAACGACTCACTGGGTCCCCCACTGGCAATAAAAAGAAGAAAATTATAAGTAAATCTAAAAATGAACTCTGGCAGCTTGTGTGGACTTTTGCTTTTCTACTGTATCAAGCTGTGTGCTGATGTGAAATGCGTTGTAAGAAGCATGTCCCAAAGAGGAGAACATAAACAGAGCGAGTCTGTATCTTTTTAATATTTAACAGACTGTCATTGTGTTCCTATCGACTGCAAGTTGCTTATTACATCACATCAATAACTGCAAGTGTTTTCTGTGATAATCCAGCTAGAAGCTGAATTGACTGTAAGTGCACTGCCAGAAGAGAGCTAATCCACAAAGGCTAACTAAAAAAAAGTTCTTCTCTCCCCCACAAAAACACAGATTGTGATTCATGCTTTTTAATAAACAGGCATGGCAGTTTCCTCCCATGTCATTTATACCTGGAATGGTGGTGTGATTGGGAGGAGTTGAGAAAGGAGGAGGAGGGGAGGGAGAGTCCTCTATGCAGCTGTTCAACAACTCAAGGAACTCCAAGGCGCTGGAAAACTCTCTGTGAGGGTGACACAGCAGAAAAAGTAAGATAAGAAAGATAATAAAACTAACAGATTAAATCATAAGTAAATCCTTAAAAGACTGAAAATTGTTGCCATTGCTGCTGCTTTACCCAAAGTCGTTCTTGCGAACGCCTGAATCAGAGTCGCTCTGTGGTTGGATGAGGGTGTGAACAGCTCTCTCTAAAAGCTTCCTGCAGAAACAACGGTGCAGCTGGGCGATGGGGTCAGCTGAAGGAAGGCGCAGAGGAAACAGATTCATCATCCAACACAAGGTTTCATATAAAAAAGAAAACCAGGAGTAATAAAGAAAGAGAAGAATAAACAAACCTGGGTCCCTCTGAGAAGTGAAGACCTCATCACTACTCTCTGACTTCACCGACCAATCACAGCTCAGAAAGAACTGCCTGCCCAACGGAGTAAAGAGCCAGCGCAGGCAGTCAGGGTTCGGCTTGCTCTCTGATTGGTTGGCCACACTCTCTGCACAACCCAGAAGGTAGGCCTGGAAGTCAAACACAGTAGAAAGAATCCCAGTGTTGGAAACTCAACATGACTGTTTTTTGTCACAGTACCAAAAGAGTGATGATGGACCAGTAAAGATACATACAGGCAGACAGGCGAGATGGTGGCCCAGCACCATGCGCAGCGCTGTTGCTGCAGTGACATAAATCTGAGCAAGCTGAGCTGGGGCCATCTTGCCTTGGGCGCTCTCACTGAGGTTGACAGCATTCAGAGACAGAGACAAAGCCCACAGGCTGCTGCGCTCAGGCAGCTTTCCTACAGACAAAGAGAGAACTAACATTGTATTATTCTGCTTCTGTCATTCAGTGTTCAGGATCGCTCCACTTTGTTCTCATCACTGACCTGTGAGCTGCAGCTGGCTCAGCCTGTGGTAAACCAGCGCAGCGTCTCTTGCACTTGTCCTCGACTCCTCTCCTTCATGCTTTCCTCCGACCTGGTGGACCAGCCAGCCCAGAGGAGTTGGACGGTGCAAACAGTAGCGAATCAAATTCCAGGAGAGTGAGAAGATCAGATCCAGATTGGTTGAGGGAAGAGCTCTCGCCAAGACAGAGAGGCAAGTTTCTAGACTGGCTAAAGCTCCTGTGTAATCACCCTGAAGGAGAAAGACAGGAGAAATAATGAGCTGCTCAGTAGTCAAAAGAAAAAAACAAAGGGGACCATGACTCAGATATGAAGATGATTTGAACAAACTCTAAAAATAACACCACACAGGAAACAGGGAAGGTAAACTTAAGGCATAAAAAATATTGAGAACAAAAGCAAATGATGTGAGGAACTTTTCAAAAAGATTAAATAAATTTAACTTAATCTTCCACATACAACTGAAGATGAAGAAAGAATTAATCTAAATCCCATTTTAAGATGTTCCTTTGACACAAAAGCAATACAAAATGTTTATAAAATGCTTGTACTCACCCTGTTGAGATGCAGATCTGCTTGTTTGCGGTGCCTCCAGAAAGACACAGATTTTGGTGAATGCAGAGGTGTGACAGGCTCCCACAGGTACAGAACCCTGACACAGCCCCACACTGCTCCCACCCCACTCAGCACCCACACTATCACCCACGGCAACAGGCATCGCAGCCAAGATGCTAGAAGAGACAAATTTGAGCTTTTGTTGAAAATTCAGCTATGACAAATACAGGAATAAATATTTAGAACTTGAAACGTGATCTTTGGTTTAAAAACAAAATAAAAATAATTGTTTACCAAAGTCCTGTGTGTGAGTTGGAAACCATACAAGTGTTCTAGAGGGGACATGGCCTGCAGACAGGTTTGGGCTCCCTGAAGACTCGGAGCCCAACAGAGAGGGCAGAGGGTTTAGGGACAAGCAGAAGAAAGTCAGGGCACACAGCAGCAGCCGAGAACGATCCATCACTCCAACCGAGGATGGAGAATCAGGCTCAATCTTCACCTAAAGGCCATGAGAGCAAAGAAAAACTAATTTATAAAAAGGTAAATTAGGAAAAGTCAAAAGAACAGCATCTTGTGACTTCATGTAATTACTCTAACTGGCCAAGGGGGGAACAAATGTTGTAGGTTCAGGTTTGCTAATGTTTGTACACCAGCTGTGCTGGTGTTATGCCGAGTATTTACCTGATCATGATCCAGTAAAGGACTTCCTGGCTCAGAATCTACACAGTAAGGAGAGAACTGGTGAGGAGAACCAGAACCAGAATCTGAGGCTGGAGGAGACATCATCACAACTTCCTGTTTGAGCTCCACATCCTCAGACAGCGTCACTGGCTCTGCAATGAAAAAGAGAAGAAACCTCTTATTTCTATATCAAGTTTCCACAAATTATGACCTGCATACAGCATTGATGAGTGGAAAAAAAACACTCACTGTTCTTCTGGTTGGCCATCTTGAGGGCCAGGTTCTCTTGTCGTAGTTTGTGGTTGACCTGCTGTAGGTATTTGATGTAGTCAATAGCCTTCCTCAGAACTCCTGATTTATGCATCTGAGATGAAAATGAGTGAGGGAGAACTGGTGAGGCTCCCACTTCTTTCAGTCATGACCGAAATCAGAGCAGTCTTAATGTTTTACCCTCCTACCTTTGCATCATTGCCCATAACCAGGTCTCTGAGCTCCACGATCTTATCATTGATGGAGGACCTGTATCTCTTCTCGATGATGTTGTGGGTAGTCCTCCTCTCACCCTCCTTCACCACAACCCCTGGCCCTAAACAACCTGCTGTCACCTGGCTCGGCTCCATGCTCAGTCTGCCTCCATTAGTGCAGTTGGAGGAGACTTGCTGTAGCTGTTTGATGGGCAGCTTGTCTCCACCTCCCATCATAACAGGAACGGTGGTCAGAATATTACTACCCATCAGCGTCTGGGGACAAAAATCAGAAGTGGTATGTCAAGGGATATTTGTAGGAACCAGCAAACTGAATTAGGTACCAATTTCACGCTACATACCGGGACTTGTAAAGCTGTGTTTTGGATGGGCGTGGTTAGGGTGGTGATGCCTGTGGGGCTCTGCATAGTAGACAACACCTGAGTCCCATCTGGTTTGAGTGTTGTGAGAACCAGGGAATCTGTCTTCAGAATCTGAGGCTGCTGGACCAGAACCTGGTGGAGAGCGACCCAGAACATTTGCCGGCATGCAAATTATCAAGTTTTATTTGCCACATTTAAAGTTATTTTAAGCTGTTTCTCTGATGCTGCTTACAACAAATGGGTTACTTACAGGCACTTGTTGTACCTGCTGCTGAACAGTGTGAACTGCGGTGGGTGCTGTGGAAAGAGTCTGGATGGTTTGACATGTTGGGGTCAGAACGCGCTGGTGCTGAATGGTAACTGGTTGGAGCTGTGATGATGTCATTATGCTCTGCACTTGTGGCTGGAGGACTGGAGGAAAAAAAACTTTATGATTAATTCTACTCAGATTCACTCAAATATTTCCCACTTATTGGCAACACTGTCCTGTAGTCACCTTGGAAACCGGGAGCAGGGTTTTGATGGCAGATGACGGGGTTCTGGATGAAGCGTGATTGTGCGCCATTGGAAGCAATCATCACCGTTTGGGCTGCTTGCGTCTGGATAGGCAGGGGCGTCTGGCTGTGGGTCTGAACCAGTGTGTGGACTGGGAAGCTTTGGGTCTGCATGGGGAGCCCCTGGGTGTGCAACTGCATTTTAATTAACAAAAACAGTCTTAACTTGCATTTCTAACCCCGCCAGCGCTTATTCAACATCTTATTTTAGGAAGCTTATGGAGAAATCTTCTTTAGACTGACAGCTTTTCTAAAACATGCACAAACGTTTTAAGGGATGCACTCTTGACATTTTTCCTCACATCAGCAGATGCTGACTGACAGTCAACACTACAGCACTATTACATCACTGCAGGAGTCACATATCCCTTTTTTAAACCCCTGCAGTGACACAAAACTGTAACAGCTCAAGTTTCAGTATGCATCATAAACACAGCAGATACCTGGATAGCTGGTTGGGCTGCCTGTTGGGGCTGAGGCTGGATGGGCTGGACCACCTGAGGCCGGGGCTGAAGGAGCGGAGGGCTGCGAGTCACCTGCTGCTGCACTGCAGAGGTGGTGGTGGTGGGAGAGGGAGTCTGTGCGGGAGTAAGAGGAGGGGTGAGGGGTAAAGATTGGAGGGACAGTGTCTGGGAGTTTGAGAGGCTTGTGTTGGATCCCTGGTAGGCAGCAGTGGTTGGTGTCTGAGGGGTCTGCATGGCTGGTTGTGGGGTGGAAGTTGTGCCACCACTTTGTAGAGGGCCTGCTGTGTTCATCTGGTCCTCAAACAAGTCTGGAAAGTCCCCCACCTGGTTGCTGACAAACTGCAGCATCTCTGAGGAGATTAAAAAAATAAAAAAAATAACATAAGAGGGTCTTACAGTAAGTCTGGATTTGATTAAAATACAAACTAACTCACAGATGGAAATGATGCATCATGAGGTGCATTTCAATTCAATTTTTTCCTTTAAATTACAGTAAAATATTATATCACTTTGCAACTGTATAACATTGCAGCATATTATAGGTGAAAGTGATGCAGCATAAACCAACTGATAGTTATAAATGCTTTAATTGCCCTTACACCCTTGTTTGCCTAACAGTTTATATCTTGAAACTTAATATGTATAGCTCTGACGTCTTAATACTGCCTATTGCTAACAGATAAGAGTAAAGACGCCTTCAGAATTTTGTGGCATGGCTTTGATGTGACACATTGACACAAGCACAGCTACTGTCTGGCTCATTAATCATTACAAATCAACCTTCAAACAGATAACCTTGAAAGTATATTGCAATCCTGACAACCCTAAAAGACAATAATAAATAGATGGATGCCACCACAGCTGTAATAAAAATATGCCCTGTCCCCATGTTGTCAAGACACATGTTAAACCCCATCTAACTGCATTCAGTAATAACGGGGTACTAACAGGGATCCAACACTGATTTTACTCTTTAGTGATTCATGGTTAAGCGGTGTTCCTTAACATGACAATCAAAACTCAGTTGCTGTTTTTTTTTAGGTCATTTCTTGCTAAATGTGCAGCAGATCATCCTAAAAGGTTTAATTCAAACATTATCTTTCATTTTTTATATTATTAATGGGTTAACTTAAATTTACTTCCATTTCATCACTGATATGAGGACAAGGACGTTTGTCAAAGTTCACAATTCTGAGCATGGAGTCCATTACTATCTGTCTTTGCAGATTTAGGCGCTACAAGACTTTGACCAGAAGCAGTACAGAGTTCATGTAGCTGAAGTTCCCCTAACGGATTTACATCACTGATCAGATATAGCCTCAGCTGTCAGGGTCACTGGCCCGTAGCCTTGACCTAAGTCATGTTGTAAGACAACAACAGATTAAGCAAAAGACAAAAACATATTGATGGACTGTCTGAGAGCAGCACTACATAAATAGGCACATCTCCACCACTAAATGTGACGCAGATCAAGAGATCCAAGCAGCCCAGCATGATAACAATGAGCTTTCTTTGCTTTAACTACTATTTTGAGACATCAGAGAGACAAACTGGATCAGAAAAATGTACCACTCCCGTTTCAGGATTGGACACTTGCATGTTTTCTACATTATAGATCACAGCTACAGTCAGTTCTAAGGATTTACATACAGAACATAATTAAAAAATAAATCTGTCCCTATTTGGATATAAAAGTTTGTTAATATGACCTCAGATTAAAGATATCATTTGACATAATACACAGTATCTGGCCAAACTACAGAAGCGTGTGAAAAACTGAGGGCACACTAACTGAGGATGAGCACCTCTATAAAAGCACAAAATATGGCAGCTTAGACTGGAACACTGAGGTGTATTAACACAATATCAAGGAGGAAAGACAACAGCAATTCTCCTAAATAAGCAGCTGCTGCTCATTCATCTGTAAAGAGTCATAGGGCCATTTCTGAACAATTTGCTAGAGAAATATATAAATACAACTTCACAATGGTTTTTATTGCTGTACTAATGTTGCTGGAAAACATGGTAGTGAATGGCAGCAGCTAAATGGATTGCATCTTTCTACATGTTTAAGCTCAGTTGTTCTTACACAGAAAGGTTAAATTGCATTAGCAACTATAAACTTCAGAAAAATGTCACAGTACTCTGTAAGTCTTCTTAGACCTATAGATTTCTTATAACATGTTGTTTTGACCTTAAAAAGTGAAAGTGAACAACAGGCTGATTTATAAACAGCTGAGTTATCAATGTATAGCTGGATAAAGCCTAAACTTTGGTTACAGTGAAGAAGCTACAAAAGATATAGAATAAAATTTAACACAGTTTGAGATCCAGAGCAGCTACTGAATGCTAATGCAAAACAATAATCACCTAATCCTTAAGTAAAAGTCCCCTAAAGTCTAAGACATTATTTTAAATAACCAAAAAACCACAGGCAGTTCTTCTCAGGACCTTTTCCCAGTGATGCCTTCATAAATCACTGTCTGCATGTACATTTTATGTAGATACACTGATCGATCTCCACAGGATGCAGATTGTTAGTGGCAGATAGGAGGACAAAGCAACTCTGAGCCCCCAAAGCTTCTGACAAGCTGACACAAGGGGAAAATCCATCAAAGGGAGGCAGTTTTTAATGCAGCTAAGAGGAAAGAAAATAAGTTATATAACCAGGCTCTTAATGAGTCTTTACTCACAACAAACACACACAAATATCTAGAGGAGCAATTAAATATCTTTAATCCTCAGCATGACCTTAAATATATTAAATGATTAAAATCCACAAATCCTCTCCAAATTGTTATAAAAACTTTCTTTAATTTCTTTTCAGTTTTTTTAATGGTTACATTTGCTTCTTAATATGAAAACTTCATTTGTCCATTAGGCCAGAGCCAGACACACAGTGAGGCTGGACTATCTGTGTTGCAGCCTGCCTGTGAATTCATCAGCTATTTATTACTTCTTTCACACAATCTGTACATTCCTTTGACAGAACGGTAATTGGGATTACACAGCAGTGGCCGGTGTGGTGTCTGCTCATTCTGTCTAAATGACTAATTTTATGGGAGAATTACCAGTAGAAGCCAGAAACAGGTTTTGTAAATGAATGCTGCATATGCAATATCTCCAATGCCCACATTGTGAGATCACATTGTATGATCTAGTTCTATGATGGGGAGCACATTTGCTCTAGAACTGCTATAGAAATTGCCCCACAAAAAACACAGACATACACACACCTCCATAAGACCAGTCTGGTGATTTAGCATTCACTACAACTCCAGCCTAATGGGAATCTGGTGACTCTGCACTGGCCAGTGATTCACCAAAATCTCAATCCTTTCACCGTGTGCCAGTAGTCTTTAAATAACAGCAAGACTGGATCAGTGATGCTGTTAGTTTACTGGGCATAAACTTGGATAAGTGGATCTACACCTGGACAAACTTGGAAAAGTTACAAAAAGAGGAAAATAGAGCTGCAACAAACATGACAAATCCCAAAGTACAATAACATTTAAAGAAAAAGTTAATTTTGTCATGTTTGCTTTGTTGCCCAAATCAATCAGTATCTATTAATATAGCACCTTTTAAAGATAATTGAAACTTTTTCTTTCTTTTTTCCTTTTAGTTGAGTTTCTGAAATGTGTCTTTTGTTAGTTTATGTGTGGTGCCTTAAAAAATAAATAAAATTGAAACCCATTCCCCTTGTTTGTTTGTTTTAGAAATGTTTTGCCTAACAATAACAACAACAACAATAATAATAACAATACTAATGATAATTTAATGCTTTGATGAAGACTGTCTGGATAAACAAGCTACACTTGTGTTTCTCTATAAAGCCTCCAGATTCCTGATAAACATCTTTACTGACTTTAATCTTCACGGAAATCATATGTAGTCTGCAAATAACCACACTCAGTTTCTTTGACCCAACTCATAATAAACAGAAATGACACAACAAAACATCAAACCTAAAATGTTCTTTACTTCTGCAAATAATGGATGCACAAAGAGAGCCATTATAAGTCATTAAAACTTCCAAAAAATGAAGTCGAAATAATAATAATAATAATAATAATAATAGACAATTGTAATAAAATTTAAGTTGATCAAATAGCACGAACAGCAATATTGACAAATATTTGCTTCAGTATTACAGAAGCTGAATAACTGAAAATTAAATTTCGTCGGAGTCCTGCTGACAGGTTGGTGATGAGCGGAGTTGTGGGACTGTGCAAAGAGGCCAACATTTACAAAACAATTCTCCACAGTGTCGGCAATAACAAACAGACTCACCGTCAATGTCTCCTAAAGTGAATTCGTCCCCTAATTCCGACAAACTTGGGTCCATGTTCTCCATGGTGGAGATGTATTCTCCAGTGTCCATCCTGTCTGTCATCGGCTTGCCTCCTCAGCTGAAGAGACAGACAGAAGATCCGCGAGCTCCTATAAGAAATCAAGAGACGCCCACAACGACCCTGTTTGATAAAGGAGCGTCTCTTTTATCAGAAAAATCGTAATAGAACACTTAAGCCTCAAGGGAGGCAGACTTTCACGTCGATAAACTCATTCACAGCGATTTATTTCCGACGGCGACGCCATCTTGTTTTACGATAATTACGTCATTCACAAACACACTCTGTGGGTCAGTCCGCAGCCTGATTGGCTAAAAGCAAGCTGTTCTTGTCATGAGACCAGTCATCATCCTCCAATGACAAGGTCGTGTTTGCTGTGGTCTGATAGTACGTCAAGCATCAGAAGCTTCTATGTCATTTGAATAAACCGCGCCCCCTATCTTCATAAAAACGAAGCCGACTTCATGATAGAAATCGGACCTTGGTGATAAATACATGACATGAAATCCAAACTGCATACGTTATTTACAACATCTGCCATTTAAAAGCTGTTATCCAACGCCAGTCACACCACAACAAGCATCTTTTCCTACGCACAGATTTAATGTTTACAAACATGAGGATAATCTAAAATAAACTGTTTAAAATCAATATGCAACTTAATGCATAACATAAAAAAGTTATTTTAATAAAAAAAAACACTAACAATGCATAAAATAAATCCATAAGACGCATGCATTCAAATTTTTATTTTATTATTTTTTTAAAATCACAGACCGCAAAAAAAAAAAACAAAAAAAAAAACTGAGTTTAAGCACTGTAAAGTTTTCAGTTGTTTATACCCACTTTCTAAATAGTGGGAGAGCTGTGAAAACATTAGGTCTAAAAATAACAAACAGTTAACAGCAAAAACAAAAACAGTCTGAACTGGTGGTAAATTTACACTGAATGAAAACAGCTGTTACTGATCAAAACCAGTTAATACATAACTGCAAACCTCCTCTTCCTGTTAAACAAAGTAGTACCACTGATCAATAAGTGCAAACATTTCAGCATTTAGATTATAATGCTTCAGTGTTTTTGTTTTTAACACACATCACATGATAAAATTAATCAGATTAACATATGACCCTAAAAACAAATTTTCTTCTCTGTTAAGGTTTTCTTTAATTGCAATTGTCCCAACTTCTTTACATCTGCTTTATATGAAAATGTCTCTGAAATCATTAAATGATGCAAAGATACCAGAAGCCACTCCCCTTATTTATCTGAAATGGTTTTAACCAATATTTGCAGTTAAAAATCACTATTTTCTTTCTTTAATTTCTCTGAATTTGCTCATATGAGATTGTTTTATATTATACTGATCGGGCAGGGCATCTTACACCTCCATGGTTTTAATATTCCTCACAGAATTAGGAAGGTGGTGAGAATAACAAGGATATGATTTCATGCACTGGAATTTGATTCCAGCCTTTGTCAGAGTTTATTTGTTCCAGTAGATCTCATAAGACTTCTTCTCTGAGTAAGTGGTCTCTGTTGTGCCTGTGCCACATCTCACTTTTTCCTTCACCACTTTCACTACCAGTCCACCAGCCAGGGCAATGCCAGCTGCAGCTTTGCCAATCTCACTCACAGCGCTCAAGATGCGAGTAGCTGCTGCCACAGTGCCCCAGCGGTCCGATACAGCCGTTCCAGCAACTGATGCCACACTGGGCCCTGTTAGCTCACACGCAGCCCCAACTGACCCTGCAACCACGGGGACATTTGCAGCTACTAAGGCTGCAGTGCATTGATTAGTCCCAGTGCCTGCAGCAACACTCCCAACAGAGGTTACTGCATGTTGTGTTGCTGCTGAAACTAAATTACCCTGAGCTGCAGTCGCTACATCTGCTGCACCTACTGCTACAATTTCAGCTCCACTGAGGGCTGCGGTGCTGCTAGCTGCTCCTTCCAGAGCTGCACCTAAAGCGGCCCCAGCTCCCATGGTGCATCCCACACCTGCTGCAACTCCCACAGCAGAAGCTCCGATCATACTAACCTGGCCAAGAGCCTCTAAAGCGCCCTCTCGTGGACTGGCAGCTTCAGCACCAGCAACAACTCCCACAGAACCACCCAACACTCCACCTGTTGCTGCCCCCAGAGCCACCGCAGTTTTCCCAGAGGCTGCCGCCACTATTGCACCCACGGCTTTCCCAACACTCGTACCTCCTGCCACTGACATCCCAGCTAACTGACCAGCAGCAATTCCAACAGAGTTCCCCACAATAGATGCCCCAGCTGCAGCCGCTAAAGGGGCAGCCGCCCCAAACACTGCCCCGACTGCCATGCCCGTTGCTCCAGCAGCAACCAGAATCTTAATGCGATCCAACACCTTAGCAGAGAGGGCAGCCTCCCTCCGCATGCGACTCAAGGACAAATGGAGAGACTGTCGCCTGCTGACCACCCTGCTGCCACCCTGACGCCGGCCTCTGAACTGGTCCCTCAGAAAGCTGAAGGCATTGCTTTTGTTCTCCCCTGTCCATCGCTCAACCCTGAAATCCTTCTCACCACCTCTGTCAGACTCCAAATCACACCTTCTTCGTTTCATTCCACTATTGTTTTGCTCTTCTTCTTTCCCCTCTGCTTTGCCTCTCTCCCTCAGCATCCTTCTCTGCTCCTCTGTGATGGCAGCCTCTGCCTCTAAAAACATCCCACTACAATAAAACCCTCTGTTAGTTTGCTTCATCATCTTATCCACCTTCATTAATAGTTCTTTAACCTGTGCTGAGTTACTGGTGTCTTTGTTGTTGAGTACATGGTATCTACCTCCACACCTGTCAATTAGAGCTTGGAGCCCAACAGGGGCAGTCTCCTTCAGGTACTTTTCAATCTCCATGCCCTCCAGGTCATCACCTCTGCTAAAAATGACCACTGTGTGGTGAAAGATAGCATCCTCCCCAAAAATACTACTCAACTGGCACACAGCCTGGTTTTCATTATCTGTATATCGCCCTATTGGCACCACAAGGAGGAAAGCATGTGGACCAGGAGCCGAGAGAGACACGCACTTGGCAATCTCTGCATGAGTCTGCTCCATGCTAAGGTGAGTGTCCCCAAACCCTGGCATGTCGACCACCATTACCCTCCTCTTCCTCTTGTGTTTGACTGCCTGGCCATCCTCCTCCTCCTCACTGAGCTCAGAGCTCCCCAGCTCACAAATTTGGGTGACAGAGCTGGCGCTGATCTGTGACAAGAACTGGTGACGGCCCAAGATGGTGTTTCCAGACGCGCTCTTGCCAGATCCAGTCTTTCCAACGAGGACCAGCCTGAGTTCTTCGCTCCATCTGGTTTCAAACTGGTCATCTTCATTTTCTCCCTCCATGTCAACCAGCTCCTTTTTCTCCTCCTCCTCATCCTTTGATGGAAACACTGCAACAGAGATTGCAATTTGATAAGACGATTGTAATTTCTCTCTGATTGTAACTCCTTTGCCTCATGGAAATGATGGGATCCCTTATGCAATTAAAGCAGCAATCAAGGTCTATTTTGTTTTTGTTTTTTTAAAGAGGGAAATTAAAACAGCAGAAGCCTGTTTAAAATGGCCTATCCGGGTGTCCTGGGAAGCAAGGATGCCTTTGTGTCGGCTTGACAAAACACAGTTTCTTCAGTTAATGAGCTACACATTAGAGCTTGCATTAATTTATATTAATTGGCAGCATTGGTTAAAAAAAAAGAAAAAAACCTGATTCAGAGTGAAGAAATAGTATGAAAGGACCCAAATGCATATACAGCAGGTTCTCATGGCAACGTGACACAGCACAATAACATTAAGAGTCATTATTAACAGTCATCTCAACAGGTTTGCATACATCAAATTCTCTTAGCAGAGTAACATCATCATTCTATGAGTTATTAAACATGAAGAGCAAAAACTAATGCTGGACCAACTTTTTAGAAGAGTAAATGCTAAAAAGACATCAGCAATGATTCAGATTTTCTTTATCATTTTTCTTTATCTTCTACAACACAAAATCTGTGATTGCTCAGTGTAACAGGGAAGCTGGTGGGTCTTTTTGCTCATAGGATGGTGAAGGTGCAATACTTCTTGGTGTTCTGCAGACAGGAAAAACACTCCCTGCTCCTTCTTCCCTCTTTCTAGTGGCAAAGATTGCTGCAAACAATGAATCCCAGATGGATGTGGTAAATAATGAATTCACAGCCCAGAGCAACACTGCTTTACATAAGATTTAATTCATTTAATGAGCTTCATATCGGCCTATCCTTGTGGACATGCTCTGAAAATTTCATGGCAGATTTTCTGTTGTAAACTATTAAGTACTGTAAACAAAGGATTGATGCATTAATAACTATTACACTGGACTTATTTTAGTCTTAAATTGTCGTTGATAAAATGTTTGATCAAGACCAGTCAAATATTAGTAATATTCTGCCTAACGACAGTGTTTCAGCCCAGGGTTTTGGCCACAGTACTTTTTTTTTTTTTTTTAGAAGTGTCACTAGCATGTTTCTGCTAACACGTCTCTTACAATCAGAACTTCATGAAGTTTCTGCACAGAAACGTTACAATTCAACATATTAGCCTCAGGGGGTCGGAGCACTGTTTAATGTTTCTACTGGTAGTTAGGATGGATATTTTATAAATCAAATTGTAACCGCTGTTGACATCCCAGTGAAACCAAATATTAAATGTCAGATTCAGAAATCACACATTAATCCAACGCAGAACAGTTAATCTGATCAACCGCTAGGACATTAGCATGCTATCATTAGCATGTTGCTAGCAAACGCCAACGATTAAAAAAAGAAAGAAAATAAACTCTTACCTTCGTTACAGGACATCAGTCTTAAGTATGGTTGTTTCTCAGCATTCAAGTTTTGATTCTCATCCTCTAAAAAGCAGTTACAGACAGTTTGAGCTCAATCCAAACTTGGCTCAACATAAACAAAAACATTTGGACTTTGTTTAGTCCTCGCGCTGGCTGCCCTCTGTTGGTTCGTGGAACTAGAAAACACGCAAACGTAATATTAAATACATATAGTGACTTTCTTCTTTTATTATATTTTTCCCCCATATCACTTTATTCAGTTAAATGTGTTAACAAAATGGCTTGTTGATTTTGCAGCAATATTATTTTCTGAATATACATATAATTGTAAAACAGTCATTTTTAAATTACATCAACTTTATTTTCATAGATCTAAACCACTAAAATATGTCAATTTTCAGCTAAGATTACGAAATATTATTTAACATAGACAGGGCTGCAAGGTTAAAGATAATAAACTGTATTATTTCTTGTTGGAATAAAATAATTCTTGATAATTAAGGATCATTAAGGCAAAAACAAGCACAGGGTACAAGAAAAGACCAATGGCTGGGTTTCCCTCAGATGACAAAGAAATAATTATTGAAGTAGACAAAAAAAAAAAAAAAAAAAAAAAAAAAACATTTACACATAAATTTATAGCATTGTTGAGACAAATAATGAAACTGGTCCTTATAACTGAGCAGCATTCAGAAAGTAAGTTTGTCTATAATAATCATCCCTTTTAAAAAATGCACTTAATCTTCATTTCAATAATAAATAAAAAAAAAAGGCTCTTCAAAAACTAATAAAGCTCAACTTAAACAGAACCAGGCCACGTTTTTATGAGGTCAAATGTATATCCAGCAACCACACATATTTAAAGCATATGGGTTTCACACATTAAATCTAGACCAGTCACAATACATTGGAGGGGATTAGAAAGTTTTAAAGTAAACTTCTAAAATGAATAATATTCCAAAGTTCAGTTAAACAGTCCTCATGTGCTCAAAAATGAGTTTCTCCTTGTTTTCCAGAAACATCCTGCTATAGAAAGTTAAATTCCCCAATTAGAAATTACCGCTGATGGCCAGCAATTCAAGCCTTTGTCAGAACCTGACTGCTCTCCTCCTTCGATTTGCTATTTTTAGTCACAATGAGGGTTCCTCTCGTTTTCACCAGAGCACCTGGTTTTTGTATAAGTGACAGCAGCTTTTGTTGCCTTCACCGTCATCACAGTCCACAAGTCAAGCCGCTGCTTGTTGACTGTATGCACGCTTCCTTCTTACGATTCTCACAGGCACTGAGGTTTAGTGCTATAGCTCGCTGCGAGAGCGGGAAATACGAGGGCCTTTCCTGATTTCTTTCCTCTTCTCCTCCTTCCTCCTCCTCTTCTCCTCTTCCCTCAGGATTTTCTGGAAAGCTTCAGCAGTATGAAGAACCTGAAGCATGATATTTATTTTAGTTTAAACATGTTTTCCAAGAAAAATTACATAAAAATCTCACCATTCATTCACTATCTGTACCGCTTAGTCCATTAGAGGTCGCGGGTGAGCTGGAGCCTATCCCAGCACTTTAACAGGTGAGAGGCAGAGTACACCCTGGACAGGTCACCAGTCCATCGCAGGGCCAACACATAGGGACAAACAACCATTCACACACACACACACACTCACTCACTCACTCTTCATGTGAGGCTGTGGTGCTAACCACAACACCACTGTGTACGATATGAATGGAACAAGATTCATTTTACTCACGTCGTCTCTCTCTGTGCGGTATGGGTTTATGAAGTCTGGGGATTTCTCAGTTATTCCCAGCTCTTGTGACATCTGCAAGATGAGCAAGAACAACATAATAGCAGAAGGAAAAAAAGGGTTTATAAATTCTAAGTTCTTTAAAAAAGCCCCAGTATAAGGTTGCTGTGGCAGAAGTGACCGTTAAACACATTTCCAGAGTGCAAACTGCTGCTTTGACTGAGAATTAATCCACTTTATAATCCTCTTCTAAGGTCGCAGAATAATCCTGCAGCGGTTTAGTTCATTAACCCAAACATTTAACATACAGGGAATCTCTTTTTTTTTTAAATTCATGTTGCTCCTGTTACTTTCAAAGGCCACCATAGAGAGGTGTGAGTTGGCACCAGTGATGAATTGTACAACGTCATAACAGGAGACTGTATTATCTAGTGTTGCCCTTAAACTGTGACATTGATCTGTCATTTTTACACACCAGTCTTACTCATATCTCAGTGCTTTATGTTGCAGTGCACTGCTTTATTGCAGTCTTTCCATATATTTACTGCATCTCCTTGCAGAGAAAAGTCACAGTTCATCATGCGGAGATATTTATGTTTGTATCTCGACTGCAACGGATTTGCTTGGTTAATAATCGTCAGCAAAAAAAAAGTGATCTAACATTTTCTTCAGGTTCTGACTACACAAAAATTGCAAATAAAAAAATCTAAACTAAGCCAGTGTAAACCTCATATGCAGCCATAAATTGAAAGAGTACGGATGCCAATTCTTGCCATTTTATAATTTAAATTATTAACAAGATCTCATCATTATGAGATTTAAAGTCATAATTAACCTAAAAAAGTTTCTGTCCTTTCTGATTCTACTGCAGACAGAAAACTTTACTGTACTCTAAGAGATTATGTGACCTAATATTATCAAAAGAGAATCTCTGGCAGTGGTACAAATAGTACTCAATGTTTTCAGTGAAATTATGGGGAAAAGAATTCCCTGTACCTCTTCTGTTGAACTGAATGGAGTTTATTTAATTAACCCAACTCAGATTGCAAATGATTTAATGACTATTTTGTTAATACAGTTTCTAAACTCAAGAGGAAATGGATCGTATTGTTGATTCTAACTCAGAAGAGCTGATGGAAAAATGCATTATATGAAGGATAAGATTCAATTTTGGATCAGATCAGTGGTGGAAATGTTGCTGGGATCCTTGTCCGATGGAGGGTCAACTGGTACTGAGAACTTGAATAACAGGCTGTTGAGATTATCTGATACACAAATTTCTAAACCCAGATGTCTTACTGTATATTCAATAGATGTCTGATTAGAATCAACATTTTGTGGTCTGAACAGTAGACCTATTAGCATTCTGTTTGGCTTTAGCAAACCGTTGGAAAAGACTGTATTTAAGCAAGTGCAAGATCATTTTTATAAAAATGATTTAACAACAAATATTTACAAATGGGCTTCCATAGAAAGAGTTCACATGTACACTAACAGGGTTTGAATTTTTTTAAGAAACCAGTCTGCAGATTGTGGTTGTTATTGAAAAGGTATGCGTCAGAATTATCTGGACTTACAAGTGTGAGCACATGCTGGTGGGCTCCTCCTGTGAAAACTCCCGTCTGGTTGCAGAAATTCAGCCCCCAGCGCAGCAGACCACTCCAGTCTGTGTTGCGGTCGTAGTAGTGGTGGACGATACGTGGGAAACGCAGAGCCACGTCGCCAAAAAACGCTGTATTCTCAACAACATGGGAATAAGCTGCAAAGACAGCAGAAAAATGAGTTAATTTTACACATTTTATTGATATAAACAGAGGAAACGGCAGCTGTTTAGGCTGTTGAGACGCTGGAAAGAAAACAAATAGCAGCACAAAAATGGTTAAAAATGAGAAAAAGCATAGTAGAGATAGATTTAGTTTTAAGAACAGATAATCTACAGCTGGAGAAAAGGGGCACTGAAACAGCTATATGATGAAGCAGCTGAGGAGTAAAAGTGAATCAGACCTTCTTTGATCTTATCATCCATGGGGAAGGGGTCATCAGGCTGCATGTTGGCCGCCACCAGGATCTGTCTTGAGTCCTCCAACACCTAAAGAACAACCAGCTTCATTTATCTAAAACAATGTGCTGTGCATACAACAAAAAAAGTGTGAGACTAAAACAAAATGTACAACCATGTCAGGGGGGCTAGATTTGCTGTAACCACAGTGCTGTTTTGAGCTAATGCTAATTATTCCCATCATATGCACACCAAACTACTTCTAAGATACCAGCTGAGATTACAGTAAACGCGTCATCAGTGAAGCACTCCATCTCACGCTTGCACAGAGTGCTACAGAAGTGCTGACAATGTTTTTCTGCAACTGAAGGTTGCCTAAGCTGATGTCCTTGTGAGGTATGTAGATGCATTGATAGCTGTCCACGGGGACATGGATGCATACTGTAAATCAAAGCTGCCAGCCTAAGCCAGTGAGTGTGGATTAACATTTACATGAAAACAAACATAATAATGAGCTGTAATAAATAAATATAAATAATAATAAAGAGCTGTATCTGAAGCCTTTGGTTCTGTGTTGGGTTGTAAACCTTCTAATCTCAAGGAGGTTGAGCTCTCAGAACTTTGTTTCCTGATTCTGTGGCCTCGTCTGTGCATGTGATGTGAGGGAGCGTGCGCACACTACCTTGAAAAGCCCTTTGAGCATGATGTCTATGATCTTGTACTGCTGGTTGATGTCGTTCAGCTCTACTAGATTCTTGAGTGCGTTCAGTTGATCTTTCCGTTTGGTCTCAAACAGCCGCTTGTCTGATAAGAACAGGTCAGGAGGATATGCGCACGACACATGGGAGCAACTTGTAGAAATTCTCACTTTGAGCACCCATCTGTCACATTGAAAGTTCACTACTAAGAGACTCCCAACACGGCAGAGAGATGCGTGTCGGTGTGTGACGCAGCAGAAGGATACAGATCTCCAGGTTGGAGTCGTGTCGCGGTCGGTGCATGTCCGAGTCTGCCGAGCTGAGGGCGGCAGCGGCGAGTGCCAGGACCACTGCGCTCACACTTCGCATGGTCACCAGGGGGAGGCAGAGAGGAGCTCTTCTGAACACAGGGAGAATGAGCCATTAGACATATCCAAAATTAAAATATAATTACAGAATTGCAGGATTTCATTGATTTACCTCTCAAACCATGCTTTTTTTTTGTCATTTTAACTGGTAGAGATATTTTATTTCCTTATTCATTAGTAATTTTTACTGGTTCAAATCTGCTTGAAAGCTGGTCTTTGATAATTATTGGATATGTGATAGAGATATGCTGGAGATAAATGGTCAGTATGGTGCAACACAGGGTAGCTGGCATCTTAAAAGCCCTTATGTTCCCTTTAAGGCACATCTGATGTCTGGCACTTGTTTAATCCCCAGAGAAATTAAGGATTCAGTACTGTACACAGTACTGAATAGCTTCTCTACTGAAGGAAGGAACTTAGAACATTTCCACTCATCTGCAACATCATTTTCCTTTGAGAGTTTTTATAGATTTGAAAGGGATTTATGAAAGTAAAAGCTAAATATAGGAGCTACTAAAATGAAAATTTAATGTGCTTTTTTTTTATTTTAGAAAACATTAACAGAAAATAGACACGACTGGCGGGAGGGACGAAACAGATTTAATTAAAAGCTACAAGATATAATTCACATAACCCATGCATAATTTAGTAAGGACTCCATCATTTAGACTATCCAAAGAATGCAGTGGGCTATGGAGGTTTGGAAGGGTTGAATGGAGAGTAAGATTATAAGAGAAAGGGTGAGAAAGGGGAGCAAAGGGGTGAGTGGAGGGGCATTAAAGCTCTTGGAAAGGGGGACGGGATGAGACCCTGCAGGGAAACAACAGCTTTCCTGGTGCATATTTCATCTACCTTTACCAAGACATAGATAGGAGAGGACATGTGTGATAGGAGGAGTGTGAGGCTGTGGAGGAGGATAATGAGCATGAGAGACTTGATTCCTACACTAAGTGAATTAATCTTTACAAGCAGGAGTGCAGATTTTTGAATTTATAGGACTAGAAAGTGAGCAAATGTCTCAGGGTGTGAATGTTAATTTAGACCGAGTGATTCCCCTGAAGAGTCTCAAATCAGATGAGAAAGGCACACGCTCCTAGACATCCACCATACCCCACCAAAGTGCTAATAACACAGACAAACAGCGACCTTAGAACTCCCCTTTTGTAAACCAGCTTCAGATTTAACACACAGCCTGACAGCTTTGTGGCAGCTGTTCAAAAACTCTAATTTTAGAGAAGATCTCAGGATGTCATTACTTAGACATGTATGTAAAAGACTTTCACGTTGCAGCAGCTATTTCTGCTTCCTGTCGTGCTCTCCGTAGTCACAGAAGTCTGTCATGAGAAAATATAACAGTTTAGTTTTTCTTTCAGTCAGCAGCAACAACCTTTCCTGAAGACAACCCTGCATTTTGTCATTTTCAACTAAATTCATGCTTTTGGATTAATGCGATACTAAATATCCCCAAGTGCCGAGAGAAAGCCTCAATATTTCTGTGCAACAGTCAAGGACAGAGGGCCTTGTCTCCCCTGTGGCAGCAGCCTGTTGGGTTATTTGATGCTCCTGTGTGCTTCCAAGCAGGCGACCGTGTAGCTCCGACAGATATTTATGAGCAAAAAGGTTATTGCCGCTGGCACAGTTTAACACAGTCAACACATACTGTATATCCAGCAGCTGCCAATGTTTCTGTGTAAAAGGGCAAAGTGCTGAGACTTTAAGAAGTAGTGTAAGCAGGACTTTAAACAGCAGATCATTCATTTCTAATGTGGCATGGGCAGCACAGAATTGAGAGTCTAAACATGGCCATTAGCTGCTGGCAGCTCGACTTACACAGGAAGTCATCAGAAAATCTACTGTTAAGGCTATCGGCTCTATTCTGACCAGAACTGTAATGGCCGTGGCAGATCGTTTCAAATGCCCCTTGAAAATGATGCTTGTTGGATCAAAGTGATGAGACCTTAGATACACTTGTAGAGAAATCTTTCTTGGTCCTCCACCACACTTTTTATTTGAAGTGTAAAGCAGGATTTTGCACAGTGGTGAATTTAACCCAGCTGCTCTGTAGGAAGTTTCCTTACATGAGCTTTCCTCCAGCTGGCCCACTGATATTCAGTATTTGAGGTGGGAGTGCCTGGTTCAGATCTGGTCTCTCCCTGTGGTACTTAAGTTGGCGAGATGTGCTGGCCATGTGGAGGACTGAAGGCGGTGTAGCGCTTGCTGAAGTCATGCAAGCCCACATAAATCTCTTGGCTGTAGATTTTCCTTTTTTATCCATTTATTTTATTTTTGCTAACAATAGTCTCTTGGGGCAGGGAGGAAGTTTGATCTTCCTGTGTGGGAGATCCGGGTTCTAGCTTTATCAGTGATGTAAACCACTGTCCAAAGATGTCTCTGCTCTGTTCTTTAATTCCCTGTTTTCCCAATGCAAATACTTTTCATCCAGTATTCTGCAATGAATTGTACAGCACTTTACTGCTTCTCTAATAAATAAAGGACAAAACCGAAAAAAGGAAATAATGTTCCATGAAGAGTGGTTAGTAATCCAAGCTGACCCTTGATGTGATCACAGCTGCAGAGAAGATGGAAAAGCAAGATGCCCGTCAGACAGCTGGATGAAGTGGATCCTGTTTCCCCTCAGGCTACAAGCCCACTGCTGGAGACTTGAGCTTCAAGGGCTGACACTTCATCTTTCTCTGCTTGCATGCGAGAGGCTCCCCCTCTGTCATAATTCATGCAAAGGTAAATCCACAGACATGCGTAACGGTGATGATGGTGGCCGAGTCTGGATAGACTGTCATGTGGGCCACTAAATACAGATTGCTTAATTGATTACGTGTCCCCAACTTGACCCGAGTTTCTAACAGCTATGGCATTTATTTACGCACAAACAGTTGTTTTAATTTTAGGCTGGAAACTACACACGGAAAATAACATATTATGGAAATAGCAACTCTGCAATAAGACAGTTATTTTAACAATACTTTATCAAAGGTTGCAATTTTGAGAGTAAATCAGTGATTTCAAGTCGTTCCTCGACATACTGATTCCTCCCGCGACCGCATCTGTATGCCCCTCCGGATCCACCAACCGACGGCCAGCAGATCTAAGGGGATCAAGCCTGGACATTACAGCCACACAACTCGATGTTCACTCACCGTGTTGTAGCGAAACACAGCAGCCGCGAAAAAAGCGATTAGCCAGGCAAGGTTTCCCTCACAGGAGTGCTGTTCAGCCTTTCTATAACCCCCCACTCCCAACGTTAAAAAGTCAACTCTCCGACGAGGAAGACGGGGCGGTGAATTTAGCCCTCCAGATCCTCAGGTGACAACAGCAGCCGTGGTTCATTTACATGCGGCTCTCGCTGCTCCACTCCACCAGCGCCACGATCGCACCGGCTGGCTTGTCTTGGACGAATGACAGCGAGCGGGCGCCGAACACGGGGGAGGATGTTGTTTCCACACGGCGGACTTAGAGGGAGGCACCGGCTCAGCTTTGTAGTTTCCCTCTTCCTCCGAAACATGCTTACGCATTGGCATATTTTAAATCAAATTAGAGAATAAATAAATAAATTCGAGATAAGAAGAGCTCAGCTTACAGTTCAAGTTCGAGTAATGACTCTGAATTTATATCACCGTGTATACAGATCGTGTTATCTCACTGATCTATGGTTAAAAAGTCACATGGACATTTAGATTTAGGGAAAACTTTGATTCAAGGGGTCATTAAGGAAAAAAAACAATAACATTCCCATTTGTGGTGTCAGCAATTTATTGTTTCCCTTTAAATGCTTGACAGTTACAACACAGCTTTTCCACATCACTGTTGATGTTGTAAGCAAACAAACTACTTTTTTTCAGATCGTTTTGATGAACTTAAAAGGGATGAGCTGCAGTAAGAGAGGAAGAAACAAAGAGATGAGACCATGAAAAGAGCAAACTCATGGGTCAATCACTTCTAAAATATCTGCATCATCTTGTTTTCAGAGTGAAGTCAGACAGACAGATGGACACATCTCCAACACATCTGAGGAAAAGAGTTAAGAAGCAAAGTGAAACATTTTCACACGTGAAAGAGAGACATTTAACTAGGAAAATATTTACCAAATTATAAGGTTTCACTTGAATGTGTGCACAAGCATAAGTAACTCCAGTAACAAATAAGTTACTTCACTTTGTAAATTATAATTAAAACGGGAATGAAATAATATTTAGTATATTATGAAACAATATTTTATTAAGAAAGGAGAAGAATTATAAGAAAAAAACGTTATTTATGAAAAAATATCAGTCCATGTTGGATTTGAGGGCAGAAACATGCCTAAAAAAGTTGGGGCTGGGTCAACAAAAGGCTGGAAAAGTAAGTAGTACAAAAGAAAAAAAAAAAGTTTAAATGGCAACAAGTCTGTAACTTTGCTAAGTATAAAAAGAGCACCTCAGAGAGGCAGAATCTCATAGTAATAAAGACGGGACCCAGAAATGACCAGCTAAAATTCCACATCAGACGAGAAGGAAAAAAATTCCTCTCCCATAGATCAAGCGATTGGTCTCCACAGTTTCCAGATGCTTACACAAGACACAGTAGTAAACATGGACCCATCCCAACTTTTTGGAGACATGTGGCTGCCATCAAATCCAAGATGGCAGAATTCACTGTCAACATGTGGTAGATTTTTTGGTTCTATTGTGAATAAATGACAGTTTGTGAGATTTACTAAGCATCCAACATTTTTTCTTTAGAATTATATCTTCTCACTCGTAGATATTTAAGGCTGCATAATGGGATGTAACTCAAATGAAAGATAAACTGTGACTGTATATGTCTGAGTAAATAAGCATGAGACACATATCCTTTTAAGCACCATCTTCGACTTTCCAGCAGATGCGACACTGTTTAGCACTATTTCATAAAAAAAAAATTAATAAAAAAACAGACATCCAACGAGCTATTAGAGAAAACCAGTAACAGTACATTTGTTTCATAATGTGCTCAAAGTATGAGTGCATATGTACTTCATGTGTTTTTAACCTTCAGATAAAATGTGATGTTGGAGGTGAGCTGGAGTTGTGTGGATGGGTACACATGTAGGACAGTGTGCCGTTGTATGTTTGTGTTTTGTGCAGTTCAGAGGTGTGTATAAGTTTCCTTCTCATTTGTTATGGATACAAGATGTTACTGGACAGACTGGGGTTGCAGCTTTCCACTGATGTCTGTGGTTCGAGTGCCTCCATCATTTTCCTCACTCTCAGTTTGTGCTCCTTTGATGGTAATGAAACGCTGCTCTGGATCTGAGTTAACAAAAAAAAATATATAATGTCTTGATAAACACGGAGAAGAAGCACCTTAAAAAGTGGCAGTTTGGGGATTAGAGGTTATTCGGCACTGAAGATGACAACCAGAAAATAAAACAGAAAGTCCCTAAAATGAGACTAAGCTGTCATATACACTAACAGTTCACAAAAATATGGTATAAACATATAAAAATCATTACACTTCTAAAAAACAACATTTTCTTCCTCATGATTACCATAATCATCTCTGCAATTATCCGCATTGCACTGCAGCAATGTAAGAAGTCTCATCATACCTCCTTTGAACTGTTTTAAATCAGAAGTTATGGTGAAGTCCAGAGTTTACAGACAGAGTTGCTAACTATATTTCATCTTTGTGAAGATCATTCGAAGCACACAGCTGAGCTCCCATACTGTCGGTGCTCAAGGATAATGTTCTTTTCAGGAGCAGATTGTAAAAAGAAAGACCAAACTATAAAAAAGGCTCTGACACTGTTCAGTAATTGACAATGGCAATAGGGGAGACAGAGAAGAATGACGTGGAATGAGTGGGGTGAGAACAATTTACAGCAAAATTAAAAAAGAGGAAGAGACCAAATAAAATGGAAGTTGAAATAGTAAAGACAAGCAATTGAAAAACTACCAAATTTATGCAAGAATGACGGTGATAGAATGGTGGGTGACACAGTGTCTGGTTTGGGGGAAGCAATCAAAAAGTCTGCAAGTATCAGAAATTTTGAGTAATTAGGTGTTCAGTCTTTCCCACCTTTAATGTGACATATACCCTGTACAATTCACTTAAAAAAAACTGTCAGGTTAAAAACATACAACAGGTTTACTGCATAAAGTCTACATACCCTCAAACAAATTATTTTCTGCAGGACCTTTTGATTGATGAGAGCTTATCAACATGCACAACCTGACGTGGCAATATTTAGCCACTCTTCCAGGTAAACGTGCTCCAAATCTGACAGATTGTGAGGGCACATCTTCTACACAGCTCCATTCAGGTCACCGCACAGATTTTGCATTGGATTCAGGTCTGGGATTTCCAAAGCTTTCATTTTCTTCAGGTAAAGCCATTAGTCTTTTTATCTGGCTCTTTGCTTGGGTTCATTGTTGGGTTGAAAAGTTAAATTCCTCTTCAGCTTTTTAGTTGATACCTGAAGTTTTTGAGCTAAAAGTGACTGGTAACTGGAACTATATATAGTTCCCTCCACTGTGACTAAAGCCCCAGTTCCAGCTGAAGAAAAGCAGCTTCAAAAGGCATGATGCTGCTTCATCATGGGTATGGTGTTCTTTTGGTGATGTTCAGCCTTGAACCGTGACACATTGACAAACTGTAGCCTGGCTTGGATATTTTTATATGTCAGAAAAAGTTTCCGTATTTCAACTTGTAGTCCAGACATATGGAGAATACGGGAGATTGCAACCAATTCTTTCCAGAAATCCTCGTAGCTTCAGTGTTGCTGCTGGTTTCTTGACAGCCTTAGATGGGACGTCCACTTTTCAAAGACTGTGTTCCATTAAATATCTGAAGCCGTGGAGATTTTTTTGTACTCTTCTCCTGACTGATACCTTTCAACAATGACATCCTTTCGATTCTTTGTCAGCTCTCTGCGAAGCCTGGCTAGCTGTAGCAGGCAGCTGAGGAAATGTCAGGAAAATCCTGCAAGGACAGCTGGATATTATTTGGGGTTAATTAGTCTCTTTTATTGATGGCAGGTAAGAACCCAAAAAGAGAGAATGCTGTGGTTAAATAGAAACGCTTTAATGAAGCATTAGTATTAGTGTGCACATCTATACAACCAGCTTACTGGATGTGTTTCATTAGAAATAAAAATTCCATCTGGTATTAATAAAGTATTTTTCATTTAATTTCAACTGTACAGGTTAGACATCACACGAAAGGTGGGAACGTTTTTAAATGATTTATTATGGTCTCATTTTCTAACATCACAAAACCTGGCATTTTAACGGGGTTGTGTAAACTTTTTTATTCACTGTATAAACACTTAAGATGGGAAGACGAGCTTATACAAATCCACAAAAGAGGTCAAATTAGGTATAAAAACACAAAGGAGGATGTGTGTTCACTTTACGTGCACATACAAAACTGATCGTTATACCGGCCCTCATGGGGAGGAAAGAAGCGTAAAAATAATTAAGCCACTCATAAATGTCTACAGAAAACTTTGTCATGGAAAGACATGTTGTTTCTGTCCACATACAAAAAGAAAACTTTAGGAAACTGTGAATTTTAGTGTGTGCCAAAGTGTCTGTGTGAGAGACAGATTGTAGCAGCGGAAGAGACAGTTCAGGTAAGAATGTCAGGCTGAACCCTGCTTCATTCAAACTGTCTTGGTGCCTTTAAAAATACACGCATACGTTTCCAAACGCATGCACAGACAGACAGAACACACACTTACACAAGCAAGCTGACACATTTGCATGAATTAACACAGTTCATGATTCCCTGGAACACAGTGCACTGGGAGCTGCAGTGTGTGCCATCATTCTGTCACTCCTCTGACTCTGAGCTCTTCTTAGAATACTAAATGCATTTCTGTCCCCATGTATGATGCCAGATTCCATCTATTCAATCCGAAGTGGCTGCTACTTTTTATGTGTTTCATAGTGTCTTGAAGCGATCCCAGACGGACTTGCTGCAACGCTAACAAGGGGGATGACAAGGATGAGTTTAGATAGCACTCTTTTTTTTTTTTTTTTTTGTGGGGATAATTGGTTTGGTTTGGCAAATGAAGCCAACTATACATGAAGCTTCTGCCAGTGCTGGGATCACAACTAAGAAAGCAAACATCACATCTGAGTACAGTTGTTGTCATCAGCTATTTTGCTCAGTTCATCTTCATAATTCTGTAAAATGAAGCTACATGCTTAAATAATTTAAAGTTGCCTATCTTTTCTGCTTGAACTTCTGGTGAGATATTATGATTTTCAGAATGGTATGACAGCATTCAAGGCCAGAGTTTCTCATTTATAACTTGCCACAGGGGTAAAGTTTGATCACAGAGATCAATCTAAATCACTTCAAACTAACAAATAGTAAATAAACCATTGTCCAACCGATAGGGAGTTTTATTTAGACAGCATGTTAACATCAGCAGCTGATAAGCTTCCATCCAGCATTGCTAGTGGAAGGTTAAGCAGATAACAGAGACTGGATGAAAATCATTTGTATGGAGGAAACTGTGTGCAGTTATCTTCAAACAAATGTCCGGAAATAACCAATGCCCACAGAGAGATAAACAGATATTAACCCTTCATGGCCATTTTAGCTAATTTTGCTACAAAACGTTTTATTTTACTAATTTTTTTTATCAAATTAACTTGATTTAACTAACTTTCAAATTGAACTTTATTGATACCTGAAGGTACATTTGTTTTGCCATAAAGTAGGAAAGGCCGTCCTTTGTTTAAAAGCACAAACACATTAAAACCAAAAACAGACACAGATGGACAAGTGAGTTCTCACCTGAGGCTTGGATGTAAATAAGTGCAAAAAACCCCCCAAAAAAACAAAACAAAACAAGACCATTAAACTGAAAATTAAAAAACACTTATATATATATATATATATATATATATATAATGTAAACACAATAGGTTAATTTAAGAAAAAAGAACAAGGAAGTCAAACTGTAATAAATAAAAATTAATTTATAAAGAAATGTATGACTTTAGTAAAAGATTAAAAAGTGAATAAAGTCTTCTTAAAAAGGACACAAACAAGACTTTATGCACTTCTTAATCTTTTACTAAAGTCAACCTTTTATCAATTGATTGATTTTTATTTATTATGGTTAAGTACAGAATATAATAATCGTTTTAAAAATAATTTGTTCTTTTGGTTTTGAACATTTCTGTACCTTTACTGATAGGGAACTGGTGACAAGTGACAGATAATTTATCAAAGCCCAGGAAGCAAGCTATTGTGGTAAACTATCAGTGATCACAGACCTCAGACTATATTTGAACGTTTTGTAAAATCTGTGTTAATATATTAGTTGAAACAGTCGGAGGAAATAAATCAAGTTTTCCAGTTGGCACTTAGAAGAGAAAGCCTCATTCTAATACTGTTTATAACATTTCTTTTCTTCCGAGGACTGTAGTATGTTGTATCTGTAAAAGAAAAAGTGTCTCCTTGCACACATCTCCTGCTGTATCTCTATTTTCCTCAATTGCTGTTGTGAATCATACAAAACTAAAACCTTTAATTTTTTATTATGTTCATGATAAACCACACATTGTCCTTAAAGTGTGCCCTACATTATTCCATTATTGTGTTTAAGTGCCTGTGCATGCATGCCAGTGTGTTTATTGTTTACCTGTATCAGAAGCAGCCTTAAGGCCTGTGCTGCCTCCTGGCTGAGCTCCTTCACCCCTCTCTTTTCCACAGTTTCAACCACATGCAGAAGATCTGGCTCCCACAGCACAACTGTGCTGTTGTACTGCAACAGCTGCAAACAAGAAAGATACACAGAGAGGTATTAAAATATGAACAGGTTTGAAGTGACATTGTGGTTAATTTTGAAAAAGAAATGAAAAAGCTTTCAAACATAATGTCCTAACTTTTCTTTTTCATTTTAAATCATTTAATAAAAGCTGCAGAAAATTTGAAATAGTCTCATTCAAATGCTTTGGCACCAATTCTCCTCAGTGCTCTTGTGTGTTTTAAAGTATTTGGCAGGTTGGCTGTTCCAAGAGTTTTGGGAACTTGTCAAAACATGTAGATGGTGATTGCTTCATCATTTAGTACCAGAATTACTCCACAGTGTTAAGATTAGAGCTATACAGGGTCTGCAGGACTCCTGTTCATTCCAGTTCTTGATGTGTATTTAAGGTCAGCGTCAGATGCAGCAGCAAGAAAGAATCACACTCCTGCATGATTAATAAGAATCTAAATGTTAACGGTGCCCACAGCTCTTCCAAAGTACTTCATAATGAATTGTAGTGTGGGAGCAGTGCAAGAGCCTAAATTGAAAGTGCAGAAAAATGCTGGGTGCTTGGCTATTTAAAAGTTTGGTTGGGCTTGCTGAGCTAGTTCTGTTATTTAAAGGAAGTTGGGTAACTGTTGTATAGCCCAGCTGCTGTTTTAAAGGTGGCTGATACAGTGGAAATAAGGCTGCACATCCTCCTAATTCACAAGTCCATCCACTTTCAGAAAGCCAAAATAGGACTGAGGACAACACAAGTGAATAGTGGCTCCTATACAGATGAATCTTGTTGAAAAGGTTCAAACGTTCACATGCTCTTCTTTTAGGATTTATCAACTTCATAATGGGATTTAATATCAATATTTAATGAAAAATAAGCGTGTTGTTTGACATTTTACTTTTCAATGCATGTGTTTAGAAGAATAGTGAGGTGATCATTTAAAATGTTATTTTAGACCATCAGTATGTTGATTGTTGTTACCTGTATGATGCCACTGATCACATGGAAAAATGTGTTCTGTGTCTAGAATGAGATGAACTGCAGGTGACTGTAACATACATTGTGTTGAGATTACAGGTGATGGAGGGCCACCTCCCATGGACTACTTTCTGTTGAAGACTTCCCTAAAGTCATGTTAGGAATCTTGATTGTGTTCAGCTCAACGGGCTGCAGCTGACTATTGTTCCATCTACTTCCCAACCTTTAGAGTCACTGAATAATTCATAGAAATGTTTAGAGGCACTGCCTACAACAGAAAAAATAGTAAATATAGTAATTATTTATCTTAAATTGTGATGTACTGACTGAGTTACTCAGCAGTGTATTCGCTGTCATTACTCATCTGATCTAAATGCTTTTACATTTATATTATGTTAATAAAATTTTAATACATGCTATACCAAACATTCATTACTGCTCAGAATCATGTCTGGGGCATTATTCTAGAGTTAGTGTGTGTTTGTGTGGTAAACATCTCACAACTGTGATGAGTCTGAGAATGGCAGGGTGCAGAGGGCAGCTCTCTCCTGAGCTGAGCAGGCAGTAGAGGAGGAATCGAAGCCACGGTTGACAAACCACATACTTGGCTAATACACACACACACACACGACAAACCCAAAGGGAGACAAATGAGAGGGAGACCTATTTTACATGATGTCAGCTTAATCTATCTAATATAACTTTTATATATTTATAAAAAATGTATCCATACATATACTGCTTGTCTATGTTGATTATAATATGCTTAGCAAATTATCATTACTTAGGTATGTTATATAGCCAATAATTCATACACACATGGTTGAAATAACTAGCAGGAAAAAGACGAAATCAAAATACTCCACATCTTTACGTCCGACTCTCCCTTCATGCATTTCTAAATCTTTTTCCTCACTTGAGAGCACATCCATGAACAGATTACACACTCACTCTGTCTGTGTCGTACCTGTAGCAGGAGTCCTTCTCTTGAGGAAGCCCAGCAGGGAGCTGAGACAGTTGACTGAGGCTCTCACAAGAAACTCGTGTTTCTAAAGAGGAAGAGACAGTAGGTAGAATTTATTTCCATGGCATCGGTGAGTTTAAGAAAATAAATTTAGAAATAGAAAAGATATTCCTCAAAAGACTTGAGAAAGTCTATTAATCTGAATCAGGTGTGTTGGAGAAGGGAAACGTCTAAAACAGGAAGGACAGTGGGTCATGAGAACAAGGACTGAGAAACACTGCTCAAAAATAGAGCAGAAAAATAATGTAGCATTTGTCAGTTTTAAAAGCTGAAAATTGGTGTTTAAAAACTGTTCTTTAATGCTGTCATTTAGAGCTCAGAGATTAGGTAATCATCTCATTATATTAAGATAACAAATGTTCTTTCATTGATGTTTTTATATCGGCATAACAAAGCTCTTTTTCCAATGACAATTTTTGGAATAAAAAAGGTGTAAGGAGCATCAGCTTCATTATATGTCATTTTGACAAGTCTAGCAAATAGGATGAAAATAACAGATGAAACCTGGAGCGACATGAGTCCAGCAGTTACATTTACTTTTTAGCTGTTAGCTGAAAAAGGGAGGTGGAGGTCGGTCAATGTCTCAACTTTGTCTGCTAGAATAAAATATTACTATTTATATAACTAAAACGAAGCAAACAATATCCCACATCTAAGCCTCAACTCAATATTAACTTACTGTACGGATTCCTCCCAGCAATCGCAGCAATGTGATCCAAATGACATCCATTTTTAGCTCTCCATTAAAGAAAAAGAAAAACTGTTTTCTTGAGATAACACATTCATTTATCTTATCTCAAAAGAACAAAAAGCTAATTTCTTAAGAAATTTAAAAACGCATTGTGAAGTTAAAACAGCTTTCCAGATAAGATTTAATTTTATTAAGAACATCAAAGTATAAAAATGCAGATATGCTTACTCTTAGTTTATGTAGTTGTAATAAAGATAAGTCAATACATAATCTGTAGTTAGGATCCAGAGACAGGGATTTACCAGATGAGGTATGTATCTCTTGATCTATGCCTCCAACTCCTGAAATAGACTCTATATGACCTTTATAAAAATAAAGGAACTTTCATGAACACCACAGCATACAAAATTAAAATAGAAGTACCCAACTACAAAGCTTATATAGCACGGTGGAACAATATAGCTGTCTGACTTTGTTGCATAGTGTCATATTATATAAAAAAAATAAAATAATGAGAGCTACAGGAACATGATGCATTCTGTGTGCACTCACCTGGCAGAAACTGGCACAAACAAAGCAACAAATGCATAGGGACAGAAACACACGTATATACACGCAAACACAGGCTCACGAATCGACAGAGATACATTTAAAAACAAAAGAGAGGACACGATAACACAGGAGAGGACGACCAAGTGAGATTTTAATAATGCATGTCTTTCCCACAGTGGCAGGGCTGACAGTGAGCAGTGTCCAAAAATACTTAAGTAGGCCAGAAGGATTTTTAAGACAATGGATAGTTATGAGATGAGGTGACAGCACAAGAGGAGTTAAGAAGGTAGGTGGGAGGAACAGGGCGAGGAAGAGAGGTTAAATGGTAGAGGTTAAAGCTTGCGCAGATGACCAAAGGCCGGACGATGCATAGATGGGTAGAAGAAGTTAAAATAAGAGCAACAAACAGAGGAGTCAGAGAGGGAGGTGAGAGAGAAGGAGGACAGCAGAGTTTAGTAAAGTGTGTGCAGGAGTGTTGAGGGAACAGGAGACGGGGAGAGGAGCGGAGCTGCTGTGTTCCTTCATGCAGCTGAACCAGAGCATCAAGAGGAAAGAGAGCAAAACACATGGAGGGGTTTGGGAAATGTTTCTCATATCTGTTGCAGAAGAGCACACTTCAGAGCACTGAACCATGCAACTCAGTTCAGCACTACAGTCTTTTACAGAGAGGGCAGAAGCCACTGGTGAGAAGCCAGATGCTAGCATGCTGCAGAACTGGCACAGTTGTCCCACTGAGTCACACATATCAGTCACATTATTGCCAACAGATGTATAGAGATTAAGATAAAATTGCTTCTAGGCTTATAGTGGGGGGACTAGATCAATCATATTTACAGCCGTGCTGGATTTATCTCTGAGCTGGCTGCCACCCAGAAGAAGTAATGCTTCACTTCTTTTAATGTAGAACAAATGTTTGTGATATTCTTATCTGATATTCTTGTACTAAGCTACAAAAGTCTCATTGTGCTATTGTGCATTGTTAAAGGCACCTGCCTTTCATAAGGAAGAATTAAATATTACGGTCAAGTTAGACCAGCTGCAGAAAGAGATCTAAGAGATCATTATTTAAACATTTAAATCCTTAGCTGCTATAGAACATGGGTTTTATGTTTCTGTATATGAACCTAAATGAGCATTTGCTTTTATAGATTGAATTTTGAAAACGTACGTGCATACACACTGATCTGATCTGATAACGTCCAGGTAAAGTGAATATATTGGGATATGTTAGGAAGCAAGTCAACAATTTGTGCCTAAAGTTGGTGTGAAACAGGAAAAATGGGCAAGTGTGAGGATTAGAGTAAGGTTGACAAGGGCCAAACTGTGAACCCTAGAGAACTGTGTCAGAGCATCTCCAAAACTGCAGCTCTTGGGGGTGATTGTGGTCTACAGTGGTTGCGATTAATCAAAAGTGGTCCTAGGAAGGAACAGCTCATCCTTTCAAACAGAGGAGCTTTAAGAGGTGAATGTAGGTTCTGACAGAAAGGTGTTAGAATAAACAGTGCACTGCAGTTTGTTGCTGCAGCATAGCTGCAGACCATTCATGGTGCCCACACTGAACCCTGCTCACCACTGAAAGCGCCAACGTTGGGCACATGAGCATCAGAACTGGACCACAGAGAAATGCATGAAGGTGGTGTGGTCTGATGAATCTGGTAAGCAGCAGTCAAAATGTATTCAGCTGTCATCTTGCTTTTCTTGTTACTTTAGCACAAGCACTGTGAAAAACGCTTAAACTGAAGAGGATAAAAGATCACACTCACATGAGCAAATATGTGAAGAATTAATGGTGTTTTATCGAACATTTTTTATTGTCTACCGGCTCTCCTCAACAATGTGTCCTTTCACTGCTTAAATTTCTCTAATATATCAATGAGTGTCAGAGCCATTACAGGAACAGACACATTAAGTTTGTAGACTATTTGGTTATTTTATCCTGATCACGGAGTGGTTGTGGATGACATTTTTTGCTAGGTGTAAAAGCTTTCTAGACATAAATACTTAAAAAATAAAAAAAATGGTAATGTGCATACACCTAGTCTCCACTTGTTCCACCAGTCTAGATCCAAGGCCAGGCAGTAGAAGTGGAGGATCACTACACATATCTGGGAACAATTACAGATGATAAACTTAAATTTGATGCCAACATTGATGCTGTGTGTAGAAACATCCATCAACACATATTTTTATCCTAAGCTCAGGAGTTTTATTGTGGATACATTTTTTTATGAAAATGTTTTATTCTTATTTTATTGAATCCGTTTTGACCTTGTATTTTATCTATTGGTTTAAGTCTCTCACCTTACAGGGAAGGCTGGAACAGAAAGTGAGGTGGTGTACAAAAGCTGCTGGCACAAATTCAAATGACTGCCAAGCCTTGTAGCAGGTCAGAGCCTTAAAGAAAGCAGTAGGCATTGTGTCTGACCCAAGCCACCCTCTGCAAGGAGAGTACATGCTGCTACATCAATGCCCAGATGTAGAACAAATCGTTTGAAGAATTCCTTTGTTTCAGCATTCATCAGGATTGTGTGTTGCCTGTTTAGTGGTTTGGAGTCATTGTCAAATGCTGCGATTCCATCCGTGTTTTCTGAATTGCAGAAATCATAGGGCCCTATTCTTCTTATTATTTGGCCAAATCATAGCGTCATACTTGTCCAGCAGGAGCCAGGACTCCAAATGTTTTATGTCTGCACAATAAGGATAGATGAGTAATACACTTATAAAAACACACATAGGCATATCAATACCCACAAGCACTACAACCTGCAAAAGAAGTCCACTGAGAGTGGTTAAGAGGAACAGCGCTCCTCTGGTGCCAAGCGGGTACAATGCTCCATCTTCGACACCCAGGGGTCTGGGCCCGACCAATCCAGGACTAGTGCTCACACACACGACTGCTGATGCCAGATCAACATCAAGCAGAACCTCCAGCAACCTGAGGTAGCTGACTGGAAGGAGAAAATGAGAGGAGGGTATGAAAGTCAGGGTGGCAATAGCTTGAAAGGTACAAGAACTTACTGTAGGACAATGACTGAATACCTACACACAGATGGCAGAACATGACAAACAGGAGATGGTAAATATATGTGGAGGGAAAGACCACAGGAGAAAAGAGGGGATTATGTGGGTGTACATTGTGTGGGAAGAGACATTTTGAGGTAAAAAAAAAAGAGAGATGGTAAAAAATCCAATTGCAGAGGAAATGGAAGCAGGGGAACAGCTGAGAGTAACTGATGGCAATTTTTGGAATGATATGTGACAGAGAGTGAGGGTAAGAAGTTAAAGATGTTAGTGACAATTACAGAGATTGTGAGCGACAGGGACACACAGAGTTAAGCAAGACTGAAGGGCCAAAGTCGAGATGAAGATAAAAGCCCAAAAGGACTGCTAAAGCACAGTGCAATCCAAACTGAGAGTGGCCAACCATCTGAAAAGCACTTACGCCATGTACACAGAGATTAGAGCTCTCAGAGGGAGGGAAGGCTAATTAGTGGCAACAGAAAAGAGGGAAGAGAAAAACAGCAAAGAAACGGAGAAACAGAAAAGTATGGGTAGGATGATAAGCATAAGGGAGATAAAAACGGAGAAACTAAAGAGGATGAGCAAAGAGAGAGGTGGAAAGAAAGAGAGATAGGTAAGCAGAGGGAGGAAGCCAATACATCACAGCAACCCTGACAGGCTACTTATCCAGCTGACAGACAGAGACACAGGAGCAGCAGGGATGATCAGCCTACTAGTACTGCAGAGGGATGTGGTCCACTTAATATAATGAGTGTGTGTGAAATGCAAGCCTGGGGTTGGGTTTACTTCACTAAAGATGGAGCACTGAAAGATGGTTACTTTACCTGTGCACAAGTACATGAGAACCAAACAGAGAGTAAGCCCAATTATTATATTAGGGTATACACAATAAACAGACAGCTGCAGCAATATTCTAGGATGCGTCACACAAATCACTATGGAAATTTTCTAAGGTATCTTGATGTTATATAACCTCATGTGTGATTGCTTTGGACAAGTGTAAAAGTGAGATGCACAAAATCAGAGAAAGGATGAAGGGAAAAACCCAAGATAACAAAAACAAAATGGGAAAGAGATACAACATGAACATACCACAAACATAGAGGATCTTTCAATATTTTCCATTAACAAACAAAGCATTATATCACTAATGAACTTATTAGGTTTTAGCTGTTGGGTTAAAGCCTTTGGAAACAATAAAACAGTTTTTCATACCAAGCAAAAGGTTATTTGTGTTTCTTTTTTGAAGAAGAATCCGCTGCACAGCTGTGTCCAAACTCCAACTGATGCTCTTATGGACCTTTAACAATAGGGAAAGACAGAAAGAAAAAATAATGGTGTGAGGAAATCAAAACATAACAAGATTAGGACCAATATTATTGCAAGTAAGAATGACTTATCTCTGCAGAGTGAGGAGAGAGAGCAAGAAGAGAGTGCTGTATTTTGCATACCAAAGCCATACTGCGTTATGTATCAAACAAATGCTTTTGCCATTTTGTATTCTGCATCTGGCTCTATGGTAGATAGGCTCTATATGTTTTGCTGCATGTTCTAAGTCTTGCCCTTGACTGTGTGAAGTTCAATCCTGAAGCTGTGATAAGAGCAAAGCTGAGCTGTAGTGTGCACCTGAGTGGAGTGAACACGCTGCAAGGTAATGAGGGAGGACAGGAGTAGATGGCTGCAGCATAGCAGGGATGAAGGAGGACAGGCTGATGGAGAAGGGGGGGACAGAGCTGAGGAGGAGGAGATGACTGCCTGCAGCTGGTCCATCAGCCTACTGTTGGAGAGCAGCATAGAGACAGCTGGGAAGGAGAAATCATCATGTCATTATGCAGAAATGTTTGAGTAAAGTGTTTGAAAAGCAGTTTCACTTTTCTGTTTAGCTTAGGCATTTTTCAACAATATAAACATATGAAAATGTACTCTGTTTTGCTAACACGTTTTTTTATAATTTAGTTTACTGTACGTACACCAATGAAGGCAAGGTAAAGACCACAACACCTCTCTATAAGTGTTTATAGATATGGCACCAAAAACTAAAAGTTTACCAACACCTATCCTTCAAAATGAGTATCAAATTAATGGAAGATCTGTATGAAACAGTTTAGTTAAAATAAAAATCAAAGTACAACACAACTATTTAGTTTTATAAACTGAATAAAGAGACATGAGCACATCAGACTTGGCTTAAAATCTAAAGTGATAATTTGGCTGTGAGTAGGAAGAAAATCAATACAATGGCGAATGATTTGCATATTATCAGGGTGATATGCAGTACAAAGGCAACCAGGTGAGTTCTAAATTACAGAAAAACTGCATCTCATTACTTTAAGCTAAATTATCCAACTCTAATAAAAGTAATAAGTTGCTATTTCTGTGCACCACACCAAAAGCTCAAACACTGTTTGGCCTCAGGCTGAAACAACTATACTCTCACCACTAAAAGTAGTAGGAGAGTATGACTATAGAGGCAGAAGCAGGAAAGTAAAGCTACAGGCGTGTAAAGCTTTGCCCCCTAACAGTATCTCTGCTCTCTGGCTGCCACCTTCATAACCTCAGATCAGCTCATTGCTGACCTCTGCTGAGATTTTTAGCATTGGATATTTTAGCAAGCAGATTATTTAGAATAAAAATTAATCAAACAAATTAATTTAGTAAGCGATAGTATAATCTATCTTAAGTCGTCTTTTTGTCAGTAATTCATAACTGCAACAAATAAATTTATTTTTTGTAGAAATATTCCCTCTGCTTTTTCTTAAGCTCAGTGAGGTTTTCTAGTTGTTTTATTGGATTCAGGAGTGATTTTAAGATTTTTTTTTTTCATGAATTTTAAATCGAGGTCAACTAACAAAATATTTATCTCTTATCTTATTTTTCTTAAAGAGAAGTCTCATCTATTCTGAACATGCATGTGCACATACAGTATTAATTACATGTAGTGCACGTGGATTAAAATTGGTTTCTCATTTCTGATAAACAAGAGAGAGATTAAGTGCAGACATACTGAGGCAAAGGGAGAAAGAGGAGAGTGGAGAGAGGAAGAGACAAGGAGGCAAGTAACATGTGTCTAACCTCTGTCAGTGCTGTGTGCAGGGGAAAGACTCAGGCAGCAGTACAGGTAGTTGAGGGCAGGCAGCAGGCTTTCTGTGTTGGTTGGCTTCAGCATCCCTACAATACTACTCACTAACACACAGGCACTCACACACTTATCTTTCCATCACTGAAGCAGACATTAAATTGACATCAGTTCATGAAAATGTACCCTTAGCATAAAAACAGGTACTACTCCTTCTACTACTTGTCAGCTAATAGTTTTATGTACAGTGATCTTAAATACAGAGAAGTGACTTGACATTAGGCCTGTCACGATAACAAATTTTGCTGGACGATAAATTTTCTTAGAAATTATCGCGATAAACGATAATATTGCGCAAAGCGATAATGTCATTTTTAAAACCATTTTCAACTAATATAATGACAATGCCATAATAATGCAAGTACATCCTTTCAAAGATCAATAAACTTTCATTAGGCTACATGTGTGTGTTCTGCCTACTTGTGCGGAGCAGCGAAACAATAAATGAGGAAGTGCTTGCAGCTATTATTTCTCTATTCGACTTATTTACATATTTCAACATGAGAATCGGAGGTTTAGCGCGAAAGGGTGAATGCGTGTTGGCAAACAAAAGACAAAAAGACAAAAGCCAGATGCTAAGTCACAGATAGGGGTTGCAAACATCAAGGCAAAAACCTAAGTAAATTGGAACCCAGCCATTAAAGGGTTTAGGTTATAGTTCACTACATAATTCCAGTAACATTCTGAACAGCATTTTCATCTGTGGATCAGCAGGAAGCACCTCTTTCAGTGTGTTAATGATGGATAATATCAAAATAAAATTAGCACAGCTTCAGTTAATAAAGACATATATGAGTAGAAAAGATAAAGCCAGTAGCACAACAGAGCAGGTGTTGAATTAACTGACAAATCTGTACAAGTTGAGTTAGTGTCTGTGCCAGAATTAAACACACCTTTTGCATGCATGAATGAAAGAACTTAATGACTTGTATAGAGTATAATCCATTACGTAACACCAGGGGTCTCTGTGACTAAGACAGATAAATGTGAAAAAGGAGCTGTCAGCAGCACCTTTTGGCCTCACCATGGTACAGCAGCTTGAAGTGCACTCCTTCCATATTACAATAGAGTGGGGGTGAAGGTGGGTCACTGGTCTGAATCACACAAAGCAGCTTGAGCAATAGAGGGAGTGAGTTGACTGCTCCACGAAGGCAGAAAGAGGGGAAAAAAGCACAAAGAAAGGTGAAACTGAGAGAAAATGAGGAATGCATAGAAACTGTCTGCATTAATCCTAATTAAGCATAAAGTCATTGATTACAAATTTAGCCTGAAACAGACATACTGTTGTCCCAACTAAAACTTCTCAGTTGAGATGAATTTCTGAAAACAGATGGAGACCTACTGTTCAGCAACAGGTATAACAAGAAATAACCACAATATATTCCCATGTGCACTTTCAGAGTTAGAATATTCTTGATGTGGAACCAGGGAGAGAGCCAGTATGAAGATGGATGCGGGTGAAAGGATATGCAGGCCAAGGAAGAAAAGTCATCTTTACTGGTGCAGTTCATAATACCAAAGAATCTCGCCTTGGGATGCAGCCACATTGAGGCTAATATAGAGTATATATTAATGCAAATTACAGTGGGCTGAACCAAAACATGTGCAGGGATAACAGTCTGTATTCCCCTCAGGACACTGGGATGAGCAGAGAGCAGGCAGAGGCTAACCACAGCAACAGTTTCCGAATCCCCAGCTGGCATAGTGGTGTTGTGCCCTTCAGCTGTTCTCATTAACTTGGTCAAGTGTACAGACATGGTATCACCATCTGACAGACACCGCTACTGAAAGCACATTACAGCATGCTACAGTTAATGCATGTATGGAATCACTTCCATGCAAGTAACACACTTTTGCAAAAATCAAACTGGTGACATAACAACAATGACATAATTAATGGTAATAAAACCTATTTTTAGTCACAGATCCTGCAATTGCTTCTCATATTCATGCTTTTAACATATACCACATAACAGAATTCATGGTCCTATAAAAAATTCTGCAGCTTTCTGTAAATGCTGCAATAATTATCCCTTGTGGTACATTCATTTGCTTTCAGAGAACAGGCTTCATAATCATCTTGTATTACTGTTTAACTTAAATATCCAAACTGCTGTGGAATTAATGATTCAGAGAAAATGTATTCTTCTCTCAAAGGACATCTGACTGATTCCTAATAATTTGACATTAGCCCATGTGAATGCCTGAAATATAAGACTGAGCTTTTCCTTTTATTCAACAACAGGTTTCAGTGGTGGTTACAGGCTGAAGTGATTGATCTACATGTGCATCCACCACTTAGATGATCCTATTTGAATAGAAATACTGAGAATTAATATGTTTTCTGAAATTTATAAAAGAATATGAGAAGTTAATCTCTCAAACAGCAGCTTATACAAAATAAAAAGCCTTGCTGGATAGCAATTTAATACAAACTGCTTCTACAATCTGGCAAAACAAAATCAATATGAGACTGCCATCAAGTATCTCGCATCCTATTGCAGATGTTGGCTGTTAGAAGGACTAATTTTAATGGAGGATTAATTGAGCTTTTCTCCCTTTTTAATAATAATCAAAGGCAACAGTGTTCAGGGAAATGATTTGGCAAATTAACAATAAAGTACAACTAAACATATTTTCAGGAGAGAATGCAGCTGTGTTCACAGACCAAGTGCAGAGGCCCTGAGATTTTCTAAATAATTGTGGCTGCATAAGAGCATAAATGTCAATTTCATTAGATCAGTGATTCTCAAACCTTTTGAGCCACAACCCCTAAGATAACATACGCTGGTGTTCGCGACCCCCGCGCAACCACTTTGTGATTAATTGTGAGATATATCAGATGGGTCATCCTGCAGCCGCACCTACATGCCCAAAATAAGCTTCTCTTGCAAAGAACATGTCAAATTCAGATTTTTAATATGGCATGTGTACTAACTTTGTTGTTTATGCATTTATGTGTTAAAAAAATTAGGTGCCAATTTTAAAAAATGATCTCTTCATTAATGGCTTGCTTTTGACAGCCCTTGTAAAAATCCCAAATTTATTTGGTAAATGTAGACTATATATTATTTACAATTATCTGGCGACCCCCATGGGGGTCCCAATCCCCAGTTTGAGAACCATACATTAGATGGACAAGACTTTAGAAGGGAGTTATCCAGCCAGCTTCCAGAAAATATCCATGTGTGGGGCCGTATCGGAGTAGAGCAGGTTATTGTCTGGAAAATTCATGGTTAGACAGAGAACATAGTGATAAATGTTACTGCACTGAACAGATGGCCAGTATGGTCCTTTCACTCATCAATACTGTGGATACATTTACATGTAGCATTGACACTAATCACAGTTAAGCAAAAAGTCTCCTCAATCAGTGTCACTTCACAAAAGACCACAATTTCCTCATACTTTTTGCATTATGTCCTGTCTCCTGTGAGCTCCAGGAACCACTCTGGAGTATTTCCAGCAGATATTTTGTGTCTCACACAGAGAATCTCCCGATCTCTAATGCATGTGTCTGCACCTACTGTAATTCTAGCATTTATGTGCTAAATGACCTTAGTGATAACATGTATTAAAACTGCGGAAGAGTAATCCCAAAAATTAACATGAAATATCACATCTATGACAAAAACTGACCCCCACCCCTGTGATATTTTTTCTGTGATATTTAAGAGAGGGAAGACGGGGACAAAAATCCCATAACATATAAAAATAAATCAGCTTCAACAATGTGTCTAAATGGGACATTATAAAACGCATTGCTACCTCTGAGAATGGACCAATGAACATCAATCAGCACAGATATTCTTGTAAATAATCCACATAAGATGAGAGAATAATTAAACTAAGTGCTTTCCATTTAGCTGTGCAAGAACAAATTGTGCCAAACAGACCTATTAATCCATGGACATTACTTTATAGATACCTACTGCTGCATTTATAATATCTTTATATATAAATGTCTGTAGGTGTGTCTGCTATTCTTTGTTTTCTTGTAAACTGTTTGCCTGATCGACATCAAACATGAATGCTGCATTGGTGGAGAAGACTTGGTAAGCAGCAGTCTCCTTTTTGAGGTTTCCTCTTGTTCTGGGATGTCACATGTATCTATCCATCCCTTTTCTACACCTACATCCCCCCTTGACAGCTTGCAACTCCATCAGAAGACACTCAAATATGTCACACACACAGTACTCAGGAGTCAAGGCTGGACCAAACCAGTCTTTAATTTTGGCCTTCATTTTGCTGTTATATTGATAAATTAGACAGATGCTATATGCAACAGAGGTATTTAAATAAATTAAAATTTGTGTAAAAGTTAGTCCTGGGATTGAGCAAGGATCTGAGATTGTGACAAAAAAGCAGCCCATTAAGACTATGTGGTAACCCAGTGTCATGTGCAAACAGCAATTTTTGTTACAGTAACAGGTCTCAAATATATTCTCACACAGCACACAGCCTCCTAGCACATCAGGAGGAAAACATGGCAACATTGCATGTGCATGCAGCTCACAGGTACTGCTACCTTTGATGGAGCCCTAAGCCTGCTCCATATCTCTCCCGATTTTGACCTTACTAACCTCCTCAAGTACAGGTTCCAGTGCACTTGTTGCAGACATCAGCGCAAACAGGCCTGATGGTGAAGGGTAGTCATGACAGTCAATAGCAGAATAAGCTGTTTGGAATTGACAGAGACTATGTGCAGACCTCATACTCAACTCTGCTGCTCATTCCACAAATGCATTTTCAGTTGCCTCCAGCTGTTTAAGATTTGTTGCCAAGATGCATTGTTACAATAAAGAAATGAAAGCAAATTTACTCATTTTTGTGCTAAATGTAAACTGATGTGATGAGTTTTACTGGTTATTTACAGGCCACATATGTCCCTCATGTATTATGGTCACTGTTACTGCTTATGAAAGTGTGTGAAGAGCAACCAGCAACATGTAATTTTTAAAAAGCGCCAAGCCAGAGGTGCCACTAACTTAATAGGAACACATGTACACACAGCTTTCTCTATAATACTGAACACCACAGCTTTCAAAATTGCATTGTTTTGGGATGTACTTTAAATTAGAAGCTGTCAGAATGTCTCCACTAATATGGAGGATCGATGTAAAGTGTGGCTGGTAGCCTACATGGTAGTTATGTGTAGAAACATTCAACTAAAAACAGCTTTTCTTAATCAGGCTTTTGAGTCACTTTTAGGTGCAGTTGGGGGCTGTTTTTAAAGTTGGGATACAACAAAATAAATTATTGCATGTGCAGCACTCTCTGTGTTGTAACCAATGCATAAACCTGACTGTATGTGTGTGTGTATTATGTGTTTATGTTGAGCAACTGAAAGACAATTAAAAAGTTTTAAAATGCATAATTATGAAAGAAAACAAAAAAGTCTGATGGATCATGAAAGGTTAGCTAAGTGAGGTTAACTGAATTGTGTAAATCTATATGAATTCACGCTTTTATGCTTGTTTTAGTAACATACAGTAAGCGATTCAACACAGATTAGCTGGCTGGGGTTGAGATGAAAAAAAAAACATGTTAAAATTTAATATTGGGGTTCCACATCATGCTGAGTGTAGTGCTCTGTAATTAAAGCAAATAAGCGTTAAACAAAATAATCCATTGCTATTTCATTACTCTAGTTGAAGCATATTATGGTTTGCAGATTAGTTCTGCATTTCTTCAGATAGTTAAATCAAAGAATTTCAAGTAACCAGTTTGTCTTATGCCTTTAGTTTCAATATATTACCCCATTCAAGTAAATCCATTTTAGCTAATAATTTTTCATTTTGGTGGAGACAGAAAAAGTATAAAAATCATTTTGAGTTATCTCTATATATCTATAACACCTGTGAACTGTGTCAGATTCTGTCTTATACCTGGTGCAGCAAGTCCATGTCCAAGACCATGAGCCATGTTCTCCACACCGATCCGCTGTAACTCCTGGAGCAGGGCTGGTCTGAGATTTGCACAAAGGTCTGTGATACACCGTCTCTGACTATTCAGAACAACCTCCAGTACACCCAGAACTCGCTCTGCAAGGGCAGCCTCTCTGCTACTAACCATGTCCTGAAGGCATTTAACAGACAAGCCAGACTTCACATTTAAAATTTATGAGTTATCTGAGATTGAACTATGAGACAAACACGTGAAAAATATAGTTCTTAGATGATGATAAAATTATTTCATCCAAGGTATATTTTAGGGTCTTCTTACCAGGAGGGTCAAAATAATATTTGGGTATTTCTCTGTCAGAGTCAGTAGCTCCATTGTTTCTGTGTCTTGCTCCTCAACTTGCCTCTGGTCTCCATGTCTATCTGTCTTTTCAGCCTTCTCCTGCATGTCTGCCTGCACCGAGCAGTGAAATACAACCAATTTTTCATTCATTTTTTTAAAGGGTGTAAAGAAACTTTAAGAAACAGTGGTTAAAAAAATACTCAAACCCATCTCCAAAAGTTTCCCGGTTGAAGTGAAACAAATCAACCAAGTTTTGACTAATGTTAGAGGGAAAATTTGATTTATGTTTCCTTACCAGAGTTTGATCTTCATCTGTGTGCTGTGCTTGCATGGTCAGCCACATTTCCAAGAGCAGGGCCCCAAATTTTTCTGAAAGCTCCGGATAGCGACAGATGAAGTGGAGGAGTGCAGGATGGTGAAAGTAGAGGGAAGAGAAGCTTTGGCAGGAAGAGAGTGCTTTGCTGATGTAGTTCAAAGGAACCTTAAGAAGGACAGTAAACGAAGACTGATGAAGCCAAAGTGCTTTCTTTGAGATGAATGTGCATAACTTAAGGTTTGCACGGATGAAAACTGTTTAACTTGAAATGTGAATACTTTTTTAAATCCCACTGAACAGCAGGAAGTCTTCTGTGATTCAGTGCATAGTAATAGTTATAATTTAGCAAAGAATATATAATATTAAGTACTTTCAGATGCTATGTGTTATGTTCTTTGAAATAAAGGAGCTCTCATTATTTTGAGATAATGTTATTTGTTCTGCATGTATTAAATAACTCTTTCTTCTTTGTCATTCATTATTGCATCATCCTCAGCATAACACAGCCTTTGTGTTTAAAGAAGAATATTAGCTGTCAAGCTTTGATTCAGTGTTTTATGACATCCATTTAATGGTTTCTATTTTAAATCACACACCATGTTCTTACTTTGCTTTTTTTCTGTACAAAGAAAAAGCAAAAAAAAAAAAAAGTCTGAGCCCTTTTATCTTGATATAATCTTGACACATTAATATAGTGTAGCTTTCAGTTAAACCCATCTTAAATTGAACACAAATAAAAATGGATCACTTTAAACTGAGACAAACTCAGTGAGAAAATGTCTATTTTCAATGTGCAAGGTTGCCTAAGAAGGTTGAAATGCTGGAAGTATTATGTACTTGGTATAGATTTCATTGTGTGAACTGATCCCTTACCCCATCAAGATTGGGGCTCTTGTCCTGTGTCACTGCCAGCAGGTAGAGGGCAGAGCGGAGGACAGAGCGAGGCAGAGCACAGCTACCCTGCTCCTGCACCGACTGCAACAGCCACACCACACTGGAGAAGACTGTCTGGTCTGGGAGAAGCCTTGATAACACGTATACACACAGTGATAACATCATCTGACAAGCGCGTATAGATGTCACCAAATGTATATTTAAGTCTGTATAAACACACAGACACATTCAGTATAGGGTGGTCAAACACATAAACTGAGAGGTCCAGGATCATGTTGATCTCAGGAAAAACTAGACTAACATTCTCAGAAGAAAGACAAAAGAGGTCTGATACCTAAACCCACACATAATTCACAACCTCTGCCCTCCCACAGAATGTATGTCTCTGACCACATGTCCCCCAAATGTTAATGAGACTACACAGAGCAATGGACAGGATTCCATCATCTTCCCTGGTGGTAATCCAGTCAAAGATGACAGAGGGAAAGATAAAACTTTCCAAGAAGACCAAGAAACTGTATCCCCAAGGACATAAAATATGTATGTAAGAATAGCCTCTGTGGATGGTAGCAGCACCGTTGGAAAAAAGAGAGCTACAGGGTCATGCAAAATCAACTGAATTAATTTTGACTACAGACCAACTTTGCACGCTATTTGACCACACTGATCATCAAACGTGGTTTTCATTTTATGTCAAAGCATCTGTAAATGACTACCTTAAATGGTTGCAACTCTGTGTCCTTCCTTTAGACGTAATGCTAAGGAAAACCTCTACACCATTTAATTTTTAATACATTTCTCACTACATTTAGGGAGGAAAATAATTACAATGTAAAAAAATACACCTTATACACTTTATGTAAAAGTACAGTGGGAGACTTGTCGAGTCGAGAATTTGTAAGCACTTTCCCGACAATATTTATCAGCATAAATAGTGAAGTTTTTACAGCTGCAATAAGTTTGGACACAGGCAAACTAGAATACAAACCAGGGATGGTGTCCCTGGGATTCCTTAAGCACAGATAATATAGTGCTACTAAGAGAAGCGCTTCTCTAAGTCAGTAAATGACTTTCCTTATTAAAGAAACATATCAGGGCAAATGGACCCTGCTAAATAGTCAGTGCTCCTGAATCAAAGTGCTCCGCTTACTAAAGCATTCAGCATCAGTACCCTGCACAAGTGCTTAAAATTTGTTTCAGCAAAATGCTTGTTTCTGATGCTGAAATATTTTGTGCTTCATTACATTTCTACCAAATGCCAGTACTGAACACAAGATTTCTGGCACTTTGTGAATACCATTTTAAAAAGCAGTGTTTGTAAAAAATGTCTGCCTCTCAAAAATATTATGCATCTCAAGAGTGTTTATGCATGTCTAAAATGTGACTCAAGCAGATAAAGGTGTCCTATTTTCTAACATGTTTATTAATGTGTTTTTGGCTGCTGATCTTATTGGCCCACAAGGTGTGCACTATTACCTGTCTCCATGCTGCAGAGCAAGATAAAGCACTATCACAACACAGTACTGAGTGGTCCTTGGTTCTTGATATTCACACAGCAGAGAAGGCCAGTCTGACAGATGAAAACACAGAGAGGGAAGGTTGCATTGCAGAAGATTTTTCACCTCCTCAAAATCTGGTGGATGAGCAAGAAAATACAAGAAAAAATATAAAAGTTTGATTAATAATTCTTCAGACTGGCAGAGTAGGTATTTGCAAAGACGGTTCTTTACAAGGAACTGTTGCTCATAAGTGTTGTGTTTATGACTGTAGCCGAGCCAAAGATGAGATTAAATTTAGGCAAGGAAAAAAAAGTAAGATGAAGAGCCCTTTTCTTCAGAAATAACTTTCATCTCAGAGAAAATGTGTTTTATTATATAACATTGGGAAGATAATACCAAGGCTAATTTATTTATAAATTTATTTATTTAATTAAGTCCCTGAAGAATATGGTGTATATGTAGTTAAAGATACGAAGCAAAGTGAATCTGTAAGAGAGAGACGGTTGAAGATGAGAGACTGGAGAGTCAGTCTGCTCTTCAAAGACTGTGATGGGGGGCAAAAGACTGCATATATATGTATATATGCATGTGCACACAAACAATATCTGTCTTCAATGAGCTAAGAGAGGTTTGGGAAGAGAGTTAGATGAATATTGATGTGAGATGATGGAGCTTCTGAAGATTTAAGGACCAAACCCAGACAGAGAAGAAAACAGGATATTGTAAAGAGGAAAACTGGAAAGTGCAATGCAGCTTTTTGCAAGTCTGCGGAAAAACAGAAAAGCGGTGACAAAAAGGATGGAAGGAGAATCGTGTGTAATGCAATGTTAAGCAAATGTTTGAGAACCCTGGGGGACAGATGATGTGAGCAGTGATGTGACTTGAAGTAAAAAAAAAAAAAAAAAAAAAAAAAGAGATGCATACAAACTTCAAACACCTATAAACATTTGAGCCCTCAGATTTTTGGAGAGAAAAAAAGAGCTTGGCCAGCTTTTTAGGGCTATTGTTTGTGCACAGTAATAATAAGAAAAAGTTAAGCAATAATTTTAAACTTTACAGCTAAACAGCTGCCCGGCAATTATTAAAGTAAAGGATGGCCACAGAAAAAGGGGAGACAGGGGCTTTCGCTCTGGCGGGGTCGGTGGCTGCGGGGTCGGTTGGCCCGCTGGGGCCTGAGCACTGTGACAGCAGGGGGCTCTGGCTGGGGCCTTCCTCTGCCACTCTTGGGGTGGGTCCAGGGTGGTCTTGGTGGTGGGGTGGCTTAGGTTCATGCTCCAGGATTGCTGCTCATTGCCTGGGTCTCTGGGTTGCCCTAGTCTGCCTCTGGCCTCCATAGAAGCATGTTCACATTTGCACGATCACACTAAACTCTGCTCACTCCTCATCCTCTGCATGCTGACACACCAGTAGGTTTATACACTAAGAGCTACTTTTGTTTAGGTGTGTGTGTGTGTCTTTAATTGTTGTTATGATACATTGCTTTTTTTTTTCGAACTCCTGATGATTGTCGGCTTAGTTTACCTGTAAAAGCTGTAAAAAATTCTCTATTGTGTTTATGTACAGGTGTAGCAGTTGGTTGTCTGGTATTAAGTTGAATTGAAGGGTTGTTGCATCTAGCTACTGTATCTTTGTCTCCTCTTCCTTTTTTTCTACTTTCCTTTTTACTTCTCTTCTTTTTTTTCTATCCCCTCCAGTCAGGTCCAGCAAGATTACATAAATTCCATAAATCAAAATAAATAAGATAAAACAACATATTTAAATAAACATTGAAACAAAAAATTATGTTATCCAAAGGAGCCTTATGGCAAAGCAAATTTGTTCAGCACAACACAGCAGCCAGACCATCATTATGTTTTCTACAATGCTGGACAAGGCAAGTAAAAAAAAAAAAAAAAGTTACGGATGTAAAAAACTTTAGCAAGAAGCCGCTGTACAAAGTGTTGTGTGAGAGCATAAAGTAGAAGCTATAAGGGACTAAATATAAAGCAAATGAGAATTTAAGAAATACAGAAAGAGGAGAGATAAATATTAAGGGGTGAAAATAGGAGAAAGGAGGTAAATTCGCAGAAAGCTACAGACCCATTGTTAATGGTACAGAGGGGCCACTGTGAGGAAAATAAAAAGTGTGAGGAAAAATGGTATGCTTTAAAAACCAGAGGAAAAAAATAAAGAGAAAGAGAAAGTTGCTGATGCAGCCATTACCTCAAGGGAAATAGTATAAAAAAAAAGAGAGAGGACTGAGGCGTGAAAAAGAATAAAGGCTTTGAGCAGAGTCTCACAGGGAGGGCTGGGAGTGAGAGAAACCCAGCAAAGGACAGACAGATGAACAAGATGAGAAGGACAACAGATGGAAAAATAAATAAATAAATAAATAAAACAGGCCTGAAAAAAGTGGACAGTAGTCGCACATGACATCCTTCTCGATACTGACAGAAACAGGAGAAAATAGAGAAGCATATTTTTAAATATCCACCATGTCTTTACAACATCAGAGGACATCTTTATAGTAGAGGACAAAGCTATGGTGTTACAGCTCAGCCAAATACCTTGAGGGAGTGTATTTATCTATTCAACAGCGCGTTTCTTTATCGAGAGAACGCATTGCTCTGATCTCAGGAGTTTTTAATTACTCCATGAACGCAGCATAGCAAGCGTAAAACACGACCCCCCCCGCTCATCTTTACGCTCACGCTGGGACTCGGCTCGCTCTCTCTGTTTTGTGGGTATATTTGTAGTTGAGGGCGGTAACTCTTCTGATTAATCTGATTGGCAGGATTTTCAGCTCAAATTCGGTGACAGCGCAGGACTTGGCATTATTTCTTTTATTATCTTTTTTAAGAGTTTGGTGCAACTTTATTGCACCAGGGTACAGAAACAGTCACAAACATGACAGTTTAAACTGAAAATAAGCGAAAATCTTATGGGACCATCAATAAGATTTTAAATAACAGCTTAGAAAATAAAAATAATACGGAGATAAACGTTATGCTCCTCAAGGTAATTGGCTGAGATGTAACACCATATAAAGCAATAAATTATAAAACAATGATAAGATGTGAACAGAACAAGATATGAAGAGAAAATGCTTGCAGTGTAAAATAATGATAAAATAAGAAAAAAATAAAATGCAAAGATAAGATTCAGGATAAAATTAAAAAAAAAAAAAAAACCACAGCACACATCCAAACATACACATTGCATTGCTTCAAAGCAATATATTATTCAATGCTGGAACATCTCCCCTGGGAACAACTGCAGTCCCCACTGAGATATTTTCTGAGTTTTATTTTTGGCTATGTGGCAGTAATGTGGAAAAAGATAATGGGAGAAATTATGGTGAGTTTTAGCATAAGACTTTTTTCACTTTATAACATTAATGCTGTTAAATTTTTATCTATCATTAAGGCTTTTTTTCCCTCTCATTTCAAAATTCTTGTTCACTGGCTCTGAACACAGAAAAACAACAGAGGCTTGCAGCCGTGCATCTGATGTAAACAGGCGAGAGCAGGTTTAATAAAATGAAGAGATGTTTTCTGTCTGACACTTAAGCACTTAAAAAAGAAATAGAATTGACATGTCTCTTTGTCCGTCAAAAACCCATGCAAATGGGCGGAAAATTGTGATTTATGGATGAGAAACTGCTCACAAAAGACAATGAGTAACAGTTTTTTGTTTTGTCTTTTTTAAAACTCAATGTGGTTTTAATCTGGTGGATACAAGTTTTGAAGCAAGACAGCAAAGGTAAGACATGTTTTACAAACATGAAGCATTAATTGAGCCTTCTTTTGCCTCTGGTTCGGTAAAACTTGATGAAACGGTTTTGGAATCTGTGAGATGTGAGCTTTCAGTAGAGGTGTCGTTTGTCCATGTTCATGCCATCGGGTGGACACGGGGGCCATAATTTGTGTTTATATATTTTTTCAGACTTTGTGTACCAGGTCTTTTAATGGTTTGATGTCTTAACTGTATTTGGTGGTCACAGAAATTGCTTTACTGAGCTGTTAGCTGAGATTCTGGACTTTCTGTGGATACCACACATGGTTACAGTTACATTTACAGACTTGACGTTAGACCCATAAAACAGTGTCACAAAATTCACTGACATTTAGATTCAAAACCATTTCACACAAACATGTTCACAGTACAGGGATATGAGTTACTCTTTCTTATTCGGTACGTAAATTAAAGCTCCCTTTTAGTGACCTTAAGCATTTATGTAAAATGCATCAGAACAAGGTTTTCAGTAGTGCTGCTTTAAGTTCTGTGTGGTGCAAAGGTGTACATGTATTTTGCATACCGTGACTGGAGCCAAAAGTTGAGTCTGACTGGAAAAGCAGACACATACTGAGCTTCTGCAGTAAACTGCAGCAAGATGCATTCAGATCTGGGTTTCTGAAAGAATTTGTAAGGTGGAGAAATGTTCACACAGAGGTGCAAATACATACAAAAAACATGGAATAGCTAGATGAAAGGAACAGACTACTAGGGGAAATAAAAAGAAAATGTACTGCACATACACATCATGCATGTTCAGTACAAAAGAGATGAATCTGAGGGACAAGAGACAGGATGTGCGTTGACTCACTCTTTTCAAATATAAAGCACATACACAGTATGGTTGAGTTTCATTACAGCTCAGAGCAGGGGGGCCTAAAGCCTACTAAGTCAACCACATCTGCGACCACACTGACATCTACAAAAGCACACACTGTCACAGTCTTATCTACACACATACACACAACGGTATGCTTACATACACATCAAGAAAAAGAAAAAGCCTGCAGACTTTGAAGCTGCAGATCCATCACTCAGAGAGACACACTGCTGAGAAGACTGGCTTAGTAAACTAAGAGTGGCTGAAATAGGTGAAAAATGTCAGATGGCTTAGTCAGTGTTATCTCATTCTTTATTGTGCTCCAACTGAGAAAGACAATAGCAGCTGAATTCTCTAGCTTAACACATACACAGCACACACAGCTAAACATTTAGACAACAGCATTCTGTTAACTGCTGTATATGATTGAGTTTGTGTTTGTGCTCCCTGTTAGTGTACCTGTTTCCTGAACAGAACAGGCCTTTGTGCTCCAGAGCCAGCCTGAAGAAACCAGAGGAGGCTACATGGGTGAAGAAACAAGAAGCAGAAAAATTAGATAATAATACAAATAAAAAATAATAGAGGATGGGCAAAGTACCAGAAGCTTAAAGCATCTGTTGTGTCACAAGTGATCAAATTATCTTCAGGTGTTCCTTATAAGTCACATTTACAAACAGAAGATGAACATTTGGTCATACAGGCCTTTGACCATTAGAATCTAATTAATTCCATCTTTCATTCGTAGTAAAATTTGGAATTCAAGAGGTAATTGCTTTAATGAGAATTAGACCTGCCTTCTTGAGCCTTCCAGCACAGTCATGCCAGAACAGGATAATTAAATATACACACACATCAAAGATAGAGAACTTGGCAACCAAAGAAGAGAAGAAGATGAAGAATTTCTTACATCAGAAATAAGTAACATGATTCAAGCTTAGTTCATGATACCAAACCTTCATATGTTAATTTTATATTAGTATTCTTTGAACATAAGGTGAAGGAGCAGTGTTAAAGGGTCATCATTTGACCATAATGGACAACCATAATGCATTAATTGCAAGTGGAAAAAAGTTGCTGTGTAATGCAATGTTTAAGCAACTCTGATTTAGTGAGACAATACCCTTAAATTGAAAGAAGTTTTAATTTCATCAAGTTATCAACTCACTCTCTTATTGGTAAATGGGGACTTACTATTCTGGAGAAAACTGTTCAGCTCTGATAACAGCTTAAAGCATAAATTCAAAGCATCGGTTTATTTATAATACCACAACACTGGTTTTCCCAGTCGCCTCAAGCAACATGAGTCCTGTAATAATTGGGACTTCTTATGTTCACTGACAATTTTGCTTTCAATAATTTCTTTTTTTATTATTGTGGTTTTCATCACCAACAGTCATGTAACCCTTGGTTTGTAGATGGCAAAACATCTACAGGTATTGCTGTTTCTATTACATATTTAAGTGTATAAAATACAGATTTTAGTTATAGAAACACATTGGCAGATTAACAAATGTGTTTGTAGACTGTGAAATTGTTCCTATCCTTTCTGTTAGATTGGTAAATACTCATCTTTCCGTAAGTTAAAAGGACGTGCCAGCTGGCCTTTCATTGCAGGAAAACCCATAAAAGGTTATGAAACTGAAGAGACGTGTGCAGACGCAAATAGGGGCAGGAAAGACAAGGAAAAATTAACACAACGCCAAATAAAGAGAAATAATAATAAAGATATGCCCTGAAACCTGTTTGTCCTCATTTAGAAAGTGATGCACTTGGTTATAAATGATCACACGGTGAAATTCCAATCAAATAAAAACACTTTATGTAAAAATGGGCAATTACCAGCTGGCAGTCTGGTCACACGAGGTGGTAAACAATAGAATAAACTCACCTCTCTTTACATACTGTACCTTCTACTACAGTATAAAAAATTATGCTATAATCATCAAATCAAATATTTTCCATTAAAGCCATATTCTGTGGAAAAATAGCTCACACAGCTCTACTCAACTCATCTGAGTCTGAAATAATTTTCTTATGTACTCACAATAATGTAACAGGGACTGTCAGACAATCTTTTAAAAGTCTTTAGATTAATCTGCTACTGCCACAGTCAAAGCTGACAAATTTACCACATGCAACCTGCTCCAAAACAGAATGATTGTGTGATAATGTATGAAACAAATTTTATATAATGAGACAAAAAAATTGCTTTGAGTTTTCACAGACTTATTCAGCTTACCTAGCTTAGTTGCAAATGCAGGCATGAGAGATGGAAGAAGGGCAAACTGGGAAGAAAGGATGGAGTAGACGTACTGCAGAATCTGGGCATTAGGTGCCTGCTCACACATCCTCTAGGGCCATAGGAAATTACAGACAAAAACAAAACAAAACTATGTTTTATCTTTTAGAAAACTGCAAAAGTAAAAACCACAGCACAGGCACTGATTGATAGCCACACATTTCCTTGTGTACAGAAAACTAAGAAAGAAAGAGGATGATTTGACCGTGCTCATTAATATAAATCATTAAGAAGAAGAGCCTGATATCTCACAACAATCACTGTGAACTATTTCTCTAAAACATATGTTTGCTAATGATCATTTCCTCAGGTATTATATGGCTATAATTGTCAGAGAAACTGAGCATTAAGATGAGAGGATGATCAGCGGAACTATAATCTGAGTGTGTGATTGTGTTCAGCTCTCACAAGGACAGTGGGCATCCAGACAGAGTCACAGCAGTGCAGCAGACACTGACACAGAGATTCCAGCGAGTTCTCATCTTTGTTCTTTTTATTTGGAGCTGTAAATGGGTTCTCCATCAGGACAGGGTCTGACGCGCACTGCTCAGCCAGCCTTGGAAACAAGCCAGCATTTTACAATCAAATACATGCAAAATAACCTACGTGTTGATCTCAGATGGCTATAATAATGAGTTGAAAAAGTGCTAATAGCGCTTAATCCAGTCCAATACTTTAATCAAATACTTTTCCTGGTTTCTTTTTCAAACTGCTATGTAGAAACTTATTTTTAAAAGACAAATTTAAAAACTGTAAATCAAAGAATAACAATCACTATATTATAAGGCAGACTTTGTAAATTAGAGATTCAAACTATTCAAAAGTTCAAAGACTTTCTAGATGACCCTAATAAATTCCTTTAATCGTTCCAACCTGCAGGCAGCCTGAAAACAGACCAGAGCCTGAACCAGAAACCTTTCGGACCTGAAGATCTGGCCGCTGTGATTGGATCTCCTCATATTTCTCTAAAACATAACAAATGGACATAGGGAAAAACAAAATAAGGTGGGTTAGAAATAGATTTTCTTTTTAACAAAACAAAAAAACAAAAAACTGATTTTTCCGTAACTCATCTATTTTGTTTTGTTTCCCAAAAAAAATCTGTTTATATTTATTAAGTAGCACCTTTAATTTAGTATTTAAACAAAAAAAGTTCCAATATAAAGAATAATGATCTACATTTTTCATGCTCCGATCCTAAACTCTTAAATTTAATGACAAATATGTATACCAAACTTTCCAGTTTTACTCATTTTTAATATTTTGAAGCTTTATACAGAAGGGTTTGTTTTCAGGTCACCTGATTTATAGCACATTTAATTCCAAGTCTCATTCAAAAACTTTTTTGATCTAAGGACTAATCAAAGCACATAAAATAATCTCTTAAATTAACTGTATCAAATATGTCAATGAAACTCAACTAATAAAACTTTTGAACCTGCGTCTAATGTTCAATTTCTGTTCTATAAACTGATGCAAAACTCAGCAGATATTTATGTCATTAGCATATTTAAATAAACATTACAGAAACCTTTTAAATGCAAAAAAGAATGGCGTTACTCTAATCAACAGAAAAAAGTTAATAGTGATATCCATTTCAAAAGTTTACCCTTATTTTTTGTTCAAGAAGCAGCACAGATACCAACCAAACATGTATAAGTTAAAAATCACATTCTTCTAAACATACAGTACATTAAAAAACAGACTTTCCTTGTGTCACCCATCAGAACCACCAGAGGTCTTCATTGTCCCTCTTACTGCAAGTCTCTTGGTGGCCACACCCATCTCACCTGGAGCAAGTTCCCTAATCACCACACCTGTAGCCACTTTCCTGATTAGCACAGCCTCCAGCATTTTGTCTAAGTTTGTTCCAGGCTTTGCTTTTATATCTCTGATTTAGTATCAGTCTGGGGCCTGAGCTATGAAACAGAGTTGATTCTCAGTGGGAAAAATTAAGTTAAACTCATGATTTTCAGTTTCATGAAGGAGATTCCCCTCTTAATTGGGGTAAATCACCATGGTAACCAATGGTTGTGAACTAACCTGATTAAGCAGGTTCTATTTATGATAAGAAATCATTGCATGGAAAAGCAATTTATCTGTTGTATGAATGGATGTGTAAATGGATAGTAAGATGGTTCCTTTAGTTTCTGATGAGCATAAGTGAAATATTTAGATTTTTTTAACGAAATATCTAAATTGCTGCAGCAATAAAAAATTGGAGCCTGTGAAGTTTCTCCAGCATTTGTCTTGAAACAGAAATGAAAATTAATTCAAATTTAAACTGCCTTTTTTATTTATATTTAAAAGCACTGAAGTTTAAATGGTAAACCCAGGGCAATTCAGCAGGCCACGTGGCATACACAACTGATCTACGGTTATTACCGTCTTGGGGTAGTGATATTGATAAGCCAATTAGCTTACACATTAACACAGTGGTATGTTTTAATGTCAGATTTCCATCATGACGATGGTGCAAACACTGCTGCTGTCAGCCTGGAGTATATCTTTAAATACCCCTTCTTTCCACATTTTGCAAATATTTATTTTAAAAATATTGTGAAAAGTACCAACATGTCGACCTAAACCCATTTAGATATGTGTCATGCAGTGCCCTCATAACCTGAACTGAAATCAGGGAACTTGGGTTGAGTCGGGTTGATCTCAGTTATTACAATTTATTAAACAAGATAACAAAAACAATAACCTGGCTATGCTAAATTTGTCACATAGTACATTAACTTTGTGCTTTGATTTCCTGTATGATCTTTATCCTACACCTTTCTAAGAAATAAATCACACTTTTTGCTTTTACATTCTGCCTCACTCCTGGCACAGATAAACAGTGCCAAAAATCTTTGCTACCTTGCATTTAGTAATTTTATATCTGTGTATAAAACACAGGGTAATTAACTTACAGTTTTTCGCCAATGAGCAGGAGAAGGTACAAGTAGTTCAGAGAATCTTTCAGTGATGGCCTTTATCAATGCCTCTAGCTCCTTGAACTGGACCGGTCTGGACTGGTGATTGAGTCTGAAAAATTGAGAGAGAATCTGCATCTTTAATCATGGAGCTGGACTGTAAGATGTGTCAAACCATCAACGCAACTAATGCATGATACATTCACCCGGTACCTGCTACAACCAAAGTTCTCCTATACATGTAAATATGTACTCCTCATTAACATGCTACCCTTTACAGTTTGATGGATAGCTCGGCATGCCACACAGTTTATCATAAAGCTACACATTGCACATGGAGCCCATGCAACATTTTCACAGCAAATGTCAGTTTTAAGGAAATCTTATGACATATGATGCATTTACATTAAGACCAAAAGACTATAAGAAGGGCAGCCTCAAGCATTGGTGAAAATATGCGTTTAGCTTGACTGTTCTTTTAATAATTAGAGGCCTGTTGGAGCAAAAATCAGTGCAAATAATACAATTTTATTTATTTTTTTAAATGTAAGAAGAATTTAATTTGACAAAAGACTTTTACATTTACATTAGTCAACAAATCAGATTCACCAATAGTGAAAATAAAATGTCCTGAAGATGGCTGTTATACAACAAACAAAACTGTTCTGAGACAACTGAGTTGACAAAAATGTGGAGAAGTACAAATTCTGTAATTCACAGTTACATTATCCTCAGTCCCGTTTCAACAATGGAAGTGATCAGGTGATAAGTAATTCAGTGCAGTACAACAGTTTTTCCACATTATTAAATACAGCTGTCTCTCTCTTTTGGGAGACATGCGAAGCGATTCTGCTCCTAATTTCAGTATCTGCTGATGTTATGCCATGTTCAGAATATATTCATTACTAGCCTATCTCTGTATATACTGTAATCATAATATGAAATATGGGTAAACTAAATTCCAAGATTTATATGGAAACATCTTGCATGGGTCTAGCAATAGCTGCTTTACATGTATTAAAAGGCTGATTTGGAGCTGAATTGTGGAGCTGGACTGTTTTTTTCTTATTGATTTTCTATTCAGGATTTTAGAGCAGGCTAAAAATCCGAGCATGTGCTGCAGCAGTGAATACATAATCTGTAACAATGTAATGTTACAAATGAGCAGACTACAATGCATTGTTGGTATTAATTCCTCACAGAAATTCCTTTCCTGGATGCCCCAAAATTTCCATATTCTATTTTCATAATTTTATGAGTATGGCTGAAATTTGGCATCACCACATCTGGCAAAACACCAGCCAGGCAATCAGTCATATTTACTCAGGTGGACTGAAGGGATAATTTTTCACCTGGCATTTTACAAGAGACACTGACTATCTCACCATTTACATGCTGATGCTACAGGACTTTTCTGCGATGGGAATGCAAATTCCACAAATTAGCATTAGCACTGGAAGCTAACTAAGATATCTCATACATGAAGGGTGTATTTATGATTTTACATCTAAGCAGTTTATATAAACACATTCCCCTGTTCGCCCAATTAATAGGGTTCATTTGAGCTGATCTGAGATCAGTCAACAAGGCTTTTCAGAGGACACAACCTCAGCATCAAACTAAGCGTTGCTAACTTCATGTGCTTGCTGACTGTTTTAATAACTCACATTTGGCTGGGTGGTCAAAAACAGCAGGATTCTTTCTTTTGTGATATATTGCTGCCATCCTCACATTCTTTATATTGGCTTCATCTATGAAGTTAAATTACAATCAGATGGTGGTAGTGCATAACATGAAATAGATAATGATATAGCTTACACATTAGCAATACTGAAAATATGTTATAAACACTGTTTTAGTAAAACAGTTTTTTTAAATCTGCAAATGCTTTACTCAGTCTCTAGACTTGCAAATGAATTGATATAAGTGATTTTCTTAGAAAAAGTTTGTTTTCTTCTCTTAAGATTAGACAGAATCCCACTATCCCTCTGAAAAACAGCATAAAAGTATTATTATTATTATAGTAATATTATTATATTATAATATAAGTAGTATTATTATTACTGCAGTGCATCAAATACAATCCACAGAAGTCTGTACCAACATACGCACAGATAGCTATCAAACTGTGTGTTCTTGTGGTATAACATCAATGTGAGATTACCTGAACAGATAGGTTTGGCATAGGCAGCCACATCTAAATGAAACCACCACAACTAATTGTAACACCAAATTCCAGCATTTGACTTTCACCCCATACATATAACACTGCAGGTATTTGTATGAGCTATTTGCATTATAACAAAGTAAAACTGAAAGATGACCATTGCCACTGATTCTACCTCCTGGTTTGTGAACTGCTGTTATTGCAGTTCAATACTAAACAAGTAAAAAATCCACCATTATCCACATCTGTTGTGTTACTGATCTGTCACTCTAGAAGACAATAATGGACTGATTTAAAGATAAAGACCCCTTGTGTAGCTACACAAAGTGTTATAAATGGATAAATAAGCAAGATTCAAAAGTTTGTTTTTTAACTAAGACAATATAGTTGCAAAATAAAATGAAGGACCACATGGAGTCACTTGGGCAAAGTACCCCTAACTATTATTAATAAGTCATAAAACTCCACAATGTACTTTGTCTCTCAAAACACAACGTTTCAGCTCCTCAGGAAGTTCTTGTACAACTCTCCTTGACAATGTAGGCTCATTTACATATTCTCAATCTTTGTGTTTGTGTGTACCTGAACAAAGAGGCGCCGGCGCTGGCGGCTTGTGCAGCAACCAACAGGCAGGGGGACGAGACTCCGGCTACCACAGCCTCTGAAACCGCCACAAACCCTGAGCCACTGGGGAACAAATGTACACTTGGGGGCTGTCTGCTGACACACACAAACATACACACTCAAAATTAAGCACCACAACCATGACTTTAAACATTGTATTTGCTGACAGATGTTATAGTGGCAACAAAATTTATACAAAGCACCAAACACCTAATGTATAATACTATATATATATATATATATATATATATATATATATATGAAACAATGATCCAATAGTAATGACATATTGAAAAGAACTAATAGTCTGTTCTTTTGTCTCATTTTCCATTCAATTTTCAAACTTTTTGACTAGCTGTCACAAAACAGATATTTATATACGTCACTCTACCTCCTTAACAGACACACAAACAAACACACACTCAGTTTTTTCTCTCTTTATGGACAAGCAAAGTACTTATAATAAACAAATAGTACTGATCTTTTGGCAATGGAAAGATCACGACTCTATGTCGCTATAATGCTACACCACAACAGCAGTGCACTGGCTCACTGTTGCCACAACAGTAATTTCATAGACAATCATAGACCATGCATTCACGCACATTGACATGACACAAACACACACACAGTCACACTTACACATTGGGGGGGACTTGCCAAAACCAATGCACATAAAAAAAAATCCCAACTTAAAAAAGAAAATACATAAACAATGCTTGTTAATGGCAAAACTGAATAACAATCTGTTCTTTACACTCTCTTTGCTACACAAACCTGTAAAAACATATTTTATCTTGTTCAGTAATTCAACAGTACAGTAGGGTTACAGAACCATTTGCATCTGAAAATCCCTTTTTCATTGAAAGGGTCCATCAAAGTTTCTTCAAGGGCTCTCTGTAAGAATAAGGGTTCCTCTAGAAACCCCTTTAATGCAGAGAACCCTTTTTTTGGGGGGAAAGTTCTTCAAGGCCTAGTGAAAGTATGGGTGTTAGGAGATTATCACCCTCAAATAAATATGTTTTAAAAAGTATTTTTAATGCATGTGTCTGGAATGCTCTCATCAATTTATTTTACTGATTCTACCAAAGTCTGAAATTTCATGTCTTGTCATAGACTAGTTAAATGCATTGCATTTAGCAAAACAATGTTCCAAGACTGACTTTTGAACCCCAATCTCCATAACAGACAACTGTGCTGACCAGTCAGGTGAAGAGTTAAAGGCTGACATCTAATAATTTCTAATAATGTTTCTAATAAATGTCAACATCGTGCAGTGTAATAATAATGATTAGCAAAGAAAACTGAATATGTTATGTTTCTGTCAGAGGGGGCGGGGCTACTTTCAAAATTTAACATATCTGGACCACAAAGGATCATGGGAAATGCAGATTCAGCTGAAATTGAACCTTTTCTGATTCCTGTGCTATAAATATGAGTTCTGTACTTTAATTCCTGTGCTATGTTAACAATTAGACAATGTTAGAAAGTTCTGCCCTGTTTGAATTTTAAAGTTGGTACCATGAGTGAAACGGACAGTACAGGAAAAAAAACTACCCCCAAAGATGTTCTTTGTATGATGTGTCATGAGTGAGGAGATGATGGTTACTGATATAACCTATTGTCACCTTTTCATTTCTGTAGATAGCAGTTCTGGACCATCTGTTGCAAATATGCATCTAGAAATTGTTATCATTGGGAGGTGTCTGACAAAGTTCAGTGAAAAAGCTAAACAATTTGTGTAACTTTCATTTAAGACAACTAGAGGGTCTAAAGAAAATTAGGTAAGTGAACTTGGTATAATTTGACATGTTTAGTTTCAGCATTTATAAAAACTAGAGTGGTTTAAGGGAACGAGTTTCCATGCAAATTTTTAGTAAACTCAGTTAATCCGGGATTAAAGTATGGGGACAGTTTCCAGGAGGTCAGTCAGGGCAAGCACCATTTTCCTGAATGTTGATTGGTGTAATGTGTTCAACTGAAGTATGTGGTCTGGCATGAGCCTCATTGGGCGTTACTATGTATTCTACAGTGTGGCTGCTGATTGGCTGTCATAAAAATGGTTTTAGAAATCAGCCACATGACCAGCCATCCACCAAGACAGTGGTAGCCTTGTGGTTGCAGAGGTGGGCTTGGGTCTGGAGAACCTGGGTTCTAGTCCCTGGGCTTGCAAATAAGATAAACTACTGTGGGCCCCTGATCAAGGCCTTTAATCCCCAATAGCACCCCGTGGGCTGGAATCTGGCAGCCCACTGCTCCTAGCAACTAGGATGGGTTAAATGTAGAGAAAGAATTTCCCAGTTGGGATTAAAGTAGAATAAAAATTTTAATGAATCATGTGTGTGCCTTTTGTTTGCCTGAATTTGGTATTAGTGGGGATGGACTTTCCACCATGAATTTTTGCAGTTGATCACCTTGTTAGAGATCTACATGCTGTGAAATTAGTACTTAAACATTTAACAGTTGTACACTCGCATTAAAACAATTCTAATTACGTTCACCTGTAAAGGTCATTGTACATTTTAAGTCTGTTTTGACATAATTCAACAAGTGAAATATCCCTAACTTTATGCTAGTAGTGTATGCCTCACTACTTATTCCAATGGGATCTAAGCTCTAATCCACTAAACCTTCAACATACAGGCACCCAGTTAAATCAGATTAGGGTAAGACAGGTGTACCACTGAGCCCTTTCACATCCAAAGGAATATATTGAATCAAATGATCAATTTAGCCAGTAAGGGTCAAGAAGAACCAATAATTTAGATAAAAAATGACAAATAATCAAATGTGGGGTCCCTTTGCTACAAACAAAAACTATATTTCCTAGGTTTGTCAGTCTAATGTAAAATTAATTTTGTACGGGATTAGGTTGAGGGGCATTTTTGTACTGGGAATCTGTTTGATGATTTTTGGCATGAGGGGCCTGGGAGCTGGCTGTCCGGTTGGTTGCCCTGTGGGAGCTGAGTGTTGGTTTCCATATTGACAAAACAGGTGTGACATGTCAGTGGTGATTACTATTCACTCATGTGATCACCTGTGTAGGAATTTGGATTAAGAGATGGGTTAAGTGTGACAACATCTGAAACCTCAGGGAATCAAGACAAGTTAAATCTTATTTTAATAAGCATGACTAGCTAAGGATTTATTAGGGGAAAAGGGAGAATATCTTAATATTAACATCTGTTTCTTTAACTTATTTTTTTGCAGATGAAATATCAGCTTTGGACGAAAGATGATGTGTGCCACTGGCTTGAAAAAGGGGGTTTTGGTGACTTTGCAAGTTTTTTTTGGGTGAGATGACATGAATTTTCAGTGTCCCTGCTGTCCTATTAAAACCACAACACAAAGAAGATATCTAAAACATCTTGAACTATACCATCAAAGTGAACCCAATTTTGTTGTTCAATGTGTTGAAAATGTCCAAATATACCAAATATCATCATTTTGAAAACATGTAAGCCTGAAACACAGTCCAACAGGAAAACACTGGAGTGGACCAGCATGGACCTATCATTTGTAATGTAACATTTTTGTTGTGTTACAAGATAGAGAAGACCAACATAAAATAATGTTAAAACTTTGTGAGGTCCTCTCACTTCAATCTGATTGTGTGCTAATGGAGGCTTGTGTTGCAGGAGTTAGAAGACAAACTTCTCCAGTCTGTTCCACTGAAGAAGTTTGTGCCTATTCTCAGATTATTCTCTCTGGACCATCCATTGCTGTTGGTAGACAGCTATGTAATTCATCTGGTGTAGTAATTATGTCTTGTATGGATGCTCCTGACGGACTTTTTTGTCTTTCCTATCTATGTCACCAGTGCTGGAGATTATATTCATCCACCTGACAAGGACATCTTGGGGTGCCTGGCTTGTCTGTCTGTAACATTGGTTAATCCACTCGCCTATGCTCACCTTTATTCCCCACAGGACCGACAAAACCTCTTCTCTGAGAGTATGCCCTCCTTATCTATCGCTGTATAAAGATTTTTTTAATGAAAAGAAAGATTTGAATGCAGTTGAATGTTTTCAATCTCAACTATTTTGATAGACACAATATACAACGTGTATGTTATTGAATAGCTGTGCCTGATATGTTGAATTATTTTTTCTATAACCATCAAGTCAAGAGGGTTGTTGGTGAAATCCTCATAAAAGATGTCTATGTAGGTTGTAGAAAAAACCATTTGAAAATAAAAGGGTTCTCAGTGGAACACTCTGTGTGCGATCTGGATGAAACCCTTGGGATATAAAAGGGTTCCAACTATAACCCCCAGTAAGGGTTATTGGTGGAACCACCACATCATGTCAGGGTTCAGTGTAGAACCTGCCATAAGGGGGTTCTGTGTAGAAACTTTTACTTATGGTTCTGGGTGTAACCCTTTATGATAGGTTCTAGTCAGAACCCTCTGAAAAGGTTTCAGTTTAAACCCTTACAAATGGTTCTAACAGGCACCAATAAGGGTTCTTCTATGAGGACAAACGGAAAAACCTTATATGGTTATAGGCAGCACTTTTTTTTCTAAGAGTGTAGCTGTATTCAAAACTAGCAGCTACATACTACCAACAAATGCTGCGAGCAGTACATTACATTTTGCACATTAGGGTGCAGTATGAAACTGTTGAAAAGGGTTGTTTGCAGTTTTTATAATGTAGGCTTAACCAGTAAAGTGTAGCGTTAACAAAATAGTTATTAATGTGGATTTTTTTTATTTTTTTTACTTTTCAGAAGAAACTAACATTTACATTTGAGATGCACATTTATCAGATTACTGGAAGAAACCAGATTCACTCCAAATGTTAAATGACTTGAAGGATCCTCAGTTATTTTTGTCGTTTTTTGACCTTCAATGCAGGCATGCTATTGGCTGCCATTTTCTCAGCTGTCGTGACTACTGCCAAGATCTGCATAATGGTGTATACTGCAAGCAGAGGCTGAAACTACATTATTATGCAACCATGATCACGATTACCTTAAATCATTGTAATTAAACAATTGCATTTATTACTGTGATAGACTCAATGCATACATAAGAGTTTTGCCGTATCAGTTCCTTTTTATGTTTTTTCGCATAATGGATATTGAATTTTGTATTTGAAGCACACACTGTTACTACAGCTGGGTTGAAATACAGCCCTTGTTACTCATGAAAGTCTAATTGCAGCTTTTTTTTTTCTTTTTTTTTTTTACCTATAATGTAACTGTGGTTACCTTATATTTATGCTGTATCTGTGTCAGTCCTTATGTGACTGGTAAAATGTGGAGCAGCTGAGGTACAGTTCCATCATTTAAAATGATTAAGCAAAGAAGCTCACTGCAGTGGAGTTATTTTGGCAGAATGCTGGGAAAAATATAAATAAATATATAAATAAATAAATAATAACTCAAAAACAGGTAACAGTCCTACCTTTCTAGTATTTCAGTGAGGAGCACGAAACCTTGTTTTGGTACTTCCAGACTGGTCATCTGCAAAGCCTCCTTCAGACTCCGCACTAGGTATTCAATACCTAGCATACACCACAAACACACACACATTTATTAGAAAAAGTTGACTACAATGTACACCGGTGTGCCTGTTCATGTGAAAACACTCATCTAATCTTTCTCAAGTTTTCTGACATCTAATATATTCTACATAAACTACAGAAATTCTCTGCATTAAAACAAATGGCATAATCATAAATGTATCACAAATGATGCACACATGCAAACACACACACACAAACACAAAGCTCAACACTCTGTTCTCGTATATGTTAAACAGTGGCAATGATACAAGTTTCTAATTTACTGCTACATGGAAGTTGTAATGTCCCCATGTTTATATGATCTAGAGCAAGAGTCTAATAGAAAGAAGTGGTTGCAGTAGATACCCTATGTACTGACAAATTGATTTTGAACTGCAAGTGTTTCCAAACTATTTACTATTACTTGGATGGGGTTTGAGTGCTGCAGGGACAGTGGAGCCTCAGTTGCATGATCTACAAAAATACCACTCATCAAAAGCGTGTAAAGTAATAGGAAAAATAAGGAAGTCGGGCTGCGCGGGCAGCTGCCTAAGCAGGGAAACCCAGACTTCCCTCTCCCCGGCCACATTCACCAGCTTATCCGGGGGGATCCCGAGGTGTTCCCAGGCCAGCTGAGAGATGTAATCCGTCCAGCATGTCCTGGGTCTTCCCCAGGGCCTCCTTCTGGTGGGATGTGCCCGGAACACCTCACCAGGGAGGCATGCAGGAGGCATCCTAACCAGATGCCACCTCATCTGGCTCCTCTCGATGTGGAGGAGCAGCAAGTCGCTCCCGGATCACCAAGCTTCTCACTCCATCTCTAAGGGAGAGCCCGGCCACCCTGAGGGGAAAACTCATTTCGGCCGTTTATATTCGCGATCTTGTTCTTTCAGTCACTACCACACAGCCCGTGACCATAGGTGAGGATAGGAACGTAGATCAACCAGTAAATCGAGAGCTTTGCCTTTTGGCTCAGCTCCTTCACCACGACAGACCGATGCAGAGTCTGCATCACTGCAGATGCCGCACGGATCCACCTGTCGATTTCCCGCTCCATCCTTCCCTCACTCGTAAACAAGACCCCGAGATACGTGAACTCCTCCACTTTGGGCAGGATATCATTCCCCACCTGGAGAAAGCACTCCACCCTTTTCCGGCTGAGGACCATGGTCTCAGATTTGGAGGTGCTCATTCTCATCTCAGCTGCTTCACACTCACAAATTGCTCCAGTGAGAGCTGAAAATCACGGCCCGATGAAGCCAACAGAACCACATAATCCGCAAAGAGCAGAGACCCAATCCTGAGGCCACCAAACCGGATCCCCTTAACACCTCGGCAGCGCCTAGAAATTCGGTCCATAAAAGTTATGAACAGAATCAGTGACAAAGGGCAGCTTTGGCGAGTCCAACCCTCACTGGAAACGATTCTGATTTACTGTCGGCAATGCGGACCAAGCTCTGACACCAGTTGTACATGGATTGGACAGCTCGTACAAGGGGGTCTGGCACTCCATACTCCCGGAGCACCCCCCACAGGAGTCCCCGGAGGACACAGTCGAATGCCTAACATAAAAATATCCATGATGAATTCTTTATTGATGCAATTCTAAGCCATATTAATTTTTGAGCATGGGCTGGGCAGGAGGTCCACAGCTTTTTGGTGGTTGCATAAAGGGAAACCACTGTCATTGATTAAACTGGGAGCTGTTTTGTGTGTTGCACCATCAGTGCTGCCATTACTGCAGGGGTGAGTCCTAATTACCTTGTATCTGTGAATGCCTGCAGACACGGATAGCAGCATGGATGGGCGGACTGACAAGTTATAGTGGTCCACAGTTACTAACAAGGGCATCTTATTTGGCGATCTCAAAGTTATTCTGTTCTTCATATTAGATAGACATGAGTGCATTAATGTAAACTCTGCTTCATCTGACAAAATCTGTTTATAAAGACTGACAATCCACACTGGAATATAAAACAAAATCTTGTTAAATCAAAATTTTGTAAAGAAATAGCTTCAAATTTTTGCAGACTCAGTTTCTCTATTTTATCAGATATTTAACATTGTTTTGTTATCTGTAGTCTTTAGGCTGCAGGACACCACTGTGCATGATCTGTCTATGTTACTGACCAACTTCACAATGTTGTCCTAATCAAAACAAAAAAGTTTACATTTCAAAATATCGATCAAATTAGTAATTTATGCTCAGCCACACTGCAGTCCCTTGGTTCTTAGTTCATTAGTTGGATATACAGAATTTAGCGTTGGATTGACAGCTGTTCCCAAAAATTCACAGAGCAATTGTTGTTAATAAAATTAAATGTTTCCCCTACCATTATATTAAACTTAACAGTCTGATGTTACTGATCTTGTTTGCTGCATGGCACTATGTTATCCCTCTCTTCTCTCGTTATGGATGGTGTTCAGCCCCGATGCACACACATTGCCAACAGCAGACAGAGAGCGCACAATAGAAAATACACTGCCTGGCCAATAAAAACAAAATTGCCACCAAAAGAAAAGCTCAAACACTTTAATATTTAATTGGACCGCCTTTAGCTTTGATTACGGCAGTATTCGTTGTAGCATTGTTTCTATAAGCTTCTGCAATGTCACAAGATTTTAACCGCATTAAACCCCATTCATCCCAAAGATTTTCAATCGGGTTCAGGTCTAGACTCTGTGGTGGCCAATCAATGTGTGAAAATGATGTCTAATGCTCCCTGAACCACTCTTTCACAATAGGGGCCTGATGAATCCTGGCATAGTCATCTTGGAATATGCTGGTGCAATCAGGGAAGAAAACAATCCACTGATGGAATAACCTGGTTATTCAGTATATTCAATTGTTTAAGAAATGAGAACCTACTCATTGCATCAGTTGGGGTTAAATAACTTGTTGTTTCAACTGAAAGATAATCGCCCAGCAGTAACTAACCAATAGGAGGCTTGTATCTATTTGCTTAGTTAAATCCAGGTGGCGACTTTTTTTTTTAGCAGGTAATGTAAGTTTCATCAACCAATGCCCGACGCTCGTGTCAAAGGTGCAATCTTCTTTAACTTAAGGTCCATGTTCTTTGCATTTATTTCCCCCTCCACAATTAAAGTTTTCCACTGATGTTCGACCAGCCAAAAACTGCACAAGTCCTTAAAACATTTTCTTGAGATTTCCTTTAGTTGAGGAAATAGAACGAATATCTTCTCTTTTTCTCTGATATGCACAGAAACATCACTGCAGCAATGACAGAGACTACTTATATATGTGTCCAGGGGTTGAAACAAAAAGTTTTATGAGGCTAACCCCCCTTTTTTTTTAATAACAGATATATAACATATATTAACAATTTTTATAACCAATTTTTAAAAATAAAATCTTATTTTAAAATATATATATATTTAAAATAGCATACATATAACAGATATATAACTGATAATAACCAGGCTTCACAAATTTAGCCTACGTTTACAGGTATTCAAGAACATCGCTGATCTATCGTATCTATCTGTGGTCTAGTGCAGATCTAAACTGCAGCAGGATCTCTCAATAGGGCTGCGAATCATCACTAATTTCCTGAATCGATAGGATTCACACCAGACTATTTCGATTAGATTTTTATTAAATTCGATTCGATCTCCAAGTTTTATGAATTGGATTAATTAAATTTGGATCAATTCAAATCAATTAATCGATTTTTAAACCCAGCCATATCGCTCAACCACATGTTTTTAAAGCCCCTCTTAACCTCTGATTGGTTATTAATGTGTTTAATTGAGAGCTAAGCTGTGTTCCTCGCTAACCATTGGTAGATTAGCTCACACATCAAGTTACTAAATTGTCTCTTTTTTTGTTCCAATCAAAGTCCTGTCACTGTTGTTAATTGTTATATTTCTCTATGCATGTGCGAATAAACCAAACTAAAAAACGACTATCTGGCCAGCTTTATCTTTAAACCTGAGTAGCTAGAACAAACACTGTATTACTAAACTATGTTAACTAAATTCTGTAGTAATGAAATATTGGAGGATTTAAAAAGATGTTCTTGTCACTGTAAGAAGACTTGCACAATCCAATGTTTTTCCTGTTGCTCCACCTGTCTCTCCATCAGTTATTTATCCCCAACTATTCAGACATGGCAATCATTATAAAATGAAATCCAAAACTGAAGGCACAGACAACTATGATAACTTGACTCAAATGCTCTCTGACCTGTCAAATCTCCTACATCAATTGTACATAAGCATGAAAGGTCATCAAAAGTGATGCCAAAAAAGTGGTGTAATGAGAGCTGCCATCTTGCCTGCAACCAGTTTTTTCATCAGTGACATGTCCAAGTTGTTTTGGGGTCACTTTTGTGGGAGAAATGGGTAACCTGTTGCCCTATTAATTTTACATACAGCTTGAGTCTCACCATAGACAGAGTGACACTGGGAGAAGAAGAGTGTGTCTTCAGTTAGTAATACCAGACAACTGTAGACACACCACAGCAGCATCTCACTACTACTACACGCCAGACGATCAAAGAGAAACCCTATCAGAGATGGAGACAAAAAATAGGAATTTTTTGTGGTAATAAGTCAAAAGGAAAGAGAGCAGGGAGCAATGTTGATAAAATGATGACATTGTTCATTTTAAAATCTGAACAAAGTACATAATTGAAGTAATATCACAAAAGTAATGATAAAAATCAAACAGTTTTTATAAAAGACAAGAAGTAATAAGACAAAGAAAGGAAAAAAAAACACAGCAAAACTATTTTAAAAGACAAGTAAAAGGCAGCAAGAGAGGAAGAGATTATCCCAGCCGCATTTTGAGTGTCTTACCTGCTGTATCTGCCTTGATGAAGAAAGTACTGTACTCTCTGGGAGTGTGCACCAAAATGGCTGCAATACACTTAGCGCTGGTCAACTGCAACATCTCATCGCCACTTAGCAGCACCTTAAAGACAAGTTTAATAGGATTTACCAGGATCATCTAATCAAACTATTTCAGCATTGCCAAGTTGTTAATGTTATTTCATTGTCTAGTGAACTGCACAGCTGGTTTATTATTACTAATCCGAATGTGACTGCAGCTTTTAAACAACAGTATCAGACTGCAGGCACAATTTATTGCTACGTTTGTGTGGCTTACAGATAAATGTTAAACCCCTTTCATAAATGCCTATGCCACAAAGAAAAATGTGTGATACTCCTAATCCTAATTCCTAACCCTGGCCTTGCTACACGCTCCTGCTTCTCTGTTCTGTAGAAGTCATGTTACCCTTTTCTCTTGGGTGTTAAGAAAAAAGGGAAAGTTGACCACTGCTAATTAATCCCCATAGTAAAAAAGACACTTTACTTTACTGATAGTAAAATAAATTAACCAGTCCCTTAATATTTCAAATCTAAATCATCCAACCCTTTTGATATGTGTTGATATGGCTTTAATGTAAGTATTCACTGAGGTACACTGGAGCAAAAAGAAATCTTGAGGTAAACATGTGTGCACAAGCTGGATTTCAAAAGGCTTTGCATAAAACCTAAAATAACCTAGGAAGCCTGTTACCACTTCTTGTTACCATGACAACAAGAAGTGGTAGCCTAGTGGTTACAGAGGTGGACTTGGGTCTGGAGAACCTGGATTCAAGTCCCCAGTGTGCCAATAGAGGTGAACCACTGCGGGTCCTTGGGCAAGGCCTTTAACCCCTCCCAACTGTTTCCCTGGCACCAAAACATGTCAGCCTGCTGCTCTCTAGTACACCTAGAGATGGTTCAAATGCACAGCTGAATTTCCCGATGATAAATAAAGTAAAATTTAATATTATGTACAAAACTAAACACTGGAAAATCAATTATTTTAGACTGTTAGTGTATACAGTGATTCAGAACAGAGCAAATAGAGTTAACCTTTTGGTTTAATGTTTGTGTTGCAAACTGATTGTCTTTGCAACGCCATGAGTATTTCAGTCTTTTGTTTCTTTTCAATTTCTACCTTATTTTCAGTTGTGCAATGACTTAACATGACAGTGTTGCAGCTGTTTGCTTCTTCCAGCCAATAAAGCTGCAGTTTATCTATCTTTAATTTTGTGCCAGTCTAACATCTAATATACAAACAGATGTGAAGTAAATACATGCGCACAAATGAATGGATGACAAAAAAAAGAGAGAAAAAACAAAACATGGTGCTTTTGGTCTCTTTCCAAAAACATCCAAACAAACAGTTCATTTAAAAAGATTCATTATCTTCTGGCAGAGAATCTGTCAACTTTATGTGATTATTTAGGTAAGAATTTAGCAACATAACACACAGTGGGGATCTAATCAACTCTACTAACGTCATGAACTGTGCTGTGCTGTGAGTCATAACTGAGAAAGTCCAACAAAATGTAATCTACATACTGATTTCCCAGACATGAAGCACAAATATTTGTCCAGGGTAAAACCCCACTGAATCCCTATTCAAAGGCACATTAATCCCGGAATTAAGCTTTCTGTTATGATTATGATCAGTGCCAGAGAGCAGGTCTTGGGAGTGAGAGCAGGATGTTTAGACAGAGACCTTTTTCAGCAAGAGAGGCAGAAGGCATTGGTCAGTGGGCTGTTGTTCTTGGTTTTGGATGAGGGCCTGGCTGTTGTTGGCAAGGATGTCCTGGTTCTCATCGCACATCATCTGACTGCCTGGGCTGTTCATCAGAACTGACACTGCCTCGCCCACCTGTACAAGGTGCCAAAGCAGCCCTAACAGAAGAACGATAAGTTGTGGAAAAAGACACTGATGATATAGTTTAATTATTTTCAAAAGATGCACATATACCAATTCAAACACACTAATGATAATGTCTTGCCAGCTGATGGAGGGCATAAAAGTAATAATCCTTTTTGTTGATCTTTTTATTCTCTTTAAAAATTTGATATAAAATGCACACCAAACACGGCCTGTATAATCAGTGTTACTACATTAAATACTCGAGTTTTTCTTCCATTAATTTTATCAAAAGCTTTCAATATCATGTGAGGACAATATCTAATGTAGTGATGCAATTTTTCACAATGTACACTTATTGTTAATTAACAAAAAGCAAGAGTGAAGAACACTTTGGATAAGATATGAGCTAGAATGATATACTGTATCCATTTCTTGAATTGAATTAAAAATGAGATAAGTCATGAAACTGGAGAATAAAACGGGAATAAACCACCTAATAGCGCTCCAAAAGTGTTAAAGTGGTGTGATTAGGCAAGCCAAGGCAATTGTATGAGATCATTCGCAACAATTAGCATGTTGAAAACTTCATTAGCATGAAATGGGGATAAGTTGAAGTGTCAAAAGTATTATACAGTTGAACATGAGTTCACTGAGACTTTTTAAGTACTACTAAAAAGTACTATTTATGTTTGGAGCCTTTCCAAAAAAAACTGTGTTTATGTTAATTAAAAAAAACAGGATGCAAATTACATGAGCCCTATAAGTGACTGAAAATAGCATCAAAGCAGCATATTAATGCTAAAACAGAGAAAAGGCATCGCTCATTGAAAAGAAAAACCTTATTCTGAGTTTGACGCAATCACCTTGTGTACCTTTGTCTTTCTTCTTATAACAGCACTAATTGAACGCTTTGGATCTGAAAAGACGAATTTCTGCAGTTTTGAAAGTGAAAATGACGGCTCACTTCACTATAAATCTGCTGGTGCTTTCAGACAAACACCGTTCTGGTGTAGGAGGGAGAGCGGGACGGAGGACTGAGTCCGCTTCTCTCTATCGAAGCCCAAGGAGAGTGTTTGAGGTGCATAAAGAGGAATTAAATCCCAATTTTCATAAAAATAAATCATCATAAATGGAATATTCAATTCAACGATTTTAGCCAATGACTTAAAGACTGCTTTTACTATAAGCACCACAGATGATTAATGATCCTGTTCATTCAACCATATTCCTGTAATCATCAGGGCTGTAGAGGCTAAGACCATGGATAACAGCAAAACAGTGTTTACTTAAAAAAAACCTATGCTATTTTTGTATGGGTTCATATCTACTGTGCATCACATGATACCTCCAAGTTAATACAGTGTTATAATAATGTTATATTTCTAGAGCATAATAACTATTTCATTTCAATGAATCCTCTGTGCCCAATGTACACCTCCAGTCTGGTTATCACCTGCACTACATTAGCAGGTTTATTTTTTATATAGTAAAACTCTTCAACTCAAAAGAATCCCTTGTCTCCTAAAGGATTTAGAGCTTTTAGGAAACAAAACAACACCCAGTCCCAATCATTTAACCACAAAAAGTATTAAAGTTTCCTTTTTTGTGTGTGTGTGTGTTGGAAAAGGGATGAGATGAAATGACAATGTTATCATAACCACATCCAGTTTCATCAGAAATCTTTCCAAGATGTTTAGGAGTGAGATTCTGCTTCATACATTGCAAAAGATAACAAAAAAATCCCTCCCTTTTATTCCTCAAACAAAAAAACATGTCTAAGATTTCCAATTATGCAAATGTTTCAGACTTGTGTAAGCTATACATACCTCAATGAGATCTGCAAGTTCAAACCTTTACTGTGGATGTTGGAAAAATCAATCTTACTCCAGTTAGCCTCAGTCTATTTGAGTTCAATAAATCCAAATTAACTTTAATTAAATGATATTTTTCCATTAAGTCAGCTGCTGATCAAAATCTGGATAAAACTAACTCTACACATGTATGCTATCAATGAATGTTCACATGGCTGCAGACCTTTTTGAAATTGCTATTCATATCTTGATGCGGATATATTCAATGTCATCTCACTAACTGACTGGATCATTGGGTCTCATTTAGTAATTTAACAAAGTCTGACCACAGTCTATTTGAATAGTTGACCCATTTCTTTAAATGTATTAATAAGATTGTTTCCTTGACAAATGTATTATGTTTTGAATTGGAATCTAATCCTTTGATTTGATAATTGGGTAACTGAACGTGAGCACAGATACATGAATATAGAGAAAATAAGTTATAAGCCCATATACATGATTAATGTCAGCAGACTGCAACACTATAAATACATTTAGAAGTAAGTGAAACAGTGTGCTGGAGCCTTATTATTATTATTATAAATAAGTAAACAGAACAGGGGGATGTTTTTCTCACCAACACAGTTTTTAATGAGCAGTGCTGAGCTGGCGTTAGCAAAGGTCTGCAGCAACTGGACGCACACTCTGTCCCTGATGGCAATGGGCAGAGACTGAGCTGCTGTGTCTCCAGCTGCACCCAACAGCTGGAGCCACACATACACCACTGATGTCTTCAGCGCTTCATCTGGGTAAAGCAGGGCTGAGCACAGCTGGTCTAGCAAAGGCACTGGTAGACAGAGATGACAACATATGATTAAAGAAATGTATAAGCAAAAGAGGAATTGAGCAAAAGAAGGGCAACAACAACAAATAGTGTTTCCCCTTCCATTATATTACGTCCAGCATTCCAGGTTTTATTAATGTCAATATGTTATCTGAGATCTGGTCTTTAGGTATATTTAGAGCTACTTCACAGAGTAACATGTCTTTACCGATGTCATCAGAACAATTAAAAAATGCAACTTTTTTCTGTCCTTCGTGTTTTATTTTATCAGAGCATTTCAGTCATTTGTGGAAAATTTGTCCACAATGAAGGTTTGAAAAGGTGACTTCATAGCTCAGTATAGCTGTCTAATGATGTTCAAATTCTTTAGCCACGATCACATGTGTCATATTTCCACTGTGATGCTGGGGGTAATGGGTGGGCTGCTAGTTACAGTTATAGAGTGCATGATTCAGCAGTGCTGGTGTTAGGGTTGCTCAGATTTCCATCCTGTGATCATTAAGCCTATATGGAAGTTACATGTGTGAAACTTCAACACAAGGATGTGGACACATGGTTCAACAGTGCTGGTTTTAGGTCTAAAGATTTATGTCCCCTGTTTATTGCCAGACCTTAACGTGTTTGTGGCTGTGTCTGTTCACCCAAGCACACAAGCAGTAAGCCCAGGGAAAAAAACTGACCAAATCATTTATTACCCTAACAGTTTCAGAGGAAAACTTGAGTTTACGCTTGGTAACTCTCACTCCTGCTTTGTGCTCACCATCAAGCCCAATTCTGCCGCTAAGTGCATTTAATTCTTTTCCCTACTTGCAGCTCAAACAACGTTTTACAAAAAAACGAGGCGTGAATTTTGACATGCTGGCCAGGCGCATGGCTGCTGGTTGAGTTTGATTGTGCTGAGTGACAGGCCGTTTGCTCCGTTAATGGATAGACTAAAAGCGTGTAATGCTTGTCACAGAAATGGACAAAAAAATAATTTATCATCTTTGAGATCCTTCTACTTCCCAGCCCTGTTTTCTCCTTCTAAATTATATCACAAGGTTAATGACGTCTCAAATATCAGAATGTAAGATAATTAATATTTCCTGCCAGATCTTCTGTTTCTACATCAGTTTGCCTTTGTTTGGAATAATAAACCAGAAGATAACATCTTCACTGTCTTCTGATTAACTTATATGTGGTAAAGTGATGTAAGTTTTCTGCTTATTAGGCAGCAGCCAAGCGCATCTATATTCACAGATAATGCCAGAGGGAAGAGTTTTTGTGAAATTTAATTTAGTTCCAGTTGCGCTGTCATGATCTGAAATGTTAACCAGTCTATCTAAAATAAATCATGGCCAAAAAAAAATGCAAATCAATATGTATCTTACAATTAATTATCATAGAGGTCATGCCAGGTTACTAATCTGAAAATATAATGGTATGATGATTATTGCTTTTAATAGGGGAAATTGTATTCTTTTACAGCAGTTAACACAATAGCCACCTGCATTTGTGCTGCTGCCTTCAGCTATCAGTAGCTATCTGTTCAAAGTAGTGATACTGCTGACGATGCTCTCCCATAACAATAAACTTGGACCTTAGTGATCAGGCTATAGGGTGTGAAGATAGCACTGACATGAAAGATATGAAAAAGGAAAACTACATGTGAACTTCAAGTGAAGCTATCGCAGAAAAATGTAGAACCCCAACTGGAAAGGAAATCTGGCATAAAGATGAAAGAATTTAAGAATGGCTGCTGGGGTGAGAATGGATTAAAATGGTAAGCAGGAAAAAAATATATGGTGGAAAAGGATAAAGAAATAAAAAAGGAGCAGAATAAGAGTCTCTTCTAACAGCACAGCAGACAGGAGCTAGACATTTCCAGGTACGCTGCCTCCCAGAAAAAGTCTGATAGTTTCACAAGAACAAAAAACAGAGGGCAAAAAAATCCTCCCTTGGAGAGAGTGATAATTGGAAAAGAATAATAGGTAAGGCACAGGTAGATGTAGAAAGGCTTAGATAATGGTAAAGGGGAAGCCACAGGGTGACAGAGAAAATACAACAGCTGCAAAGACAAAGTCATGCTCACAGTTACAAAAAACAGTGGAAGAGAAAAATTGCATAAAGTGTCTGCATCATTAAGTAGAACATGTTTATGCCCTAAAATATCAAAACAAGCTGTATTACTTGAAAACAGATTAAATCAAGGTGTAAGAAACCAAAGACCTTAACACTTTAAAAAAGAAAAGGGACCTCCAATCAGACAGTCGGCGGCTTTATGCAACTACTGAGGTGTCTTGCTTCACACGTAGAAAAATGTAATGGCTTTGTATTTTGACCAAAGCTAGGACTTTAAAATTATGAGGTCACTGTCATTAAGCCTTTTTCTATTGGTACCCATTCTGCCAACTTAACTCAGTTTTTAGGGTTTTCCATTATGTAATAGCACCTGGTACTTTTTTAGCACCTATTTGGCCCGAGGTTCCACACAACTTAAGCCAGGCCGAAAATGTGATGCTTACAGACTGCAGGCCACTGATTGGCCAGGGAGTGACATCACTAGATAAATCATAAGAGCAACTCCTTTCCAGTAACCCCGCCAAACTCTACTGTACTTTTCCAGGGTCCTTTATCTTCCCGGCCACAGCCTTCTCTGGCTCTCTTCTTTTAATAATAATAATAATAATAATAATAATAATAATAATAATAATAATAATAATAATAATGGATTAGATTTAGATTTGCTTTTCAATGCACCCAAAGTGCTTTACATTGTGTATCCATTATTCATTCACTCCTCACTCATACCTGGTGATGGTAAGCTTAAAGCTACTTGTGTAGCCACAGCTGCCCCGGGGCAGACTGACGGAAACATGGCAGCCAATCTGCGCCTACGGCCTCTCTGACCACCACCGAACATTCATTCTCATTCATACACCAGCGATGCCAACACTGGAGGCAAGGAGGGTGAAGTATCTTGCCCAAGGACACAACACATGACTGGGGGAGTGGGAATCAAGCCGCCAACCCTCCGGTTATTGGACGACCTGCTCTACCACCTGAGCCAATGCCCGCCCTTTTTGCCTTGAGCCTGACAAAAAGTTGTAGACCGAGCAGCAGGTATAACACCACCTCAATGTCCTCCATTGTTGTGTCACGTCTGTGCCACATACAAATGACATCACAGAACTTTTGGGGCCCCCTTGCTATAACAAATCCCACTGACACTTAGGTGGCAAATAGTTGTAATAGAAAACAACCTAAACCAGGTAATCGAGTCAAGTCAAGCAGGTACAAGTAGAAAAAAGCATTAGACTCTTGGTTTTCTTATGTTTTTTTTTTTTTTTGTCATGTTTTACTGTGCTTTCATTGCTCTCGTTTCCCCAATTTCTGATTTGTTATGGATTAAGTCTTGTTTTGCTCCCTGAATTGACTCAGTCTTGTTTTCTGGTCTCCCCATGGAACTGGACACTGACACACCTGTTGTTTGTTAGTCATTAGATTCCTCAGTATAAACACTCACTGGTTTCTTTTGTTCAGTGCTGGATACTTGTTAACACTATCATCATTGTTGTTGAGACTTTCTTGCCAGTCTGAATTCTGTCTTGTTAGTTTGGTGTTCAGCCTTTGGATTTCCTGCTTTAGCAGAACTTTGGATTAGTTCAAATGAAGTCATTTGATTCACCATCTGCTTGTTTGGTTATACATTTGGGTCTTTCATCTCGGCATGCCCATGACAGTCATAATAATAGAAACAAGTTCACTGATATTTAAGATTTGATTGAATTTTTTTTTTCAGAATACATGTAGATAAATTCCCCCCAAAAAAAAGATACAAGTAATAGACATTCTTGACTGAATGCTTTTTAGAGACAGATGTGGAAAGACAAAGGCAAGACAAGGTAGCAACTAAAAGAGAAATAAACAATGTTGAAGGGCAGGACAAGGAAGAAGACGGAGGACAGACCCAGTCAGTGGAAAAAAGAAAGAGAAAGAGATGACAGAGTACAAGAGCCAAGCAGCAGCCCAGCTGCTCTGTGAAGCAGATCAAAACCCAAGTGAGGCAGGAGAGGCCCCCAGACTTGTTTGATTAAACCAAAATATATGAAGCGGCCAAGATGAGAGCCAGGCATTAGGAGAGAAAGAGAGAGTGAAGATAGGAGATGGGATGAGAGGTTAAATCCTCCACAGACTGAGGAGGTAAATTAGATGCACAACATTTTACATCACGCAAACACAGAGGTAGGAACAGCAAACAGCAAAAATAAAAGATCAAACAATTTACTTTTGCTTTTGTTGACAGGGAAACCAAAGGTTAATTTCCTTATTTTGCTGCCCCACTGTGATGCTGTGTGCTCTGAACTACCACTCTATTCATCTTGTGATCTTCCTTCTGCTGTCTGTCTGTGTAGCTGGGAACACACCGCTTCACAGTGTTTAAAAAAAGCTTTCTCCAGCTCGATGTCTTTCCAAGCTCTAAGGATTTTGCTCATCACCCCAATTTGCATCAATTAAAAAAATCTAGTTCTTTCTGTTTTATATCCTTTCCTTCACATTTATGCGAAGAACGAAATCATAAACACCAAATGCTGGACTGATGCCCATTTTTTATAGAAATAATGTACTTGATCACTTGAAACTTGAAACCTTTAAATTTAGGTGCTCTGCTCATCTCAAGTTATGACAAATCCTATAAATTCTACTAGCGTCCTTTCCTTCTCTTATATTCTTTTATATCTCTTTCTGCACCCCAATCCCTTCTTTTTATCACATACATGCCTCCCTTTCTGATCACTCACACCCTCTGCCTATATCCACTTTAGAAAGAGGATCTGAGTGAGTGACACATCACCAAAGTCAGGAATGAGAGAGGGTAGGGAAAAGAAGGAGAAAATAAAAGGCAGAGTAATGAAAACAAACGAGTGAGGGGTTAATCATGTAGGTAGGCAGAAAGTGAATCTAAGAAGGAGCAAAGTCTGTTGGGAGCTCTGGGCCTGTTTTGTTACTGCCTGTTTGATGTTGTTAGTCCAAACAGGCCCACAGAGACTTTGTTGAGTGACAGGCTGCAGACAGGCACACACAGTCAATAATAGCAGCCATATCTTAGATCAGCATCACCACAACCCATTACTACCTGCATGTGCTGAGGGGACCTTATAAACTACATAAAATACATTGGAACTGGACACATTTAACAAAGTGAAATGGCTGTGATGCTTGTTTTTTGTCATAAAGCTCCCCAGCACCCTTATATGTAAAGACAAGCACTCAAGCATGACACAAACATGTCACAACACACAAGAGCTTGAAAGTGCTTAACAATGCCTCTTAAATAAAGTGGAGACATGGTTCAGTGAGAAACGGACGTCATGCTAGTCTTTGCAGAGATTAAATCAGCAGATGTGTGAGGTAAGGATGCTGAGGTGCATTATGTCTCTATATCAATATGCTACTTATTTTCATCAGATGCTAGAAATGAAAACAGAATTTTAAGTGTGGTTACCTTAATACAACAGAATGGCAAATAAAAAGGTCAAAACCGTTGTAGACATTAAATTAAGAAAGTCCAGGGGAAAGGACATGACATATGCAATTTTCCCTTTGTTTTTGACATAAGAAGAAGTAGAATAAAATACATGTTGGGATGGGCAGTTTTAAAATTAGACAGTAAAAAAATTCCTTGTCCATTTGCAATATGATTACAAAAAGTCTATTTAAAACATCAATAAGAATATTATGATTTAATTGTTGGTATTTGTATTGAATGAACAAACAAACAAAATGCAGAAAAGTAAATATTTCTCATATGTGCCTGAAGTGCAATTTTTTTTAAAGCCAACGTGAAGTAACAAAAGAAAAAAAAACACAGTAGCCTAAAACCTGACCCTGTTTCAAATGCACTTAAAACTGACCTTCACCAAACTGTGTGATTATTTTTGTGGATATTCTACATGTTAATGAGGAGATATTTATGTCTTTGCTACAAAAGGAAGTCACTGATCAGGGTTCCTTAAAGAACATACAGTTTACTGTTAAAACTTATTCCACTTCAGACTGTAAAGTTCTTTTAGCTACTGTACATATGTGTTCTTTTACTTGACTTTTTTGCTGTTGGACTGCTTAATGATAAATATAACCATATTGTGGCTACAGTTTCACCTTAAATACTTTAAGTCTGCACTTACTGACAACATGTTTTCACTCCACTCCAATACAGAGAAAATGCAGCAACCAAATTATAATGTATGAGTTTCTCTATCACTAAGCAACAAAAATACTAAAGTATACTATACATCAACACAAATTAAAAGCAGACGTCTGTAAACATGTGGCTGCATTTATGTGTGTTTGGACTGGGTTTCTGTTGTAGTTTCTCACCATACTGCGTCACAAGGCTACGGGCAACATTAGGGACCGCTTTCACAAGGTTCCCCAAGAAGTTAAATGTAGGCAGGCAGGGCTTCATACTTTGCTGGTTGCTCAGCTAGATAAAGAAAGCACAAAACAATGTTGATAACATGACATATAAAGATATATCATAGAACATTTCAGTATTAATTTGGCACAGAACATTTCTGTTTCTAACACTTGACTGCATAGATTTCCTGTAGTATGTCAAAAGATCAACAGTGCTACAGTAGATTATAAATTTCTAAAGAAAAGCACACTGCCTGCCTGCCCCCCCCCCCAAAAAAAAAAAAAAAAAAACTTGCCTCCTGGATATTACTAAGCACATAGGTATGAGCCTCCTATTTGATAATTACTGCCTGGTTGATATATCCTTCAGTTGACAAGTTATTTAGCCCAACTAATTGATGAGCAGTTTCTCATTTTTTAAACAACCATGTTGAAAGACACATCCTGTGGTTGTGGAAAAGATGTTTAATAAGGATCAAATCACTGGCATGCATCAAGCAGACAAAACATCTAGGAAGATTGTAGAAACTACTAAAATTAGGTTAAGAACTGTCCTATGCATTATTAAAAACTGGAAGGATAGTAGTGAACCGTAGTCTTCCAGGAAGAAATGTGGTTGAAAAAAAATCCTGAATGATGGTGACTGGTGAGCACTTAAAAGTTCGATATCAAATCGAAGAAAAACATCAATAGTACTCGGGGCTATGTTTAGTAGTGAAAATAAGAACATTTCCACACACGCAATATGAAGGGTAACTCAAGGGATGGGAAATGAACAGCTGTGTAGCCATTAGAAAACAACTACTAGTGAGGCAACCAGAGAAAAAGGCATCAAATTGTTAGGGAGCATAGAGATTGGACTCTGGAGCAATGTAAGAAGGTATTGTGGTCTGACAAGTCCAGATGATAAGAGAGGCAGATAAAGAGATGCATCCATCATGCCTAATGCTTACTGTACAAGCCTGCGGGGGCAGTCTATAATCGGGGGCTGCTTGCTTGTGAAAGATTGGTTCAGGGAACGTGAGACATCATTTTCACACATGGATTGGTCACAGAGTCCAGAACTGAACCATATTGTGAATCTTCGGGATATGCTGGAGAAGCTTTACACAGTGGTCGAACTCTCCCATCACCAATACAAGGTCTTGGTGAAAAATAATGCTACACTGGGTGGAAATAAATCTTGTGACGTTGCAGAAGCTTATTGAAACAATGCCACAGCAAATGTGTACCATAATCAAAGCTAAGGGCAGTCCAACTGAATATTAGAGTGTACAATATTTATTTTTGGTGGCAACTTTTCTTTGGCCAGGCAGTGTAGTTATGTCTTAAAGCTGTGACACTTGTGCCAACTCTTTGTCATGTAAGTTTTTAGAACTACCGACTACAGCGACAGATACAGCTGCACAGCAACCATGAATGACTACACCCACAGTAACATTTTTCATTTCACTTGTGCTGAAAAATATATCCACAGCTAGTTTTTTTAAAATATCAAGTGAAAAAATAACCTGAGATTCAGTGAGCAACAGCTCAATAAATATTACAACTCTGAGCCCTGTGGATGAGAGAATCCTTAAGAGAATTTTGAAATACAATACGGCTCATCTCCATTATTTAAGGCAAGAGCGAGAGTTGGAAACAAAAGTGAAATATCTACTTCCACTGTGAACTTTTTAACTATCTATCAGGAAGCACTGACTTTGCTGAACATGATCTAAACATTTTCTGTTGCAACAATACACTCAATTCGATGCAATATAAACAGAGCCCAAAAATACAAAATCATGTTTAGTAACAGGAGTATGAGTGCCTCTTCATTCAATGTGACATGCAACTTTCAATTCATTCAACAAGAAAAGGAACAACTTATTTCTTAGTTGCTATAATTCTAAAGTTGAGTTATTTAACTACATTATAGGAAAACATTGTAATCAGGCTCTATTCTAGTAACATAAAGGGGACTTGTCTGCTCTGCCTGGTGTTACTCTTTTCTGTCATCTTCAGTATACACAGCTGTACTATTTTCCACTGGCTGCAGAACGATGCTACTCCACTATCATTTCCCCTTGAGGTGACAAAACAGCAGCAAGAGGAAAACAGCACACTGTTTACTAAACAGCCTTGTGTGGATTTAATATTGGTTACACAAATGTTAAAAGTTTCAAGATGATATGCTTGTTCCTGTTCAAGTACATGAGTGGGAGAAATGTTTGTTTACATCTATAAATGTGTTTGCCTTACCTGTTTGTGTATCTCATCCAAAACTAGGTGAAATGACAGCTCATTCTGGAGCTCTAAAAGCAGCTGGACCAGAACTGATACATATAAACACACACAAATTTATGCAAGTATACAGACAAACACAAAAAACAAAGAGATTCATTAAATAAGTATCACAGTTAAACAGAGTTTCATAGAAATACAAAAAATATCTTCAACTGTCAGAAAGAAGAAAGCAAATAAACAGTTTGATTGTCTTTGTCCTCTATTGTTTTCCCAACGAATAGATATAATAACCTTATTACTAACATGACTCAGATGGGCTTCAAAGGGTTCTTACTGGTTGTTCAAAGAGGAAAAAAGAGATATAGCTTTCAGCAATCACATCATAGTGGTCTTTTGGGCATTTTGGGAGACATTACATAAAATAATTTTGAGATTTAACAATAACTTTGCATGTTGAAAGCTGTAAGCTCAAGCTCTCTGAGTGCTGCAAAAGCATGACTTTACTAAGAAGCTGGCATTACCAATACAAAGAAATCTGCATATAGCTGACTAAGTCAGTTTCTCAATACAAAGACATCTCTGTATTTCAACAATGAAAAATGTAGCAATAAGAATATCTACATTTGAAATGAGGTAAAAGCTTTGGGAATTGTTTAAAGTGTTATGAAAGATTACCTAAGGTATTGGCATCAACCATTATCACAAAAGTGAGATTCAGTTGTGTTTATTTACATAATTGCAAGAAAAGTCTGCATCATTGTTGGTGGGAGCACATTGTTAGTAGAATGTATGTGCATAATTCTGTCTAATATGTACTACTACTACCTTGATCCACTTTTTCCAGAGTGACTGGGTCCTCCATAGTTTGCAGCATCACTGGAAAAAAAGCATGACACAGAACAGATTTTAAAAACAGACGTACTTCACAACCCCTCTTGTAATATCCACAGTTGTCACAAATTAAAAGTGTCAAACATCTGTTTGATACTTTTAGTCATGTCAAAAAGCAGAGTAAAAAGATGTCTGAAAGGATTTGTAAATACAACCCTACAACCATGTGCAAACAAGAAAATAGATAATTATGTTCTGACTCTCCTATCTTGAAGGGCAATTCAGCAGACCACTGCACAAGCAAGCTCTTAATATCTTGTCCTAGTGCTCTAGACTCTTTCCACTTTGCAGCATATTTTCTTGTATTGGTACTTATATTACAGCGACGATGCTTTAGGCCTGATATTTTTATTGTGACACTCTAAAATTCATTTAGAGAAGAAAAAGTGTCAGTAATAACATTTAATGATAAGGTGTCAAAATATATATGGCATAAAATGACTACAGTGGCAGATTTTAATAGTAACCTATAAGTTATATTTATCTGCGTTATTCCTCCAAAAATCTCAAAGGGAAAAACTCAGTAAAACAGTGGAGCAAACAGTAATGTATTAACCACAATGCTCTGGAAGATAAAAAGCACCAAGTATTCACTTCACATGAAAGGGACAATGCCTGAAATTCTGTGCATCTAAAATTTCAACTTTTCTTAATATTCTGCAGCAGTTGGCAGATCAGATTTGCAGGATGCAGTCCTGATGTGGGCCATTTTTATTCAGATCTTAATTAAAAAAGTTTTAGATTTCTTTCCTGAAGAAACGTTTAAACACTCTCGACTCTATAGCATCAGGATGTTATTATCCTGAAAAATAACCTCAGCATCACCAAACCGCCCTTTGATTAATGGAATGGGAAAAATGTCAAAATTTTTCAATATAAACTTGCAAATGAAGTAATGGCTACCTTCTTCCCTGGTCCTTTATCCCCATATCACCAATGACTGAAGATGACTTTTTCTGCTCAATGTAACTTTGTTTTCAAGTTTTCAGGTCTTAATGGTGACTTAAATTGGAATTTTCTGGTTGTAAATCCAATTTCCTGCAGCTGATTTCTTACAGTTCAGGAACACTAACTCCTGTTTCTGGCTGATTATTTTTTTTATCTCTTCTCTTGTGCATTTTCAAGGTATTTTGGTTTCAGCTTTATTTTCTGACACTTTGACATCTGTCTTGGTCTATCTTTATACTTCCCTTTTACAACATTTCTGTTCAACTTCATTTGCCAAGCTCAGTGGTGAATTACCACACCGGAGGGGTTTCATAAGCCTTTCCATTGTTTCAGCTGAAAAATGTCTTGTGGGGGGCCATGTTTCCTGTCAATCAGCCAGCTGCAGCAGCACATTAAGGTCTGCACACACTCTCTTTTGACTGATTGTTAATCCTGGAAGTATTTATTTTGAAAATAGTAATTACACTGGCAAACTAAAGTCATCAAGATCTCCAAAGCAACCAGTGCTGGTTTAAAATGATACACACTAAATGGCAGTTCTATTGACAACCCTAACAAATTCACTGTTGATGTTTATTGGTTTGTCAGTATACTCAACTTTTTTGTACCTTCAAAGGAATAACTGACAAAAAGCAGCCATGTCACTCTTTCCTTTGCCCTCTAATGTCTTCCTGCATATTTTCTTACCTAATAGTGTAGCTATAAAGTGCAGAGCAACTCTGTGGTCCTGTCGGAGCAGCTCTCTCAAGGTCCCCGGAGAACTCTTCATCACCCCAATAATATTAGACAAGGCAAAAGACTTTCTCACAGACTGTTTCACACAGGTACAGCCAGTGGAGAGAAAAGGAACAGTAAAAGAAGTCAGTTCATCAATGGAAGTTAACAGGAAAATGTCATTATACATTAGGGAAACCCCAAATATAAAAAAAAAATCAATTGTCACAGCACCTGCAAGTGCATCTCAATAAATTATAACGTCATCGAAACGTTCATTATTCTCAGTAGTGTAATTGAAAAAGTGAAACACATGATTCATTTCTGGATTTCTAATAAAGAAATGTTGGCCTAATGAAAAGTTTGTCTATGTACTGCACAGAGTACACACTCAATACCTTGGTCAGGGCTCCTTTTGCATGGATTGCTGCATCAATGCAGCATAGCATGGAAGCGATTAACCTGGGGCACTGCTGAGGCGTTATGGAAGTCTGTGTTGCTTTGATAGTGGCTTTTAGCTCATTTGCATTGTTGAGTCTGGTGTCTTTGATCTTCTTGTTGACAGTTTAGGTTAGGCACGTTTGCTGGCCGTCAAACACAGTGATACCATTGTCATTAAGCCAAGTACTGGTACTTTTGTCAATGTGGGCAGGTGCCAAATCCAAGTGAAAAATATTAAATCAGCATCTTCACAAGCTTGGTCAGCAGAAGGAAGCAAAAAGGGCTCTAAAATTTCCAGGTAGCTGGCTGTGCTGACTTGATCAAATACAGCAGACTTATTACCAGAAGATGACACGGCTCCCCAAATCATCGCAACTGCAAAAACATTACATTGGACCTCCACTCTTCCACCAGACTCTGAGAGATTTTGAAATGACATGAAGAAATGACATGAAGAATTTACTAGTAATTTTTCCACTGTGATGTTTTCTCTGGTTCAGGAGGGGCTTGACGCAAGTCCTGGATACGTTTGTGTGTGGTGCCTCTTGAAGCACCGACTCCAGCTGTCCACTTATTGTGAATTTTGCCCAAATTCTTAGATGGACTATGCTTCACAGTCCTCACAATGCTGCAGTTATCCCTGATGGTTGTGCACCTTTTTCAACCAAACATTTTTCTTCCACTCAACTTTCCATTAATATTCTTGAATACAGAACTCTGAACAGCAACTTCTTTAGTAATAATCTTTTGTGGTCTTTGCTCTTTGAGCAGGATGTCCATGACATATTTTCTGAACAACAGTCAAGTCCGCAGTCTTCGCCAATATTGTGTGGCCTGCTAAACCAGACTGAAAGACCAATTAAAAGCTCAGGAAACCATGCAGATGTTTAGAGCTAATTAGATTATTAAAACCATAAGCTGGCAACGTTGAACTTTTTAACAATACTTTAGTTTCCTAAAATACAAAATTTTGAGTTTTGTTATTTGTACATCATAACAATCAAAGTGAAAACAAATAAATACTTGAAATACGTCAATTATTGTTCTTTTTTTTCAATGATATCGCACACAGCATATTTTCCTGTAATATAGTGTAGCACCAATCAATTAACTGAATTTAAATAAATAAAAACTAACTTTAATTAAAAGAAAGTGTCAAGACATGACACTCATCTTAACAACGAGCCAAATAAATCAAAATTTAGTATAAGGGTTTGTTTAATTAGTAGAACAACTCACCGCAATATCTTCAGTTTCCATCATTTCAATAACACAGGCCACACAGAACAGCACTCCGCCGTCCTCTGCGGGCCGTAGGCTGACACTCCATTTCAGATCATGTCTGAAGTGGATTTTGTCATAAACAAGATTTGTCATGGTCATTTCACCTGCCGAAACAGAAATGTAGTCCACCACTTATCTTCTAAGTAGAGTACGTCATTGACATGAGTAGCTAGCTAGCTAACGTTACGTTTGACTAATTGTAATATTACCTGAAGCTAGCCGCAGCTCATCGGAAATTCTCCCTAAAACCAAATATGTTGGTGAGCTTTAACAACGTTTATATATCGAAAAACTATAACACATAAAATATAACTATTTCATACATTGAGCAAAGTGTAAAACTACTAAATATGAGGCAGCCGAACATCTGTGTAAAATTATCTTAGTTTCAGTACAAATCGCCATGGCGCGAATGTCAAAATTCTAAACTTTATTAACAAAAAAGAAGAAGCAGTAAATAAAGGTCAAAATATACCGTTATTTATTTGTTTGTTTGTTTGTTTATTTGTTTTTTTATGTTTAAAAGTAAAACCGAAAATAACAGTTGTTGAATTGATTATTTAAGTCAGAATTAGAGATGTGACGTTCGTGAACGAATTGATTCTTTTGAACGACTCTTTTGAACGATGGGAATCGATTCACAGCTGTAAGTCGTTCATTTGCGAGCCATTCTTTATATATACAAATTTTTGACACTGCCTTCATCAAATCAAACTTTATTTATAAAGTTATTTTCATGCCACAGACAACAGAAAGTTCTTTACATGATTAAAAACATAAGAACACACTCAATGAAAACTTTCACCCAGTCACATGCACACACGTATACACACACACGCCAAGCCCAATCCCCCCACCCCCCTTCCAACAAAAAATGACTGAATGAATAAATAAATGAATGAATAAGTAAATAAGAAGTAATACAGTCTAGTGAAATGAAAATAAAATAAATAACATGTGTGACATAGAAGTCTGATGTCCAACACGCTCCATTCATGTGAAGCATCTATGGCAGCCATACTCATCTCAAGGCCCGCGGGCCAAATCCGGCCCGTCGGGGACTGTTGACTGGCCCACGATCATTCGTGCTCTGATATAAGATATTACACACAAAGTTGTCCATGATCATGGTTTCTAATGTTCAATAATTTCTCCAACTTTCACACGAGGAACTGGATGTAAAAGGAGTCCTCTTGTCAGTTTACAAATGACCCATTATGTTTTGGGGCCATATCCGAACTCAAAACGACTCGCTATATACATGTTGACAATGTTCGGATCCACTTACATATGCGACTCGGGCTTTTCAGTGATGAATGTAATTAAGGACAAAAAGCGCAACAAACTCACTGACTCGCATCTCCACCAGTGCTTGCATATCGCCTTGACATCTCACAAACCATCCTTCAACAACCTCTCAAAGGACATGAGATGCATTATTTCACTTTAAGAGGGGACTGTGTGTGTGAAGTTGGAGCATCTGATCCCATACCTGTGTTTTCTGGTCCGGACTGTTTCAAACATCTTTTTGTTCTTTGTTATTTTATAATGAGCAAAGATTTTTCCGAAGTAGCTCTTCCAATATTTGCTGGTTTGCACTGTGCAGCTATGTTTTTGTTATTTGAATCTTAACATTTTGTGCATCTTTCACACTAAAAGAATAAAATGAAATATTTTTCATTTTATTTTTTGAAAAACTTGTTAATAGTTTATTTATTTATGCAATGTTTGTATGCATGGTTTAAAAAAGAGTTCTGGCTATACTGTTAAAGATGGTTCAGAATAAATATTGCTGAAATGCAATGGAGCTAATAAAAAGCATCAAAATATGAGCACAAGCTGTCAGCCTTTTTCAAAGTTTACTGATTTTGCATGATGGTTTATGAACTGGCCCCCGACCATTTCTTATTTTCTAAATCTGGCCCTCAGCCCTATTGAGTTGAGTATCCCTGATCTATGGGCAGAGAGTATTGTTTGGAAACAAATACTGTGAGTTCTATCCAAAACATTTATTAGAATTTGCACTGACTGCTTAGGTTTATCCTCTTTTTTGTCTATATTTTTCCTATGATTATTTAATCTTGTATAGTAGATTTTATATATGTATTTTGATTGTTTGTCATTCTTATATATTGTGACATTTTCTAAGATATTGTGAGAACGAGCCAGTCTTTTGAATGGCTCTTTGAAAGGAACGGCTCCTCAAGAGCCATAAATCCCATCTCTAGTCAGAATCTAAATGTTTTCTCAGAGCTTTCTCGTTAGGCTACATTTCTGTCTATATAGGCCTGTCATGCTTGAAGGATGCTTGAAGAAAATAAGTTGTAAATTATTATTTATTTATTTATTTATTTATTTTTAATACTATACCTTGGGCTATTTGCAGTGGCAAATATTATGAAGACTAAAATAAAACTTAAAAGCAGTCTTGACCAGTAGTCTAGAACATTCAGGTATGTATTTACAAAATGCCAAGGACTGATCTGAAGCAGTTGTTGTTGGTGGTCATTCTGAGAAAGTTGATAAGGCCATTTCCAAACAACTCAAAGGCAAGCATGAGTATTCACAAGTTGAAAACATTAAAGACAATTCCCAATCTTCCCAGTTATGGAAATACCTGGAAGTTAACCCAAGATCAGACTGCAATGCTAAAAGAAGGAGGAGAAAATCTCTTCTCTCAAATGCATCTAAAAAAAACACAAGAATTTCGGATCACCAAGATCAGTACAAATACCTCAAACCAACTATCATGCCAGCATTTTGTTGAAGGGTAATGACTGGAGCCTGTTTTGGAGCCCCAGGCCCATGGAACAATACCAAACAAGTAACAAATCTATAACAGAATGACTGAAAAAAAGAAAGGTGTTTCAATGACCCAGCCAAAGTGCACACCTAAACTTAATTAAATATATAAATTCTGAGATTGAACCTTTAAAGAGGATTGCATAAATAAATTTCAACAAACCTCAATGACCTGAGTGAACGTTGTAAAACAGAGTCGGCCAAAATTCCTCCACAATGATATGAGAGACCATTACTTTAAGTTATTGCTCCTAAAGGTAGTTGTAAAAGCTACTTAATCATGGAGTGCTCTTCATGTTTAAACAAACTGCTTTAGCATTTTCCTTAGTTTTTATTAAATAAGTAATGACACGGTTTAATGTGTCAAGGTGACTTTTTATAGCCTGATTTCCTAACCTCATAAAGTTGCTGTGGATGTACTGGCCATACTATTACATTTTCTCTTTTTGATCTAGAATACACAAACAGCTGCTTGGACATGTTCTCATTGATCTGGAGTAGAGCTTAATAATTTATATAGCACTGTTATCAAAAGAAAGTGTCTTACACAAAGGTATGTTTTTTTTGCTTTCAAAATCATTCTTTCAGACTAATTTATTCTCCAAGGAATGTCATTGTCCAAGGATTGTCTTGTGATGGAGTGTATGAGTTTGCTTTGCAGTATCAGTTCATTTTGAAGGCCGCAATTTGGTTATCACCATGACAACAAAAGTCTCTCTGCAACTGAGTGGTGATGTGATGATAGGTGTGTGGGGGCGGGTTTCATCTACTAGCTACATGTCAATTTATAAACTCTGTCTACTTCTCTAAAACCAGATAGACTGCATATCAGCATAGCATTACATCACGTGAACCCAGCGGAGTTCCCCACTGTGTGATTGTGTGTGTGTATCTTCCTAACAAGGTAAACAAATGTGCACAAGGTCTTGGACTAAGCTCATTTGTCAGTGAGCAATACATTTAGCAAATGAGTTGTGCTCCAGCAAACCAGAAGGAAAGTGGAGTGTGTGGTCAACGTATTGTTCCACTGACTGAGAGGAATATTAGACCTCTGGCAAAATGACAGAATGAAGTTTTAATGTTTCTATTTATGCTTGGAAAAGGGCAATATCCATTAGTTGGGCAGTTTTAAAGGCTCTTGAGAGAGACTAGCAAGAGAGAAAGAGATAGTTCTCCTCACTGCAGGATGTATGTCTGCCAACTTCACTTGATAGTTATTTCATATGAAAATGGAGAAACTATCAAGTAGGCTATAGATACATAAGAACTTCAATGGAAGCAGTTTCTTGGGACCTTCTGCCACCTGCATTGAACTTCCTCAACACACCCACACCCCGATGCTACCCCTGAAACCAAAATACCTGGTAAAGCAAGGCAAGTTTATTTGTATGGCACATTTTATGTATAAGACAGTTCAAATTACTTTACACCAAACATTAAAAGCATTACAGTGGGCAAAAGCATTAAAAAGTAAAAAGAATATGAAGACAGAACAAGCTAAGATAAACAGATCTCACAGAGATCTCACAGATCAGTCTGTACATTGAAGCAGTCTTAGGTTGACAGGCTATGATTTCTTTTCAGCCCATTTTTACTTCACAGCCGTACTGCAGCTACATATAGGGGTGTCAAGAGCTTCATATAGCCCCATACATTTTCCAATGATCTCAACCCACTCCTTGTCACATCATTAATGTGCTCACTCCAAAACAGCCTGTTGTTTTCTATGATGTTGACTATAAATGTAACAGAAATAGCTTTTCTTTTATTACTTTTATTGGAGAGAATGGCAAACGACCTGCACGTGACAGCTCTATTTTTATGTAATTAACACAACATCAAGAATTTCCCACCAGGAGGATAGCGATGATATCATCCATACAAGGGGTGACATCTAATCTGCGATATTTGTAACATCCTTAGTAAGTGATTCCTTATAATCTGCTAATATTGACCATTTATGGTTAATCACATCAGCACATAAAAAGTAAGGCATTTGTTTCTAAGAAGTTAAGTGGAAATTAAATGAGGAAGTGGGCGGAACAAGGAAGATGCGTGTGAGTGAAAGACTCTGGTCTTCCACTCGGTGAAACGTTCAAGTACGCCTCTCCGTCAGTGGTTGTAACTTAATGAACCCCGCACGATGGATTTAACCAGAAAAACAACCCGGCGTTTGTGAAACAACAACAACAACAAAAAAAAAAACAACAACAACGCCAAAAACAAAACAAAATTATGCCCAGGACTCGGCGCAGTGTTGGGAGAACAGCAGAAAAAAGCGAACATATCAACCAACGGTAAGACATTAAAAACTTTTAACTCATATTGTACAGGTTCATAATAATGTAGGGTAAACTTTTTACCAAAATAATCTGTTCAGCGACAACATCTATGGTTTTTCATACTGGTACCCTTGATATTCATTTAAAATTATGTGTAAAAATAACCACTTTGTCACAGATGACACCTATTTCAATAAACTGGTTAACATAAAAAATTAAAGCTATTTGCTTAGTATGAAAAATTATCCATGTTTTATACCTATGAGGAGGGGAACAATAAACATGTTAACCAAAGGAAATTAAATTAAATTTATGCAGCATTTTTAATCAGTGGAATGATATGCAGGTATAAATGGACATCCTCTTTTATTATTAGGTGTAAATAATTATAATGATGTAAAAACAAACAAAACAGATCTGGTAAAGTTTCTGTGAAAGCCTGTCATGGCCAGTTTTGGGGGACCATTTGGAGAGGTGTTATGGCAGGTTACAGAAATAATTTATAAGGAGTTTGAACTCAAGTAGTTCACAGATGCATATGGAGAAAATCAGGAGAGATCCATTAGAAAATATCACCCTTAGAACGAGGTCCATAGCTAATAGTGTGTAAGGTTGCAAAACAACCCAGGGTAACGTCTAAGCAGGTAAAGCTCTCCTTATCAATGTGTTGACCATCAAGGGAACACTGAACAACAGTGGTGTGAATGACAGGGCTGCAAAGAGAACACTGCTACTCTTAACATTTCTGATTGTCAACAGTTTGCTTTGAATGAAGCTGGAAAATGAGACCAAAATGTACTTTTTGGGGTAAAATGATAAGTGTTATGTTGATAGAAATGCTTGGAAAATACTCATTTGTATAACATCACAAATTGCAAAAAGTTTTTCACTGAGCCGTAAGTACCAAACGTGTCCCTGATTAGACTCAAATGTGGGTTATATAGTGGATGATGGCGGTACCGTCATGGTTTGTGCCGCACCTGCTCCATCTTGGGGTATCAATATTGATGGTGCAATTAATTCTGAGCCATATTAACCACTTATAAAGGAAAACGTGATGGTATCTATTTATGAACTGAACATCTCGATAGAGTGGGTCATCCAGCTAAACAAATATTAAAATGGTAATCAAAGTGGTAATCAAACAATGAAGATAATGCTTGGGATCTGTCTTTGTTCAAACAGAAATGCATGGAAAAAAAGTTCACATACCTGTGGTTCCCACAGATGTGTAAAATATATTTAAAAAAATACTTGGTCTTGTTTGATTAATTGGATTGTCTTCCTTCTCTTTTACTGTTTTTGTAAAAATCTGTAGTTGTAGAAATACAGAAATATTCATATAAAATATTGATGATTCCATCTGCAAAATTCATGCATAGCTTACAGAAAACTTTGATATAAATCACATAAATGTCACTATATCACTGTATTCAAAATGAAGATTTGGACACAAAGGTTGCACTTTACCATAGCCTTTGAAGGTGATAGGCTACTTTCTGTGGTTTATTCTCACAGAAGACTGCAGCGCATAACTTCCTGAGAGATTAGCAGTATTAGTCATCATATGTTTCCATGCGCGGTTAAACTCGAGAGCCATAGCATTTAGCAGACAGACAAAACGGAAAAAGTGTTTGCAAATATGCATCCCTCGCACCCTCAACATAACAGACATTAAAGAGGTAAAAAAAAAAAAAAGTAAAAAGACTAATTATAGGATGAGGTCGCAATTACAATGCTCCCATGGTCTCTGACTGCAATGTTAACATAGTTTCCACTTCTTTCTTTGTGTTTTGCTTCATCTTATCTAAAGGTCAAACACCAAACAGAAGCTTATCTCCTCTTTCAGATGTCTCATCAGCACTTTCTATGATTTTTGTAAAAAACAGTAAACAAATAGGGGACAGTAACAGTGGTATTACCCTTATAGTCCCGTATCTACATATAGACAGTGCAGGTACTGTGCGAGCAAGTGAGTCACACAATGAGGTAACAGGTACAATGGTAATGTGTCACTGTGACCTGAGCCTTCATCGTCTGTCTGCAACTAGCATGCACCAGGGGAGTATTTCCTTTCTTGCAAGGACAGTGCAGCAAAATGAAATAAAAAAAAAACAAAAAAAGCTTCGACACCGGATGCTTTTGTTTAGATGGGAAAGTAGTAAGAAAAGAGAGATGATAAAATGTGACTCTCTCGTTTTTACACAGTTACCCCTTTTATCTGAATGCTTGTGGCACGATGTAAATTGAAACAACATGAAAACAAATCCTCCAAGGCTCTGAAAAGAGAGAGAAGAAAGAAGGGATGAGAAAACGAAAAACAGACGGTGACAAATAAAAGAGACTTGCTAACTGAAGAGGATAAAAGAGAGCTTTTTTTTAGTACTTATGCCTAAATGTTGACAATACAACTCTGCAGGACAGAGTTTTAGACACAAAAGTAGCTGACTGTAATAATAAAAAAGGAAACAGACAGTGAATCATAATTATCATAGTGTTAATTGAATTTTGTCCTCAAGCTGATAATATGGGGTGATTCCAATTTATTATAACACAAAAGGATCCTGACTCTACATGAGTTTGCAGTTCTTTGTTTAATTAAATTGATGGATCTGTGGCTTTGTGCGCTGGAAGACTTCATTCAGGGTGAAGAAAACCAGTGTCACACAGAGGGTTGAAGAGGAACAAAAGAAAGTAGAACAAGACGAGCAAAAATAAATGTCTCAAGGTTTGGTATTCTAGACAGATCTCTGAGCTTGCTTTTAATATTCTTTTTTTTTCACTATTATAATGAACTTTTATATCCTCTCCTCTCTTTGTGGCTCTTAGATTGGGACCCCTGATCTCTACTCTGCTTTTACTACTTTACTGATTGCTCTGATTGTTTCTCCTAAGCTGCTCAATTTTCCTTCTTCTCATTTACTCTTGTTTTCTGACGCCTCCTCACTCCTCTTCAGACCTATACCACCTCTTTCCTGTCATGTCTGTATCCGTGAGGAACCCACCTCAGCGCCGCCGCTCTCTGGGTCCCGTCTCACCCAAACGCATCTACAGAAACCTGTCTGTCAGACTGAAGGGAGGGGAATCATCTGCTGCCTCGGAGGTAGACACACCCAAATACCCCAGCAAGTCCCAGGAAGATGTAAGATGTTTTGTTGTCTTTTGGGTGGGAGCTTTGATCTGTTAGTTGTGCTTTACTTTAGTCTGTCTTTATGGAGCCTTCTACCTCAGCTCCACTACATCCCAGAGCAAAATGCTGTATTTCTTACTTCAGTTGGTTAAAGCTTGAGCTATTTTACTCCTACTTCTTCTTTTACTGTACATTCCCAAGAAAAGTTAACACGCTATGTAAAATTTCAGTTAAAACATAATGCAATGATTTGAAAGTCCCATAAACCAATATTTATTTAGAGTAAAACATAGGAAGCATCAAATGTTTATCATGAGACATTTTATGATTTTATTCAAAAATAATATTTGATGAAAGCACATCTAGAAAAAAACAGATCTCGCAAAAAAAAAACATCTCAAAAGAAGTTGAGGTGGTACTAAAAAGAAACAGCTGGAGGAGTGAGCTGCAACAAATTTAGCTAATTGGCAACAGGTTAGTAAGAGCACCAAAGGGAGGCAGAGTCTCTCAGAGGAACTGATGGGCAGAGATTCAGCAATATGCAAGGTATCGTTTGTGCAAAATGTGAAGCTATTGCAGGATCATCTTTTTCAACACGAAATTTGTGAAGAAAGTTCAGTCATTTACTGTAAAATACATCATCAGGAGATTCAGAGTATGAGGATACACCTCTGTACACATGTAATACAGACAAACATCAACATTGGATGTCCCTGACCTTTAGGCCGTCAGGCAGCACTGCATCAAAAACAGGCGAGATCCTGTCATGGAAACCTCCACATAGGCTTAGGAGCTCTTTCACAAATCACTGCCTGTAAACAAAGAGGTATCAATATGTGAATATGAACTACAAATGTAGCTGCCTTCTCTGGGCCTAGATAATTTAAAATGGACTGAGGCATAGTGGAAAACTTTTCTCTGGTCAAATTAGTGAAAATTTGAAATTCTTTTTGAAAATCGTGAACAACGATGCTGTGTACTACAGGCGAGAGAGACCATCCAACTTGTTATCAGTGGACAGTAAAACATCTGCATTTCTGATGGTACAGGGTGCGTTAGGGCCTACGGAACTGAAAACTTGCACATCTGGAAAGGCACTATCACTAAAAGGTATGCACCAGTTTTAGAGTAGCATATGTTCCCATCAAGACAGTCTTCTGGCCTTGTATGTTTCAGCAAGACAAGGCAAAACATGGCATTGGATCTATTACAACAGTACAACAGCCTTCATGCTCTGACACATGGCGTCCCAGATTTTTGGGGATTGTGGTATTGATGCTTACATTTTAACTAAAAATTTTATTTCTTTAGACATCATTATCACACGTGGTTCAATAAAAAAAAACCTCTGTTAAATATGTTATAATAGTTAAAACAGAAAAAAAAATATAAAAGAGTTTTAAATGGTTTTCAGTTGTGTCTACGAAGAAGTATTAGAGCCAAGTGAAGGAAAAAGCTAGGAGAAAAGGCAGAAGAGAGAAGGCTTTTTTCAAGCTTAAAAATTTAAGTTAAATTCTCAAGAATAAAAATAGTTTTTCTGCATCATGATTTGACAGGATGTTTTTAATTTGGGCAAATAGGTGGAAGAAGGCAGTATCTGTAAACACGACACCAATGTTCAAGAAGTGTAATTTAAAAAGCTGGTGCTGGGACTTATAACATCTAGATCAATTCATTACTGACTAGCATGATGTGTTCTAAAGAGCTTTGACTTTTATCTCCAGCTGCTGCTTCTGTCTAATTTTTGCTGGGATGTGGAGTATTTTTAATTTTCTGTGTTAAAGAAACAATGGCTTTTTAGAAATATGTTAACAATCTGAATAATTTATGATAAAAAAAACACTTTAAAAGATGTTAAAAGTGTCAGTCGGTTAAATTTTGAATATGCAGTTAATGTTTGGACAGTCAAAGTTTAGATTTACTTTTTTCCAATTAATATGTTGTACCAAAACTCAACTAAGAGTTTTTTTTTTTTTTTTTTTTTTTTACAAAACAGACAACTAAAAAAAAAAAAATCACCTTTTTTCTAAAATGCTCTTTTTATGTCATAATAACAAAGATTACCTAATTTTCTGAGTCTCATAAGGCTGCATTATGAATACATCCTCCCGGGGTGTTTTGATTTATGTGTTCTGTATTTCTGTCTCATTCATTGCCTTTTTCATTGCACAGCAACTCCCTTCCTTCTTGTAAAATAAATCTCTTTTGACATATAAACCCTCTTTCTCTGTCTTACAACCTCTGTGGCTGTGCACCCTTTCTCCTTTTCCCCATTAGTACAAGACCCTGTGGGAGGCAGTGGAAAATGAGGACACTTTGGCTGTACAAAGCCTTTTGTCCAGAGACCACACCAGTTTTGGAGGAGGAGGAAGCATGTGGGAAAGAGGAGAGAAGAAAGAAAAGGAGTGGGACAGAGATAAAGAGAAGGGGGTGAACAGAGTAAGCGAACAGGGTCTGGTCCCCCTGGACGTTGCTGCCCTTACCCACAACTCCCCTCTGCTTCATGTGCTGACAAAGGCAGGAGCTAGACATAATCCTGTTTGTGAGTTCTGTGATCCAGAATATCAGACCACACATCAAAAACAAGTATTGTAAGACATGACTTTATTTAATTACAAATCACATTCTAATTGCATCCACTCTCTGTCTGTCTAAACTGTATTACCTCTCAGTGTGCCGGCCGGTAGAGTGGTCAGCAAAGCTGGACACTCTGGTGGCATTGGCAAGTAAAAGAGTAGAAGAAAAGAAGACAGAGCTGGTGAGGAAAGCTGTGGCCGGGCCTCAGGCACAAGCTGATGTTCAGAGACAGATCTGCCTTTGGAGACTGAGGCTGCAGCTGTACTCCCGGATGAGAGAGAACTTCCAGAACACAGGTTAGTGGTCATGGGTCAGTCTGTGGCAATTCATAAACTGTAGCTCAGAACAGAAGCTACGTTGGTTATCTTAAAATCTGTCTCAGAGCTTTGATTTCATTCCTGAAAACAGTGCATCATTTTCAATAGAATTATACAGTTCCACCACTTATCTAAAACAGCTCCTCTGCATATGCAAGTAGCAGTTAGTCAACAGTTATCCTGCTTCATAGAGGGAGACGCTGTCAAAGTTTCTGTTTTGTCAAGCAGAAGCAGCAAAATCTATTTTTAATTAGGTATCAGAAGATCCTGTATTGAAAATGTTTCTATTTAGCAGTTAAGGGTAGAGAAAAAAATCCTTCATAAAATAATATGTCATGGTGCTGTTTAGCTCAACTGAGTGTCCGCCTCATGCACAGAGGCTACGGCTACTTCTCGATGCAGCCAGCAGAGGTTTGAATCCCAGTCTGCTCTCCTTCGCTGCATGTCACACACGTCTGACCCCTTTCCTGTCTAGGTATTTAAAAACAATTAGGTGCTCAGAGCTGAACTGAAAGAAGTGAGCACAGATAATAATAGCTTTCTATTTGACTGTGTTAGCTGATAATGCTTTGCAAAATCCTTCTCTTAAATAAATTGTATTCCCAAATGCTAAGTCCGACATGTTAGCCACTACAAGGCAAGTTGACGTGATTGTTTTCATATATAATGTCCACATGGACACGTTAGCAAGGTTAAAATCCTGATGTTCAATTGAGGTTAAAACCCATCTTTTTAAAGCTCTGTCATAACCAGCAGTTATCAAAGCCCTCCACTCCTACTGATAAGACAGCAGTGATCAAGTATTCAGTCCAACATTGTGCTGAAGTTTCACAGACTTTTTTTTACCTTTGTCTGGCCTTTTAACTGCAAGTACCCCTCTACCTCCTTTCAGCTTATCTGAAATTCAACAGACTGCCTTGTCATCAGCCTGTCCAAATTCTCTCATGTCCTGCTCTCCCTCCACTGGCTGCCTGTATCAAACAAAACCTTGATGCTTGTAGATGAGCAGGAGTCTACACAGATAATATTTCCAAGGATTTATTGCTGTCCCGTTTCTGTGCCAACCTGCTCACATCTTCATCCTGTTGGCTCTTTGATAGTTTATTTCTTTTTTCTTCTAGAAAAATGTCATGATGTCCCTTCTGTCTCTTGTTATACACTAGAAAGGCTTTTCATTTTATTAAGGTTTTTTTTAAGGGTTTCATTTTATTTCAGTTCCAGAACTTCCAGTTCTCTTCCGTGAGTTTTATTATCATATTTTTGAAGGTAATCAGGCTCCCGGTCTTCTGTTTATGCGCTAAGAAATTAAGCCTTTTCTTATTAGAAATCTCTTGAGAAAAGGGGGTTGGCTCTGTGCTTAAGATCTATGTGTACTGTTTGCTTTGGCGTATGACTTAAACTCCAGGTCACAGCTAAGTTTGAGCTAAACTAAAAATCTCTCTGTACAGTCTCAGTGGGCAGAACACACTTAGATATTATCACAAAACAGAAACTCTGGGTGATCATTAATGTTGTGATAATAATGAGCCGCTCCTGTGTTGCCTTGGAACAACAGAAAGCTTTAAGGGAAGAATAATTAGCAGCTCTAGTTTTTTGGGTTGAGAGCCAGAATAATGAGATTCTCATTGACACACACTATAGTTAATTTGTTGTACATTTAATTTCTTTCACTGCAATTAAATACAATAAATAGTTCATTTCAGTTTATGTGAATCAGGTTTTACACCAAATATGGCACATTGCATTACAGTGGAGAAAAAGAGTGCTTTTACTTTGCATGGTTGCTGTACTATTTGTTTTTAGAATGAGCCATATGCACATTTTTAATACAAATGTTTTTTTAACCATCTCAACCAGAGCTCCCAGGCCCTCCCAGTCATGTGTCAGTCCTGATAACCAGCATTTCATCTCTGTGTGTGGTGATCAAAGAACCGGAGGGTGACAACATGGGACTCATCACCCGCTACAGAGGTAAGATAAGAAGATTTTAGTATGCAGTCGTGTCAAAAACATAGAACATCCTCATTCACCTCTGAGGTTTTATATGTCAGTCAGGCCATAATTAAAGATCACTTGGTTCTTACTAGATTCAAACAACAACAAATGACACTGAACAACAGCTAAACCAAAATGTAGAGAAAATATTTGAAAAACTGAGTGCTTCCATATGAATGAAGAGGGTGAGTAGCAGTCAGGTTCTGCCAATCAATGACCTATCTACTTTACTATCAGCAAAAGCCCCTCTCCACAATATTTGGAATCCATCATTTTTTAATTTATTAATCACAATACCGTTACCAATGTTCCCAGAGCTGAACTCAGTCCTGCTTTAGCAACGTTTAGAGGAGCAGCAAAACTCAAAGAGGGGCATCTCTGACTCTAAAGTAAAGTTCATAAAAGTTCATTCTAGAGTTGAATGCAAATCTGTCTGTCTGACATCCACAACATAATAACTGAAAAAGAAAATAATCAATGAGTTTAAATAATCCACTTAAAGTTCAGAGCTCAACCTGGTTCAAATACTCTAAGGACCATGAGATGCTAACAAATGTCAGTGGTCAACATTGTAAAGAGGGTGGGCCAGAATTCCTCCACAATGATGTGAGGGACAGATAATGTCATACAGAGAATGGTAACATTATGTTTGTGCTGTTAACGATCAATGAGATCATGAAGTATACTAACCCTATTCATATCCTGCTTCTGCATGTGGCTTAGTATTCATTGTCTTAATGGGACAGTGCAATACGTCTTCTCTTGTTCATCTTTATCATGATAAGGGCCAGATTATTTTTTCAAAGATGTCTTGATCATTAAGACTTTAAAGTTTACAAAGGTTGCACTTTCTTTCTCACATGGATGTTTTATGTATTAAATATTGTTTGTAGCCCTGCGACAGACTGGTGACCTGTCCAGGGTGTACCCTGCCTCTCACCTGTTAAAATGCTGGGATAGGCTCCAGCTCACCCGCGACCCATATGGAATAAGCGGTCAAGATAATGGATGGATGGATGGATATTGTTTGTACTGGTAAAGAAAATCAAAGCCGTGGCATTGTTAAAACTGGCCTGCGTAAAGACCTTTTGTTTATGCACCTGGTTTCAGCATCAGTTTTGCATTAGCATGATATCCAACTTCACTGCCAAAAGTAGATTTAACCCAGGTACAGCATGTTCCTCAAACTGTAAATACTCAACTCCTTCGTTCTTCCTCACTAGAGTTTTGAGCAAAGCCAGAGGCAAATTTGTCAGTGAGGTTGTTTTTCATTTACAGTGGAATGGAGCACCTCAGCCAGCTTCAAGCGTGTTCTCGGCTCAGCCCAAGTTACAGAGACGAAAAACCCCTCCTATATTATCAAGGGACTGACAACAGTAAGTGATGCAGACATACACAAGCTATAAAAAGAAACTAACATATAATCACACTGACATTACACACACAGTAGCTCTAGACCATCACGTTGACTGTAATTATATCCTCAATCATCACCACTTTCCACAAAAGAGCACTTGTCAACAGCCTTACTGAAGCTGACGAATAAATAATGAGATCACGCTCTGGTTTCTTTGTCCTGAATTTAGATAATTTGGAAAGTTAATATATGGTAATAATTTGGCGCTCTGGTGCTTCCTCCAAATACAGGGAATGCAATACTTTGTCAGAGTGAGTGCATACAATGTGAAGGGATGGGGACCGCCTCAGTGCTCTACTCCAGTCAGCGCTGCCCCCTCTAGTGAGTATACTGAACTGCAAAACTGATGAAAGGAGATTCATGGCTGGCAAAGGCTATCAGCATTGTAAAATTACACAGCAGACAATAATTTTAAAATAAAACAGCAGAATCCACTCATGGTAGGTAGATTCATGAATTATGAAAAACACTGAGAGTGTTATGGTGAATCACTGGGCCTTGTTCCCATGCTGCTTTAATGTTGAATTATTAGCATAATGCTTCATAATACCACCATATTTAATGCAAACAGTAATAACAGGAAATGCGCATCGAACTTCAGAGGAGACCTGATTTCACTGGTCCAGAATGAATCAATATTGAAACTTCAGAATGCAGAAATTGACTCCCACACAAGTGCTTCTGCTTCCTTATCACCCTTGCAAAAAGAAAAAGAAAAACAAAGGCAGCACTTGCCTACAAATTACTCCTTGGTGTCTGAATGAAAAGTGACGATTTGTCTCTGCCTTTAATTCTCTGCAGGTTGGAGAGAATGTGTTGGTGTGAAGTCACAGTTCAGGAACCATGAGGGTCTTGTGAGGAAACTGCTGGAAGATGCCAGAGAATCACAATACAGAGGATATTGCATAGGTAACTCTAGGAATTTAATGTGGTATGTGCTTCCAGTTGCAGATCCAAATAGAACTTTATTGTGCTTTATAAATAGTAGAACTGATTTGATTTTAATTTAGACTAGGTGCTGCACTACTTTTAATCTTTCTGATGTACATTTAAGAAAACTGAGAGAACATAAAGAAAAGAAGATTTCCTTTACACCACTATTCATTTCAGGTCTATTCAATACAGAGAATACCACCTCTCTACCTTTACCAAGTCAAATATCTTCAGCGTTCATAGTGAATGTATTCTGGCAGATGAAGTGATTTTCATCCAGTCTGATCCTCCTCTTCCTCATTCCACAGAGAGCTCAAAGCCCCAGAGTCCCAGCAAACGTCTGTCAGTGTCTCGAGGCATCAAACAACTCTTCCAGTCTGCCACCAAGTTTGTTCGTCTCCTACAACGGTAGTGCTCATCTGTCTTACCTGTCCCACCGTACCCAGTGGGTATCAAGAGAATTGGATTAACTGTGATGTGATCACATCAGTGTAGACTGCAAAGTGCAAGTCCAAACCCTTGTGTCTTTGCAGCTCCTGGAAAGAACAGTTGTAATTTCACAAGGAAAGATATCTGAGATTAAATTATTGCTGAAAAATTTTACAGTAGACTTGTGAATGCTTCTTCACGTTTCATTGATATTGACAACATTTAAATAACTCTGAAATTTTTTTTGAGGGATTAGAGGCTGTTTGGTTATTTGAAAGGTTTCTTATTTGATCATTTTTCTCATCTAATGAGACGGCTTTCTTCGTCTTATAATGATTTCTTCAGGGGCGTGTATTTGGCAACTGTGTTCTACCACAAGGAAGACATCCTGGTGACAGCTGAAGATCAGATCCCGCTGGTAGAGATCCAGTGCTGCTCCACCTCTATCACCAATGACTTCCTTTGGTTTGCCAAGGTTTATTCAACACATACTGACATACATCCTACTAAGAAATATTACACGTGCTGTGGTTTTTCGTGAAAGCTATTAAATGCCTTTATGTGAATTGAAGTGGAACACTGAGGATCTTCTTTTCTTGTAGTTGTCCTGTGCATGGCAGCAAGTTCCCTGGCTCCAGCAGGGCCTTTCCTCTGCTCACTCATCCCCCTCATCCCTCCTTCAGAACCGCCACAACATTTTAAGAGCCATTTCCCAGCTGCAGGTAGGAAGTTAAGCCGCTTATTCTGAAGATAAGAGACATCAAAATGAGTTAACTGCTGTTTTAATTACCCTTTTATATATTTTCCTCCCTCTGCTCCTTCCCCTACTACTTTTGCCAAACACAATAAGGCTATTTCACACATATAGAGCCTGTTTTTCACCACATGACATCCCTAATATCCTCTTTATTTCATTCTTGTGTTTCTGTTTTAACCATGCACCTTTTTTTGTGGTCAGTCTTCTCTAGGAACGATGGACCTGGGCCAGCTGTACTATGAACCGCTGAAAGACCGCCAAGGCAACGTGCTACTAGTAACTCTGAAGGAATTCCCAAATCCTCCTCGGTGAGAAAAAGTCTTATGTCATATCCCCTTAATCCCTGACAGACATTTTAATACCTCTGCAAAGAGCAGAGAATGGAGGCTTTGACCGCCATCTGAAGGACAAGACTCCAACTCATCACTGAAGAAACATTTCAAGATCCAGACAATTTTTTTATTTTCTCTCAGCATTCTTTAGTTTTTCCTTGTTCAGAGGAGATAATTACGTAATTTAGATATCAGGCTGAGCTTGTTCACACCCATAATGCAGGATGTTTTTAGAATATTAAGCCCGCCTGTTGGTTGACATTAAACTTCTTGTTTTCATGTAGCAGCATTTAAATTTTGTTCAACTTGCCTGTTCTAGTCCTCCTGACCCTCCACTCCACTGGATGCCTTTGGCCCGACTGGAAAAAAACCGCAGGAGAACTCCATTGCTGCCTGAGCCTACTGCCATGGACATCCTGTATGAGCAGCTAAAGGTGAGTTTGACACATTACATGTATGCCAAGCAACATAATCCATCAAAAACAGTTCATTCTCCTGTGATTTTAACATGAAAATGAAATGTATTTAAATTAATTTAGCTAGCCAAATTAAAATTATCCAGGAAAATGGGGAAGGAAAAACAAGATGAAGCAGGTAAAAGAAGATTACATTGTATTTACATCCACCATGCAATGTTTCTTTGTTCTCCAGGAAAAATTGTCCTTCCATAGACACAGCACTCAGTGGGCTCAGCCGGGTCTGTATGTGGGCATCCTGAAGCTGTGCAGCTCAGTAGAACAGATCAGGGTCCTGGTGCCGCAGAGGCTCCCTAATCTGCTCTGCCATACACGGGTCCGACACAATGCCCACGTGTCCAGGTAACACTTTTCGACTACGTTGATGTACTGATGCAGATGAAAAGATAGCAGTTTCACAAACCAATGCTCAAACATTTCCCAGAACAACTTGGACTTATCTCAAGTTTTTTTTTTCCCAGGAGAAATAAAGAAGACATTTCTCCACCTATTTCCACTCATTTGCTCTGCTTTTTTGTTTTGCATTATTTTGTGACAGAGACGAGTGGACATGGCTCCAGAGTCATGTTCACACCGCCCACAACGCCAGCATTCAGAACCTGTTGAGCGGTGAGGACGACAGCTCGATGGAGGGCAGCAGCTTGAGGGAATTTGTCAGATGTCTGAGAGCAGCAGTCACGCATCTCCTGACAAAGCTCAACATCCCCCTCTACAGGGTAAAAACAGCCACCTCTAACTACACTGACTGGTCAAAAGAAAAGTCTCCACATGGACTTAACTAAGCAAATAAGAAACTAAGCAAAGGTACAGGCCTACTATTTGATAGTAGGCTAGCCAGCTGAAAGATAAATCACCACTGCATGGGTGATTTATATTTATATTTATATATAACAAGTAATTTATTCTTACTGATGCATGAGTAGCTTCTCGTTTTTTAAACAACTATGTCATAAAACACATCCCGTGGTCTGTTTAATAAGGTCGCCAGACTGTGGCCCAATTAGATGCAAGCACAAAGACCTACCTCAGGTAGTGTAATGTTGTGGGTATAGAGCCATATAGTCATAGTATGTCATTTTATATGGCTTTGTGTATCAGGACCTGGGTATGTTGCAGTCATTGAGTTGACTATAAACTCTGTATATAACTTCTCTGTATACAGAAGTATTCTACTATTGAATATGAGTCTAAATAATCGCCTTGTCGAACATACATTTTCATTCGGGTCCCATCTAGCTAAAGGACAATGGGCTTCATTCACCAATATTTTCTTACAAAACTTCTTAAATTCCATGTTTTTAAGAAAACTATCAGATTCACAAACATGTTTGTAGCCTACCAAACGTTTCATATTTTGCCTCTTAGAGGCAGGTGAATAACAATTTCTATTAACTTGGACAAAAATTCTGCAGTCTGGGACCATGAGTGCATCAGGAAGAATATCTTAGTGGTATAATGAATAAAGGGGGAAGTGATACACAGTATAATAAATTTTCTATATTCTGTTTCTATGTTTGGGAATAAAAATGACACCTATTGTATCCAGACATATCCAGCACCCTTTCAAAAAGGGGTACAGTTGATGATTGAGCCAGTGCATGCATCTGATTAACTAAAACGTCTAGGTGAGTCTAAAGGTTAGATTTGGATACCAAAACATTTGTGAAGGCCTTATAAATCATAAATCTTCATAAAAAGTTTTTTTAAGTAAGTCTGAAAAGTACTGTTGGTCAATGTTGGATAACAACTCTTTCTTCAGAACAATTATCTAAACAACAAGGATGGAAGTCTTCCCAAGACCAATGTATTAACAGGAAATTAAGCCTGTGTCCAGCTGCTCTTGTCAGCATCAATGTGACTACATAATGCTGAGCTGCATCTTGGAACATTAATGACCCCGATGTGATTTGAACACACAACCTTCTGATCTGGAGTCAGACGCGCTGCCATTGCGCCACGAGGTCCTGTTGACATGGTCACATACCATGTGTTTTGTGAGGAATGAAAAGTTGTCTTACAAAATCTGATAAAAAGAAATTCTGTTATAGTTTGTTTGTATTGTCATGAATTGAACTCTGGAAGGCAACACAAACACTGACTTGTCAGCAATCAAATGTCAGTGAGCGTTCTCCTGAGTGGATACAAAAATCTGTGAATAAGAAGAACAAAATCTTCATTATAAAAATGAAAGTATAATAAATTTGTTCGTGATAGCTGTTGTTGAATGAGACCCAATTATCCTGAAGTCTTGTGGTTTGTACTTTACAAGTCCTTATGACCACTCAAAGCCTTTCCTCAGTACAAAGCACATTATCCCATAAAAGACTTGGTTTTTATTTACCTCTGTCAAGGCAGAGGTTTTGTTTTCTGTGGTGTACGTTTGTCTGGCTGTCTGTCTACTCTGTCTACTCAAAAAGTAATGGACGGATGTTGATGAAATTATCAGGGAACCTCTGAAATGGAAAAAGGAACAAGTGATTAGATCTTGGGGGTGATCCAGATTGCCACCTGGATCCAGGAATGTTTTTTGAACACTAGAAACGCCAGAGGTGTTTATTTTGACATCCTGCCGATGCAGCATAAAAAAAAAAAAAAAAAAAAGATAAAGGTGGCATTTACAGAGGCAAGATTTTTCATTTGAATCTTTTTTATCATTTAGACACAACTTTAATACATAATTAGCTTGTGGAATTACATCAGGCTTGTATTTCAAATAAAAAATTTTTAAACAGCTATGTTGTAAGACACATCCCGTGGTCTGTTTAAAAAGGGTCAAATCACTGGCACGCATCAGGCAGAGGAAACATCTAAGTAGAGTGCAGAAACTACTAAACTTGGGTTAAGAACTGTTCAACACATTATTAAAAACCAGAAGGATAGTGGGAACCATGTGGTCGAAAACAAAACATCTTGAATGATGCGGATCAGCGATCACTTAGATGTTTGGTGGATTAGAGGCTAACAAAACTGTAGAACCCGGGACTAATAGTAAAAGTAAGAACATTTCCACATGAAAAATGTGAAGGGAACTCAAGGGATAAGGACTGAACAGCTGTGTAGCCATAAGAAAACCACCAATCAGTGAGGCTAACCAGAGAAAAAGGCTTCAATCTGCTAGGAAGCAAGAAAATTGGACTCTGGAGCAATGGAAGAAGGTCATGTGGTCTGATGAGTCCAGATTTACCCTGTTCCAGAGCAATGAGTGCATCAGGGTAAGAAGAGAGGAGGATAACGTGATGCAGCCAAGCTGCAGGATTTATTGGTCTCAAATCGTGAAAGGTTGGTTCAGGGAACGTGAGACATCATTTTTACACATGTATTGGCCACCTCAGAGTCCAGACCTGAACCCCATTGAGAATCTTTGGGATGTGCTGGAGAAGTCTTTGCATAGTGCTCGTTCTCTCCCATCAATACAAGAGCTTAATGAAAAATGAACGCAACACTGGATGGAAATAAATTTTGTGAGACTGCAGAAGCTTACTGAAACAATGCCACAACAAATGCATGCTGTAAGCAAAGCTAAAGGCAGTCTAATTAAATTAGTGTGTGACCTTTATTTATTTATTTTTGTGGCAACCTTTTTGGGGGGCCAGGCAGTGTACATTCTTTTCTTAAAATAAACATATACACATATAGTGAAATTTAACTCAACATCTAGTTTACATTTAATTTTTGACATACTTGTTTTTTTTCCTACATTCTGCTGTGTTTCTGGTAGGCGTATCAGTACGGTGTGTACACACGGGAGCTGCTGCAGTTTGGTGAAAAACTGTCCATGCTGCTGCTCCTGCCTCCAAGTGAGGACTTCAGCTCTAGTTACTGGCCTCTGGTGGGGACCAAAGAGCCCAGCCTCACTATGCCTCTGCAGATCTTTGAACTGGGTAAGTGGCTAAGTGTAACTGAACAATGTCTTTCAAATAATACCAGTGCTTTTTTTTCCAGCTATTGCTCATAAAAAGAGCCGAGAAATCAGAAGATCAGATACGCTGCTGACCTCATGTTCTGACCATCGGACTTGAAATACTTTGTACCTTGAGGAGTCTCTAAACTTGTTGCAAGGAAGACTTTCTTCTCTAGTAAAAGAAGCATTATATCCCCTTTATAAGGAATACTTGACAAGTCATATTTTTTAGACTCCTCAATAAGATCAAGGTGTGTCTTCTTCAAAGGGAGCAAAGGAAAGAATTTTAACAACTCCCCAAAAAAATATCCTGCAAATTGTACCATATTCACTGCTTGTTTGAATGAAAATGTGCTGAGCATCAAACAAACTGTGGGACATCTTGTGTCAATGTATTTTGTGAATTTATCCTCCTATTCAAGCACAATGAAGGTCTGGTTTTCCACCTTCCCCTTCAGACCCCCCTTTTTAAGAAAATCCCACTAGAAAGGTACAATAATGTGAACTAATCAGTTCTGAGGCTCTCTCTCCTTGCTTTGATGTATTGATTTGTTATTTTTCTCAACTCTGACTCAACTAGTTCACTTCTGGACATATGAACGGGACTTCCTCTGTCAGTACTGCCAGTCCTGGGTAAGGCTGGAGCTGGACACTCATCTGGCTCAGCAGGCTCTGCGCGAGTCGCTGGACACCAAGGAGGTGCAGGAAGCCCGAGAGAGGTTGAACAACATCACTGAACTTTCTCATGTAAGTTTATGAAAACAATGATAAAACAAAACAGTGGTTCTTTCTATTTTCTCCTTTAAATTATTTAAATTAAATTAATAAAATGAGTAGGAGAGAAAAGGCCTGCACTCAAAGTTCACTGCTCTTCCTCTTTCTTATTTCTTTAGCGTTTGGATGTGGTATGGAGGGATGCCCGATGGATTATGGACTGTTTACAGTGTGTTCGATCTAAGCAGTGGGTGGGAGCAGTGCCGCTAGGCTTGGTGATGGGGGGAGACCCACCTCCATGTCCTGATGGTGAAGAAGTAGAAGAGAGCTTGACTGCCCGACTGTGGCCCCATTGGATGCAAGCACAAAGACCTACTTCAGGTATGTTGTGGGTATAGAGCCATGTAGTCATAGTATGTAATTTTCTATGGCTTTACATATCAGGACCTGGGTATCTTGCAGTCATTGGGTTGACTATAAACTCTGTATAACTTCTCTGTATACAGAAGTATTCTACTATTGAATATGAGCCTAATTACCTTCTCCAACATACATTTTCATTCTGGTCCTATCTAGCTAAAGGCTTCATTCACCAATATCTTCTTACAAAACTTCCTCAATTTCCTGTTTTTAAGAAAACTCTCTATCAGATTCACAAACATGTTTGTAGACTACCAAATGTTTCATATTTTGCCTCTTAGAAGCAGGTGAATAACAATTTCTATGAACCTAGACAGCAATTCTGCAGTCTGGGACCATGAGTGCATCAGGAAGCATATCTTAGTGTTGTAATGGCTAAAGGGGGAAATGTTACATGGTATAATACATTTTCTACATTCTGCTTCTATGTTTGGGAATAAAAATGACACCTATTGTATCCAGACAAATCCAGCACCCTTTTAAAAAGGGGTACAGTTGATGTTGGAGCCAGTGCATGCATCTGATTAACTAAAACGTCCTGGTGAGTCTAAAGCTTAGCCAGAGGTATTTTTAATCAGGAGGCCAGGTCATAATCTTATAAGATTTGGATACCAAAACATTTGTGAATGCCTTATAAATCATAAATCTTCATAATTTTTTTAAGTAAGTCTGAAAACAATTTGTTCTAAGTACTGTTGGTCAATGAGGCCCAATTTATTTTATTTATTTATTTGACAGGGACAGGTGTATTCAGTAAACATGTATCACACCATAAGATTTATAGCTAAGACTAATTCGCAGTGTCCATCCCTAGTTGGGCTTTTACAATAGAAATACATTACATTTACAATGCACAAAAACTTGATCCCTCTTTAAAACCTTCTTTATCACCGTTGGATAACTAATCTTTCTTCTTAAGAATTATCTAAAGCCTGGTACACATATTACGCTTTTTTTTAATCTTATGAGATTGTTTAATGGTTTGAGTCCTCACACGTGAAGATAAAAAATCAGGCATTAAACAGTTTTGATCATAATGTGTGTGGTGTACACCAGTAAGCTAATCACAGAACAACACAGACATGACGATGCTGTCCAGCAACTCATCTACAATCTAGTCCTCCAAGCCGGACAAACGTCGAAACGTAGAAGAAGAAACATAGCAACAACCGGCAAAAAACGAAGAAGAAACACAGTAACGATCGGAAAACACAACACTCATCGTGGAAGAGGATATATAAGGCGAGGGAATGATGGTGGTCCTGGGACTATTGTTAACAGAAAAAGCCAGAACTGAAAAAATAACAGACTGGAGACGACGTGAACGGCCAACTTATGAGTTTTACTGATTTTATTTCTCTCGACAGGATCAGTCTTGCTCTTTAGAAATGTGCCACTTCAGGCCAATCCTGTTTTGATTCATCCCTCTGAGACCTTCTGTAGGAAAATTTGTTTTTCCGCAGGCTTTAAAAAATGTAACAAGGCTATCCGCAGCTTGTTTTTGTCTGATACTGTTGCCAAACCTAATATTGTTACATACTGGAATAATTTTGTCAAGGATACTCCGTGGGCTCAAGTTTGGATGTTGACAAACAATTATATTTTAAATAACAAGATTAAAGAGGTCTCGTTCAAAATTTTGCACAAATTTTATCCTGTCAAACATTTCCTCAAGAAATTAATTGACGACGCTGATATCAACTGCTCTTTTTGTCATACTCACCCTGAAACTGTTCCTCATTTATTTTGGCATTGTGAATACAGTAAAAAAATTGGTTTGATATTTCCAAGTTTATTAATGATAACTTGCTTATTGATTTTTCTTTGTCCTTTACACATGTGGTTTTTGGTTTTTTAAGTATGATGAAAAATTTTGTAAAAAAAAAGCTTATGTGATTAATCTACTGATTATTATGGCTAAATTCTTTCTGCATAAGTGTAAGTTCTCACAGCATAAACCTCTTTTCTTATTGTTTCACAGAATGTTCATGGCTTGTGTTAAATCTTTGAAAACAATTAACAACGATTAGGCGAGAAGGGCTGTTGCTACTTGTATCACATTTAACTTATGTACGCCCTGATCTGTAATTTGTAATATGTAGTCTTTTTCTATATCTTTATCTTGGTATTGGTCACCCCTGTTTATGTTCAGTTTTTATTTATTTATGCCCTTTTTTTTACTTTTTGCCCTTTTAGTTCTTGATGCATTCTGTCTTATCTTTTTATACCATTTCACCAATGTAATTCTCTCTTACAGTGATTAGTTTCTATATTGTTCATTATATGTTCTTATTATTTGTTGAACCAAATAAATAAATAAATAAATAAACTTTATTTACTTCCTTGTTCCCCAACCAGCTCGTTCTCTGATTGGCTACATTCCATCCACGCAATCACAGTGCACGAGTTGTCGGCGTTCCTCTAACATATTGGACACGTTCAATGCTCCCAATTGTCGGCTACGACCTGTTTCAGAGCGGATTATCAGGACAAATCGGCTCGTAACACACCACAGACTAAATGATGATGTTACAGGGAAATCTTAGGATGATAGGGCGTTTGCCGTTCTAAGTCGGGAAGAGGATAAATCAGGACAAAAACAGCTCAAAAGTTATTATGTGTACCAGGCTTAAGTTAGACAATGATGAAAGTCTTCTCATGACCAATGTATTGACAGGAAATTAAACCTGTGTCATGCTCGTCTGCTAAGCATCAATGTGTTTACATAATGTTGAGCTGCATCTTGGTACATTAATGACCCCGATGTGATTTGAACACACAACCTTCTGATCTGGAGTCAGACGCGCTGCCATTGCGCCACGAGGTCCTGTTTATGTGGCCACATACCACATGTTTTGTAAGGAATGAAAAGTTGTCTTACAAAATCTGATAAAAAGAAATTCTGCAATAGTTTGTATTGTCATGAATACACTGGAAGGCAACACAAACACTGATTTGTCAGCACTCAAATGTCAGTGAGAGTTTACAATGATTTAAATTGCAGCCATTATGTTGTCCAACAAAGAAACAATCATTTCCTTCTGGCATTGAGCCTGAATTACAGAAATTTTGCAGCCGCTTTTATCCAAAGCAACTTACAGTGGTTAGGCAGTAGCATTAGGGGTCCTGCCTAAGGACCCTAAGGCCACCCTAAGGCCTTGAAACTGTGGTCTCCCACATAGGAGACAGATGCTCTGCTAACTGAGCTATCCAGCTGACAAACAAGAACACCATGGTTGGGAAGCTTGAGGTCAACAGCTTCTGTTAACCACTACTGAACATTTGACCACAGTCTGATGCACTATAGTGGAACATAAGTGACCCCGACGTGATTTGAACACGTAACCTTCTGATCTGGAGTCAGACGCGCTACCGTTGCGCCACGAGGTCTTGGTTAGGTGCTCAGATACCACCCGTTTTGTTCTGGTTTATCTCTGCATCTCTGAAACCTGTGGATCTTGAGCTGCATGTGGCTCCTTTCTCCCTGGCTCAAGAGGAAACTAAAGTATAATTCTGTGTGATTCTGTGGTTTATTTGCATTCATTACCATTCATGCTGGCTGACTCACATGCGTGTTTGTGTCAAGCAACTACCAAAGAACAAAAAAATGTAACATTGAAAGACATCTGCAGAACAAACACAGCTGAGGATGATAAAAAAAAGTGATGTCAAAAGTTCTGAAGGAACCTGAACAGTGTAAACATACTTTTTATACTTAGATCAAGACTCCAAACTCAACTACTGCTGCAGGTTTTGTTGCAATTCAGAAAAGAACGCAGTTTACAAATGGACAATACATGAAAGAATCACTTGTTATGACATTCAACCATTTATTCTTGGACTTGAGTGAAATTAGAGACATGCATTTCTCTGTACAGACCATCATAGAAAGGACCATTAAAATGACAACATCTCAATTCAGCAAACTGATTCAACGTTTGCAGACTCAAGAATTTATGAGTCAAGTAATGCTGACAATTTTGAGCAGATAGCGTTCTTGTGTAAGTATGTGAACTAGGATGGTGTATTGTGGCAGGGATGCATTGAAAACTTGAAGGACTGCAGCCTCATAGGACTGAATTCAGTAGCCCTGACTTAGAAGTAGAAATCTGAAGATTGCAATCCTTAAAACAGAAAACTTCCAGGAGTGAACTGTATCCTAATTGGTACGAGGTTGGTGGGCTTTCTAAGACAACATATGATGCATTGGCTGGGAACCAACCATGAGTCCACTAAAATCTCTGCTGCTCACTGCTGAGCAGTTCTTTTTGTGAAAGGTAAGATTTTATGACCCCAATGTGATCTGAAAACACAACCTCCTCCTCTGGAGTCAGACACTTCTATTGCACTGCAGGGTCTTGGTTAAACATCCATATACCACCCAATTTGGTCTTGTGTATCTCCCGTATATGCAACAGGTAAGACGGCAAATCTCAAATGAACTCATTAGACCACAATACAGATTTCCAAAAGTGAAATGTCTTTTCTAATTTTACTGTCATGAACTTTAACATTTAACATTCTAACTGAGGCCTGTAGAGTCAGACATGTAGCTATTGGATTTTTTAAGCAAAGCAAAGTAATTTTTTTTATCTTACTCCTCAAACCAAAGCACAGCAATCCACAATTTTAGATTCCTTTAAACTCTTGTTTCTTTTTTTTTTAGACTTTTAAAATGAAAATAACTGTAAGTGAGAAGCAACATTTTAAAGCAGATGTCCAGGTCCAACCCTAATTGTCATTCCTGGAAGAAAACCGACCAAAGGATATGCAGATAATACTCATGCATTACTGGACAGCATAATGTTTTATCATCTCTTAACTTCTTTTGGTTTTCTCATTTCATTTTCAGAGAGATCAGCCAGTGCGCCTCCACCGGAGGCTCCAACAATCACCACACCAGAGGAAATAACTGTCATCCCTGAGGAGGCGGTCTTGGTGTTAATGGAAGGTGTTGTGAAGGGAGGGTATCCCGTCGACATTAACTCTCAGTCAACCACAGACCTGACGAGTATTGCTCAGTCAGAATGTGGATGCACAAGCGCTTTAATAGGGTCTGGACTTGAGCCTGCTGCTATTGTTCAGCTGGAAACAGGATACACGGTGTCGGACACAGAAGTCTCCTACAGAGGAGAACTGGACTTTTCCCCTGGCATCACTGAAGTCATCCGACCGATGGAAATGGCAGAGTTGGTGGACATCTTGCCCACGCTGAGCCTTATTGAGGAGGAAAACCCCTCTGGCACATCTACACCATCTGTGATGGAGATGCTAGAGAGCTTTGGACTGGGGATTGCAGATAACAACCCTCTCTTTGACTTTGGGAGTTCAGACATGATGAGTGAGGGTGGGAGCGTGTACCAGCCCATCTTGTGCTATAATAACAACAGCAGTGTGAAAGAGGCTATGGTGCTCCAGGAAGAAGAAGTGGTAGCCTCTTGTATTGCTGCTGATGCTGCAGATGGTGTACCTGCTACAAGTTGGGACTTTTCTCAAGATGAAACAAAGACACAAGAGGCTACAGGCAAGGGAGCAGGTCTTCCAGTGAGAAGCCAGGTGGAGTGGGACAGGCCTTCTAATAATTTGTCCTGATGTTAGCTGAGATCCCAGCTGGCTTTATTCCTGTCTCAGTTTAAGGTATCAGCAAGATACAGACGCTTCCTTCAATTCCTGTACTTCTTCATCTGTTCAGTTAATGCAAATTCTTGTGGAAAACTGAAGAACTCTGGTGACATGCAGATACTGAGGAATCATTACAACCAATTTAATAATGAATATATAAAGTCAATACAAAACTGCTGAACTTGAAGTTTATTTTTCCCCTATATGCAGTCATCTAGATCTTGCCAGATGAAGAAGAATAAACTATAATAGTTGTTGTAATGACTTGAAAATCCACTGCTCACTACAGCACAAAGCCACATTGATGCTTGTTTGAGCTGTAATCACACTGATTAAGTCCCTACAATTCCGGCAAATAGAAGGATTTCATTTTAAATCCGTGAATAAGTTTGCCTGCATGCACTTTCCGCTTTTGATATCTTGGGTTGTCTGTTTCATTTTAGTCAAAAGCCAGATATCTAATTAGAGAAGACTCCCAGGGAATATAAAACCAGTCTGCAGTAAAATGTCGGTCCTACACTGAATCCCATCTGTATAGGGCATCTTTACTTTTTCTGGCATCACAACCGTCAAACAATGTGTCTCTGGAGAAATTTAAGTCAGTGACATGAGGCAGCATGAAGTGGATTTTGAGATTCTGGTTTCTTTGCACTGGATATTTTCAACAGGGAAATGTGTGGCAGGAATAGTGAAAAAGAGGCAAATAGAATGTATAAGTTTTCAGTGCCTTTCAGAAAAAGCCAGCATATGACCAAATGTGCACATATGAATTAGGAAAATATAGTGGCAACCTTTGAAGGCCGAATCAGTGTGTCACATCATCATACTGTAGCTCCCAGTTTATTATTCACAGTATGTCTACACATCAGTTATGTCTTACCCTTGTCAATATCATATGACAAATACCCACTTTTCTACTGTATAAGGTACCATTTATACAGCAGCAGTACAAACCTTCACACTAGTAGTCACAACAGGTTCTGCACACCCTAAATAATCAGTTTGAGGCCAATACACAGTGTTGATATTGTTGAATTACTTAAAAGTAAATTGAAATAACCTTGTTCATAGTGTGTTATGACAAAAACATTAGTTTTACACTCTTAATAGCTATTTATTTAGGCATTTTTCATGCTAACATTATTTTATGATGATTACTCTAACTATTATTATTGGCTGCCTCAGTCTGGTTGCTGTATTTTGACTGTTTTCACTAAGGTTTGTATTGTATTCATGCTCACAGACTGACTTTTTAAGAATGCATGTGAAGCAGAGTGTTGCTGGTTACTGGCAAAGTGCCTTCATTAACTTAATCACTATGAGTAAATGATTGTTACCTTTGTGGAACTGGTGTTGCTGTGACCACTTACACAATTAAAATTCTATCTTAATATCAATTTGTGCTTGTTTTGATTATGAAACTTTAATGATTATACCCAGCATTGAGGGAAAGGAAAAGCTCCACGCTGTTCCTAAATTTAGGAGAAAACGGTGCCTCTTTAATGCAGTGGGGGTTTATATATATATATATATATATATATATATATATATATATATATATATATATATATATATATATATGTAAGAGAGAGAACATAATTAGAGCGTATGAACTTGCTGAATGATTGCTATTATGTAGACTGTAAATGAGTATTTCCCTTAAGTATTGTCAAGTACTTGACAAATCATTTATTGGTGTGTTATGTTTTTAAAAATGGGCAGGTTCTTCTTCCTGCTTCTTCTCAAGCATGGAGGTGCCTGAAGATGTGCTTTGATGTGTTTTGTCTAGTTCTATGTTGCTTGTCCGTGTGAGAAATAAACTGTTATACATCAAGCTTCAAACCACAAAATGTGCAAAAATATTTTTGTCTGGTGAATTTGGACCAAGAAGTAGGTATAAACGTAAAACTACACATAAGAGTAAACTTAAACTACCGTTAATTAGTTCAACTTTATTCATATTGCAGCACCAAACAAAAATGTATATCAAACTACTGTACTGATGAAACTTTATGAATTTAATCATGATGCTAGAAAGAACCCCTGAGTTTTCCAGAGCCATGTTAATCCTGAAATGCAGCCTGTGAGGAGAGATAATGAAAAAATAAAACGTCTAACAAACAAAAGGTGTGAGTCACATGACGGTGTGGTTGAAGAGGACAGTATTGATAACGGGATGTCGTTTGTAAGATCAAATATTATTTACATAATTCTCATTTTGTGTTACTTATTTCTTATAGCCTACTTGTCTAAAAATGGAAGAAACACAAATCAGCCAGGGATTCGTTGTGGGGGGGCGAGTTGGTTGCTGATGATGTGCGTCACCATAGCAGCGTGCAGCTCCGCTGTGCTCCTCCTCGGACAGCAGCTGTGCACCGATGCGCTCTGTGTTTAGGCGGAAATTAAATTTTAATTAATAGCAAGAGGACATTATAATCGTATCAAGAACATAAAGAAACCACGTTCCGTATTTTCGGACACCAAAAATCGGCGTACGTAAGATTTTATCGCAGTTGCTGTAAAGGATGTCATCTGAAAATGCTGCGTCACATGAAGGTATGTCTGAGTTAGTTAGTGATTAGCACTGTCCCGTCTCACTGTAGGTTAACCCCCTGACGGTTCAGCTTGAAAATATGAAGCTAAAATTTCTCTTGTTGGTCAAATATTTTTAACATCTTTGCACCATTATTATGTTTGGCACAGCTAGTGACGCATCATCCTCCACATCAGAAGTTGAACCCCTGAGGATGGTTCTGCTAGGCAGGACTGGATCTGGACGAAGCTCTTCAGGGAACACGATCCTGGGCAGAACAGCCTTCTGGGTTGAGGTGTCCCCATGTTCTGTTACCACACGATGCAGGAGACAGACTGGGACAGTAGATGGGCACAGCCTATCAGTCATTGATACCCCGGGGTTCTTCCATACCCACTTGTGCCCTCAGGAAGTTATGGCAGAGGTAGGGCAGTGTGTTAGTTTGTACTCTCCGGGACCTCATGTCTTCTTGGTGACCCTGCAGATCAGTAGGTTCACCCAGGAGGAAAGAGAGACCTTGGAGTGGATTAAAGCCAGGTTTGGGCCTGAAGTCTTCAGGTTTTCCATGGTGCTATTCACCTGGGGGGACCAGCTGCAGAGCAAAAGTATTGAGGATTTCCTAGAAGAGAGTCCTGAGCTTTCAGAGTTTGTCAGCAGCTGTCATGGAGGTCATCATATCTTTGACAACAGCAGGCAAGATGAGACAACAGAACACTCACAAGTCATGCAACTTATCAGGAAAGTAGAAAAGATTGTGGAGAAGAATGGAGGCAGTTACTATAGCAACGAGATGTTCAAGGAGGCAGAGAGCGCCATCAAGGAGGCACAAGAGAGGATTCTGGGAGAAAGAGGGCATATGGTGGAGTCCCTTCAGAAGGAGACTGAAGACAAAGAACGAACACCAGCCACAGAGAGGATGAGGAGGGAGGAAGAGGAAGCCAGGAAGAGAGAAGAGAAGCTTTTCTGGTGTGAGCTGGTGACTGCGCTGGGGAGAGGTGCTGCAGAAGGGGCAGGGATCATGGGGAAGGATGAGGGGAAAGGGAAACCTGTAAAGAAGGTAAAGGTGGTGGAGAAAGCAGCAGCTTTGGCAGCATCACCACTCTCCATAAAATCAGCTGTAAAAGTGGTGGGAGGAGCCGTCAGAGAAGGAAGCAAAGTGTTATACAAACACAAAAAAACTTTACTGCACTGAGGGAGACGTGGCTGAAATAATTTGATTTAAAAAAAAAAGGTGAGGCACGTCTGTATTACACAAAAGTAATGTGTTTAAAAAATCTGTCTTATGTGTTTTTTCCCCATGTTCCTCTGATATCAGTTGCATCAGCACAAGCACTTTAAAACACCATGAACTAATGCCAATGTGTGCAAACTGCAAACAAAGGTAAACATCCTTGTGTCTTTCAATTCATGTGAACTGCCAACAAAGAATAGAACCACACTTTTGAGTTGAGCCAATGTACAGTATAATAAAGAAAGTTATAAAAATTGTTGACAATTCAACTTGTTGTGACTAACAAATTCATATTTTTGACAAACCAGTTAGTTATCAAAACTGTACACAATCAAATGGTATTTTCTCTCTCTTCTTTTTTTTTTTAAAGTGGACATAATTAATCTGATGAAGGTACAGCAAAGAATCATTTAACTAACACTGCAGCAGCTTCATCTTTGGCTTTATACAACATGACAAAACATTTAGCCCTGTTTTCTCCCATGAAGAAATAGATAAGTAAAAAAAGACAAGATGAAGAAAAAGTACAAAAAAAAAACAAAACAACTTGCATTAAGGAGAGAACACGCATTCAACACAGAGTGAGAGGAATACACTGGATTTACAAATGTAGTATTAGTTAAGACTAACTTGGGGATTGGATTTAAGAACCTCGGACTTTTGCACTCACTGGATCTGTAGAAACTTAAGCTACAAACAAGCTACCTGAGTGCTGTGCATAAATACTGAAGCCACCATCAGCTGCATTTATTTTGGGATTCAACATTTAAACAGCATACTGTTACTAAGCTCTTTTTGCACACTAGCAATGTCATATTTGCATTTTAAGGACAGAAAAACCAAACAAAACCGTATTACTAGTAAGCATTTACTCTCCAAATACATAAAATCATAAACATACATAAAGTACCAAAAAGAACATAGTCCCACTGCTTAAAACAAATGGAGTTGAAAGCCAAGGTCTTTGTTCAGATGCAGAACCATGGCAGGCACAGATGGGTGATTCTACAGCCCTGATGTCCACCTCAAACCGGCATTGGCAGGATTATCTTCCCTTTTCCTTGCAGGACTGTAAGCAAACACAAATCAAGTTATTAACCTTCTCCACTCCTCTGTTTACCTGCTTAAAACAAAGACTTCACCTTCACCCAACCAGACTCATATTTACTTTAACTGCTGACATAAAAAAGATGCTTCTCTTCCTTAATGTAACTTTCATATGATTATATACTGGCTGAACAATAGCATAACTATTACACATTTATACTCACCCCTTGTTGCATAAAGATAGAAGAAGTCACAGAAGAAAATGGTCTGCACGACTCCAGACACTACGGCGATCTGGTCAAAGAAGCCCTCTGTGTGGTAGCGCCACACCCAGTTGGCGATGTAGAGCGCTCTGTAGAGGCCGAGGAAGAATAAGTAGTGGGTGGTGATGGACTCTGCCTCGCCTGTCTTGGTGATCATGAAGAGCTGCGGCATTATGGCCACACTCTCCAGGAAAATGGAAAAGGTCCACAAGATCTGGATGGAATCGCAACACATTTGGTAAATTCGGAGTTTGTTCAGTTGATCTGAACTTAAAACTAACGCGGCTGCAAATGAATTACTATAACTCAGCAAATTTGTGTTTTACCTCCATGGGGGTGAAAGCATAGTTCTCCAGGAAGGACAGGCCAATGACCGGCACCAACAGGAACTCCACGCGGAATGTGTCGTTTTCTGAATTATATGTGTTCTTGAAGCGAATGTAGATCAAATATACGGTGGCATAGGACAGAGACAGAAACACCACCTGCAAAAAGCATCAAATACTGATTAAGATAAGACCTTCAATTCCTTAGTGGTTGTTTTTAGACATTATATACTAATTAGATACATGACAGGAACTCTTTGGAGCTTTTCCAAATATGCATCAATGTTCCCCAGTGAGATCTCCAGACTTACCTTCATGACTGAGTTGTAAGCTGAAATAAAGACCGTAAATAGGTCAAGATACCTGGTGGTAAAGACAAGCGCAAACAGCACCTGAGATTTCCCAGAGATGCCTACAAGGAAGAGGAGAAGAAATTAGAAAACTTATAAGTCATTTATCATGTGCAGTTACAGGCGGATATCACAAGCTGGTCACACTGAGCCAGGAAAGTTTCCACGAAGGGAAAATGGTTGGTTTTATTGATCATAGAGTGTCGAATGATAACCGGATCAGAAGGCATTTATCTTTAACAGTGCCACGTAGCTTCCACTTCTGTTCAAGAACTCACCACTATGCAAACACCCACTATTAAGCACTCATCTTAATATTACAAGAACTCCTCATTGTGTATTCAGGAGTACTGAAGCATCGCTGTAAAAACAAGGTGCAACTGTATACACAACATACTGTGACACTACACAATCGAAACAGCCTGCAGAAAGTTAAAAGTCCACTGAAAAGAGTGAAGATTAGCAGACTTGTGTGAGCATACCAGCGCAGGATTTTGACCTCCATATCTTCAGCAGCAGGATGATGATAGCCACCAGATGGGACACGTCGCCTGCCAAACGAAAGATATTCATGCTGCTGTTATTCCGCTTCAAACAGGTATAATCTTAATCAAACTCCTCAAAGGCCTTCACACTTCCACAGGAGACAGTTCAGAGTCGTTTTGTTGGAAAACGCAAACAAACATAAGCTCCTGTGAGATTAGAGGAGGGAAAACAAACTAAAAATGGTCGCGCATTTAGTGTCTGGCAGCTCGTGGGCTCCTTATCTAAATGTGCGCGTGTAAACAAATACAATGTCTGCTGAATTCGCCCGTAAACTCATTTCAGGTTAAGGCAGCTGTTAGCTAGAGGAGGTGACGTGGCTGTCAAGCCAGTAATGATAAAAACATGGCTCAAACAAATGTATCTGCTTCCGGTTATTGTTTTTCAACGCAAATGTCTCGTCTAGTTGGCACGCGCACAACTGTTGAAGGTTTTACCAAATCAGAAACAAAAAACATTTACATAAATACCCTTTATATGCTTACGTTTAACGCATCTATACACTGATAGTCTTGGTCAATGTATTAATAGTAATTAAAAAAGAAAGAAGTTGACGTTTTAATGTGGAAAGTAAAATTCCCAAATCCCTGACACTTCCGGTTTTGCTTGACTCACCATCGCGAACTTGAAACTGTGGGATGATCCCACAAGATCTACTGCAATGATTAACCAGTAGGTGGTGACAGACTGCAGGGTACAAGAAAATAGGCTTTATATCCATCCATCCATCCATCCATCCATCCATCCATCCATCCATCCATCCATCCATCCATCCTCATGGTGGGAAAATATTCTATACTGTAGTACAGCTTTAAGGTGCTTGTTCTTTGCTTTAATAATTTACTTACATTTTAAAAGTACTTCAAACATGTAAAATTTAAATAAGCTATTGCTAAATTTATCTAATAGCTTTTATGAAAAAAATACAGGTTTTCCTCAAGTTTGATTATCAAGCTTTTATAACATGTAGTTAAATTAAACTAGATTAACTGATACTGAATTATTGAAGAATGAATGAATAAACTGGCAGCAATGACTTCTGCTGTCTTGCAGCTGCATGAAAATACTTTTGACTGAACACAGTTTTTTCCTCATTGTGTTGTATACAGGGTGTAAAGAATTGTCCATTATGTTGAGCAGCTTGTGCAGCCTTGTGTATGTATATGTATCTTGAATACAACACATTCTTGGATATTACACTAGAAATTTTGAACTGCTTTGACTTCTGGCGTCTTACAAAATGGTTAATGTCACATTTTAGTCAGGAGTTAAAACACAACAATTTCTTTTTCCAACTTTACCTATGGTTGCAAGTAACTAATTGTTCAAATGATTTAACACCTAACTATTAATTCAAGATTAGACAAAAAGTTGCATAAACCAAAAAAGAAAAAAACAAAAAATAAAAACAAACTTTTATTTCAGAATTTTTATTAGGTCTATCCTTAGATTTATCTGGAGTCAGTTTATTTATATATAAAAAAACAAAACAAAAAAACAAAAAAACAAACTGCATTTAAGAATTTGAACAGAGCTCCCTCTCCGGTAGCTATAACAGCAACTTGATGATTACACTTCACGCTTCAGTAATGATAATCTCATATTTTAATAAGCTGTGAAATTTCCTTTACTTTTGATTAATATAGAATGTTTGATTTTGTGTTTCATCAAATTGTTATCAAACATCTTAGACCGCCTGTCTGTGAAATATATGTTATAGAGAAATGACCTTTACCACCATCTCCTATCAGCTTGTGTTGTTTTTACTCTAAGATGTAAGTTCCTTTGGTGAAAATCGTCTGCTAATTGACTGTAGAATAGAATAGAATAGAACAGAATAGAAAGATAATTATACATTCATTTATATGTACTCATGTTGACAATATGTTAATGAATACAACCTGAGTTGGATAAACAAAAAATGCAAAGGCACCAAAGTCATCAGATTGTCTTGAAATCATCCAAAGTGTTAACACTAGTAGATTTCCATCTAACTGCATGGCATGGGAGGTCATATATATGATTTTACTCATTGGTGTTTTGTTTTGTTTTATCTGTCTACTGTTTCCTCAAAGCTTTTGACATTTACCCTACACCTAACTTAATTTTTTATCTGAATTCTGCCTTCTATATCATCAACAGATCTTACAAACACTCCTCTATTTCTCTTCATTTTTTTGTCTCATCTCCTGCTGAATCCCCCTGTTTTAACTCTTGTCCCATATCCTCCCTTTTATGGATGTCCACCCACTGAAGTTGAATTCTGGCAGCCTGTTTCCTGGTATTTGATATTTGTTTACAAATCCCAGAATGGTTTAGGCCCAGAAGACATCTGTGATATGTTCAGAGAAGATAAACCTAGCAGAGCTCTTAGATCCAAAGACTCTGGTCAACTAGTCCAGACCAGAGTCCAGACATTTTTAAATCCAGGTTAAAAACATTTCTTTTCTCATGCGCCTATACATGAAATCTGCACAGAAACTTTTAACTTATCTTGCTTTTAATCATTTTAATGTAATTTATTATTTTATTGTGATTATGTGTTGATTATGACTTTTACTATTTCTAAATATCTGTAATGTCTTTGTTTTATGTAAAGCACTTTGAATCGTCCTGTACATGAAATGTGCTGTACAAATAAACTGCCTTGCCTTGCCTTCTCCTCTCATTTCTGTTGGTATAAAATTAGCTCGGGACACCTGTGATTATACAGGAAACTTTTCAGCCTAAATAAACTATTATCTGTACTGACACAGAGAAATGAACAAACCAACAGAGTTCACAGTAACACACCCAGACAGCCTGGTACTTTTTTTATGTAACTATATTATTTAAAATATTTATTGTTTCAAGACCTGTGACATTAAATCTGAACCGTCATAAAAGCAATAAAGTGGGAGATGAGATAAGGAAACACAAGACATGGTGATCACACACATGATTCTCAACAAATGTTTCTTTATTAATCCTTGCAGGGTGACTAAGATGAAGGTTGCACAGCAGACTGAGAGCAGGAAATGCATTGTAGAGGACATCCCCTGGACAGAGCTGACCCATACGTAGGTTACCATAATAAGTGTGAGCTGAGCAAAAGGTTATGGGAACTAATCTGACAACCAGGCCTGATTAGAAGCTATTTATACATACACACAGTCTGGAGAGTCCGTCTGCCTGGTCATCTTCACCTGAGATAGTTAGTACAGTGTATTTCTTTTTAATTCCCATCACTTTTCACTGACACTGCATCCTCTTAATTATTGTTTGACTGTTTTATAACCACTGCTTTATGGTTTCAACAGTCACCCTGTAAAGATGGCTCTTGACTGTTTACACTAAGGTGGAGGTAAGCAGTGATTATTCAGACAAGTAACAATTATAAACACAGAGAAGTATGATAAAAATAAAACAATTTAAAAAAAGAGAGAGAATTTTATAAACTTTTCAAATGAGCAGATGGACTAAAGTAATTAGATTTTTACTGGAGCATTTTTAGATTTGAAGGAAACATTTCTCCAGTGTTTGAGAGGGAAATATGTATATGTACCCCTTTGTCCACACATGAAAAGCTAGGATGGCATGGTAACAATAAAGTGCTCACAGAAGACAACAACATGCCGCTTGCCTTTAGCTAATTTAGTGCTAACATCTTAGGATTGCATGTTGCACTGCTAACCTTTTTCAGTTAGCAGCATCCACAAAGAACTAGATCAGGCGTGATTTAAAAAATATGTGTCAAAGTTTGATGTTTTACTTTAAATTCATTCAAAAGACTATATTTTGCTGGATTACTACTTGTAAAATCAGTTCTCTAATTTGAGCAATGGACAGAGCAAGAGGTAAAACAAGAGTCAATATCTGATTGACTTTTACTGGCTGGAGAGAGCTCAGAGTAGAAGATGGATGCTGAATTGGTTGTCATTCTGGGGTGTCTTACTGAGAAAATCTGCCAAGGCCCAGTTGTGTGACTTCAAAAAACATTTTGGCATTGAGGATACCAAGCCTTGAACTGCTTCAGGAGTAATTAGGTGACAGTATGGGATTATGAGATTGTCGTTGCCCTTATTTTTTTGTTGGAAAGTTCTACACACTTTTTTACTGGGGACAGGTCAGGTCTTCAGGCAGGCTGGTCCGGTACCCGTTCTGTCTTCTTCTGCTGCCATGCCTATGTGCAGAATAATATTAGATGTCATCATGAATGCATGATATGATGCTCTAAAATATCAGTAAACATTTTTCCATTAATACCGCCATCACAGAAATGGAAATGGGCTTTGGTAAGAACATTGATACAACCTCATACCATCACAGTACTTGGCTTTTGGACTTGTTGCAGCACTCTGAATGGTCCTTTTGACTTTGGTTATACACACAAAACTACAAAGATTTTCCTAACAAGCAAATACTGGTTGGTCTGACCATAATGCATATTTCTACTTTGTGATCGTTCATTCCAGATGCATCCGAGCCAAAAGAAGTTCACATCAGCCTTAGACAAGGTTAAAATGCATCATCGTTTCTGTTTTTCAAATTAAAGATCCACTTCTTTCAGTATGCTCTGTTAGCAGAGAGCCAGTGTTTTGTGGACACTGCTTTTGCACCACATAATGATAATAATCAACTGGTGGAACAGTATTATTTCTGTTTTTACCTTATCACCAGCCTTAAATGGCCCTCATCCTGACATTTTATGAAAGTGTTTGCAAGCTTAACTCCTTAATGTCTGAATTTTTTTAAGATTTAAAAAAAATATATCATTTATCATACAAAATAAATAAATAAAAACAAAAATAACAAAAAGAAAAACTAGAACAAAATAAAGTACAATCTAACAGTAAATAAATACATAGCAATAAATAAATAAAGATTAACAATAAATCAATAATATATAAACAAATGAATAAGAGTGAATAAAAGAAAATAGACAAATTAAATAGAATATATATATATATATATATATATATATATATATATATATATATATATATACATACATATATATATAAACAAAGGCCAGAAGTGTTATGATGCAAATTTGTGACACCAGGGGTTAAAAACAATATATGCATATTAACAAAGAAATACAGGTAACCAGACTCAACATTAAACCTTTTGGGGTTGTAAAATAATTTCCTGAAGTAGACAGTGGGATAAAAATAAATAAATAAATAAATAAATTGATTTGCTGGTTAGGAAAAGCGGGCAGATCTCCCCCTAATCATTTAAATGAAATCAAATATTAAGAGATTTTAGTCTGCTGAACAATTCATCATGCCAAATTAAACACATAATGACCTGCCTGAGTTTAAATTATATTATAATAAATATTTGAATTACAAAGTACCTGGATTAAAATCTTATAGAGTCTTCAACCACTTATATAGCTTCAAATACTGTATCAGGTTTTGGGTTTAAAGTATCAACTCAGACACCTGCAGTTGGAGAACATTGTTGTGTCATCTATTCACCATTCGTCTCACTCTTTTCTCATTTCTTGTAACCTCTGTCATATAAGATGCTTCAGCCATATACTAACAGTACATTACCCCCCAGAAAACATAATCCAAATCTCTTGCTTGTATTCATGCAGGATATTCTTTTGTGTTTTAATATCAGTTTGGTTTAAAATAAAATCCTGGAAAAACATTAAATCAGTCCAGATGTTCTGCTCAGTTGCACCTCTGACTGATAAACAGTGAAAAGGTCAGAACTGAATGATGCTTGCATCATTATGAAATGACTACAGTTTGCCAGAGAAAGCTTACTGAAGCATCGCAGCACTTGAAATTAAAGTGCAATTCAGCTACAAATGACGCAGGGAAATCTGTTGTTGTGTAGTTGGAAGGCTTCAAACCAGCATTTTTCAGCCCTGTGTGATGTTGACATATCCTTTCACTGTGCTGAGAGACAACCACGGATAGTCAGTTCACTGCACAGCCAGCAAAAAGGTGTTGGAAGCCATCCCAGGTACAGCTACAAGGGGATAAATTTAATGGCCAATTTGTAGCAACATCCATACAATATGTTGTAGTACTCCTCAAGTTTAAGACTCTGGTAGCAACTCAGTCTACTTCCAAGCTCCATGACTATTCAGCTCCCACCGTTACCATTTCTGTTGTTTCTTGGAGTTATAAATCACAACACAAATGAGTTAATGCTCACTTAGATGGGCACATCAGGCATTATTCAACACCTACACATGCTTAGAGTTCAGAAAGTGGCAGCTTCCTCTCCTCTCCTCTCCTCTCCTCTCCTCTCCTCTCCATCCTCCTCTCCCTCCCTATCAACATGCTATACAGAGGAGAGATTGACACAGCATTTTCAGCGCAGGGTGCATGAGTACGCACAGGAGAGTGCGCTCATACAGGATTATAATCAGTAAAGGAGGCAGTGGAGGACAATAAAGGATTAAAAGAGAGACACAACTGGGATAAAACAAAAAATAAGCAATGGTTAAGAAACTAAAAGAAAAAAACTAAATGACTACAGGAATGAGAGAGGGGTCGCACCTCAACCGAACCTGAGGATGTGGGAGCTTTGCCCTGAAAAGTGAAAGTGGAATTACAGAAACTGGAAATCATATTATAACCAATCAACAGACAACGACTTCTAATTTGCTGAGTGAGTATAACTTAAGTTTGATTTAATTTAAATATTGCTGTGTTTTTCAGAAGATGTGCACAGTCAAAGCTTTATTAACTGATTATTGAGGATTTCTATTTGACATGTTTGCTTTTCAGATAACAGACATCAAGAGAAGATTTAGTTTTTATTCTCAGAGAAGTAAAATCTTGTACAGAAAACGTGCCAAAATAAGCACTGCGTCAGAGCACAGCTCAGCCATCATGGAAACTGCTGCATTGTACATGATCAAGTGTGAGGTGACACCACTGTCACATACTCTAAAACTTTATGGAGCTTTGAAGCTCAACAGCATCTTATAGAAACATGTCAGGACACATAACAGTGCACCTGTTGACAGTTGCAAAACTAAAGTAACTGGATTGGCTTTATTCTGAGATGTTTTTCTCTCTGCATGTTATTTAAAGTTGATGCTATATTTTTTTTACCATTCCTAATTAAATCAGAGGGAAATAAAATCTTCAGTAACCTTCAGAAGGAGAAGGAAAGGGAAGGTCTCACTATGTCTGGTGCAACAGGAATAAAAACAGCATGAATGTTGATGAGCAGGGTAAAAATAAAGTAGGAAAGGTCTTAAAGTGTTCTTTACAATCAGAGCTTTGATTTACTAAAAATAGATTATCTGCAAAACATCTTTAGAAGTGCTCTGAAACAAAGTAATCTTATTTGTTTATTAGATGGACAAAGTAATTGTTGAGATGAACTTTATTTATTTTACTTAGGGAAGCCTTAATAAGACCAATCAGAAAGAAAGACTTAAAAACTGATCCACAAAACATCATCACCCCAATAACTAAACTCCACAGAGCCAAGAAATAGTCGTATTGGGCAACTAAATATGGAAATTCAGCACACTGCAGCTGTCGGTGCTGAAAAGCTGTCATTGTGACAGCCTTAGGAAGGAATAGGACAATAAAAAAAAAATTAAAAATCTGAAAAGAAGCCAGGATGGAGGTTGTCTGGGATGTGAGAGTAGAGAGGGAATAATTCTCTGCTTGGCTAAGAGGGAATCTATTGATTACTGTTCACATAGTTTTGAAAAAGAAAACATAAACAACCTCTTTGAAATGGCTGATAAATAAAAGATCATGTAATTCTGATCATGAAAAAGTCTGAGACGAACAGGCAGAAAACTGACCGATGACAAAGATCACTTTGTTTAATTGATTAGCTACATCTGCCCGGCCCTGTCTGGGCACAGTGATTGAAGCTATCATGTCTTCTTGTAGCAGATTGCACAATATCTGATCAGGGGCGATTACAACAGATTGAGGGTGAGTGGACATCTTAGTTGCACTCTTGTCACCCAACACACTCATCTGTGTCTTTGCCCTATTTTGGGATTAAAAGACAATAAATTTAAAGGAAGCAGGTGAGATTCAGAATAGACATTTTTCTGTGGTTTAAGATATTAGAGTTAGTGAAATACAATAAAAAAAGAAAAGAAACTTCTTTAGTGTTGTTAGGTAAGAACTGCTATGTGGCTGCACATATATGTAAAATTGTGGCACTTCTGCTTTAACATAAGTCACACAGATAATTATTTACTTAATATAAGTAAATCTTCTCATATGATAGATTTGAGAAGCTGAAACCAACTCATGGTTTGGTATCTACAAAGACACAAAGCTGTATGAATGAATATTTCACCATTTAAATGGTATTTCCCACCTCTCTCTTTAAAGCCTCCCTGTTATACAATGTGGAATCATATCTCAAATCTCACACTCGATATACACACATCACAGATCTTTGACAGAATCTGTGTTTTTTAACAAATCTGTCTTAAAAGAAGGAACTCTGTCTTAATGTGTCTCATCAGTGATTCTTAAGGAAAAAGCAAAGCTTCTGTAACAGCTCTGCGATCTGACTCTTTTCAGCTTTGACCAAAGATTCCTCTTGTTCTAATTTGCATTCTCACACTGTAAAAGATTAAAATAACATATTTCTAAGTGTCACCTCTTGAAACCCATTTAAATATATTTAAAATCAAATGCAGGTGTTGTGTTGTGGCCCTTTACGCCCTCTGTCTCATCACATATCTACTTTCCCCTCTGACTCATATCATAAGAGCACTTATTACTGTATGTAGCCCCCCCCTCCCCTACACACACACACACACACACACACACACCAAACACACATAGCTGTGTCTTTGGTACCTCTCTCCTCTTCCCCCCATTCCCCAAGTGCCACAAGAGAGGCGTTCCTATGGAAACTAGCTTCAGTGAAAAGTTCCCAGTTTAACCTGGTGACCATTAACCAGCTTCTGATACATTTGTTTCATCTCAACCACAACCCCCCACCCCCCACCCCCCACTCCCCACCCCCACCCCCACCCTCCGGCTCATTAGGGGTTTACAAACCTTTTCCAACTAATGCCGACCTTGGCAGATGATGGATTGTTGGCCGGAGACAGCTTCCCTTTATAGAAGCAGCTTGAAGAAGCAAGTTATTTCACAGTTGTGTTTTTGGTTAGAAGCATCACCTGTGTGGAGACACACACACACACACACACACACACACACACACACACACACACACACACACACACACACACACACACACACACACACACACACACACAGACACACAATAATTCTCTCATAAAGCCTCTCATAAAAACGAGGAGATGCTTTCCTGTTAATTAGGGTAAATCAATCAATTTAATCTGTGGTTTTTAGTGTCTTAAGATGATTTTAAATGTTTTTATCAAATACATATATGACAAAAGAAGAAGAAGAAGAAAAAAGAAAATTATGTGCTAATACCATTAGAGACAGAAGAAAACTCTTCCATAGTTCTATGAAACTATGTTGGTGCTGCTTTGCAGTTCAGCTGCTTTAATTGAAAATCAGGAGGATCGTTTAAAAAGTTTGAAAAAGTATTGATCAGGCACCAACATATGGTTTTAATGTACTGCCAATACAAGGAAAAAAATTATTATTACATTATAGCATTAATACTAAGAAAATTTACAGAAACCTTGAAAGAAAATTAAGTTATTACTCAAATTTTTCCTTAACTTAACTTATTGTGCACTCTATCTGTTTCATTTTAGCTGATGAATTTCTCTTCCAAGGTGAAGAGATCTATATCAGGTTAGAAAGTTAACTAGTTGCTGGTGCCATTATTATATAATTTCTGTATTAATAAGATATCACTATTTAATTTTTTAGATATTATGTAATCCTCAATATTTCCCTATTCTAGACAAAAACAACTTTTTGACGATAAACAGTTGAGACCAGATCAAGCAGCATTTGCATGTTTTGTGATGGAGCTGCTGCCATGACTACATCATTATTAATTGAGAGAAAATACAAGTGAAGTAAACATGGGTCAAAAATGCTCTTGGAAAATAAGTATCTTTGCATAAATTTATATTTTAACATATGTTTTAACAAGTAACTGGACAGTCTTCATTACTCTGTTAAAGGTTTGTGCATTCACAAAAAATAGTATATTTTATGGAGTAATTAGCAAATCATAAAATGTTTTCTTAGTCTAGTCACAGAGTTCAGGGATGGAGGGTGCACCCTGCTGTCCATGATCAAGCTTAACAGTAATACAACTGACTGGTTGGTTTGTAATATGTTGTTTAGATTATAAGTATACATCATTAATGAGACGAAAGGTTTGACAATGGCTTACACCAACGTAAGATATGACAAATGTAGAGAGGTCTGTTGTGTTTCCCAACTGGATAATCTTTTCATAGCTGTACATGTTTAGAAAAAAAAAACAGGTCAGACAGGACCACAGTGCCTTGAGATTTTTGACAGAATCACATCAGGATTAAGTTTAAATCCACATCTTTAGCTCTCTGAGTCCAGGCCAAAGCATTAAATCTGCTCATGTAAAAGACACAATGTGATGAAGCTGTGTCCTCAGTGAAAAAGGGAATGCGTTTTTCTTCATTTTTTTATTTCCTTATCAGGAAAAGTCCTTAAGAAATATGTATATCTAAAAAGAAAAAAAAATGTTATTTGTACAAACCTGTAACTTACTTTCTGTACCTTTTCAGTGGGAAATAACCACTTTACATGTCAGGTCTGTCCTTGTAATCTCAATTTAGGACTTTAAATATGAATATGTGAGTTTTTAAATATGAGTTTTTACATTCCAGCTCTTTGTATCTCCTCCAGCAGCCTTTAAGTGGTGTGAATACCACCTCAGTTGAGGAGACCTTATGTTTTGGAGCAGGACTGAGCCTTTCCTCCCCCAGTGGTCCCTTTCCAATGATCGTTGGTGCCATGGGAACAAGTAGATCCAACAGGTGAGAGATTGTTGAGCACACTGTGTAATCAGCACGCTGTTTCATCAGTTTGATTAAACTTTAAAATCACTGGAAATATTATTTGTCAGAACATTAAATGGTCTCAAAGGACATCAGAGCATTCTCTATGTCATGATACGTGGAAGAATGGACTTGTTAATTTGGCTTGGTGAGTCAGGCGCAGCTCAGGGGTATTTACAGCACACAGATTTTCAGAAAGGCCAAGGCCATCCTACGCTGTCCTGACCAGCAGCACACAATAAAACTCCTGCCTTTATACCAGCTTGTTGTTTCTCTGAGAGTTCATCTGTGTCATGTGGATTCATAGGGGTTTCTTTTTGTCCCACTGTTTTGTGTGGCTTAAAATTGTGTTTTAAAAACCCACATGAAACATACCGACTGATTCGCCATCAGTTTACAGGGAACATTACTCAACCCGAGCTCTCATGTATAATTGGGTCAATGAACAATCAATGGAGAGCGTTGACATTTTATTTACATATGATGAGTGAAACATACATGTGTCCATCACAAAATAGGTTGTCAGACTGACACAGACTCAAATATAATCCTATAATCTGTGATGACAGCAATCCTTCTCACATAGCTAAACTGAACTCACCTTCCTAACAGGTAATCCTCTATGTAAAGGAGAGACGGGTTAATTTGGTTGATACACTCCACCAAAGTTATAAGATGTATTTTACAATAGAAAGCCATACTTTTAAAATAATTAAGGAATTAAAGTTTATTTATATTGAGATAAATATTGAGAGTTGCCTCATTGAAACAAGTGAAAACAGAATTATAATACGAGATGAGATAAAAGCATGAATGATCGCTTAAAGATCTGATTTTGACAAGATTCTCTTAGCTTTAGAGATAATTTTCAAATGATAAAAACAATTTCTGGTCAGCTGTTGGGAATGATCCTCCAAATACATAGCTTGATCAAACACAACCCCAAAGATGGTTTTTGATAAGGGGATCTTTTTATCGGTAGCAATGATCAGTTTTTGTTTTGCTTAAATTTATCTGAAGGTCATTTGAAGAAAGCCAGTTTTTGATGCAGGACATACTCTCCAGGAGCATAGATAAAATGTGAAACTCTGAATCATTGAAAGAACAGTACAACTGAATATCATCAGCTGATTCATCAGCTGAGTATTTATGGGGAGAATCGCACTTTTGAAAGCATAAAACCAAGCATGGTTTCAGCAGGGTACATGGCTTTTTAGTACATGCCTCCAGGGGTCCCCATGGAAAATAGTTTGGGAACCACGGTCTTAAATCATGTAGATGTTTATCTGATTTTAGCATCAGTTACAATCTTAATTTTTACTTCCAAAATATTCACTGTCAACAAAATGCATGTATACAATGCATGTATTTAAAAGCATCAACTCAAAGTCAGCAAATTAGTTGCAAAAATTTTAATCTTAATTCCCCCACTTTCAACAGGTACAGTATTGTGTCAGACATCCTACCAGAGGAGGAACTCCAGAAGATTTCAAGCCTAGCACTCCGTAACGGACACCATCCCCCCAATATCCGACACCGTGACTCTGAAGGCGAGGGGAGTAGTAGGAGGTCTGGAGCCTCTGCTGCCGCGCTCGGCACAAGGGGACAAGGAGGCATGAACAACTACAACGGAAAGATTCTGACAAGGGGCTCCAATCAAATACGGAGCCGATTTGTAAAGAAAAATGGACAATGCAATGTTGTGTTCACCAACATGGAAGACAGAAAGCAACGCTATCTCGCTGATATCTTCACCACCTGTGTGGACATCCGTTGGAGATATCTGCTGCTTATATTCTGCGCCAGCTTCATGGTGTCCTGGCTATTTTTTGGTTTAATCTTTTACTTTGTCTCCCTGGCACATGGGGACTTTGATGAGCCCCTGACACAGAAAGGTGAAGCAACAGTAGTAGGAGAAATGCATGGAGCATCCTCTGGACACACAATAGGAACACAATCCCAAAGGATTCCCTGCATAAATCATGTTCAGGGGTTTGTTGGTGCACTCCTATTCTCTATGGAGACCCAGACAACTATTGGCTATGGCTGGCGCTGTGTTACAGAAGAGTGTCCTTTGGCTGTGATTACAGTGGTGATACAGTCCATTGTAGGTTGCATCATTGACTCTTTCATGATTGGCACCATCATGGCCAAGATGGCCCGGCCAAAGAAGAGGAACCAGACCCTCATGTTCTCCAAAAATGCCGTCATTGCAATGCGTGATGGCAAGCTGTGCCTCATGTGGAGAGTGGGCAATCTGCGGAAGAGCCACATTGTGGAAGCCCACGTCCGTGCACAGCTCATACGCTCATATGTGACAGCTGAGGGGGAGTTCATCCCCTTGGAGCAGATGGACCTCAATGTGGGCTACGACGAGGGCACAGACAGGTTGTTTCTTGTATCACCGCTGGTTATAATTCATGAGATAGATAAAGATAGCCCCTTGTACACTTTAAGCCGAGCTGATCTGGAAGGAGATGACTTTGAGATTGTTGTGATTTTGGAAGGGATGGTGGAGGCCACAGCCATGACCACCCAGTTCCGTAGTTCCTACCTTGCCAGAGAGATTTTCTGGGGTCACAGGTTTGAGCCTGTGATCTACGAGGATCGGGACCGCTACAAAGTCGACTACGGCCGCTTTCACATGACCTATGAGGTGCCGGCAACACCCCATCTCAGCGCCAAAGAGCTTGACGAAACTGCTAGCCGGGCCTCCTCTGCTGCATCTCCTGTATTGGCATATAGATCCACACAAAGCCTGATCCCAGGGTCACTGAGCGCCTTCTGTTATGAGAACGAAGTGGCTCTAAGCTGCGGGGAGGAAGAAGAAGACATATTTGACTCTTCTCAGCATGTAGGGAAGGAGAGGGGAGAGGAGAGAAGGACTTCAGCTGACTTCCAAAATATGTTCCACGACACCGCAACCATGACCTCAGGCAGTCACAATGTCATGTGTGTTCTGGATATGGACAATAACCAGATGGAGTTTGACATCCTACAGACTGCCATTCCTCTTGATCCAGTGACCTACAAGAGTGATCAGGAAACCTAAAGAGAGGAAGCAAAGGCAGATTTCCTCAAGTTTTGACCCAAAAAAGCTGGAGCTATGTGTTCAGCTTTGGTCTGCACTTTAAAAAGCTGAAACCCCTTTTGCCTTTTCAGTGTTGCTTTACCTTTATACTTTTCTGTTTCTCTTCTCATCTCAATTAAAATACAGAATATTGTGGTTTTCCTGAAATAAATTTAGCACCTTGACTGAATTCTTTAAAGAGCCATAACAAACTAGACTAATTCAGCAAGAAGACAAAGAATCTCAGATGAAGTGTTGAGAGGCTTTTGGCTCCCTTTTATTATGAATTCATAACCTAAAGAAAGCAAAATGGTAGAAACATTAAAAAATTTGAGTCATTTTGAGACTGTGTGCATATGTTGCATAATTAATGACCTTTCTATAAAAACAGTTTTGTCCCTGGAAGATAAACAAGATGCTTTAAGAGAGCTACAGCCATTCTGATGTAATTCTATCTTACTTTCACAGAAAAAGGCTGAGCTCAAAGATGTCTGTCTTGTTTCATCAAAGGTTGGAAAATGTATGCTTTGCAGTCTCCGTCTTGTTAATGGACTGAATTGGTCAACTTGCCTGCAATAGTTCCCTGCTAAGTCTGATATTTTCACATGTTATGATAAATGTTTTCTGGCATAACAGAAAAAATCCTTCATTTATCAAGTTATTTAACCTAAACTTAGTCAGTTGTTGTTTTTGCTCTGCAGTACAAATAAGACCATTCCAAGTGCAATCACCAAGTGTAGCAGAAGGACCATTTTTCTGAATGGAAAACACTTTTTAAGACAAGAACTCTTATTGAACGTCTTCAGATATGGCAAATTAGAAATGTTCCACTGCATTTTGAATCTTATGCTTGATTTTTTTTTTTTTACATGAAAAAGTTATACTTTCATTAGATTTTAGACCTATTTAGTTTAATCTTTAAGCTAGAAATGTTGCTTATTTAATACTTACAATTGTTTTTCTTGTTTTGTTTCTTGTGGAGGTTGCAGCCCGTGATAACAGAAACAATACTTAGAAGTGGCTTCAAGTAATGTTTGTGCTGTTGCTGTTTGCCAAAGGAGTTGAGAAGTGAAACACAGAGCGCCTCGGATTTATTATTTGGATAATGGAGCAAACATGCAGTCTAAGTGTACTCACTGCTTATGATAGTAGAAACCATGAAGCACAACAGGAAACAAAGGGATGAAGGTTGCTGGTGAAGTCCAACATGTTGGATTTGCACAGAGAATTGATTCAAGTGTAACTGAATGTAATGGGAAATGCTTTGAACATACAGTAGTTGTTGCAATGATTGACAGATGATAATAAAGGACTGTTGCTTTTTTTGCTGGGGCAGCATACTGAAAGGAACAGACAGCAGTAGAAAACTGATTTTAGAATATCTGTAAATAAACTTATGCTGATTGGTTGTATTGACAAATATGGAAAATTGAACACATTCAGTACAAACCCCAGATTCTGTTTAAAATGAAGAAAAAAAACAACATAATGTAATCATGAGTCTTATTTAGTTGAGAAGAACAAATACTGAATGCTAAAAACTTAAATTTTGTATTGTTATTGAAAAGAATGATGTGCTCATTTTAAATGATTAAAGCTGCAACACATTTTAAAAAGTTGGGACAGAGTTTCTTTTTTTAGCAGGACAATGTACAAACTAATTTAACATGTATTACAACTGAAAAGCTCTGTGGTAAAGGAGTCTCTTGCATGCCACCACCTGGAAACATTTGAAGCCTTAATAAACAATAAAAATAGGACAAAGAAAAACACAGTGTTATGACAGATACATATGCTGGTCTGGTAATCATGGTTGGGATTTGAACATTTTTTCCATCATTGTCAAAACTGTCATCTCTCCGTTTATAAGCCTGAATCTTTAAACTACTACATATTAAAAATGTGGACAAATGTTTCAATTTCACCATTTCAGATGGGACAAGGCTGCTCCAATCTGTGGAAATACAAAAACCCAACACAGCTCAGCGATAAACAAGCCTCTGTACAACTTTTAAAGTGTGTTGCTGCCATTAAATTCCAAATAATTACATCTCTTCATATATGTAAAAAATTCCCAATATCAACATGTAATATTTTGTCTTTCTCCTGATTCAGATCAAACACAGGGTCTCATTATTTGTCACTGCATTCTGGTTTACATCTAACATCAGATCAGAAGGCTATTAATGCTGTACCTAACGATACTGCAGCCATACTGCAAGAAACTTTTTGTTGTTATGTTGTTCTTTTTCTGTTTACTTGTTAAAGCAGGCATGCTTGTTTTGTATTCATCTAACAGTGGAATAGATTATATACTACTGATAAAAATGCACTCCATAGTGTTAGATTTAAAGTCTCAATTGCAAATCTCTGATAACATATGAAGCATACGGAAACTTTTTTAATGGATTTGATTGACTGAGTGACTTTGAAATATGGACATGATTTCTTTTGATTGAGATTTTGATCACTTTAACTTGGACTTAAAAAAGAAAGAAAAAAAAGAAAAAAAGGTGATGTGCAGTATCATATTATTTCATGCAAATCCAAACATTTTCTTCCACACTGTTCAGTTGTGCTTGTTTCACACTGACTTGGTTTATTCTGCAAACATGGCTTCATTTAACAGACAGTAGCAATACACAGACAAGCCTAGGTTTTGACTGGCAATGTATTAACGTTTGTGTTATGATGCTTTGGAGTTGTAATTTATTTGATGTGAGCACAGATGGGGAGCTAACTTGAAAAGACAAAGTATTTTGTTTCTTTGCTGCTAAATCTTCTTCCTGCTTTTGTAAAAATGTAATAATTTTCAGACCCCTGCTTGGAAACCAACACACACTGAGCAAATTTTTGTCCTAAGAGATATACGCTATGAAAAAAAAGACTTACAGAGCACTTTATTTTTCCTTGTGTACCTTTTCATGTTCTAAATAAATATTTGTACAATTTTGTTTGTTTGTCCTTTACAAATCTTGTTAAAAGTGAATGCTGTACTAAGATGCAAACTAACTTTTTTAATGCTGCCATGAGCTCTGAAGCTCCTCTGGGCAGATTGCAGTGCTGATGTGGAGCCGTTAGAGGTCTCTGTGGTTGTTTACATCCTGAAAAAAACACACTAAACCATGCTGTGTGTTCCCTCTAGTGGTGAATTCAAGCCTGAATCAGAAGCTCAGCCCACACCCAGGATTATTTTTGAGCAATATGGCAAACTATGACATATCACTTTTTTAGAAAATTTATTTATTTTCTATGTAAAATGAGCTTTGGAGCATTGAAGTGGGTTCAACATCTCACAAAAGACACCATGACGGAGAGCCCAAGGCATCATCACATGACATCCCTACTTTATAAGTGGTGTGAAGACTTGGCTCATGAAAAAGTGTTTTAAGAGCTAAATCATTAGTACTGGTTAATAATGGGGTATATATAAGACATTAACATCTAAGTTTATAGAAAAAATGTGTTGGATTTTTACTCAGTGACACATTGGAAACAAAGTAATAAAACAATGTAATATCAACACAAACTCACTTGCTGTGGGGTTTTGGTCAAAAACAATGATAATAAGACTGTAGCTTCATGTCCTAACAAGGTGGCATAGTATGTAAAATAATTTGCAAATGATATATACCCCATATGTCACTGAACATGAAACAAAAAAAACTTCAAATGCTGAAAGGGAGTGTTTGTCCTGGGAAAATCTCAGCAAAGTTTTTAAAAAACAGCCAGCACAGGGGCATGTTGTGTTGTTTCACCTCCTCCGGTAATAACACTCTGTGAGTTTTGGTGAGTTAAAGGACTGTGAAGCACATTTGGGACTGTCACCCATTTGTCATGGAGGATAACAAATATTATCCATCCCCATCAGTAATGAGTTCAGGCCAATTTCCCTCACATCCCTTCTCAGCAAATGTATGAAGAATCTAATTTGGGATGAACTGGCTTCTCAAATAGCAGAATCACTTGATCCCATGTAAATTGTTTATTGAGCCAACTGGGGTGTTGACAATGCTATACTCACTTTACTTGATAAAATTCATAGCCACCTGGGTAAAGCAAATGTCTGCATTTTGTTCATGGATTTCTCTTTATCCTTCAGTACAGTCCAGCCCCATCTTCGAGTGAGGTTTGAGATTTGAAAGTGAGTGACAGCCTGGATCTCTTGGTTAGAGGATTTTTAAAAAAATTAAGAGACTGGCCTCAGAGAGTTTGCATTAATAACATCTTCTCTGACACTCCTGTGCTCAACACAGGTCTTCCTCAACTGTGTGTGCTATCTCCCTGCTCTTCTCTATAAATGAAATTTAGTGCAAAAGCAATGACCTCTCCCTTCTTAAATATGCTGAAAAAAAAAAAAAAAAAAAATGCTAATGAAATGGCCTCGCTGGCCTGCCTGCAGGGTACCAACAGCACCTCCTATTGCCAGTTCATTAACACTTTGGCCTCCTGGTTTGACAGCAGCTTCTTAGACCTGCAAGACCAAGGAGGTATGTTTGAGAGGCAGTAGCAGAGAAAGGGGCACAGGGTGAAGCTGTGCTTGTTCCAGAGCCAATGACAAATTTCCATCTCAAGAATGAAATGTACAGTAAAGTAGTCTGAGAACAGAATATCCTCCACCCAAATATGTCTTTATATGTAGACTGAAAGGACCTGTGCTTGTGTTTTAACAATACGCAGTACTTATCTCAGTTTTCATATATTGGTCTTGATCAAGCATCATGAATACATACATTTCGTACGGCGTTGTTAGCATACCATCCAACTCCCCCCTACACAGTTATTCCAACTACAGAATTAAACAGTAAATGTTGGCCCAAACAACAGTTGCTGAGTATTTGCATTTGACCTTAAAGAGAATTCCCAGAATTCTTTGACTCATAATATTATTCATCATTGAGACTAAAATTCCCAAATCATCTTTAAATTTATGTTAATCTAATTTAATGAGGGGAGTTTTTTCCCACACAGTCTCTCTTTTGACAGAAAGTCTCAGACTCGCTGCCTTTAAAAAGTCACTTGTTCTTATATTTCAATGAGACATTAATGTTTTTTTTTTTTAACTTAAATACAAGTTAATTTGGATCGAATCAATTCTAACACAAACTTGTCCAGGCAAGGATAACTTTTTATCTGTTTTATTTCACTGCAGCCTTTTAGACCTCCAGCTTGTCCAGATCTGAAGTAGCCTATTCATGATTAACTGGAAAGTGATATCTAGTGAATATAACCAACATATGGTGAATGTCAGTGTCCTCTGCCTCAACACTAGATTTTATCCTCCAAAGCACCTTTTTGAAGGACTAAGCACTTCAGAAAGAGTACAGATGCATTAGTTCTGAACTGTCAAACTTAATAAACAGAAGGTATTCTTCCAGTGTTAACTAATCTGTTTAAAACAAAGCTGTTTAAATCACTGAAAGTTAAATATATATAAAATGAAACTGTGCAAGCTGTGTATCTAATTTAACTGTCTCATGACAAATGAATATTGTATTTTACAAACTATTTTTCATATTTTGAAGCAAGGCATGTGCAGGCCTTACTAGTCTATATAAAGTTCAAAATTACAGCTAGTTTGCAGAAACTCATGTGAGAATCAAATAAACTACAGTATATTAATTTAATTAGATCAGACTCACAACCTCTACAGCAACTGATAATAAATTACATTAAGAGATGATTATCTGAATGTCAAAGCAGCTTCTTCTATCTCTGCATCTGCTGGTATAAATTTAGCACCCTCATAGCTTTGATTGTAGATTTGTTCGCTTGGTTAAGGCGTTGTGATCTTGTAGTTTATAAATTCATAAAGAAAAACAAACAAGATTCTCAAACTGACTGAATATCTCAGACATCCTCCTAACATTGAACAGGTGGATAAGTATCAGTCTGGAGGAATCTAAACTCACCACAATATGGTCATTAAAGCAGAGAAAGACAAAAATCACCAGTTTTATATTTTGCTTTTGAGACTATGCAGGAACATCCAAAGAGTAGATATTTTGCTACATGTCTCCATCTTTGACAATTTAACATAAGGATTGACAGAAAAGGCATATTCAGTTGTTTTTCATCCTTACTATTAAATGTTAATAAATCACCTCAAATTTAAAATCTCCTTATATGAGAAGAAAAAGGTCTCTCTGAGCCCTCATGAATGTCCAATTCTTGGTCTTTAATTATGTATCCTTATCTCTATCTGTCAGTCTGAAGAGGTTCCCATGCACAAGATTCCTGACAGCCTACATATTGGACCTCTGAACCTCAGGAGAACTGGGGCGGAGGGGGGGTTAATGTCTGCCGGTGGATGAAAAGATGAAAAGAGGGAAATGAGGAGGAAGGGACAAGCTGCTTACTAACCTCGGGCCTTGAGGCTATCAGCTTTTCATTAGAGAGTCAGTGAGTGAATGAGTGTGATCGGTGGAATGGTAAAATACGAGAGGCCGTGCTGGGTCGACTATTAGGGTGATTTGGGGGCTCCCACTGACTCTTATTGTGCATTGTCTCCGAAGTGAGCAACAGAGGCCCAACAGTAAGCCTTTGTGTGAGACATTTAACTGCCTGTTAGCATGCTAATTATGGGATGTGTGTGTTTCTGTGTGTGCCAGCAAGTATCCGTCATACTCTGGTCTTTTCTCATCTCTCTGCTGGGATTCACACTCCTCCAATTCCTCTCTCTTTTCTATCTTTCCCCAAGGCACTAATGCACAACCAATCTCCGTGTTACTGTCTGACCCCTTTTCAAGCTCCTTCCTGTTGTTTTCAATACCTTCTTTTTTGTCTTTTTAAACCTGCATGCTATGTTATTTAGTCTTTTATCAGCTGTGTTTGGTTCTGCTAAGCTTGAATCCATTTCATTTTCATTACAGTGTTTGAATTTAAGGCTTTTTCTCACAGTTCTTTGTTGGACAACATCTTCACTCGTTCTGATTTGCTCCTCTTTCAACATAATTCCCCTGTAAGCTTTCTTACTGTCATCATTTTCTTAAACCTACTGTTTAGCTCTGATTCCCCAAAATTCTCCAAACACTCTTGGTCATCCCAGTATATAGTGAAGGAGGCTGAGGCTTGTGACTTCAGGAACCCATAAACACAGCAGATAAATTAATCCAGTCCATGCCTATGTCCATTGCTTAAAAATCTCAAAGTGTGGCAAGCTGCTTATGTCATCTGTACCAATGTGTCCCCATCACAAGCCTTGATAACAAGCCAAATAGTTAATTCCCCTCTGTCATACCTTAAAGTTATAGTATGTAACTTTCCCACCTTAAAACGCTGCAGTCTAGACTTGTTTGATGGCACAGTGACATGTATTATGTATATTTTTGGAACCGTCATTGCCAAGCAATGTCTCTGCACAACAAGAAACTGTGCTTCCTGGATGCTGTGTGATGTTGCAGCTGAGTTTAGATTCATTCGCTGTGTCACACGCTAGCTACCGGATATCACCAGCATCCATTTTGAACATGCACAGTCTGAATAATCAAACAACTGCAAAAAGGCTAAATTTGACTAAGAAAAGAAAAGAGAGAGAGGGACAGAGCAAGAGATAAAGAAAAAAGACAAGATAGGACTGACTTATTTTCTGGACAGAGCTCAGAGCGGAGGTAGGATATAAAATGGAATTTGCCCAAGTTCAGCAGAGCCTGTTTAAGAAAACACAAAGAGGATTTCTGGAATACAGTAACTCTGCTGATCCTCACCACAAGACCAGCAAGATATTTAGAAAGAAATTATATTTAAAGATTAGAATTGATGTAATCGCACCTACCTGTAAAAAAAAAAACTGGTGGTGATTCTATAAACAGAATAAGTACAAAATGCTCCATAAAAAACAAAGCCAAAGAATGGACCATCCTTATTTTCCAAAAGAGATCTTGTATGTATTTTTAATTTTATTTTTTTTTTTTTAGTAATATAATAAATGTTTTACTCAACTGTCACAAAATGATCCCAACAAATTGTTGAATTGTCAGCAGTATTGACACTCTTAATAGCCGCCGCCTGTGGTCTACACCACCGAGGAGATCGCTCCTCCTCCGCCGCCTGTGGTCTACACCACCGAGGAGATCGCTCCTCCTCTGCCGCCTGTGGTCTACACCGCAGAGGGGATCGCTCCTCTTCTGCTGCCTGTGGTCTACACCGCAGAGGGGATCGCTCCTCCTCTGCCGCCTGTGGTCTACACCGCAGAGGGGATCGCTCCTCTTCTGCTGCCTGTGGTCTACACCGCAGAGGGGATCGCTCCTCCTCTGCCGCCTGTGGTCTACACCGCAGAGGAGATCGCTCCTCCTCCGCCGCCTGTGGTCTACACCGCAGAGGGGATCGCTCCTCTTCTGCCGCCTGTGGTCTACACCGCAGAGGAGATCGCTCCTCTTCTGCCGCCTGTGGTCTACACCGCCGAGGAGATCGCTCCTCCTCTGCCGCCTGTGGTCTATACCGCAGAGAGGATCGCTCCTCTTCTGCTGCCTGTGGTCTACACCGCAGAGGGGATCGCTCCTCTTCTGCTGCCTGTGGTCTACACCGCAGAGGGGATCGCTCCTCCTCTGCCGCCTGTGGTCTACACCGCAGAGGAGATCGCTCCTCCTCCGCCGCCTGTGGTCTACACCGCAGAGGGGATCGCTCCTCTTCTGCCGCCTGTGGTCTACACCGCAGAGGAGATCGCTCCTCTTCTGCCGCCTGTGGTCTACACCGCCGAGGAGATCGCTCCTCCTCTGCCGCCTGTGGTCTATACCGCAGAGGGGATCGCTCCTCTTCTGCCTCTGGTTTTAGGGCTTCTCATAATGTGGATACTGAGCCTTCCAGAGAACCATTCTGCGCAGCCCCCGGAGATCTGGTCTGCTCGGCCTCCTAAGCTCTGGGCTGCACAGCCGCTACTCCCAAGCCTGCTGTTTGCTCAGCTTCAGCGTGACATTTGAATCGTTGTCTGTGGTAATACAGACTAGTTTCTTTCCATTCAGGTCCCACTTGGACCAGCAGCTATGTTCTGCCCAATGTGATCTGGAAAAAATGAGTCTGGAGAAATTTAGTTTTCATGTTGAAATCTGCAGCTCTATGGTGCGGCTTGACCACAGGTCCTTAGCCTTGGCAAAACATTGGACTGTAACCACGTCCTTTACAACATCCTCACGACACTCATCATCCAGGGCAGGGAGAGATGCTCCACCAACATGGAGACCAGATGGCAGCGCTGCCATTTGTCCAGAGTGGTGATGAGGTTCTTAAATCCCGGGTTGTCCACTATGTTAAGTTAGCACTGGTTTGTTTGTAACGTTTATCTCTCTCTGTCTCTGAAAGCTGGTGGGTAATTTAGATGCAACTCAACTAAATTTAAAAAATTTAACATTTTTCTATTTTCTTGTGTCGCGTTGCCCCCGTGTGCATGTCTACATGAATGAGCACAACCTTGCACAAATGTCGGCTGTTGCTTGGCTAGAGGAGGGCAGCGATTTTCGCCTCATTGCTCAAGTTCCATAGAAAATGATGGATAAGGATCAACGTCACCTCCCATGTGTCCAGCCCATAACTTGAGAGGTGTTTGCAACTCGAGGTGAATAAAATCAAAGCGGCTGGGGCTGTGGGAGAAGTCTACAGCAGTGGGAGGAGTCTGCAGAGGGAGGAGTCTGCAGCAGAGCGCTGCAAGTGGCGCTCGATTTTCAACTGAAAACAGCACAAGAGTAAACTAAGAAGGAGCAAATAATCGGATCATTTCGTTAAAAACCCGTAATTGAAATTAAAATTGGATTAATCCCCTGCCATATGAATAACAGTATAAAATGCTATGATAAACCTAAACCACATACACTGACTGACTGTTCATTCTTAGGGGCCGCCCCCCACGACGCCCAAGTAAAACCGCAAAAGTATTTTAGCAATCCATCCTTTCATCTCCACGAAACCAGGGATTAGCCTCCATAAAACTGATCATGTCTGAAACCAGGTACCAAGGTCGACAGGTTTAAGACCTTTACCGTCTGTGGTATTGTGAGGACAATGTAACCGCACCACTAGAGGATATGACGTCAGTGTGATGAATGTGTGCCAAACACCACAACAAAAATGGCTTTGATGACCAATTGTGCTGTGGGGCTGCTCCAGACAGTCCTGGCTTGTGTACAGCTTTAGCACCAAAATGCACTGCTTTTACAACACAGTATTGCTCTACTGTACCATTAACAGGGTGAGCAAGCAGATATGTCATTATCTGCACATGTGCTACGTGTTGTTCTAGCTCTGGAGTGTTACTCTTTAATCATCGTAGCGCCCCCCACAGCCTTGTAGTATGTACTACAGTGGTTTCATGGGGATGTTGAAGCGCCCCCCACAGCCTTGTAGTATGTACTACAGCGGTTTCATGGGGATGTTGAAGCCTTTCTCCTAGTTTTCGCCACCGTTTTCACACTTGAACTGGCTCAGTGCTGTGTGGACATCACCTTAATTTCTCAAGACATTAAATGGTGTGATGTTGATTTGCGTAGCTGTTCCTAAATATGCAGCCTGCTATGAATGAAGTACCATTATTGCCAATAAAGGATTTCTTTTGGTTTGTTTTAAGCTTGATATTTTATCCACATAATGTGGAATAATTCTGTTAATTATTTTCAGATGAGCATCTAGATGGATGCACTTGCCTGCAGACAATTGCAGCACACCTATTTATGTTCACATTTCTGCACGTAGTTTGAACATCTACCAGTATGTTTTACTTTTGGACACTCATGTGCACATCTACGTGCATGTCAGTAGCTGTAGGCCCTGTATTTGAACATTAGCTCACATGGGCAGAGCAAGGGAGGGCCGCAGGGTGAGAAGACGATAGGAGAGGGGACTGATGCTCAACAAACCCTCCGTATCCTTCGTCTCTTTCATCTCCCTCTCTCAGCATCAAACAACAAACTCTTTGATTCAGGCAACTTTGCAACCAGCCATCCCCAAACCCTGGAGGCCCCCCACCCATTCACGCTGGTTAATTCAATGTTCTGAGAAAAACTCATGATTGAAAAATTACTTTTTTTTATCCTCTTCCTTTTTCCATATCTCCTTTAAAAAAAAAAATTTAAAAAAAGTCACCCTTTTTCCTGCTTTGACCAACTCCAGTTTTCCCACTCATATTGAAACAAAATATGCCATGTAAACACAAAAAAGGGAAAAATTTTGATCAATCCTCTCAACTATCCTCATCAATTAAGACCTAATTAGGTGTTTAGGATGTTGATTAGTTCTCTCCAATGACGTATCAGCAAGGATGCCCTACATCAATACTGTGAAGATAGAAGCAACAAATAATAATTTCTTAGTACGTGTGACCTGAACAGATTCACCTGGCTAAACAAATCATAACAGTGAAAAATTCATTTCATAAAATCTCTACAACTCCAAGAATTAGTAACCATCCTGTCAAATGATGAATGCATCCTTATACATCTCAATTCAAAATCTTCACATGACAACTTCAGATATTAGAGCAAATTATTTAATTAACTGTTATAAAAACCAAATAATTCAATAACCCCTTGTGTCTTGTGAATTGGAGGATTTAAACTCTGGAGGAGTCCAATTCCATCAGGTTAAGTATTTCTTTGCAGGATAAAGGTGATCACTCAGTGGAAACATGTTAATATACAGTAGCTCTTCCTTTTTATAGGGACTATGGAATGATTCCCACAGCACAACAGAGCTATCAAATCTCTTCATCATAGAGGTCAGAAAAAAATAGCATTCCCTTAATTTTCCATCTGTAGCATTTTTTCTTACATTCTTTAAAACACTTTTGAAAAAAAAAGTGTTTTTTTTTGTTTTTTTTCACCACATCTTAGTCAGGTTAGTATTACAGGTGAAGCGGGCTCTGAGTCAGTAATATTACATTAGACAAAATAATCAAATTATTGTATTATATTACGGGACTGTAAACGTATAACTACAATTGCACTAAATTAAATATTTCAAAGCTTAGGTTTCTCAAAGACTAATCCAGCTAATGTAGTTAGAAGTGAAAATACTCTGGCATGTATACATTTTATTGGACTCCAACTCGCCAGGGCAGTCTGCACATACTCTAGTTACTGGGCTTTGACTCAAACCGGAAAAGTCAGAGTATAAAGAAGAACTATTAGTAAACAATAAAGAAAACTAGTCTCTGTCTCAATTATGAATGAATAAATAAACCAAAACATCAAGCACACAGAATGTACAAAGCTGTAAAGCTGTCCATTTCACCAATTACCAATTTTCTACCAGTGAAGTTGTCTGTTTTATCTGTGAAGTAACAGATTACAGGAAAAAGCCAGATATTAACATGCTTAAAAGGGGGATATATCATTAAATGTTTTGGTCAATGACTTCATTCCCCTCTCATCAAGACACTAGTCCTTGTCAATTAAATGGCCCTGTAACGCTGTAAACAAAGATCTACTTAAGTGTTCATGTGCACATCCTGAGGGCTTTGTCTGGGTAAACTGAACACCCTTTCCTTACTATAGACACTTTGTATTTTACAAGTGATAATTAATACTACAAGAAACAAAAACAATAACCAAAACTAAAGATTTTGTTCCTCTATTTTAAGAAAGAAAGTTACTTAAAAGACTAGATTGTTTACAGTCTTTTGTCAGTTCATTAGGTATATCTATCCAAAACTAACACAATTTTAATAAGAGTCTTGCTTGAAGGGATACTTTAATGTTGCATTATTCACTGTGAAGATGCACAATAGTAAGCACTGTCTCCTCACAGCAGGAGGCTTCCTGATTCAAATCTCTGGGGCCTTTCTGTGCAGAGCTTGCATGTTCTGCCTGTGCATGTGTGGGTTCACTAGGTACCCTGACTTCTACTCACAGTCCAAAAACATACATTTCAAATTAATTTGTGATTCTGAACTGAGCCTAGGTATGAGTTTTTTGCAGCTGTGATGGACTGGTCCATGGTGTACTCCACCTCCTAATGGCAGCAGGTTAGGCTCCACCACCCCTAGAACTCTGAAGGGGATGTAGCCGGTAAAAAGATCAGGGTGTGCTGAAACTGTGAGGAAGACCTTTGTGATCATTTTGGCTGGATGTTTTGAGAGCATCTGTGCGTGTGGTTTTTTTTTGCACTGCATGTTTGTTTATTCTGATCACTTAAAAGCTGCATTGAGGCTTCATTGAAGTTGTATGAGTGTTCTACTTGAAATTTGTCAAAAGAAGGTGACAAAATAAAGCTCCAAACTCATTGTTTATTGATTTATTGTTTTTTTGCACAGCTTATTTTAATAATATAAAAATCTTTATTAGCAAAGATTTTGCAAGATAAATCAAATAATATAATGAAATTATAGTACAGAAGTATTAAATGGAAATTCCCAAGTGCCAAACTCAAAGTACTTTATAATTGTTTGCACATATAATATACACGGTAGCTCCCAACAAGCATGTGATATTAAAATTGTTGTGATCACCTACAAGTGAGGATATGAACCTTTTTTTGCGTGACCATGGGGTAAAAACAGTCAACATTTTTAGCGAGGCACATCATCGCTGTGTGATGATCTCCCAAACAGCAACCAGCCGGACATACAGCAGAATCTGTCCAAACAAAGAAAACCTTTGTTCCCAGCTGAATTCTTGAACATCGTTTTCTACATTTTCCTTCCAAATGACTCAATCCCCACATCCCTCGCCTCTCATTCCGCTCAATTATCATTTCCCAAACATGTCCCCTCGTCCTACAGAGATGGGCTGTTTGGGAGTTTCCAAAATATAAAGTCTGCATTGAGATTTGTGTGTGGGGTTTGTAGCGTTAAAAAACACAGAATAAATGCACAAATTAACAAACTTAACCTTTATGTAAGATGGAGAGGCTGATGGCTAAAAAACGTGGCTGATTTTTCTTCAAGAAAAAGACAGGGGACACAAGGAGCCATTGAGGTCTGTCTGTTATTCCTTCAGCATCATCCCCCATTTCTTTTGTCTTTTGTTGCAGACACAGCTGCAGCAGGGCCGAGAGACACACTACTTTATTGGCTGCTCTTGGTTGATACAAAAGGGTGAAATGTTTGTCACTGTGGAACTGGCTGTTCAGTGCATCTGTGGCTACAGTTAACTACATTTACATGTTTGAATGCGTAGTTATTCACACTCAGCCAACTATTCATTTTACTGGACAACGACTTATAAGAAAGAATTTCTTAAAGAGTTGGCAATGTTTTTATTGGGATGTGTTGGGATATTAAATCATTAAAGGACAGCAATGACTCTGCTGACCTGATGTCCTCTTGCAGGTTGACTGAGAACCTTAGGGCTCAGTCTGCATTTAGTTTGTTGCAGAGCAACTGGAACAGGTAAATGACTTCTCCCCAGTGTGTGCAGGGTGTATTGTGTTAATTAGTCAGAGACATTAGCAGGAGACCACTGAGTGATTTAACCAATAATCAATAAAATCTTAAAATCAATCCTACAGTGTCCAGAGAGCCAACATAACAATGCTAATATCCATATTACATCTAGAACTATTCAAACTAAAGAGAAATGGTAAGACCAATGATGAAGAATTTTGTCTTTTGCTTGCTTTTATAAAAACAATTAAATGTAAAGACAAAACTATTCTAGTGAGAACTTTCCCACAAAAAGAGACTCCCCTCTGCTATATATAATATAATCATCAGAGTTACTGACTTTAAAAACTGCCAAATAACATCAACTCAGATAAGACTAGGAATGCTACAAATGGTTCAAAAGATATAAGTGTTCAAATCTTTGTGGTTAATCTGCTGCAAAGAAGAGAGACAGAACAGAATTCTTTGGGCCAAGAAACACAAAGAATAGATATTTGACCAGTGGAAAACTTTATTGTGGTGTTAGAAGTTGAAGATTTTTGGTTCTAAGTTTTCTGTCTATGTGAAATTGTAGAAAGGGAAATGGGTGATAGGGACATGTTTAGTTTATGTGAAGCATAGAGAAGTAGGTGTAACCATGCGGTGGTGCTCTGTTGGTAACATAGTGGGGATGCTGTTTGAAGATGAATACTTGACCAGCACCATTAAAAGCTTAGATTTGCTATGTTGCATTTTAATAAACCACAAGACCTGCGGGATGGTGTTCTTTGAATCATAACACAAACCAAACTTAACACATCAACACAAACACCTGTCAAGCATGGTGGCGGAGTGGTCATGATTTGGGTTTGTTTTGCAGCCACAGGACTTAAGCACTTCACAGTCATTGAGTCGACTCCTCTTTATAACAACATATTCAAATCTGGAATGAATGAAGTTACATTTACTAATGTGTAATTAGATGAAATATGATCAACAATAAATGAGCAAGTATAGCCATAATGGTTTACTTTCATCTGAGAGTCTAAATGAACAGCCAAGTTCCCAAAAGAAGTGGAAAGTGATTAAAGAATACCAACAGAGATCAGTCGTAGCTCACAAGTAACTAAACTCCTGCTCTCTGCTTCTCACCTGAGACCCTTACCATAGTACTAGTCACCCCTTCACCCACACCCTCCTCAGCCCCAACATATCAATTTCCTTCAGATGTCCCCTCTCACACAACTGAAGTAACTAGAGTCTTTCCTTTTGGCTGGCCAGAGAAGATATGAAGCAGGACACACAATGGGCTATTCATTAAAGCAGTAACACACACACACACACACAATTCTGCACATTCACACAGACTTTCATGTAAACACATTCATTTACCCACATATAGCTCACTCACACAAGATCCAGAATCACTACCCAGCTTCAGTGAAAGTACTTGGCAACCATTGGGGCACACAAATATGCACACAAACCACTCCCTACCACCAAGCTGGCAAATCCACCAGTCCCAGTTGTATCACTGAGGCAGATCCTGACCTCTGTCCTCCCTTTAGGGGAGGAAAATCCATCAGTATCTTGTTATTAGAGCCTTTTTGCCAAAGGAAGTCAAGCTAAAGTTTCTCAAAAAATATAAGACATAGTTGATTACAATTAGTGATGACTTAATAACTGCACAGTTAAAAGTACACCGGATCCCTCTGTAAGGTTGACTGATCCACTTCAGTGGAGAACATGAACCCACCTGCTTTGTCCCGGACAGGTGCATGAAGGAAAAGAGAGGACGTCACAGAGAAAAGTGTGTTTGTGAGTCGGACACGTGACAACTTTTCATTACTACTGTGACTGCAGATGTGTTTGACCATGTAACACAATCATATATGTTTTTAGCTGTTGTTGATGTTTGAGTTATATAGTCCCCCGTAAGTTCCAAAAATAAAATAAAATAAAATAAAATAAAATTAAATAAAATTAAATAAAATAAAATACGTATGAGCTGATTGTGACTATTTTATTTACTAATTTGGCTAAAAAATAATAGAGGAAAGCTCAAGAAAAATTTCCCCAAGTGGGGCAATAAAGTTAATTTTGACTCTAAAATCTTGAGTTAAAATTATGGTTGACATGTTCTACCCTTAATCTATATATGTAATTATTTATTGTTTGTTAATATGGTAAGTTACTGTATACACTCTCATTTCTTGTATATTTTTACATATTTGTGTACAGATCACTATTTCAAAGGCACTAAAGACCAGCCATGTGCAGCTCTTACTTTTAGGCATTGAAATTATATATATATATATAATTTTTTATATTATTTTTAAGGGGGGGGGGGGCGTCCTTTGTTTTTCAACTATTGATAGAATTTAGAAAAACACCATTTATTTGTTTGTTTGTTTATTAGATGACATTAATTAAAAAATACTTTAGCCCAGAGGGATATTATTTAGTTTGTTTGTTTATTTGTTAAATTATTTGTTTATTTGATTAAATATTAGTTGCTTAGGTTGTTTTTCAACTCCCGATATTATTTGATTAGCCATTAATCAGCGCAGATCTAGTTTGAATCCCTCTTATTATAAACTAATAAAGCTTCGTAGCATGACATGCATGAAGTTAAGCCCTGAATTGGGATGATGTTGCATCAGCACTGAGGTGGAGATTTTGGCTTGACTGTGGGCTGATGGGGGTCACGTGGTCACAGAACTGCGTGGCCTTCTTCTTTGCCGCTGTCAACCCACACACTGCTGGTCTTTTTTATCTGTCATTTCACGCTCACACACGCACGCAGAAAAGAAGGAGTTTCTACGTTCTTGCTGTCTTGTTTTCTTTTCTCTCTCCCTGTCTCCTTTTCTTGTTTAATTATTGCTTATTTAGTAAAACTGGACAACGTGGTCAGATATGATTAGTCTCTAATTACATTTGTACAACAGGATGTTTACAAACTCTTTCAGTTTGCAAAGTTTACCTCAAGAGTTTCAAGTGTACACTGAAACAAAACCGCTTATTCATTGAGGACAAATACATTATTTTCATACAGACTCGAGCTGATCAAGAATTCCTTAAAGAAATATTAAAGTGTTACAAGGGCCCGTGGGGTGTGTTTCCATGTTGTCCGGCTTCTGTGGCTTTCAAAACAACGAATCTTAACCTAAAACGTGAAAACGTAGCTGTAGGGATGCATTAGTTTTTATGAGAAAAAGAAACTAAATTGATGGAACTATAAATAATCAAACCATGAGATTAACTCGTTGTTCAGGAGCATTTCAAATAGTCTAACTTATTTTTACATTACAAAGAAAAAGACATGACTATCATTTTACAATACTTGCAGGTTTTAACCTTAAGCCTATTTATATGAGCTGCAAGATTAATATTTATACACATATTTACTAAATTCACGATTAATTAGGTCCTCTAAATAAATAAATAGGATAATACTATATGATTTTAGGCTGACAAGCTCAGTTTTTTCTATTTTACACTTGTTCTGTTGAAGGTTTTTACTGATCTTCGTTTTTTATTTAACTCTATCAAAGCTTACAACCCACCCAATAAAGAGTCGTTATTTTGTTTTCTAAATCCACCATTTGTTTATCTATCTATCTATCTATCTATCTATCTATCTATCTATCTATCTATCTATCTATCTATCTATCTATCTATCTATCTATCTATCTATTTATTTATTTACTATAAAAAGTTGGGGCAAACTGTCAAACCATCCATCATTATCCACTCGCAAAAATTTTGGACACAAGGCACAAAAAAAACTGATTTCAAATAATTGAATAAGTCTTATCGTCAGGAGTCTAGCGCAGGTGGTTCTGATGTAAGACAATAATATTTCTCGAATTTGTCACCGCGCCAAACACCTAAAAATGAAACACATTTAAAGGTACAATCTGGAAGAAATTCTATCATTTCTGACAGTCTCTCAAACACCATCAGTGATCCCCACATAGCCACTTCATCATCATCTTCTCTCTGCAAACACACTGCAAAAAGACTCACAGCAAAGCGAGGCCGGGTAGCATCCTCAACACAGCGAGAGCGAAATCCCCGAAGTGGCGTTCTGATGGTTCCCCGCTTCACAGCTCCAGGAGCCGGACGGTCCAGCCGCAGCTCCCAGGGTCGTGCCGCCGCCTCCTGGAGCACTTTTCTCTCTGTGTCAAGACTCGGACAAAGAGTGGCAGTAGAAGGGAAGACACAAGCCTTATTCTCTATTTTCTTTTCTTTCTTTTTTTCATATGCACAAAACTGCTTTTTGTTCCCGTTCTTTTTTTTTCTTTTTTTTTTTTTAAGTGGAAGGGGGCGCTCGTTTTGATCACATGATTACAATTCACCTGAGATCTACAAAAAAGAAAAAAACAAAGGAGGGGAGAGGAGGAATGAAAGAGTCAGAGAATCGGACAGAGAGATGCACTCATGGTTAGGATTCCCTTATCGCAGTCAACATTCAAAGCTAATGAAAAAAGTGGTGATTTTTGGATTGGAGGCCAGTGTGTCGCATGGCGGGGATACAAGGGGTCATTGTTGTGAGGAACAGCGTGTAGGTTTGTATCCCTGTGGCCCAGAATGTCCCTTCTCTTGTCTATTTTCTGCAAACCAGCACAGTTTGATTTTGAGCGCGCGTTCTTGTTACCCAAGAGGTGTTGATGCAATTATAACAATCACACATGGACATAAAGAGACGAGGCTGCACAAACTCCGCAATAGATCACAGACTACACCTGCTGAATGACTGGATTAACCAGGACACATCTTTAACTGTAGGCTTGGTAAAGTTGTCAAAAGGTCACTACTGTCCATTTACATCAGTTTGCAAATAGCATGTATGTGGTTTAGCCTGGACATTTATACAATTTCTCACACAAAAAAAGCTAATGTCTTGTGTTGTATGTTGATCAATCTTGATTTAGACCTGAATGATATGTACCATGTTAAATATGCCTGCGTTTCAGGCTTCATTTTCATTCTGGGACATTTTCCTCCACTGATATGAAAGCAGTCAAATGTGTAATGAAGTCTCAGTCTAAACATTTTATTTTCTGTGCAGGTTTCATTAAACCTATAGCTGGTTTTTGTGTTTAAAAAAAATGCAGGGAACATGGTTTTCAGTCAAAGATACATAAATAAACCGGTGCGTTACATGAATTTTGCCTGGATGCAGTATTTGCAGCACAGCTTCACTCCAAATTATCTAAACTTCTAAGATGATCTGTTTATTTATTTATTTTTTTGATCCCGAACGTTAAAACAAGGAGAATCTGCATTTAGTTTTACGCTATAGACTAATATCTGGAACAAACTGCAGAAAACCTAGAATCTGATTCAAAAAATTTATTAGCAGTACTTTTAATAAACTTCTTTTTAAGTGTATTTATTTTATTATAATGATAATGATTTCGATGATGATGTTAGTTATGATAGGCCTATTTCCTGTTGACGTCTGTTCTTAACTCATGCATTTTCTTGTTTGTTTTTTATTTCTTTCTGATTATGAACAGTACATTAGGTCGCCTTAAAATGTGCTATAACAATAATCCTGCCCTGACTAATAACTATACGTTGTCCCAGAACGGCAAAACCTTAAATTTCACAAAAGATATTGTAGAACTGTAAAACCATCCTACTTTCTGCAAACAACCAAACGTTTAGCTATGTCCACTTGTTACCCAGAAATGCATTATACATTTCCAAGTCCCCAAAAATTTAGCAGCCAATGTTTCTTTGCTAACTAAACTAAAACATATATCAGTTTTGCACATAGTTGAATTATCTGAAATCAATTTACACAACGATAAGATGATAAAGGCTCTCTTAAAATGCCCTTAGGTCCTCAACCCGAGAACCGAGTTTGTGTCCCGTCCAATCCAACTCTGTCCCTGGACTTTTTAATTTACAACTTTTAAAAAGGTTTTGGTTATATGTTGGCATAAAAAAAAATACTGTCATCTGGAAACTTATACCCATCGTGGCTCTGGAGGTTTTGGACAAAAATACTTAAATAATTTAAATCCAACAATTGTCACGTTCTAAATATTTAAACTTTTAAACGTTGGGATAGATAGATAGATAGATAGATAGATAGATAGATAGATAGATAGATAGATAGATAGATAGATAGATAGATAGATAGATAGATAGATAGATAGATAGATAGATAGATAGATTCTTAACCAATCAGAGTTGGGGACTGCACGTGTGCTGTTCCTTTAAGGCTCGCCCCCATCTTTCTTTTTCTTTTTTTCCTCTCAGCTTCATACAAGGGGCTCTTTAAGCCCTGCTACCAGCACAGACCAGGCATTCATACTCGGGCGGCGCGAGCGAGGGGGCTGGGGAGCGAGCGTCACTTTGGAAACTCGGGAACTCACAGATTCTCATGCTTAAACCGGCGACCTCTTTTCTCATAACTGAAGTAAGGCGCTTAGCATTTCCAATTCTTTGCTCTGTGCTACTGTTGGCTATTGTGATTTTGCCGTTTGATTGTTCCTTCTGGTCCAAATCATTGACACCAGAATTGCAGTTTTAATGTTTTACTTCTGTATTTTATTGGTTATTATTTTTTTCTGTTTGACACATGAGCTTGGTTACATGACTGTACACTTTAAGAGCAGTGATCACTAACATGACATTTCCTGCTATTAACTTAAAATGTACTACAAGTGCTTTTTTATAATTAAGATCCTAATCGAACAAAGTCTCTTTAAAATGCTTTTCATTTCATTTTCAGCATACGCTTATTAGTTTCACATTGCACTTAGTTTTATAAGTCGCACTTTTATTATGTTTTATTGGTAAATTGGAGCAGTGCGGATTGGTCACGCTGAATAGAGAAAGCAACCAAACAAACTTTCTGAGCAAGCAAATTAAGGCCAACTTATTGGCAAGTCAGGCGGTGATAATGAGCTCACTTTGCAGAAATTCTTTACGCACGGTAACAGTGAATGGTAGCCTGTGAATCAATAAAAAAACTAAAGAGCACGTCAAAAGCCCTTCACAGCCTCAAACGGATTATCAGATGAAAAATCAGACATGAAGCATTATGTTATCTGCCAAAAAGATTTATAATTTATATTGTCATTGACAAAAAGAAACTGACCCACCTTGTTTTCGAAGTAGCCTTAAACAAGACAGCAATAACGCGCAAAAATTATAATTAGTGCCTTTAATATGGTCTTTGCGCATGAAGATCTCTGGAGACGGTGATGACAGCCTATAAACTGGACTTGCAGACCAGGTGGCGAGCGAGTTTTAAAACTGGACAGGTGGTGAAGCTTCAGCCGTTCCTCCGTTGGAAATTAATACTTTTGACACCCACTTGAATGTTAAAAGCTGTTTTTTTCTAAACATGCCACAGTCTATAATGTAGTAGGTATCCAATCGACTTGAGGGGCAAAAAAAACTGCTTGTTTTTCAAATAGATGACCAGGAAATTGCTTACTTGACACTATGCGTCTATCATATTTAGTGGAAGTTTAATTCGTGGTAATCGTTATTTAAATAGTTCAGAAATAACATTTTTGTTTGAGTTTTTCAGGTTCAGTGAATGAAAACGACGACACGTTTTGCTGTCCTTGTTCCACAAGCAGACTGTGTCTGATTCACACACAGAGAAACGCACACACACGGACGTTTATGTTTCCAGCGCCAGTCTGAGTTTATCCAAGAGCTGAGTATAAATCCGAGGTCTGTGCTGCATGCGGCCTCGTATCACCTCTCTGGGGAGCTTGGAATAACTGTAAAATCTTAAACAGTAGCTTGTTCGTGGAGGCTGACGCGCGCCAGCACAGGATCTCTGACTGCAGAAAGACCGCAAAAAGAGTTTTTCGCAAGAAATGAATTTAAGCACAAGCATAAATCTTATCCTACTTACACCAAAGCACACCACAAGCCCCATATGTGTGAGTTGTAATTGTCTGATGAAGCTGTGACTACTTACTGAAATGATCAACAACCTGTTTTTCCAGGTCGTTTCTGTTGGATTTCAACTGAAAGACAAACGGAGGGGGGAGAGAGAGAGATAGAGAAAGAGAGAGAGAGAGAGAGAGAGAGAAGGAGAAGTCAGGAGAGAAGTGAGACCAAGGGAGTTTGGCGTAGACCGCTATCCTTAAGCTGGTAAACTGGGGTCCAAGGTGCGCAGTAAGCCGCCTATGATACCAACAACACGGATGGAAAGAACTTTAATGTGGAATCCTCACAGAGTTTTGCAACGGAGGCTGAGAGTAGAGACAGACTGGCAGTTTATATTATAACTTAGAGGAGGCCAGAGAGACAGAGCAGACAGTTGCCATTCACTGTAGGAATACACAGGAACAGGAGCCCAACAGGTAGAGTTGAGCATTTAGTTGCAGGCGTTGGATCTTCTTGTCTGGAACCTTGCTTGAGAAGAAGGATGTCCAGAGAGGAGCAGAGCTTTTCAGAGGTGGAGCTCAGTCCCGGCATGTCGGACGACAGCCGCTCCCTATCACCGGGTCATTCCTCTGGTGCAGCAGGCGGAGGTGATTCGCCCCTCCACGGGCAGCAGCAGCAACTGGCGCATCTGGACGATGCGTCAGCGGGCTGCTCGTCTGTTAAATCCGACGACGAGGACGAGCGCTTCCCCGCTGGGATCCGCGAGGCGGTGAGCCAGGTGCTCAACTGCTACGACTGGACCCTCGTGCCAATGCCTGTGCGCGTGAACTCGTCGAGCAAAAACAAGCCGCACGTGAAGAGGCCGATGAACGCCTTCATGGTGTGGGCGCAGGCGGCGCGGAGAAAACTGGCCGACCAACACCCGCACCTGCACAACGCAGAGCTCAGCAAGACCCTGGGGAAGCTCTGGAGGTGAGGAAACCACTACATGTGATTGTTGATCACTTATAGTTCTGCTTTTAATGGCTGCAATACTCTGGTGATGCGCGCTCACAGCTTCAGCTGACAGAGAAATTACAGTCAAAAAGTCACAAAACAAAGCAAACTTGAAATACTTACAACAAATTATTTTAAAATTAATTAATTAAAAAAGTTTTTAAGATGTCTTCAATTATATTTCATCAACATCAAGTTTTTATAGGGTAAGAGATGCAAGTCAAGATAAAAAGTATTGGGTTTCTGGAGTAATTCTGTGAGATTAAAGTGATTATAAAACCCAAAAGTTATTTGCAAAGATGTTAACTAATCCTTTTCACTCAGATCTCACATTTACAATCATCCCCTTCCCCCACACTTTCATTTTGACCATTTGCCTCATCCACAACTTGATTTTCCATCAGATCAGCCTCAGACATCTTGACATTATTGTGAAACGGATGTTTATATCTCAAATTGATTTCATGGCAAAATTACAGTTACACACAGCATGCAGCCCTTTATCAATGCTTCAGTTTGACTTTAATAGGACGAAGGTTGTCACTTTTCTGTGAAAAAGAACACAAGCCCTGTTAAAACTGCGGTAAGCCAACTTAGGTTTTATCAGCAACATGCTTCAAAATGTATTTTGTTGTTTGAACATTGAATTTGCTGGCCCCATGGTCACAGCTCACTGACTGAGCAGCACTTGTTTCTGTGGTGTGTGTCATGGTCATATGTGTCTTCCTTATTTCATAGTATGTTAAGGTTGTTGCCGCTTGCAAAACAGGGTGTTTTCCCAGCCATTAACGTGAGATACAGTGCAACTATATCAGTTATAACTACTGTCAGAGCAAAACAAATTTTGCAAGAGTTACCTGTTGTTCTAATGTGATTCTTTATAGAAGTTACCTTTCTTGTCTTAGCTGATAGCTCTACAATGCTCATAAACATCTATATAGCTGAATTGAAAATGGGGTTGGTTCTTCACATTTTTCACAATTCCTACAGAATTTCACATTAAAACCTCCATCCAGTGTCTATTTTACACAATCAGCCTTGCTTCACTGCTTTTCATAAGAATCAGTCAAGAGGAAGAGTAAAGAAGTCCAGAAAAGTTAAATGAATTAACCTTGTTTGGATGGAATATTAATTAGATAAAGACTTGACCTTGGGCTCAGTCAGGATTGGTTAATTGGCCTTGAAACACGATAAAGGGGAAGGCTGAGGAAGGTCAGGGGTTTCTCATGCCATCCCTGCCAGCAGACGTAATCGTAGCAGCTCAGTCCCATGTTTGCAGACAGGATGCAAACTCGGTCTTTGTAATTTCATTATGGCCCAGTGGTAAAAAAAAAAAAAAAAGTCCCTGGCAGACTTGACTTTTATGCAGCTGTGCAGATGTAGCTCATGAAACTACTTGGGATGAAGGATTAGAATTATACATTTTCTACAATGTTAAAGAACGTATGGAAAATTATTACATATGTTAATCAATGTGAGAAAACTGATAACAATTCTCCAACAGAATAGTTCCCTAACTTAAATTTTACTCACTTTTGTACCATTTTCTAGAATATACCTTCAAAAAAAAAAAAAAAAAAAAAAAAACAAACTTCAACAGATTGACTGCTTAGATGTTGCCTTTCCAATTCTTACCTAAAACAAACCAATCTACTCAAAATTTTTATTTTTATTTAAGGCTTCTAAATGAGAGCGACAAGCGACCCTTCATTGAAGAAGCAGAAAGACTCAGGAAGCAGCACAAGAAAGATTACCCAGACTACAAATACCAGCCACGGCGCCGCAAGAACGGAAAGCATGGCTCTGGATCAGGAAGTGAGGCCGACAGCCATTTGGAGGGTGAGGTCAGCCACAGCCATTCCCACTACAAGGGCCTTCTCCTGGAAGTGGCCCACAGTGGGGGAGCCGAGTCCCCTCTGGCAGATGGGCACCACCCGCATGCTGCAGGTGGGCTGCAGGCTCCCTCCCACAGATACCATTTCTGTCACACTGTTAGTTCTGTGTAGATTCTACTGGTCAGGAAAGCACAAAGTTCAGTAATTGGTTTTGAATTTGCAAGACAAAAACAAGGGGTAACTACATTCTTGTGTCTCTACAGGTCAATGCCACAGTCCTCCTACACCTCCCACTACTCCTAAAACCGAACCTCAGTCTGGGAAGACAGGGGATGGTAAGAGGGAGGGTGCTGGGAATGGAGGCTCCCGCAACACAATGGGGACAGAGGGAGCTTCAGCTGCTCCAGGATCGGGGAAACCACATATCGACTTTGGGAATGTGGACATTGGTGAAATAAGCCATGAGGTGATGGCCAACATGGAGCCTTTTGACGTCAACGAGTTTGACCAGTATCTTCCCCCCAATGGGCACCCAGGGGCTGGGCAAAGTGGTGGAGCCGGAGGAGCTGCTGCAGCCTCTGCAGCCTCTCCTTATGCCTATGGCATCTCTTCAGCTCTGGCAGCGGCCAGTGGACACTCAGCAGCCTGGCTCTCCAAGCAGCAGCAGCCACAGCAACATCACAGCTCCCCTCTGGGATCAGACGCCTCCAAGGCGCAGATCAAGAGTGAGGTTGGAGGTGCTGGGGGTCATTTTGCAGAAGCAGCCTCACCAGGTACTCATGTCACCTACACCCCGCTCACCCTTCCTCACTACAGCTCCGCCTTCCCATCTTTGGCCTCAAGGGCTCAATTTGCAGAATATGCCGACCACCAGGCTTCGGGGTCATACTATGCCCACTCCAGCCAAGCCTCGGGTTTGTACTCTGCCTTCTCCTACATGGGTCCTTCCCAAAGGCCCCTCTACACTGCCATCACTGATCCAGCCAGTGTATCGCAGTCCCACAGCCCCACACACTGGGAGCAGCCTGTCTACACAACACTGTCACGGCCATGACAGATGATACCAGAGGGTAATGGTGCAGGTTCAGCCCCAACACCAGACCAAAGTAGCAGAGGCAGCAGCGGCAACAACAGTGCTGTTGGTGGTATCAGTGATGAAAGTGGTCTGGTCTGGGGGGAGTGGGCAGGCACCGGGGGAGTTGGCTGGGAAGGCAGAAGGGGTGAGACCTTCTTCTGATCTTGCTCAGATTAAAATATGCTGTCACAGCCAAGGATGATCTGAGAGCATGGTGCTTTTGAAACGTCAGTCATTATTTGGTGCCACTCCATGTGAGAGTCAAAGGAAGTAGTACTTTGGTGATGTGGAGATAAACACCACTGTTGCACCACCCTTGGTACTCCAAACAAGACAACTGATGTTGCTTATGGGTGACAAGGGATCATTTTCCTATCAGACTGTATTGCAAGAAGTACACTGTAGTCTACAAACTTCTTCCACAGGCCAACAAAGGGGTCAGCAACAGCAGGGAATCGATGAGAATTAGTACACCTCCAACCATTATTGTGACAAGTGTGATGAGAAGGAGCCAAATTTCTTCTGTATATAATTTATATGCCATAAGAATGCAGAACCAATCTATTTCTTGGCCTCTCACTTCTAATTCAAGATTGACTCATTTTCATGCAGATGTTTTGTCTTTCTTTAAAAAGCTTACAAAAGGAATCCTAATAGCAGGATGTTAAATCAGTACCAGAGTTGTCCTTGTTTATCTTAAATTATTTGGCTGTATACTCTTAAAATGTCTTTGTAAAACACATTCGACGAGAGTAAAATCCATGCTGAGGTTTTGCATTCACATGTATAATTAGTCAAAAGCAGCACTCGCATGGACTCGCTATGATCAGGATAGACTATGCATTGTACTTGAAGTTTTAAATACTTTATATTAATGTGTGCAGATATGAAATATTTGTAAGGAAAAAAAATTGACCAAAGTTTTGAGACCAAAACTTTTTGTTTACTTTTCTAAGATAAGAAACCGATTTAGTCGACGTTTCTCCCAACTCAAAACTACCTGACATTTAGCTAGTTAGACGTTTCTAAGCTGTCATCAGTTTTCCAACGTGAGCTCACGTTCATTTTCTTTAAAATGTGTTCGTGTCAAAAACTACTTTTGCCTTTTTTCGCACCAGCACTGACGAGTGTGACAGTTTCAATTGTTTTATTTGATGTATTTATGACTAACAGTCATGGTAAAAGATTATTCTATTTATACTCGGATAATCTATTTACATTATTTTCATTGACAATGGTCGCAATGTGATATTAGAGAATACATCTGAGAAACTACCTTCTTCTAACAGCTTCCGAAGATATCACTGCCCACCTTTTTTGCCATTGTAATCTACACTGAAAGCCTTCACTACTGCCTTTTGCTTTTTGCTTGTACGTAAATTAAAATGTGTGTTTAAAACAGTGTTCAGCTTGAACGGTCAAATCTTTTGATTGTAATTACTAAGAAATAACTTTTGGAACAGACACAATGTAGAAAATGCCAACACTGAGAAAGAGCTGCCACCAACAACCTGATATTAAATATAAAATGTGCCTTGTCTTCGATAATACATGTTACTAACGAGTGGTGCAGAGGAGTAACAACCTCTATTTCATTTAATGTCTTGTTTTTGCATAATAAGTTGTCTTTATTTGTGATCTTTTGTCTTCATTAGTAACTTTTCTTCACTATTCTGAAATATCTATATATTTCAAATGTCTTACCGTCCATCTGGAAGGGTAAAAAAAAAAGAAAAAAAAATGTTATTTGCTTTGTTTTATTTTAAATATATCACTACTGGACAGATGTGAACAATATGTATGCACCACTGCTTATTTTACTGTTCAGTCAAAGCTTAAAGTCTGTTCATTTTCAAGCATTTACCCCCCAGGATATGAAGCAGAGGGGAGTGCTGTAAATTTTACATTTTGTATTTATGTTTGGTTTATATTTGTGAGCACTGTTGTTTATGTCTGTTTTGAAGAAATCTCTGACTTTCTCTGCCAATTTAGTATTTTATCTATTTTTTCCAGCAGCAGATCACAGCTACCAAACAACTTAATAACTGCAGGAGTAAAAGCCTCAACATGTGATGATGACTAATGATCGCTTACTCAAATTTGAAATAAAGCTCTTCTATATCTGCTTCAATAGACTCATTCATTCTTAAAGTGAAGTCAATAAAATCATAATTATTATGTGGTAGTAAATGCTGACCATCAGACACTAATAGAATATTAACTAAAGTGGTTTTAGTTCAGCTTAGCTTTATTTATATAGCACTTTCGAATCACAATTGCAACAAAAAGTATTTTACAGAGCAAATCAAAGCTTAAAAACCTGCATGGAAGAAAAATATTGATGCAAAAAAACAACATTTGTTTCATTCTAAAGTGTTTGCTTTGTTGATGATCTGATCATCAATAGGAATTAAATTAGGACCCATGATAATGAATAATAAAGCTTCTTAAACTGTGCAATGAAGGCATAATATAGAAGCAGTGTGTTGAAAACTAACTTCGCCCCATGATTCAATTACTTGCTGAACCAGCTTTAGCAGCAATAACCTCCATCCATCCATTTTCTATTCTGCTTATTCCAATTTAGGGTTACGGAAGCCTATCCCAGTAATTAGAGAGGCAGGGTACACCCTACTCAGGTCGCCAGTCTATTGCAGGGCCAACACAGAGAGACAAACAACCACTCACACTCCAATTGAGGAGAATTTAGAGTGACCAGTTAACCTAACATGCTTATCTTTGGACTGTGGGAGGAAGGCCAAGTACCCAGGAGAGAACATGCAAACGCTGGCCACATGCTCAAACCCCTCCAGCTGAGGCTCAAACCAGTGACCGTCCCTTTGTGAGGCCACAGTGCTACCCACCACACCACCATGCAGCCTCAGCAATAACCTGAAGTGATAATGTTCTACATGATATTTTCGGTTTCTCACATGATTGTGGAGGTATTTTGGATCATTCTTCTTTATAGTGTTGCTTCAGATCATTGAGGTTTGCAGGCATTTGTTTTTTCACAGTTCTTTTACGACCCCCTCTCCCACATTATTATAGTGAGATCTCAGTTTTCACAGGGTCATCATAACTCCTAAATTCTAAAGGTGTTGCATCTTCTGCCATGGTCTTTTAAGAGAAGAGGCTTTCTCCTGCAACAACACATAATTGTTCAGTCTTTTTCTAATTGTACTGACAAATTTAAAATTCAACATGCCAACTAAGGCCTGTAGAGCCTGAGATGTAGATTTTTTTTTTGTTTGTTTGTTTGTTTTTGCAGATTCTCTAAAATTATGTTGAATACTTGCCACTTGCCACTGTAGGTAATTATTTTCACTAGACATTGATGGACTCCAAATTGTTTGCGAATGACCTTACAACTCTTCTCAGATTGATGAACAGCATCAGCTACTTCAGATCATGGCGGATGTCTGTCATCATTGGCATTGTGTTACTACACATTTGACACTTCAGACCAGCAAATTACCCAAACATCTGATTTTAGAGTTGCTCACTCCTGATGATAATCAACTAATCAAGTGTATTTGATTAGTAGCACCTGGCTGCTACTTACTCTCTTAATTCCTATGTATGAAGTTAACATGTGGTAAAGGTGTACTTTGTTTTTCACATACTGCTGCTGCATTTTGGATTAGTATTTGTTAAAGAAGTGGTGTAATAACATCAAAGGTCAATGACGTTCTAATATGTCATTAAAAAACATGCTTCTTTTGGTATATAATTCCTTTACTAAAATAACTTATGTTTTTTTTTGGTTTGTTTGTTTTTGTTTTTTTTTTTTTGTAGCTATTTACATGTACTTGCTGTGAATCTACATACATGGCAGCTCCCATATTTGTGCCACCATTTTTACTACAGTGTCTCTGAATGGACAAACATTTATGTGTGTGAAGCGAGAACCCACTGGGGTTTACAAGTGCAGCACCAGCTGTGTATGATAGGTGCTAGAGCACCGTTTGGGATGAGTAATGCCTTAAAAGGCACATAGAAGAAGACAGTAAAAAAGGTACACAATTCTGAAGTAGTTACCTTTAGTGTAGTCACTGCTGCACCTAAGGCCACTTGATCCACTCACAGATGAAAAGGTGGTTTTTCCGAAAGAATTTTGGCCACTGATGGCCACCATCTGTCCACTGTGCTTGGCAGTTAGTCATTCCCATGCCCCCCTCCCCATGTCTAAATCTTACACACTGAACCTGCGTAATATGTAACATGCTGTAGGTTATATTTGCCAAATTTTTTAGAACTGCTGAAGGGTGTATGTTCTTTTCTCACATTCCTGGATAAAATCATTTTGTATATAAGAATAAAAAATTGAACATAACAGCCATGAAAGCGGATATCTAATTTAAAGTAAAAGGTTTGACTGAACAAATAATGAAAAAAATATCAAAGCAGGTGTTTTTCTCTTACACCCAGACTGACAACAGGTTCTACAGGACAAGAGCTTGATAACTCTGTGAAGCAAGAGCAGAGCTGCCCTCGGTTAAGAGTTCTTGTGGCGTGACATGAAGCTAGGCCACTGAGGGCTTTATGCATGAAAAGGACTTTGAAACTTAATTCTACATTTTGCAGGGAGTCAGTGTAAAAAGTACAACGTTGTGTGTTATCCACTCATTTAATTTTATGTCTCCAAGACAATCTAGTAACTTTACTAACTGGTTTGTTTCTGCAGTCTTCATATAGTTGGGAGTAATCAAGCAACGAAAATGCTTGTCATGTTCACTGATAATATTGCCTAAAGGGAAATGTGTATAAAGATAACGGGAGACCAGAACTGGTCCCAGCAGAACAACAATTCCAGTTTGTGTAGAGACACATTAATTATATGCAAACTGGAATCCACTACATAAATGTGACTAAAACAAGTCCAAAGCATCACTTCTAGTCCTTCTCTTTTGCAAGAGAGGAGATCACATCAGTAGTCTGATTATTCTTATTGGAAAGCCGAACTTATGTGAGGGATGGGCAGTGAGTAAGACAGTGGTGGTGCACTGTTACAACAGTAGCTGTAACAAAGTGCATAGTATGCGTGCCTGGATGCATATTTCAGGTTTCCTGTGTTGTGAATGTATGTGTGTATTTCAGCTTGTATGGCGGGTTAAGCCTGACTCCTAATTCCCTCTCTTTAATCGGCTGTACGATACTTTGGAAAGACAAAGAGGGCCATTGATGGGGATGTGGGGGAGGAGGGAAAGAGGGCAGTGAGCCTTTACTCGTAAGTGCCCGGCCTGTAGCTTCCCTGGGATACAAAGAGACCCTTACTCTCAGCACATCGACCCCACAACCCTCACTAAACACCCTCCTCTACTTGCCCCATACATAAACCCCTGCCCCCCCAAAAAAACAAACAAACAAACAAAAAAATCATAAACTGGCTCGTCAGATTGGAGCTGTAATGGGATTAAGAAGTTGTAAGAATTTCGAAAGATGTCAACAAAATTGTTTGAGTTTTGTAAATTATACGTCAAAGCAGGTGTCAGACCAGACAATATCTAAGAAATACTGTTTGTAGGCTTATCTTTGTTTTCTCACGTGTATACTGATCAAATTCTATGTAAGTCGAGCATCTTGTTCACCTTAATGTTAAAAGTAGCCGATGGAAGTGGAGCATTAACTTAAATTTTCACAGATTCAAATACATGCTAAATCGATTAGAAATAACCAAACATCGTTTGGTTAGGTCATTTGAGATCTCAGTATTGGTGAGAGGCATGTAAACAGGTTAAGAAGTAAACAGAAGGATAAGGATCAGGTGAAAGGAAACGAACATGACAAGAAGTGGAAAGTTCAAAGCAAAACCTCAGAGGATATTAGTTAACCCCTTAGATTTGGTTTGAGGCAACGGAATGGCCTTACACTGTTCAGTGCGGGTGAGTGTCACATGGGCTGCCCTTTCCATCCCATGAGAAGAGTGCAGCATCACCCTGAGGCTCAGTCTCCTCCAATCAAAAGAGCCTAGGATTAAAAAAGTTTTTTCCAGAAATGAGTGACCTGACTCTGACTTAATTTAAATATAGCGTCAGTACCAGGTGGCTCCCGCTTGATTACACACAGCTGACTCTTGGTTTTACTGTCTTCGGTTTTATTCTCAGATGCATTTTCATCTGGGGCTCAGTGTTTATATCTTGCAGTTTATAAAAAGGGACAAAAATTACATAAATCTATTCACCAGCATATCATCATAAAGCTTTTCCTGCCACAAAATGAGTAATCCTCTCTTTCTCACAAACTTGCAACCCCCTCCTGTTCCCAGCATGCATTGGCCATCTCCCTGCCTGCGCAACCCATTTCCCCTAAACAATACCAGGACTGTTCAGCTGCCTTGTATGCATGTCGTATGGAGAAGAGATTTACAATGTCATGGCAACTATACTTCTCCATCAGCTGCAGCATGCAGGCGTAAACATACTGCCCCTCCTAAACATGAAAAGAAAGCTATAAATATGTGCTCATCAAAACCAAGTGGTCAAACAGGAAAAAACACAACTATGGGAGTTAAATTTAGTTTAGGATGAAACTCTCAAGTATTGGGACTTTCCCACTCTTTCAACATTAATTTGAAGGATATTGGAAATGCGTGCATTCGCTCTGACACAAAATTTGTGGACACTGCTGACGAGAATGAACATAACAGGGTTGCTAGTGTCGCTACCATTGTTACAGTGGCCTACATCTGAACTGTATCATTGGAGGAAAAGGCTTGTTTACGACATTAGAAGAAGGCAAATAATCATCACCCAGAAGAAAACCAGCTTTCAAAATGCATATAAACATGCAAATCTAGCTCCTAGCTGAAATCAATATATATATGTATATATATATATATATATATAAGCTTTCAAAGATGCACAAATACACCCAGATGATACAGATGGGGGGGGTGAAATACTAAAATGTACACACATGCTACAGTTTCATGTACAGAACACAGAATAAGAAATTGGTAAAAGCAAAAAAAAAACAAAAAAAAGGAAAAAAAAAGCTACAAGCAAGCTAACAATTTGTATTCATTTTCAACATTTAAACAGTAATACATACATGTATATAATTACACATTTAAACCACTCAGTCCCACATTTTTCTGTTCCTTTAGTCAGAAATTTACAAATTTACTTATATTAAACCCAGACTTTCCAGTGTCATCTGAGAAAAACCAACATTCAAGTAATGTAAAATGTCTTCTGAGTGTTTTTGCAACCCTTTATTCTCAAACCATAGCTTGACAAAACTGTGCATTTAAATTGTGAAATTGTTTCAAGTGGAAACAGAAAAAATCATAGCTAACAATTCCTACACCAAAGCTGGATTAGCAATACAGAGCAGTAGATGGGTAGTTATTCTGAAGGAAACACTTACTGAACATTAGTAAAGGCAAATCTGTATGAATGATGCACTCTAAGCTTTCTAGTCAGTTAACAAGAGGCTTTTGAACTGTGTTGCAGTTTTTACTCTATTATTTTTCAGCTTGTTAACAGACAAATTATACTATCATATAACTGTGGCACAGATACTTTGAGTGTAATTTCATGCTCATTGCAAACCTGTTTGACAGTTTATAGGTAGACTAATAAAAATTTGAGACATTAAAAACACCAACTTGTACAAAAGAGTTTATTAATAAGAATAAAAGTTATTTTACACTAATCACTAATTTTCACAAACAAAAATGGGAATACTTACAACATAGGTGTATGTTATTTAAATAAAAAGAATCTGTCTAAGCTACATTTCCCTCTAGCTGCTCGTATGGATAGTGTAGTTTTAAAATGAGTAAAATTTATGGTACTCAGTATCATCTGAAATCTGACAAGCTCACAAGTGATAAATGTAATACAGTGCTACTTAAATGTTTCATGAGTAAACCCACAGACGGTTATGTCAGTAGAGACTGGAGGGGTTGATTAATCAGTGATAATGAGCTCATCACAGCCCCAATCCTCATAACTTCCATCAGGAAGGTACCTCCGGATGATGATAGGAATCTTTCTGCTCCTATTGGCAAACATAAATACATTGACAGTAAAACACAATTGTGTTGATTTGTTCCTCAAATAATGATCAAACAACAAAGACCACATAAATCTATAAAGCAGCAATAACAACTAACATAATGACTTACTTAAGTTCTTTCATTGCTATCTGCAGTGGATCTGTTTCTCCCTCCAACTCCACCATCACGGGAGCACACATACTGTTGGAAAAATAAACAAATATAAATAAAAGCTATAAAGATGTTTCACAGTGAGTTCAGCCAATATGTACTATGAATCCATACATGTTTATATTAGGTAAAACTAATTGTTTCTTAAACTCTACTATGATAAGCTTGGATTTAAGATGAACGAGTCAAATGGCATCTAAAAAAATTACCAAAAAAGGATGATTAAATGTACTTTAAGAGATGGTGTTTTCAGTAACTCACTGAACATAAAGTTAAAGACATATGTATAAAAGAGGGCTAAATGAGCCAGAAGTTACACTATCATGTTCATCCACGTGTAAACACTCACGCTATCTGGAGAGCTCGCGTCCCCAACACTCTGGCTCTCTCATATTTGGTCATGTACGGTGTCGTGATCCTCTTCTGGTTTGCTTGCTGACCCTCTCCTGCAGGTAAGATCTGCACATTCTCCTGATCATCCTAAACCAGGGCAAAACACGAAGGGTTTTTACCAAAGGATGAGATTAGCTTAAAAAGTAGCTAAATGTAATCTCTATGTCATCTGCAAAGCAAAACGTACATCTTCCACGTTTTCAAGATCATCTAATCCTTCATCCTCCTCGGCGTCATCAAAATCTCCATCGTCGAAACTGCACATTTAAAACAAACTTGTCATCAAAGATCAGAGATGCTGTTTAATATACTGAACAGACATGCCTGCTAACTGGCTAAACGCTAGTTAGCGCCAACAGTAGCTCATGTTGGCTTTTTGAGAGCAAGCAGCCTAATAAAGCCTTTCAGCACTGTATCAATACTTACTTGTCTTCGTTGTCAGACATGTCTTTATTTCAAGATTGTGTATTTCCTGAGTAAATCCTTATAACTGAATAGTTTTCAGCTGCACTATCTGTTGTCAACATGTACCTACACGAGCTCTTCGTACTCTACATTTCCGGTACTTTGGTACGTTGGAAAATTTTCCGGGTATTGAATTGGAGTCCTCAGCTATCGTTCCGTCTCCGCTTTCTTCCTACTTCTTCTTCATTTAAGGATTTTAAGATAGCCTGAATCCGAAGCGTTCCTTTACTGCCACCTTCTGGCGTTAGTTAACTTCTACTCAGTCTGTCGTGCTAGCATCTCGCACAAAAACGGTGTTTTTTCCCTCGCGCTCCAGCCACCCACACAGGTATCTTCCATAATCTCTCTAGGTTCCCCACCTCTGTGACAGCAGGTAATTAACTATACGGCTCTTTAACATCGGTTCGTTTTTTTAATCTGTTTGTATCTCCTTCACCTTTTGTTTCACACACGCGTTCGGGTTGAGTAGTTCTGGTTCAGTTTTCTGGTGTGGTCCTCAGGTTCCGGGTCGTTCCTGTTTGACAGACTAACAGTAGCTGATAATTACAAAAGAAGTACAAGTACGTCTTTCAGGTGTTTAATTTAATAAACCATCCTTTTTAGAAAACATGAGAAGTAATCTGACAAAATAAGTCAAGTTTAAATCTTTCCTCTAACGACATACTTTATTTCATTTATTTTTATTTAGGTTATTTATTTTCCATTCCATTTTTCAGTAATATTACATAAAAACATTTGATCTAATTTCCTTTCATTTATAAAACTGTATAAATGAGCTTAATTTTATATATACATTTTTTCAAATATATTTTTAGATTTATTTCTATTTATTTACATATTTATTTATTTTACCCATTTACACATCTACGCTTCACTTTTAGGGGATATTCTTGGAAAACATTGTGATTCTAGAGTTTTCTTAGGATCTTGCCTCAAGGAGCAGCTCTGTGCTGAGAATCTTTAGGAATACGGCCCCATGTGTAAATAATTACTCATGTAGAATTTTTTATTAATTTTTTTTATGTCAGTTGGTTTCTAATAAATTGATTTGCGGAATATGGGAAGTTTCTATAATTTTTACTGCTGTCAACTCTGTGACCTTACAACCAATTAATTTTGTCCATACACTCCCTCTACTAGTTGCTTTCATGATGGAAGTTGTGAAAACAGCACAGATTTCTGAAGACGTGCAAAAATAAGCCTAAAAAAGGCTAAACATGTGAGGCAGTCATGATGGACATGTTTACACATAATCTATTCTCTGCCTAATTCCTTGATCATGAACATTATGCTTCCAAAATGTTTTTAAGTCTACCTCCTGTAAGTGTTTGTCAGTGGGAAAGTAAAAAAAAATCACTATGGTCATTACTTTGCAGCACATGTTCACTGTAGATTGACGTCTAAACAAAGTGCCTTAACTGCACAGTGTTGCCTTGAGGCAACGAGCAAAAAAAGAATTTTAAAATACAAGTAATAAAAAAATAAGTTTTAAAATGGTCAAAAACAATTCTTTACATGTTCATGCACATGAACATATTTTTTTTATTTAAATCTACCACAAGTATAAACAGGGCTGCCAACTTTTTAATAATCCTTGGAGTGAGATTTGGTGGAACCAACCAAAATTTTGTTGCATACACGGCAGCAAGGTATAAGACTCATTTTGACTCATTTTGTCCAGGTTTAATCATAAAATACGTCACTCAGGAGTAACAAAATATTTAAAAAATGTATATAAATAGGTCTTCAAAGTACCAACAGAAACTTCAAAATAAAACAGGAACCAACTCAACAACAAAAATGAAGGGATAATAAGACAAGACAGAGGGAATTTCACAATAATAATAATTTCACAAGATCTGTGTGCCTTGTCGGACTGGCTTTTGGCTTTTTGGGGGGCCTTAATTATCAACTGATGGTGGTGAGAAAGTATGAAAGTGAATACAGCACGGGAAAATAAGATAACAAGATTATCTTAACCTGCTTATATCAGAACATACAATAGAATGAACATTAATGTCAGTGTTACTGAGATCATTTTGACAGCAGCTTTAATACAAAACATGACTCAGCAACATTTACTGGAGAATAAATTTCAACATAATTATTTAAACATATTTGTTGGAGCAAATTTCCAAAAATCACTTATGATAATGTTTTTCTGTAAATGTAGATAACAAACTGGATGCTCTCTCTCCTCTTCAGTCTGCAGGACACGTCGTCCATGCTCTCCAGAAACTAGTTCACATGTTCATCCAGGTTTCCACTTTGCCTCAGAGCATTTTAAATGAGCTTTGGTCCAGAGAAGACGGCACTGGTTCTGGATCTCCTGTTCACATCTGTCTTATTCTTTGCACAATGGAGCTTTAACCTGCATTTGTGGATTTCAGGGTGAACTGTGTTCACAGACAGGGATTTCTGGAAGTCTTCCTGAGTCCATGCAGTGGTTTCCAGTAGAGAATCATGTCTGATTTTAATGCAGAAGATCACCAGCATCCAGCTTTGTTCCATGCACACAGAGATTCCTCCTGATTCTCTGAATCTTCTGATAATATTCTACACTGTAGATGTTGAGATCTACACACCAAACTGCTCCAATTTCTACAACACAGTGCTCTGCAGCATTTACATGAACTTTACTTATATTATTTATATTAAAAATGTGTATTTACAGCCAAAAATAACTCAAAAGACAAAAAGATAATTTATTTATTTCAAACAATATTTTCTATGAACATTTAGGAATTGTGGTTAACTTAATGAATTTATTGTTTTCTATTTATCACTTTTCTGGGTATTGATGCTCTTCTGTTGATGATGTGCTAATTGTTTCTGTTTCTGATCTGTGGCCAACGTGTCCTGAATGGGTTTGAATTCTGCTTGTGGGCTTGTTATTGTTTTTTAGATTTTTATCTTTTTATGGAGAGACTGCAAACAAAAATGTCCATCAGGGATAAATAAGTTGTTTGAATTGAATTATATAGAAGCAGACATCCAATTCCTCCTGATACAATACATTTCTTTAAATGAAATTAATGTATATTCACTTTAACTTTATATTATCCACATTTTATGGTGTTGTCAGAATTATGGTTGTGCAAAAAGTGTCCACCAGGGGGCAGAAGACACTTTATCAGATTGTATTTAACAAAGTTTTGAGCAAAGAAAGTTTTTACTGTATGGTGATTAGGCAGGTCTCAGAAACTGTATCAGGTATGATAAATAATATATTGAATCAGTTTCTAAGTAAACTGTGATTTTGAATATTGACCCAATTTGATGATTAAATCTGACGTCTTCTCAGATCCAGTAATTAAAGAATGATTCTGCTCACAGACACCTCTCACCTCCAAATGATTGAAACAACATCTCATCTTGTTTCACGAAACTTTACAACACAAAGACAGCACCAGTGTGAGACTAAACCAAAACCCACATCCGAATTAAGAGAAGAGCCTTCAGAGCAAAATATAGGGAGTCATATATAGGGAAGGAGGACCCCCAGCTCTGTCTGTCAGCTCTGCAGGTTTTAAACGTGTACAGGTCCATTTACAGCTCCATGGTCCGAGACGGTTCTGGTGTCAGAGACATGCTCGTCTTTTAAGATTTCTACTTTAAAACCTGTTCTTAATATTCTGAAGGTCATGTGGCTGAACTGGAAACTACATTTACTAAACCAGCCTGTTATCTATTTATCATCAGGATTTATTATTCATTTATTTATGTTCTTTAAAAAAAATTTTATCTCTGAACCACGATCCTATCGATGTGGAACATGATACCCTTTCTAGGTAGCTCAAAGAGTGGAAGCTTAGTAGCATCAATCTTCCAGAATGAAAACATGAAAATAAAATGGCCTTGGATTCACCTCTTTCAGTCTGTGAACTCCATGAAGCTCTCCAGCATGTGCCCAACAATAAAGCCCCATGTCCAGATGGTCCAGGTCCAGATGGTTATACAGCGAAATTCTACAAAGACTTCTGGACAACGCTGGCACCCACTTTCTACAATATGATATTAGAAATAAAGGAAAAACAAAAAATACCTTTTCAATGCCCCATCAAGTGAATAAATTTGTACATCTCCAGTTAATTCCCATAGAAAGTTTCCAACTTTGAAAATTCCCAGAATTTTGTAACCCTAATCTTAGATAACCTGGTAATGAAAGGTTTACCTACTTTTGGAAAGGAATCAGTCTGACCCAAATACAGCTTTATTCTTAAAAGACAAAAATCACAATGAATATGTGATTTCATTAATAGATGCATTCTGCCTCTGGGTTCAAACTAAATACATTTAAATGTGAAATTTTGTACCAAACAAATCTTAAATCTTTATATGATATTACTGTGAAAAGTGTGTTAAATGTCTTGGCATCCATGTCTGCATGAACGTTACAGAGCCCCAACAACTTCATTTCTCCTCCAGAAGGAAAAAAAACTAACACTACAATGAACTTATAGCTTCATTATAAAAAGTCCTTTAGACTAAAGCTGAAGGAGTTTACAGATTCATGCAGAAAATCAGTTTTAGGTTGGATGTTCGCTCCAGGGCAACCAGCCTCTGTGTTAGGAACAATCAAGGAATGACCGGTTTTCTGTAAAATGGAAATCCTCAAACGTAAAACAAACACATTTTTAATAAACTCTCTAAGGAAAATTCATGCCGTCAAGCCAATCATTCTTTAGGATCAAAGGACAGTTGACGTGTAGAAGGTGTATATCCGAGGAACATTCTATCAGAGCTTATTTGTCTGTGAACAAATTCAGCAAAACGAAAAACCAAGCGTGAAAAACAACTCTTCAGAGAAAATGACAGTATTCATTCCTACTAAATACAGCATTTTGTCATTTAAAGATGGTGAAAAGCCTGGAAAGGCTGCTCGCATCCAGACAGAACATACAAGTTCATCATCAGACGTCATTTCGTCATTTAAAGATGGTAAAAAGCCTAAAAAGGCTGTTGGCATCCAGACAGAACATACAGGTTCATCATCAGACGTCATTTCGTCATTTAAAGATGGTAAAAAGCCTAAAAAGGCTGTTGGCATCCAGACAGAACATACAAGTTCATCATCAGACGTCATTTCGTCATTTAAAGATGGTAAAAAGCCTGGAAAGGCTGTTCGCATCCAGACAGAACATACAGGTTCATCATGAGACACCATTTTGTCATTTAAAGAAAGTAAAAAGCCTGGAAAGGCTGCTCGCATCCAGACAGAACATACAGGTTCATCATCAGACGTCATTTCGTCATTTATAGATGGTGAAAAGCCTGGAAAGGCTGTTCGCATCCAGACAGAACATACAGGTTCATCATCAGATGTCATTTCGTAATTTATAGATGATGAAAAGCCTGGAAAGGCTGTTCGCATCCAGACAGAACATACAGGTTCATCATCAGATGTCATTTCGTAATTTATAGATGGTGAAAAGCCTGGAAAGGCTGTTCGCATCCAGACAGAACATACAGGTTCATCATCAGACGTCATTTCGTCATTTATAGATGGTGAAAAGCCTGGAAAGGCTGTTGGCATCCAGACAGAACACACAGGTTCATCATCAGACGTCATTTCGTCATTTATAGATGGTGAAAAGCCTGGAAAGGCTGTTCGCATCCAGACAGAACATACAGGTTCATCATCAGACGTCATTTCGTCATTTATAGATGGTGAAAAGCCTGGAAAGGCTGTTTGCATCCAGACAGAACATACAGGTTCATCATCAGACGTCATTTCGTCATTTAAAGATGGTAAAAAGCCTGGAAAGGCTGTTGGCATCCAGACAGAACACACAGGTTCATCATCAGACGTCATTTCGTCATTTATAGATGGTGAAAAGCCTGGAAAGGCTGTTCGCATCCAGACAGAACATACAGGTTCATCATCAGACGTCATTTCGTCATTTATAGATGGTGAAAAGCCTGGAAAGGCTGTTTGCATCCAGACAGAACATACAGGTTCATCATCAGACGTCATTTCGTCATTTATAGATGATGAAAAGCCTGGAAAGGCTGTTCGCATCCAGACAGAACATACAGGTTCATCATCAGACGTCATTTCGTCATTTATAGATGATGAAAAGCCTGGAAAGGCTGTTTGCATCCAGACAGAACATACAGGTTCATCATCAGACGTCATTTCGTCATTTATAGATGATGAAAAGCCTGGAAAGGCTGTTCGCATCCAGGCAGATACTGTTTCAAACAGAGAAAATGACAACAGCTGTTCTCTGTCAGGAATCTATTCTCACATACAACTCAGACAATTTATTCTCTTTTGTGAACATTGATCTATCATATTGTGCTGAAATGAATTGCAACGAAATGTTTTTCAAGCCGATTGGCATTTTTTTTCAAGGATATTTGAGTGCTTTACATGCTGTACAGCAAATAGATGAAAGACACAATGCTTTCTCCCACCAAACAGCTGACCCACGACTAAAACTTTGCATCGCATTGCAGGCACCTCTGCAGCTGCAAAACAAATATTTTTTTTATATTAGGATCCCTTACAATCCTCAGATCCCTAATTAATCACCAAAGCTCAATATCCAATACAGACAGATATCCACACACAGCTGTAAGCTACCAGACCAGGATTTCTCTCACTGGCTCTCATCAAAAGACTTGATACAACAATCACAGCATGACTCCATCATTCATCTCACAAGATCATGTTAATCACCATTGTGTCATTTTGTCAGCAAATAATCTAGATGCCAGTTTACCATAAATATAATTTGTTGACAACCATAATTCTGACAGTGAAAATAAGAAGAGGTCAACAGCAGCTTCACCTGATGGGATTCTACTAACATTAGAAAAGGAAAAAGTCGACTCCAGCCAACAAGCACAAAACGCAGCGATCCCTTGACTATCGACAGTGTCAAAAGCAGTTTAATAGTAAGAGCAACATGTAAATACTGCAGCGTTGCACTGTTAACAGAAATGTAACCCAGCTTAAGCAAGTTTCACCAGAAAATCTATACTTAGTATATCTTTAAAATGACTGAAATTTGAGATTTCATACAATTTAAGACTAGATTGCCTTTCAACAGATCTATTATTGAAACAGTTAACATGTACGTTAGTCACATTGGTATGTACTCAATGTACATTTTCACATGTACTTCACAAAAACATTAACATCAGCATATACAAATGAAAATAGTTTGAACAATAATTCAAATTTCAAATTTTCAAAATTCAATTTTAATACAACTGAAATCTAAGTGGAGCATAAGGATATAAACTAAACTAAAAGTAAGAAAAGTAAAGATAAAAAAATTAACCAAAAAAGAAAAAGGAAAAAAAAAAAAAAAAAACTCTGCTAAAGTGTCTCTTTTGTGTCACTTTGCAGGTCCCAAGCCCGGATGAAGGAGGAGGGTTGGACATAGAGCTTGCAATTCCACACAGCACAACAGTCCTTTGGTTAAACGGAATATTCTAACATTTAACAATAAAGGACAAAACTGATTTATGTAATGAGGATCTCTAAAAAGGTTATCAAAGGTTATTTTTACAGTAATGGCCTATTTCATTGGCAAATAAAAAACAAAAAACAAAAGAAACAAACCAAGAATCAACAGAATAAAGAAATTGTAGTTCTAACAGAATAGAGAGTTTGTACTTCTAAACATGTTTAAGGTGTTTTTGTCTCACCTTTTGCCTCTCCACGATGTTATTCCTTTCTCCTACAATGGCCATTACAAAAAAAATCAATGCAGTTTCTATTTTATAAAATAAATGAATGTCATTTCTTACAAAATGCTAGTTTTGCAGCCAAAATATGCATGTTACTTAGGAGAGTCCACAATACATTCAAAAAGTCACATTTAACTATAACTTGAACTTGACAATCTAGTGCAGTTGACTAAAATAAAAACTTAGTTAAGCTGGAGATATGACAGGTGAATTAAGGCTATTTAATCTAAAATGTATCATCATGAAACTGCCCTGTGATAATAGAACAAGTAGTTTCTATCAGGATTATTAAATGCTATGGTCAAATGTGCCATTTGGGAATCTTACTAAATATACTTATAGACTCAGATCAACCAAAACACTCCGTTTATTTAAATCCAAGTTAAAGACCATTTGTTCTCTGCTGCATTTCAATAGTTTTTATTTTTTATTTAATTTATTTTAAGTCCAAATCTGGATCTTTTTCTTTTAAGCTTACATTTTAGAACTTGATGTTTTAATACTTTTTTTTCCTGGAACTTTATTTCTGGCATTTTAACTATGTTATCTTAGCTTTTCTTGCCTAACCTACATTGATTTGATGGTAAAAAAAAAAAAAAAAAAAAAAAAAAGAGAGAGAGAGAGAAAATTAGTTGAAAAATAGACATAAATGTGCACTTAGGTATAATATTTCCAAAATTTTAAAATATTTTTTTGCATGTGGTGTCCCACTGTTTAAGCCGCTCACAGTTCAGGTGCAAAACACCCCAAATAGTAAACAAAATTCAATTATGTTTTACATGTTACAAAAAAACTATTTCCTACAAAAATAATTCATTTTTAATAAATTCAAACCAAACATATACAAAAGTAAACAAATTACTGAACTAGGAATCTCTATTGGATTTTGATGTTAAATATCCAACTCAAAGCAACCCAGTACATATAATAGCCAAATTAGCATATGCAAAGATAGCATTTCTTAAAATTTTACATTAGAGTCATTAGCTCACACTTTCATCAAAGCGACTTACAGTGGTTATGTGGCATTAAGGGTCTTGCCTGAGGACACAACTAGAAGGTGTTAATATTCGTTCCCTGGGGAATTCGAACCCTGGTCTCCCACAATGGAGACGGATGCTCTACCAACCAATCACATGTCCAATACAAATAAAAGAATTAATGCAAGTAATCTACTGGGAAAAGGAACCATTTCAGAGTGATATCTTCTGGTCATACTTCCAATTAAGTTAACAGGCACTTGTATTTCCATACACAACTTTTATTCATGTGCAGTGTATTAAGATTTGGTCTTTTTAAAATAAAAGATGCTGGAGCAAAATTTAAAGGCAAGATTCAGCTACACTGAAACACCAGAGGCTTGAAACATATCAATATAAATTATGTAATACAATAAATTCAAACGTTAACGGGGATATGTGTGTTTAGGGAAATTTTTGAGCCATGGATTTTTAAACTTTATGAGCTGATCAGTGCACCCTGTATCTATCCTTACCAACAAACTTGCAGCGTTTAAACAATGAAACAGCCGTTTCGAACCTCAAAACTTGCCCAAGCTGTAACTCAGACCCAACATCTGTAGCAAGCGGTTCTAATATTTAGGATAATAAAATCATATAGATTCATAAAAAAAAAATTTAATAAAAAACTTGAGGTGGGCAAAGAGTTTTTCAGCTCTTTTTCTCAGAGTCTTTACTGTTTTCTCTTTTAGGGTTCAGGATTTTAAACACTTTTGAAGGCTTGAATTTTCCTTTTGATTTCTTGAGCTCATTATTTCCATCCCTCTGGAAGTCTAAGGGAAAAAGGGAAGATCATAATTAATAGCAGCAAATTCCTTCAAAGGAATCTCCATTAAATCTGTGCTGCCTACTCTGAAACAAGGTGCAGAGTAACCGAAGTTCATTTCTTACCTTTGTTCTTCATCTTGCCTTCCCAAAGCACATCTTCTTCTCTTTCCCTAATGAGAAAATAAAGCTGCATTTGACATTTCATCAATGAATTTGAAAGCAGAGTTTATTTATTTGTTGGGATTTACCTCTCTCTGTCCTGATCCAAGCTGCTGACAATCTGGTTCCTCTGTTCAATGATGGCAACCAGCTCATCCATCAGCTGCTGCTCCTGATTTCGATCCTCCTGACGCCACTCACTCCCTGAAAATGAGAAAAAGAACAAAAAACCTTACTCAGAGAGGCTTTCGCTGACAAAGAGAGCCACACTGTGACACACTGACCTGGTTTATTGAGGAGACATCTGAGCTCATACTCCACATCTGCTTGTCTATCCTCTAACTTTTGCTGTTTTGTCCTGAGAAAATACATGATACATAAAAAATGCTTCTTCCCAATGCTCAGAAAAGCTGTTTAATAGCATACAGAAAGTAACATTAGTGTTATCAGAACCAAACCTTTGACTAGTCTACTTACAGATAGACCAGTTCTATGTCTTTGCATGACAGAATTTGACGCTCATGGATAAGAGAGATCCACTCTGTTAGCATTTGCTCCTCTCCTTTACCTAAAATAAAAAAGGGGGACAGTCGAAACAGAACATTGTTTACATTCCTATAAAATCCACCACAATAACATGGATTCTGTCCTAAAGCTTCTCTAGAAGGAAGAGCGAGTTGTACCCTTTTTACAGTCTCTGAGATTCCTCTCCAGTTCGACTCCTCGTTGTTCCAGTGCCTCCAGATGTCTTCCCAGGTCTCTCACCTGCACCTGCAGGTCTTTCGAGGAAACATCCAGATCTGTCTGCACCTGTTAAGCAACATAAATGCATCCTAAAAACTCAGGCTGAATATAATCATTCAAAAAGAAACAATCTTGCTCTTGTAAATCATCATCATGCAGAACAATCTGTAATGACTGAACTTTGACGATGAGTATAGTCTTTTTTTAATCAAGGTTAAACATAACAGATTAGGCAGATTTATGCTTTTTAGGATGATAGCGGGGTTTGTAACAAACTCAGCCACTATACCTTCCTTTTGATGAGGGGAAAGCCATAGCCAGGAGCAGGGCCTCGACTGGATGAGTGGTTCTGAAATGTCTGTGATTTGGACATTTCAGGTTTCTGGTCAAAAGGATTTTCTTTACATGCTGGCTAAAAACAGAAAAACACCATAAGAAAAATATGGATTGCTGCAGGTCTACACAAAATAACAAGAATCACTGCTTATGAATCTATGGAGCTACATCATGTAAACACCCATGTTTGATATACCTTATAGCTTGTGGTCATACCTTACTCTGACATGATGCAGCAGACGGATCCTTTAGCCTGACAGGCTCACAGTTAGTCTGAGAGTGATCAGATGTGATCGCTGGAACAGAAAGACTTCTGGGTAAAATGTGACAATCTGCTGAAGTGGAGCTCAGATCTGCTGCTGTCACATGTGATGATTTAGTCCGATTACTGTCTCTGGATAGTCCATCCAACGTCCCTGCCATGCTTGTAACTACAGAAACGTCTTTCACGGGGGCAGCTGCTGCATCCTTACCTCCCTCTCTGAAAAGTGCTTCCTGCTCAGATTCAAAAGGATTTTTGGCATCCCTTGAACAAACCACAGCATGAGTGTCCCCACTGTTCTCTGAATGGACAGCAGGCCCTGAAGGTTTACTCTGGTTGGCAGACTCAGGTTCAGCAGCCTCCTCCTGAGTGTCCTCAACCTCCTCCTCTTCAAATGGATTGGGAGGAGGCATTTTGGGTCTATTTGATGACACCCGCACGGCGGAGACGGAAGTGGATCGAGGAACAGGTACAGGAGCTGCAGCTGGAGGCAGCTGTGTCCAGGGTCCTGGGTACACGATGGTCATCCAGGGGTGGTTGGTTTTCACTTTAGGGCTTGTCCTGGTTAGGGTGCTGCCACAAGGAGAAAGACACGATATGCTGTCAAAGGCTTGTGTGTTTTCAGCAAATCCAGGAGAAAATGTGCAGTATGCAAGTTATTCCTTTATGTCATGTTGACTTTTTCCTACTTTTGACTATTTTTTGTCATAACTATGTTATCTCCTACACTGTGGACTGCCAGCTTGCACTAATTTCTGAAATTGTGTAGATTTATTCAACTTATCAAGACTGAAAAATGTTCAATCTGCAGAAAAAAATATCTAAATCAAAATGATCCAGTCCTTGCTGGGTCTTAAAATGAAGCGCAAACCATCTCAGATGACACATTCTACTGTGTCAAATCTATTCAACAAAAAAATTAGCCTAAACGAGGAAGCACTGTGTGAAACAATAAGTATTAAAACCTGTTTGATGTTATCTCTTACGTCACTGTAGATGAATTTTGGTCGACTCTCCTTTACAAAATCCTTTATTGAGGCTTACAGAGATTTGTTTACACACGTCTCTTGAGGGCCCATCACAGTATTGACGTTAGGTTAAGGTCTGGACTTTGACTGGGTCATGTCATTACCTTGATTATTTTCTTTCTCAGTGCTTCTGTCGTAGATCTGCTGCTGTGTTTGGGATCATTGTCCTGTTTCATGATCCAGTTTCAGCCAAACTACAGGCTAACTACGGCCTGTAGAGTCTCCGCTGCAGCTCTTTTTTTAAATCTGACCCTGTGATAAACTTGCTGGACAAGACTGACAACTTTCCTGAATTTCCTGAATTATTCACCATTTGTGAATAATCTTTCTTACTGTAGAATCATGGGCTCTAAATTGTTTACGAGTGACCTTATAACACTTCCCAGATTAAAGAGGAGCAACAATTTCTTCCATGAGATCATTCCTGATGTCTTTCTTCTTTGTGCTAACACACAGCAGACCAGAAAACTACCAAAACTCTCATAAAGGAACTCACACTGATGATTATCAGCATCTGGTTGCTACTCGCCCTCTTAATTAATCCACATCTTAGTTTACAGTTTGTTCAGTAAACAATGACACAGTGTAATATCTTGTGTTGTTAATCTGAGGTGAATCTATTTTATTTTACATCCAAATAACAACCAGATAATTTTGATTATGTGCTGATGTATGAAATCAAGACAAACACGGAGATTAGACAAACTGTTTATATACACTTACGTATGAGAAGAACCAGGTGTAGATTTCGTTTGCTTGTCTGGTAAGACAACAAGGAGAAAGAAGGAAACGTTACAAATAAATGTGGATAGAAGTGGCATGACAGTTTTGAACATATAAAATGATAATAATTATAACTGTTTGCATTGTTTACTTGCAGCTGTGGATCCACTCATTGTTTGGAAGGTTTTGGTCCTCGGTGCAGGAACAGGAACTGCAGAGGCGTCCAAGCTTCGCCTGGGTGCTGGAACAGGACGAACACTTCTCTCTGCTCCTTGTGCACAGGATGATGAGAGCTCAGAGGTCTTTGCTGTCTTTAACTTTACTTTACTGTCAACCACAGAGGGTGCAAGTCTGGTTTTTTCAGCTGGTGTCAAAGTCCTCTGTTTAACACTTGGTTGGGGAGGATGAGGAAGTCCAACTAACACTTTTTCTCTGTCTCCCACCTTTCTGCTCCCCTCTGTTTGTGTTTTATTGACCAGTCTGCCCTGTGACTCTGTCGTCTGAGCGTAACGAGGCAAGCTGCTGATAGCCGCTCCACTCAGAGAGAAAAACTCTGCCTGAACCTCACTTTTGGTTCGATTATCAGTAGATCTGATTTGCTGATTGATGTCATGACAAGCAGCTTTGCTGTTTGTTACATGATAAGCACAGATCAAGGAGCTAGAATCCCTTCCTTGTGTGTAAGATCCCAGTAAAAGGGTGCAGTCACACAATTTGCACCTGAAAGACAAAAAATAAAGTAGCTGCTGTAAAAGCATGAACACACTCTAGTGTCTAAATAACTTAGAGATTATAATCCAAATGCATAAATCATTAATGAAAAAACAACTAAACAGACTCCTCTCCTCTCTAGATTTAAGGCTGAGAACCTTAAAAATGTGGAACATTATAAACACATTCTTCAGTGTGAAATGCAGAGTTTTCTGACACAGACGAAGGCAAAACCTGGATGTATTCAGACACAAGCAGAAGCAGATAAATAGAGGCATCCTTACCTGAAGCAGCTACGATGATAAACCTTTCCATCAACCAGATGCCTCTGTATGAGGTGGACAGGCTTGAAACACAAATTACACACCGCTTGTGTCTTTGTGTTTGCTAAATTACCCTCTTTGTTGGTTTTCAGATCTGTTGAACTCTGAAAGAAGAAGCGAAACCAGCACACTGAGATGATTAACGCAGCAGCGGAGCTAGGTGAGAGAGGAAAACAGGCTGAGTCATTACCTTTAAAGGTTTCTGTCCATCAGGAGTTTTATTATTCTTTGTGATGTTGTTTAAGACAGCAACGTGTGGTGACCACGATCTAGAGGGACCTGCTGAGAAGAAATGCAAAGAGTTTTATGTATGAAAATTTTGTTCACATGATGCAAAAAGTAAATTTAATAAAATGCATCAAAAATATAATCAACATTATAGGAGGGAAAAGAGATTAAACTTTAAGCTAATCTGCAGATGGGGGTGTGATAATTAGCTAATGAGACTTCCAGTAATGATAGTAAGTTTTTGAACTGTAGAATTGTCTTAATTGTTGAGAAAAATAAGATGTTAGATGATATTAATCTGCAGTTTGCTGGAGACAGATGAAACCAAATTAGAACAATGGATCAATATTGTGTTTGGAGAAAGGAAATCTGGTGGTGATGGTTTAATGGTTTGTGCCTGCATTATTGCATCTAGGCTGCTTGGCCTGTTACCACTAATGGACCAATGAATTATGAACTAGATCTGCAAATTCTCTCCAATTCCAAGAACTGAATCTACAGAGAGACCCATAAAGACAGAACAGAAGTCATTCTAAAAAAGGGGTTTAAATAGACAATATTTTGAACCTTAATAAAGCAGCAAACAACTATATGTTTAGTAAAGATGTAGTAGTGCAATAACACTTTTAATCTGTTTCTCATGAATTCGTTTATATACAGGTGAGAGCAGACAATGAATTAGAAGAAAGGTGGAGAATGTCATGCAGCAAAAAGCCAGGGGACGGCTGCAGTAAGTTAAACTTGCTCAGGTTTTCTTCAGACAGAGACAAATCTGTTTCCTGTCAAACCGTTTCAGCTAGCTTTTACTTTCTGTTTTGTCTTTACTTGTTTTAGGCTGGAAACCAACTCATAAAAAGGTTTTTGCAAGTCTATGGATGAGTTTAGAATTAAATATAACCAAATAGAAAATATTAAAGGTTAAATAAACACACCACATGACTTTTTGTTGAAGAAGTAGTAGTACTGAGAGAGGTAGGTGATGACGCTGAGGCAATCTGGCACCTTGGAGGAGACCATGTCTTTTACATCCAGCAATGTCGGGATCCCCAGTTTTGTTTCTGCGACCTCAAATGCCTGCAACACCCAAAACATGAACAAAATACTGAGATAATTATTTTTCACTTTGATTTATGGTTGCAAAGAAGAAGCAGCCTGTCAAGTTCAATGCGAGCTTGAGACTCACCAGTTTGTTATTTTCATAAACATTATCTTTGGAGAGGGAACTGAAATCTCTGGATCAGGATGAAAAATGGAGAGATCATTAAGAGAAACAATGACAAACAAAATATTGGTCTCCTTGTATGTGAGAGTTTAACAGAGAGACATAAAACACAGCACAAGATAAATGAATGAAAAAATAATCAGACTGTGGATGAGATTGCTCTGAGGTACGAGCTGATAGGTAACAGACAAGAACAAACCAGCTGATCCCATTAAACTGGACAAGAAAAGGTTAAGATGAAAGACAGAGAGAGATTAAGTCCAGGACAGCAGATTAGTCCCAGACAGAGCAGCCGTGCAGGTCCTCAGATTAGACAGAATGTCAAACTAAAGAGGTCCAGATCTGAGGGCCCCGTTACAGAGAGGGACAAGTACATTGTTTACTGAGTTAAGAGTCCAAAGCATGCTGCGTTTGTCGTTCTAACGTTAAGAGAGAATATCTGGATATCTAAACTATTACTGGTCTACTTACATCAAGTCAGGCCGGTGTTTGTGGATGATGGCACAAAACGCGAGTCCATTTCTGAATGAAGTGGACATGTTCTTTATTTCCACAGTGGGGTAATTGGCGCATGTGACGCGGCACCACTCTTGTAAAGCTTTCGCTGATGCCATTTCTTGTGCAAAATTTCAGGTGCAGACAGCGTAAACATGGCACTCTACGAGTCAGACGTCAAGTAACGCTGAGGATGACTGTCTTTTTTGTGGAGAGAACAGGAAACAAACACCATCTCTACCTTTGCAACTACCTCTTTGCACAAGACCTGCGTCCAAAACCTGTGGTTGAATCAGCAGGAAGGAAGGAAGTTACGTTTTTTTTTGGTCTTGATTGTTTCTGACAAATAAAAACAAAGGCGCCTCCGCTGCGCATATGTAGAGCGACTTTGCGGTGTTTTTAGCAACAACTAAAGTCTCGCACGGTTGTCACGCTGAGTCAGTTTCTTCCACACAAACTACCAGCGAGCTCCACGGCGAAGTGAACAAGTGTCCAAATATGTGCAAGTCGACAATGACTCGTCGTTAATTTGATAAAAGTTGTGTTAATATGAACAAAATCCCGTTACTTGCCGCGCTCCTTATTGTGCTTGATAATCAATGACATTCTCAATAGCTGCCGCTAGAGGGAGACACAGAGCTGTTTCTCCTCTATAATTAGGCAGCAGAGGTTTCTCGTTACAAGCTTATTTATCTGTTGCAAACATGGCACGTGTTTTCTAGTCACAAGTCATAAATAAATACATATTCTTATCTATCACAACAAAACGCTGCATGGTTTTTGTAAAATGACTTTCATTTGATTCAGTTAAAGTTGTCACAGATAAATTTAACTAAATCCTTTTCATTTTTCATCAGTAGAAAAGGTCTAGCCATGTTTAAAATGTGACTATTAATTAGTAAGTACGGTTTGCATGTTATCTTTTAAATAAACTGACATTTAAAGATTTTGCAGCCATATGTAAAGTAAAGCATTGTTAGAAAAGTACTCCAAGTTAAACAACTTACAATAAAAGTAGTGTCAGTAAACTAGTTATTGATAGAAAAATAACCAAATGCAACGTTTGTAGGGATGAAGTGAATCATTTCTGCATTATGAATATATTCTCGAAGCTGATTTTTACATATAGATGGATATCTGGTTGATTGTTGAAATGGGCATTAATTTCCTATATTTTAAAAAAGAAAAAAATTAAAGAAAATAGTTTGTTTACATAGTGTGTTCGAGTACTATTCGTTTGAAAATGTTCTTTCTATGCATTCAAGTTCTACGTCATCTCTGTCTCGCTACGTCCGTACGTTTCTCGCGAGATCGAAGCACCACATAAATCTCGTAGCTATGGCTGCGCCGCCCGAGACGGAGAGTTTGGAGTCTTGTATCAGTAAGTGTTTTAATCGTATTTCCACCAAGTCAATATTATTTGAATATCCGGACATTGATACATGATTATCTGTGAGATGCAGATGAAGTGACAGTTCATTACAGTTTTGGATGCTCGAGGAGACTCAAACCCTGCCGTCACATTCAGGATGCTAACCTTGCTCCGAAGCTCTACCTGCCAGCTGTCAACACACTAAACACAGCCAGGCGTAGCTTTAGCTTTACGGGGCCCGATTGTCCAACCGGTTTGCTGTCGATAAGATTACAAGACAGAGGTTTTTAGTCACATACGGCAATCCTATGACCTCATAGGAAACATCGAGAAAAGACTGTAAAAGTGCCGACAGCTAGCTAGCTATCGTGACTGCCTGTTAGCACCTCCCTGTATATTTAACTGCACGGTTGCATTGGGCTTATGTGGCACTGACTTAATGAATTTTAGATTATAGAGACACACAGCGAGCCTGAAAGGCATTTCAAAGCTGCCCTACTTGCTGAGTTAATTATTTTATATCTCCTTCTATGTAAAATAAATGCGTTTATTAAATTTATCAGCAGTTTGTTCCTAGTGTTTGTTTTTCTTACACTAGAGAAAATGTGACCTTCATCCACAATATTGCTGTAAACAAATGCTGTATTCAAACATCAGAATAGTAAAGCTACTGGTAGTTCACCTAATAATCTATCAATTATGTTGTTTGATATCACTTTGTCCAATAATTCAGACAGAGCCACAAACCCACTTAACAAAGACACAGACTGGAGCAGCATCCATGCCTTCTGTGATCAGCTCAACAGTGATTTGGAGGGGTAAGAGCGGACACATGTCAGTGTCATACGTGTGTCATTTCATGATGATGATGATGGTGATCATAGTAATAGTCTGGCTGATTCAAGTTTACTAACAATGGAGAGTCAAAAAGCAGAAATGATCATTTTGTCCTCTAAAGGAATATTTTCTTTTTCACCATTGCTAACAAGAACAAATAAATGCACACATTCATTTATTAGACTTGTAAAACTAAATGAAAATAAGTCTGAAGTGTTAGAAGCTTATACTGGAATTATGTTACAGACCTCAGTTGGCCACCAGGCTCCTGGCCCACAAGATTCAGTCCCCACAGGAGTGGGAAGCCATGCAGGCACTACTGGTGAGATTCGAATGGAGTCTGTCATTGAGAACAAACTGATGTAAAAGAGCAAATCTATTAGAAAACATCTCTCATTTGATTTGTGTGCACTGTTTCAACACAAGGTGCTGGAGACGTGTATGAAAAACTGTGGAAAGAGGTTTCACAGTGAAGTGGGCAAGTTCCGTTTTCTCAATGAGCTAATTAAAGTTGTTTCTCCAAAGGTACGGCTTTTCTGAGTATCTTATGTGCTTATCAGTGTATTTTTTATGTGTATTTGTTGATTTGTACATTGTACATTAATCTCCTGCACAGTATCTGGGCTCACGGTCCCCTGAGCCGGTAAAAAAGAAAGTTTTGGAGTTGATTTATAGCTGGACTTTGGGGCTACCCGATGAGGCCAAGATCTCAGATGCCTATCAAATGCTTAAGAAACAAGGTAAGAGGCTTTAACCTTATAATGATTAAGGCTTACAGTGACACCAAGCATTGCTGTCCATTTTTATTGATGAATTCTGTTTTCATTAAAACAGAAAAATTTAAAGCAACCAGTAACTAACATATTATAATTTACTGCCTTTTTGCTCTTTTGATCATGCTCAGGTATCATTAAACAAGACCCAGAACTGCCACCTGACAGACTACTGAACCTTCCTCCACCCAGACCCAAGAATGCAATTTTTGAGGATGAGGAGAAGTCAAAAGTAAGAACTTTTATATACTACATGATATATGTAGTATGTTTAAGTACCAGTTAGCTGGTTTCCTTTGCTCTATGTTCATGGTCATGGCTGTATTTATGTCCACCTGCTCCCTCGTTTCCACCATGTCAACTCTGGCTTTTTGCTCTGTCAGATGCTGTCTCGCCTGTTGAACAGCTCACACCCTGAGGACCTTAAAGCTGCCAACAAACTCATCAAGGAAATGGTCCAAGAGGTAAACCCTCTTTGTTCTTCTTCCTGCTTATTTTTTTTGGCCACCCTTAAATTGTTATAAAATCACTTTTCCGGGAATGATATGTCTAAGAGTTATTTTCCTAGTAAAGAAAAGGAGTAAGATATTGCTGTCAAGCCTGTTTTATGTGAGGAAATTGAATTGCTTCAGGGTTAGGGAGTTTTATATTATTTAGAGTGACTTTGAATGAGTTTAGGTAAAATTTGAGCTGATTTTTCAGGCTCATGTAAGATCTTTTTTCTGTTCTAATTTTCCCCACATTATTCATTAGTTTGGCTGTGTTCCTGTACACTGATCAGCCAAAACATTATAGCCTACAAGCTAATATTAACTAGGACGCTCTTTTGTCATCAAAACAGCTCTAAACCAGTCAGGCTGTGGGCAAATCATGTCAGTCTGAAGTGTCAGGTATCAGGACATTGGCAGCCATTGTGGGCTTGTAGGGTGAGGTCTCTGTGGATTTGGCTTCTGCTTCTCATAGATGCCTTTAGATTGCGTCATTTTGAAGTTTGGGATCAGGGTGAACGCCTCAGATTGTTTGTCGTGTTCTTTAAGCCCTTCATAGGCATGTTTGCAGTTTTGCGCTGTTGCTGAAGCAAACTTGTTCTGTACAAGATGCTGATGTAATCGTATGAAAGGGGGGGTATTGGTGAAGTGTTTGGGCAGGTGGTAAGAGCCAATGTAAAACCCATGGGAGTGTATTTTTGTTGTATGTATTGGGACTTGTTTGTAAATTTATCTTGCTTGTGATTGCTTTTTTAGGATCAGAGGCGAGCGGAGAAGGTGTCAAAGAGAGTAAACGCCATTCAGGAGGTGAAGGAAAGCGTCTCTTTGCTGACTCAGCTTTTGCAGGACTATGACAGTGCAGCAACTGATCAGAACAACGCTGAATTGCTACAGGTGAGACAAAAGATGGATGCTTTCTGTCACCGGGTTGTCAAACCAGTTCGGTTTCAGGTGCACGGCTGTTGCCAGATTGCAAACATTTGATTGGGTGTTTGCGTGTCTGCGTGGTCAGGACCTGTACCAGCGCTGTGAGAAGATGAGGCCTACACTGTTCAGACTGGCGAGTGATACAGAAGACAACGACGAAGCTCTGGGTGAGTAACATTTCTATTTTTTTCTTTCATTGGCCGGTAAATAAAATGAAAAGGGAGAAAATCAATCATCTGTAAGGACATTTATATGAGCAGTATAAATCAGGAGTGACAAGACTTAACTGGCAGTCATATTCACCGTCTGTTACTGAAAACATGACTGTGTTATATGGCAATAAAAATAATGGCAATACATAAAATACACTCACCTGTCCACTGTATTAGATACACCTTGCATTAGTCAATAAATTGCATGTCTTTGCTATGAATAAGTACATAACCAATATATTTTTTATTTCCTTGTTCAGTTTGCACCTAAAAAGCTTCATGGAAACATTGGAAAACTGAAAAGAAGTGGTGAATAATTTCAGAGGTTTTACCACTTGGATAATGTTCACAGCCTTCTTATTGATTTGTATGTCTTTGTTGTAAACCGGCCTATATAAATGAAGGCTAGGAATGCAAATGGAAGATACAAATGCTTATTTTGTCTATCATATGCTCTAGAAGAAGCACAGGAATGCCAGTAGGATTGTATAAACTAAGAAGTTCTGAATGGGTGAGTGTGACTTGTTATGTAAAAGCACTTTTGAGTTGTCTACATGACTAGAAAAGCACTATGAATAAAGTTTATGTACCGTCTGACTGCAGTTTTGCTTTGCACGGGGCTGACATTTAATAAAAGGGATTGTAATCCACCCACACATCCCCCCTTATTGACTGCAAAGAAGTGTTTGGATGTTTTTGTATGTGTCCTTAAACAAATACATTAAGATTGTGCAGCTGCACTGTACAAACAGTTACCTTTTATATGGAGAATTTGTTAAAATAGATGATCAGCTTTTAATATTATAGCAAGCTTTCTTTGTCCTAAAAAATCTTTGACATATTTAAGACATGTTTGATGTTAGTGGAGGCATTTATATGTCAAAAATATTAAGAAATATGTACATATGTATATAATCATGACCTCTCCCTTCATTCCCCTATTCCTTCTAAGAAGTAATCTTTCTCCAGTATCTTTTTTTCACAAGGTTCCCACATGATTGAAGGTTACGTTGCAGAAGGTTTGCAAACTCTTTCCGCTCAAATTTACATGAGCTCTTCTTCATATGTCCTCCACAGCTGAGATCCTCCAGGCCAACGACAGCCTGACCCACGTCATCAACCTGTACAAGCAGCAGGTGAAAGGGGAGATTGTAAACGGAAACAACACATCAAACATACAGAAACCAGCTGGTGAGTGATGCACGATTGTTCTGAAGACTGGATTTAGAAATGAAAGCATCAACTATTTCTGTCGTGAGCAGTTTTTAAACATGCTGCCTTTCTTGCAGGAGGAGGGACAGCCCTGCTAGATCTGTCGGGATTGGACACTTCACCCCAGTCGCCTCCCTCCTTCCCCGAGTTTCCCACTCCGACAGATAGCCTGAATGTACCCTCGCATGAGATGGGGATCAGTCTCCTTGACGATGAGCTTATGTCACTTGGTAATGTTATAAAATAAATGTTTGGTACATCTGACATAAATCTGTCAGGAGTTGATACTGAGGCAAATTCGTAAAGGGCTTTAATTAAAACAAACAAAAAAACTAATCATTGTGCTTGATGCAGGTTTAAGTGAAGGAACACACACCTCCAACCCCCCCTCACAGCCAGAGGACTCCACAGCCTGGGATTCCTTCCAGGTGAGAGCTTGGAGCTTATTTTTGTCAAACTGTGAAGTTCAGATACATCCAGATAGTTTTAAAAAAATCATGGTCACTAACAAGATGCACATTCACACTATCACTCTCTACTTCCAGTCTTCTGACAGCATAGATGCAGACATCCCGGCTGCACCCAGCCTCCTCCTGAGTCCTGACCCTCCTTCCCATACTCAGCCCCTGTCATCTGGCTCCACCCCTGGGAACTCGGCCCTGGACGAGCTGGATCTGCTGGGAAAGACGCTGCTGCAGCAGTCCCTCCCTCCAGAGGGCCTGCAGGTCAAATGGTATTTAAACAAAAAAAGAAAAAAATAGAGCACCTTCACATTAACTGTAGGAAATGGCCTTAAGATGGCGCTTATACTGTGAGCTTTGGTGTGTATTTTCTTTTTAACACTGAAACCATAGATGAGGTTTATTCATCCCAACGGTAATCATAGTTAGGATTATAAAAGAAACAGAAATGAATTTTGTTTTTCTTCTTTAAGGGACAAGCAGCAGTCCAAACCAACTCTGAGGGATCTGCAGAGCAAGTCAGGAGCCACCCCGAACCCCATTTCAGCCTTTACCCCCGAGCATCCTGCTCCTCTTCCAAACTCTCAGCCTAACCCCGGAGCCACGCTGCTGAACAAGTCCCCGGCTCACACAGAGACTCTTCCTCCTCCTCCTCCTCCTCCAGAAGTTACTCTAACTGATGTTTTTGTTCCAATAGAATCCATTAAGCCCAGTAAGTAAACTTTACTCAAATTTAATACCTTGTTGCCTGTGGTTTTGTTTGCATTAGCCACAAAATGGACAAACCTATCAAATTCTCTGGCCTCTCCTCCTGCTCCAGGTAGTCTATTACCTGTAACCGTGTTTGATGGACACAGTCTACGGGTTCTCTTTCATTTTGCTCGGGAGTCGCCTCCATCTCGACCCGATGTGCTGGTGGTGATCATCTCCATGCTGTCCTCAGCCCCCAGCCCCGTCACCAATATTAACTTCAAGACTACGGCTTCAAAGGTCAGCATTATGAAGGTCTTTAGTCCCCCGTGAGATCCAGTAAACACGGCTGAATGTTTTCTTTCTCTTGTATCAACTGTAGTCTATGGCTGTGAAGCTGCAGCCCCCGTCGGGAACAGAGCTCCCAGCTTTTAACCCCATCTTCCCTCCTGCTGCCATCACACAAATACTTCTGGTTGCAAACCCAAACAAGGTAGGCCTGAGATTTCTAGTTTTTGTGTCTCAACTCAGACTATTTATTCAAGTGCAAGCATAAAGCATTTTTATCTAATAACAACAGCCGAGACTCTGAAGTTTCACCTCCCTGTCCACCTCTTTGTGCTTCAGGAGAAAGTACAGCTGCAGTACAGATTAACCTTCACCTTGGGAGAGCAGGAGCACACCGAAAGCGGCATTGTAGAACAGTTTCCTCCTCCGGAGAAGTGGGGGAACCTATAGCATTGAAACACGACCCCAAACTGACAGACTTTCTGCTTTCAGACTCAGCCTATCCTTTCCCCTACACAACTGGTCTGGCTCAACACTCCTTGGAACACATTTTTCCTTTGCAATCACGTCCTCCTTTTATTTTCTTGGTATTGTTTTTTAGGGATTCTCCTCATACTCAGTATAATGTGTGTATGCTTTGCTCTAAATTAGTCATGTGTGTCTGTCTAGTCTGCTTTATGTGGCTGCATTGAAACAAGCCCACTACTCCTTCCTGGAAGTTGCTGGTGTTTTGCAATCTCATTGTTACGAGTGCAACAGCAGAAAAAAAACTACAACAAATGTGTGCATATTTGCTCATTTGGTGTGCTTGATTGTTTTTTTTTTTTTTTTTTTTCTTCTTGGAAAGTCAGTATAAACCGTCATTGTTTACCTCCACCTCAGCATGCTGGACAAACACGGGACACAGTGCTTGCAAAATACACCAGTCAACGTTACGGTTTGCAGAACAAACCTGTCCTTAACCAACTTTTTTAGTTTGCACAGAGAATGATAGTTTTAATAGTACTGTTTCCCCATCACCTGCTCCTTCATCTTGTCTAAAGAACAAAGTCTACTGTATCATCAAAGCTGTGTATTCTCTGCCATATGTGCCTATTTTGCAGTTTTAACATTTATTTAAAGTTTAGTGCTGAATGGATTTATTTTTCTCATGTTACTTGTTGGTCATATGAGGTCTGCTCTTTGTCTGGGATATTACTACATCTTAATATATTAATATCTTTATTACAGTTTAAGTTAACCATGATTCTTTTAGCCTTGGATTTTAGGTTTGTATTGGAGTATTTGACCGAAAATGGAACATCAAAAAAACTTTTGAGTATATGCAAATCGAACATATGTTGGCCTGAGCAACAGCGTTTGTCTCCAAAAACTGTCCAACATCTTTGATGCATGTCAGCCACTCTGACCCCCCCCCCCAACCCCCGGCTCTCGATCACGTTCCACCGCAATTATTTTCCTGTACGACTGGTTTGTAAAATGCCACTGATGGTGGATCAATTATGTACATTTAACTTGTGCAGTGTGCAAAATTCTAACACTGATACAATATTCCAAATAGGAAATAAAATGTTTTTTTCCTGGTGATCTAAAAGGTTGTTAATTTGTGTTGAAGATTTATCCAGAATCAATTTCTGCCTCTGTGTGGGTGGTGCTGCAAAAAGACACAAAAATACACAAAGCTGAACAGCTTTATTAAACCCAAAAAATAAACAGTAAAAAGAGATGTTAGGGTAGTAAATCTCAACCACTGCTAAGACTGATCCAAAGTAGTGATCAGCTAAATAAATTAACCAAACTCAGAAAGCAAATCCCATTTACATTTGTGGGATTTGTCATTGATACACAGGTTTATAACACCAAAATAATGCAACCAAGATGAAGCTTAAAGAGAAACCCTAAAAAGTACATCAAGATTTTGTTCTTCCAAATTTCCAAAGAATTTTCTAGCTACCACACTATCCAACACAAAGATATCTGAAGCAGAAACGAGCTTAGATTAACTTCAGCACCTACCTTTTTCACAGCTGGAAAACCAGAATCCTCTGTAGAAGCTTAAATTAAGAGGCACATGATACAAAAACTATAAACCCAAGATAACTGTGACCTACTATTAGAGCTTACTATTGGAATGTATGAACCAGAAATGTGTTTTAAAACTACATCTCTGTTTTTCGAGACACTGTCCTGTGTGTGTAACTGGGTGTAGTGTTTTTTTTCATTATTTTCTTCCTGATAGAGACAGCGGAGCTGCAAACTGGAACGGTGAGTGCCCCATCAGACCCATCATGGGCTGTGGAGAGGTGAATTGCTGGGCCATTAGAGGCTGGGGCCCTGATGAAGGAGGTGGGATCTGCACCGTCACACCTCCCCTAGAGCTGTTGCCATTATTCAGATACTGGATACTGTAGCTGCATCCTCCATCCCTGCTGCTTCGATCTCTGTATGAGGAGGAGGAAGAGGAGCCGTTTCCTCCACGGCTATCTCGGCCGTAGTTGCTGCTGCCGCCACCACCACTGCGGCCGTCCTTGGAGTTGCCGCTTCCACCCACAGAACGCATTCGTCGATCACACTCGTCCTGGTACATCAGGTTGGGATTGTTAGAGCTGGAGCCACGGAAACGGGAGCGGCCACCTTGGAAGTAATAATAATAAAAAAAAAAACAACTATCAAAACATTGCTCTTAATTTCAACACCGCTATTGCAAGGCATCTCAAAATATGACCCATCTCTCACCTCCTCCACGTCCAGTGTCAACCAGCTGCAGCAGTTTGGGATTGATGGCTTGCCGGGCTTCTTCTAGCACCCGGATCAGCTCTCGGGCCTGCCGGAGATTCCCCGGAGTGAAGAAAGTGTAAGCAGTTCCTTTGTTGGTGCTACGGGCCGTGCGGCCGATACGATGGATGTAGTCCTCAGATGAGTTGGGATAGTCATAATTGATAACAAACTTGACATCCTCCACATCTTGACATACAGAAGGCATTAATGGATCAGTCCCAAGGAAGGAAAAGACAAAAACAAAAGTCACAACAATAATCAACTGTGGTTGAGAAGTGAGTGAGGTAATTTAACTCCATTTGAGAATGTAAAAAATGGGGAAACAGACAGACAATACCTGCACCAACCATCCTCTAAAAGCATTACTTACCTCTCAATTGATAAAATACTTATACAATGTACAACTGAAAAAAGGCCAATCACAAAACTCAATCATCTATAGAGTAGAAAATTTTGCACACATGCAAATAAGTTACATGCATTGTGAGCTTTAGACTGATTGAAGAAGGAAGCGAGTGGTTTGGTTTGTGCAATACTAAGAAATGAAGACCTCAAAACTGAAACTTAATTCTTGTAATATTAGATCAGCTGAAAATAATGGACGTCTGTTTCTTATTACAAGGGCTCAGGAAACACTGCTGTTAGTGGAAAAACAAGTATCCGTTTGGAAGCATGATGATGAAAGCTGACAAAGGAGGAGAACAAAAGAAATGAAGAAAGAGGAGGAGGGAGGTGAGGGACAGTACTTACCCTGTAGAGAGTTACCTCTCTGCCCCCCTATGCATCACCAGTCCTGGGAGGTCTGCAGGGGTAGGAGGAGAGCGCACAGGACAAAAGCAGTCCCTTCTCCCACCTCGCCACTCCCCCACAACACTCCCAAAGCTGGAAACTGTCTGGGCCAGAGCTCCAGCTGGACTGTGCTGGGATGTGGTCCTACTCTAGTCTCAGCCGGGCCTCTTCATTACTGCTGGGTTCACGCAGTTTCTAGTTGAAGGTGATCAAGAAGAGGCTTTTTGGGGGTCCTTTATGTTAACTTGGAGGATATTAATTCCTTCAGAGGGTGACTTACTCTTCCATTTCCTACACTACCAAGTGGCAGCGAAATGTAGCTTTTAACTGAGATGTGGGAAGATGCTCTGATGGGCTTTTATTGATGGGAGTTGTTCAGAAAGCCTCCTAGGTTACTCCCAACGGCAGTGGCATAGAGCCCTGATTTCAAGTTCAGTAACAAGAAACAGACACTAAAGGAGAGGACGGGCAGACATATTCTGAGAGAGGAATGTCAGATTAGGCTCCTCAGGTACTTTACAGATCTGAGCTGGTGGTCAGGTATGATGTATACCAAGAAAATGGTCAAGGTGTTAAAGAGGGACCACAGCGGTTAAGAAGAGTGGGAGATAAGAGACAACAAAAAGAGTCAGAAATGGGGAAAAGAAACCCTAAAAACTTGAGTGGAAAAAGACAGGAAAGGGAGACGAATGAGAGAAAACATTTAATAAAAACACGGAGAAAGAGAGAGATAGTTTGATAGGCAGAGCTAGTGTAATCAGGGACAGACAGAAAGGGACGTGAAAAGGGGGAAACTGATTATAGAGAGGTGGTTCCTCCAGGCCAGGACTCCTGCCAGCCAGGACCAGACATGACGTCCGCAGAGGGAGAGGCCAGCCGGCACAGTCAGAGGTCGGGGGCTGGCATCAGGGGGCAGTTCAGAGGGGTGTCTGGCTGCTTTCCACCCTCACTTCCAGGGCAGCCGTCTCTTTTTCTGTCCTTCTGAATCACATCGCTGCTTCTCAGTTTTACGTTTTTTAAGTGGAGTTTCGTAAAGTTTGCAGGAGCAATTTAGCTTCCAATTTTTCTGTGCAAAGAGAATAGAAATGTGTCTTCTCATGGACTTTGTGATTGATTCAGAATTTGAAAGACGTCTCTGGGTGATTCCAAGGGATCTAACCAATACATATTATGGTGCGGCACTGATGATGGCAGGGAGTCCACCCTCCTCCACACCCCCCTCTTCGACCCTCTTTTCTGACAGCCGCCCCCAACACTATTGTCAATTTTGGAAGCCCGGCACCATCCTAGGCTTACCCCACTCCCCGACCTCACCCAAATCGCCCAGGTGTCCTGGAAGCAGAGAGAGTTGTTTGTTTTGTTAGTGGGCTCTGTTCAAGGTTTTTTTTTTAGCTGAGAAGGTCGTGTCTTTTCTGGGACTGACTAATCAGGCTGTTTCTCTCCCCGAATCAGCTTTCGATATGTCATGCCTAGGTCCGGCTGCAGGCTCCCGAGGGCCTATGTGCTTCTAGGTGCCGGAAGAGAGACTTAGAAACAAACAAAAACAAAATGAAAAGAAAACAAATGAACACAGAATTAGGTTAAAGGTTGACTTCCATTCTGCAAGGGGCTGCTTTACAAGCAACACCCTCACACAGTCACTTCATTCACTTTCATTTCTATGTGCTGTTTCAGTTGTATTTAATGTCTCATATTTCTTAGATACACACGTTATCTAAGAGGCATCATGTACAAAAAATCCAAATCTATTTGTTTAAGGTTCACTTTTTGGTCAATTTACTAGAGCTGGGTATCACGCTTAATTTCCTGAATCAATTCGATTTACAACAGTCTGTTTTCCATTCAATTCAATATCGATTTGTTTACAGATATTTATGTAACACCACCAACTTTTCTTAAATATTAAAGACATTCTCAGATAACTATTTTTATGAAACTGAGCCCGTTTACATTGCCATGAAAATCAGTTATCTGGGAGTAATCAGATTACTGTAATATGACACGTTTACGTGCAGTTTTGAATAGGACATTCAAAAGATCATTGTCTGCTTATATGAGTCCATTTTTGGATTTATTTCAGAGTACGTACGTGCATGGTGATGTCACTTCCTGTTATTTTCTAAACATTTGGTGTTTGTTGAACATGACAGGGCCCTCTGTCTGAGCATTAGCTGGTAATGTAATAAACTGTTAAATAGTTTATAGTTGAATGTAAACCAATGGTGAATGAGAAAAACAAATTTACCATAATCTCGGCAAAAGAAGCTGATTTTGAGCATAGAGATGCCTTGTCACAGCTGTGAACGTAATCCACCGGGTGTCAAATAACAATTACCAAATCTGAATTTGGCATTATCTCAGCGAGAGAAGCTGATTTTGGATGAAAGCAACCTTTTAATTGTGTATATCCTAAGATCTTGCTGAGCATCAGTAAGCCGCTCGAGAATAGGTCACTGGTGTCACCAGAGGAGGAAACGTATTAAAAAAATAGATAAAAAGATAAAAATAAAAATGTGTTAATATTAATATTGGATTAATTCAAATTGATCAATCATTTTTTTAACCCAGCTCTACAATTTAAGTAGTGAAGAAGCTAATCATCACATACTGACTGTTCTTATTGTTACAATTCAACATACTGGATGATCACATACTGTATGAGCTACATATACTGAGGGAGCATCTGCTGTGCAAATGAGCACACATGACATACCTAAACCACGCGAGGCCACGTCAGTAGCAATGAGGATGGGAGCTTTGCCACTACGGAACTCTGCAACACACACACACACACACACACACACACACAAAAAGAAATGATGGCATCAAAAGACAAGAAAAAAAAACAGTTCATATGAAACTTTGTTTTTAGACTAAATTTAAAAAAAAAACTAAAAGTTGATCCTTTTAGAGCAACGTGAAAGTGTTTAATTGATGATCAGTGTTGCTACAAAAGACCACAGTAGCCAAAGGTTTTATCGTCTCCAGCTTGGTTGTGTACGCATGAAGACGAGTGCATGGAATGTCCAAGCTAATTCAAGGTGCTGACTGTGGCTGCAAGAGAGAAAACTCATGGTCTAAAGCAAGACAGCAAGTCAAAAATAATGGATTAGCCTTCATGGGGCCTCACAGCTAGCCAGATCTATATCCAAACTTTAAGGACATAAATGCACTAGACTTCTTACATGATTATTTATATTTAAAATGACTATTTCAAAGGGAGCAACTGAAACTTCCCTTTGTTTACACAAAAGAGTTGAAGGAATCTCCCTCAACTCAAAATCTGTGGTATCCACATCCATGGTGATGGAAATGTTAAACTCCAACACACACAATTCCTTTTACAAATATGCAGCAATATCTATAACTCAAGACTTAAATTCCTCCCAAAGCACGCTCAGATTATCCGTAACAAGAAGGTAAAAGTGTGAACACACTGCCACCTAAATGCTTCATCAGTAGTGGAAATTGTTATGGTTTTTAGTTTGACATTTTTCCTACTCTGTACATACATTTTGTACATGAAGAGCATCTTTTACTCTGCATTATGTTTGATTCAAGACCTTGCATCTGCCTGTTGGTCAAATGTGTTTAAAAAATGACCAGTTCGAAACAGTCTGTCATTGAAGTTTGCAAGACTAATGTGAGAGCCAACCTGACCTGATGTAAAGCAAACAGATTGAAATCTGTGATGAGATTTGAGAGATGAGTTAATACACCTAATAAAAATGTGCTGCATCGACAGTACATGTGCAACAAAATCTTCAATTTTGTCCATGTTATGTGATGCATGTGTGTGCACATGTGCAAGCATGGACTTCACAGCCCAATTGGAACAGACTATCCCTTCATGCTGTACTAGGCAAGGCAGTTTATTTCATGTACAGGACAATTCAAAGTGCTTTACATAAAACAAAGGCATTACAGATATTTAGAATAGTAAAAGGCATCAACACATAATCACAAGAAAATAATAAATTACATTAAAATGATTAAAAGCAAGATAAGTTAAAAAAGTTACCGTGCAGATTTCATGCATAGGCGCATGAGAAAAGAAATGTTTTTAACCTGGATTTAAAAATGTCTACATTTGGTGAAAGTTTAATCTCCACTGGCAGTTTGTTCCACTTGTTAAATGCTAAATGCTGCTTCTCCATGTTTAGTCTGGACTCTGGTCTGGACTAGTTGACTAGAGTCTTTGGATCTAAGAGCTCTGCTAGGTTTATATTCTCTGAACATATCACAGATGTATTCTGGGCCTAAACCATTCTGGGGTCATAGTTACAGGCTTGCCACCTGTAGTTGATGGTACTTTTTGTACTGATACATTGTGGCCCCCAAAGCACCACATATGAACATATTGATAGCGATGGGAATAATTGAACTGGTTTGTCTCAGTGAATTTTCCCACATTTTAAAAACTCCTTTAAACAAGGTGCTTTTAGTGTTAAATCAGCTCAAGTGTACCTGACAAAACCCAGTCTCTCTCTGGCTGGCTCTTATCACCATGAATACACATCGCTGGCCACCTAAAAGACAAACCAGCAACCAGCTATCACCGTTTTATTTTTAAAAAGTTCATATCTAATGCATTACAAAAAATGTACAACTCTATTGAACGGAGAGGAGTTACTTACCCATCACGTCTCATCTTGCGTGTGAGGTCATCACAGCGCTTCTTGGTCTCAACAAAGATAATGGTTTTGTTCTCTTTCTCAGCCATGATCTCTTCCATCAGCTGGATCAACCTGAAGAAAAATGGGTTAATATCACCAGGTAGCTTTCACTTAAAAGAAGCTGTTATAATAACATCGTGGGAAGGAGGCCATACTGTGTCAGGTGGCATTCTTATACCAAAAGCTGCATGTTCAAACAGGTTTTTTATGTGGTTAGAGCCACTATAATAAGGTGACTGAATCCTTCGCTCTTGCTGGTAGTAAAATGTTTCCCTTCCATGCTCTGACAAGTACACAGAACTGGAGTTACCTTTAGTAATTACTATAAATTACTCACATACAAGCCTGTAAGCTATGAAAACATGAAGGTGAATGCATTACACTGCATCTTATGGAGTGTGTTGGTCAGTTTAGAGCCCTCATGTGAGATGTTATGGTCAACATATGTGGGTTTCTGTGAAGAACAGAAGTGTTTACGTTTGCAGCCCTGAGCATAACACCGTCATATGAAATAGTTTGTGCACCGGGGTATTATGTTGCCATCCATCCTGATGTGAAGCTCTTAAACTGTGACAACTGCAGAGTCATTCAGACTTTGGCATGACGGCACATTATTTGCTTTCCATTTAATGTTGGGAGTCTATTAGAAGACATTTACATGCTGCTATGTTTATAGTATATTTTTCTCATTTGACTTTCCCTTTAAAATGGCAAACTTTACTTCCCATTTCCTGGAGTTATGAGCCATATCAGCTACTAGACACACATTTTGAGATAGTCTTGGCAACTCAGCAGTTTCAGACTGATATGATTTCTTTTGATGTAGTTTTTGATATACACTAAAAGAAAAAACTAGAAAAGTGGCACTCAGAACCCACAAAACACTATGTGATCAGTTTTATGGGGAAATGAGTAGGATAAGAAACAACAAATAAAAAAATATAAACTAAAATAATTCACAAAGTGCATACTTTTGGTCCTTTTCATTCTCCATACAAACGTCAACAATCTGAAGGATGTTGTGGTTGGCGCTGAGCTCCAGAGCTCCAATATTGATTTGGACGTATTCCTTCAGGAAATCCTCTGCCAGCTGACGGACCTCTTTAGGCCACGTAGCACTCCACATAAGGGTCTGCCTGTCCGGCTGTAAAAAATAATGACAGATACTTAAAAATTCTGTAGAAAACAGAAATCTTAATACATAAAACTGTAAGTAAGTGAGCATTAGCTTTACTCTGATCTGGTCCACTATTTTGCGAATCTGTGGTTCAAAACCCATGTCCAACATGCGGTCAGCTTCATCCAGAACAAGATATGTGCACCGCCGCAGGTTGGTCTTTCCTGCCTCGAGGAAGTCGATCAAACGACCCGGAGTGGCAATGCAGATCTCAACACCTAGTGGAGACAAATTACAGATGTTTCAGGATGTAATATTATTACAGCGTGGCCTGACATGGACAAATAACCATCTGACACGAACAAAACACCATTAATCCAAATAGTGAAGTGGTTGTTCTCTTTACCTCTCTCCAAGTCCCGGATCTGAGGTCCTTTAGGAGCGCCCCCGTACACACAGGTGCTTTTGATGCGGGATGACTTTCCATAGTCATATGCCACCTGCTGGACCTGCTGAGCCAGCTCCCTTGTGGGAGCCAACACCAAGCACTGCAGAACACAAGTTTAATGCCACAACAATCCACTGCTTAGTGTATTAGAAATTTTCCATAGAATACAACACTTGAAATCAAACAGGTGAGTAGGGTAGTTTTTCCGCTATCCTTACAATAGGCCCATCTCCTCGCTCCAAGTAGGGCTGATGATTGATGTGCACAATGGCGGGCAGGAGGTACTAAAGAAAGAGAAGGGGAAAGATTAGTTGATGCTACTTGAGTACCCATATTTTAAAGCTCAGGGTCAGAAGAAAATGTGTCTCACCGCCAAGGTCTTTCCAGAGCCTGTCTGAGCGATGCCCACCATGTCTCTCCCGCTGAGTGCCAGTGGAAAACCTTGTGCCTGAATGGCCGTGGGCTCCTTGAAATCCTGCTGGATTAGTACATCCAGCACATATTCTATATTGGCATGTGGGAATATAACTTGGTTATTTCACTCACAGCAAACTTAGATAAATAGTTGTTGTTCTTTTGTTTTAAATAAATGTAGAAACATAAATGCATGGACGTACGTGGAAACTGTGCCTGATTAAAGCTGGTGACAGGCTTTGGGCAGCCTGACCCACGAACGGTGATTTCTCTCTTCTTACGATACTCCTCAATATCATACTAACACAAGGAGACAACAAACCACTAGAATAACCCCGAAACTTCAACAGCATGCACTTGACATTATCACAATACAGAACATCAGGTGGATGCTTGAGTGATGGGGTACCTGGCTCATTCGCTGCACTTCCAGGTGCTCAGTGTAAAAGTTTTTCTCAAATTTGGGAAGCTCATCCAAGTCCCATCTCTTTTTCCGTAAACGGTCTCCAGGATTCCCAAACTTTTTACCCGGTGGTGGTCCACCTCTGCTGGATCCAAATCGAGGATTACTGCATCATCAATAAAACAGTATTATGCACAACCTGGTAGCAATTACGTCACGACCGTAAACCTAACAACCTATGATTGTTGATGCAACTCCATGGCCCCATCCTGACTATTAAACTTAATTGGATCCTTACCCTCTGTCACGGCCACGGTCTCGGTCTCTGTCATTGTAAGAACCTCTCATTGTCTTGTCACACGATCCACAGGTATAAATAAATGATTTAACTGTACAATTTAATATCTTTAGTTGCCAGTACTGTTTTTGGCCTTGGCAGTTATATCTGATGCGCCCTTATCCAAGTGTCAACAGCAAATGCTGACTAAATATAAAGAAAAATCTCACTTTCTTAAAAGTTTAAATGGTCGCTCAAAAACGAACATTACTACAAACCTTATCTCGGTTTAGAAAAATTAAATTTACCAAAAAATGTGGCACAATATTAAGACGCAGCATGCAACGGGGCTATGATGTTGTTAGCTACTTTTACCGGCGAGCGGAAGTTCCTGTGATTGGCTGGGAAAATAAGGCAGCTCCACCCCCAAGTAAGATTGACATATTCTTAGCCAATCAACGTACGGCATTGTTGTTGAATTTAAGTACTTGTAAATGTCCTAAAATATTAAAATACTTGTGCTTTCATCCACAGACTGCATTTCTTAAATGAATTTATAGCAAAATTTAAAATTGCTGCACGATGTCCAATTTTACAAACTGACAAAACATTTTTTCCCCAAATCGTAATTTATTTTCTTTGCAACATCAACTGAAATGATTCAGAATCCAAACATATTACCAATATACATAAAAAGTATACAAAAAGAAAAGAAAAAGGGGCACATATAAAATTAAAATAATCAAGAGTATTAAAAACAAAGCACTATACCAAGAAATGCCATTACAGTCCTCACTTTAAATATTTCACAGTGCTTTGACTATTTACACCACTCTTCATGTGACTGACTTTACACATGATATCACAACCGATATTTAAATCAAAATGCCTCAGCCAGATATGCTGTAGGCAGGGGCCTCAATTTAGAGTTATGAGTTTTGATTTTTCACTAACACTAACTGAATATACAGTAATAAAACAAAATGCACTTGACCCTGAATTGAACTTAAGTTTAACAGAAAAACACACAAAGGGTGCATTTGTTATTCAAGCATGAGATGGCTGGAAGGGAGATTTTGTTTAGCAATCACCGCATCAAACTAAATTTTCTGCCTACCAAATACTATTGTCTTATGGACATGGTAGACACAAATTTGTTCATTTTTCTGTTTATTCTACATTCATTTCTTACAGAAAATGTAAAATCATGTCATGTTTTTACATACAGTTACTAACTGGAGGCAGTCTGTAAAATCTGTCTGGAAATGCACATTCAGAGGCAGCGATGAGCTTAATGTTACCTGTCAGCATACTGCTTTACTCCATCATTAAATAATTTACTTTGAATTACAACCATAAGCCAGTTATATACTGGCCACAAGAAAAAGGCATAAGAAACATGAATTCATATGAAGAATTAAATTAAACAGTTATATCAACTTCTGAAGAAAGGGGATAAAAACTAGCAGCCTCTGCTATTCTTCAGCAAACCACTGCTTTTGCACATCCCTGTACACATTTTGCAACTTTACCATGCCCATATATTCAAGTACAGAGTCTAATTCTTCGTGTGCATAAATAATATATATTTAGAAAATAAATCCAATCTGATTTAAAGCCTTGTCTGCACAAACACATCTTTGCACAGCCTTTTCTGTCTGTAATGATTAACGTCCTCCCCTTTTACTGCTACAGCATTAATGTCATTACAAGCAGTACCAGCAGAGGCAGGCCTGAACTACGCTGCACCAAAGACAATTAATTATCAGATTACAGTGCACAGCATATCACAGCTGGGTCAGCTACGCAGGAAGCGTCGCCTCTTCAGTAATCTGTAATCTGCGTGGGCGCGATCCTTCTGCTAGACTCTCCGCCCACGCAAAAAAAAAAAAGGACTCTTGTACAGCTGTTCTCTCAGTGCTCCACAAACAATACTCTACATGACACTTTTGAGTCACTTCATCAAGCAAAACCCACAATATTGAGAAAATACACAATATATTTATAACATTTCTAGATTAATATTCCAACAAACTAATTTTAAATGAGTTCCAGGTAATACAACCTTAAATATAAAATAATTATTTGTATCAGAATGAAATCCAGCAGTTTAAAGATTCATCACCTTTGCTTGACTATAAAGCAATTCTAAACTTGAAGGCAGAGTAAAGCACTAGGTTCTGCTTTATTTTTGGCAATGTTTGAAGCCATTTACTTTAGATGAAAATCAAACTCGTTTTTTTTTTCTGGTATTTATGTGACAACTTTTTTGTCGTATCTTATAAAGTGCACTACTTAGAGCTGCTATTGGCAGGCATGGTCATTTGTACTGACCCATTTTCAGCTAGTGGATCAAGATATAATATTTCTGTCTGTAACAGCCTAGAACCACAACTGCACATAGAACAGCATGGTGTTCATAACCTCACTGCTTGTTAACTTTATTTCTAAAATCTCTTTCTATCCATTCTTTTCTTGCTGCAGCACTCTTTTCCCTTAAACTCATAAAAACATCTTACTTCTGTTGTTGCGTGTGACATCCCACCCATTTCATAAATCTGACAGATCTGAGCTTCCATTGCTATCTAAAATGAAAACTGAAACAAAATTATCTGATTCATCTCACATGGCTTCATAATAATTTAGTAAGGGCAACAGGACTTGTGTGAACCCCAGAGTGGGTTTCAGTCTCAGAACTCGTCGTCAGAGCTCAGCAGGAGGGTCTTTTCGTTGTCTCCACGGGTGCTGAGGTTACTGTGGCTGCGGGACAGGGCCGGCCCCCCGCTTCGCTCCAGTGTGGACTGCTGGGTGTACTGCTGATAAGCTGGGGAGAAGTTATGGATGGCATCTTGAACCATGTCCCCTGGATTCATGGTCTCCTTCAAGCTGCTGGAGATACTCTTCATTGGGGCGCAGCGACCTGGAAGTGGGACGTAAAGGTTTAGATATTAATTAAGAGACAATGAGAGCGGGATACGAGGAGGGAAGAATGAAAGTGGTAGGCCAACAAGACAAGTTACTCATATCGGTGATCAGATGAGAGATCAGCTGTTTCTGCCACTAGACAGAAAACAAACTAAATATTCTAGGACAGGAATAAGGCAACCAATTTGTTTAGCTTCTTCTAGACGTATTAGCCAAACAGAGAGAAAATTCTTTGATTACTGATACACTTTCAGGGTTCACATCCCCCTTGGCCTTGTTTGTTTTTGTATTAAACAAACTAGCAGATAAGAGCTATAATGCTGGTGTTGAACGCTGTCATTTATGATCCAGAAACTGAATGACGTTTTGACAAAACCATCATTAACCACACATCTACTCTTAGAAAACAACAAACACTTAACACCAGACAAACACAATCAAGAACAACTTTTCTAACATTATACGGTCAAACTGATATCTAAACCACTAAGCTGTAAAATCAGGTAAAGGTCAGACATTTTCATCATTCCCCGAGACGACACCTGGCTCTAAAAACTGCAGTCGTCTTGATCTCCCAGTGCTACCGTTACACATTTCATCAAGACATCAGAGCAAGTCTGAACCAAGCTGGACATTAACACGGTCTTCATTAGTGGTTATAAATTCTGCTCATGTCTGGCTCACCTTGAACATGTCCGCTATAGCTTTTCTGTTGAACATAAAAATGAGCTGCATCCACTTGTATACCCAGCTTGGGTAGAAACACAGACTGAACAAAACTCAGAACAAAAATAGAAATGCAATATGACCTAAGGCTGGACGGATCTAACAGCAAAATGAATTTAAGGAAGAAAAACAACAGCTTGATGCTTACTGTTTCCAAGGTTAAAATAATAATACAAAGCTTACAGAATGTTCACATGATAAAGAAATGTGCATTCCCAACAAAGTTAAAGGGATGGGTTTCTAACCACGAGCAAACACAGACAGCAGAAAGAAAACACAGCCAACATCAGACCTACCGTATTGTCCATAGATAGGAAACGAGCCTGTGAGCGCCGCACAGTGACGAAGAGGGAAAAAGAGACAAAGAGAGACAAGGAACAAAAGAGAGTCAAGTTGAAAATGAAGGTATAGAAAACACAGTAGAAGAAAGAAGAGTTACTCATAACAGTCATTGTGTTAGAATGGGAATCAAAAACAGGAGGGGACCCATAGAGAGGTTAGAGCTGTTCTGAAAGACTGCTGACATCAGGCTATGCCAGCACAGCTGTGTGACTTCACTTAACTCCCACACACATCACTTACCATACGAGTCCAGCCTTTTGTCCATGTACACCTTATAAGTGAAGGCATGGCGCAAAGCAATGGCGGCAAAGAACATCTCAATGCAGATGATGAAGTTTTGGTAGCCGGCGGCAACCGTTCCTTCACCCACAGAGAAGTTGGCTGAGCTGATCTGAGGAATGGCTCCACATTTCTCCAGAATGGCCAGCAGCATCCCTGTGTCACACAAAGGCAGAACAAGAACAACTACAGTTTCTGCTGCATGCAACTTTATTTATTTCTTTTTCTTTTATTTGTATAGAAGAAAAAAGGGTGAGCATCTGACACACAAAAGCAAAGCTTTAAAGTTTGAAACAGGTATGAAATGAAATACTTATGTAGTCCTAAACCCTTTTACCTACAATTAGTTAAATATTGCAGCATTTCATCATACCATAATACACAATTATAATAATACCCAATCATAATAAATCATACTGCACAACAAACATTTTTTTCAATAAACTTAAATAATTGTTTTATATCTTGTAACCTAATCTTTTTTTATTTTATAATTTGCTAAAATCTACCAGTTGTTGGAGATGTTTTGATGTCTTCACTGTATCTTTCCACAACTGAAGAGCCTCTTGTAGAAATACAGTGAAGTTTAGTGCTTGTTCTCACAGACGTTTTTTACATGTATGTTCCTCTTAGATTGAATTTACTCTCCCTAAATTGGAAAAAAAAAACGTTTGGATGCTGTTTGCTAATTGGTCACTTTTAACTGTAGAACTATAAAATTGACTGGGTCTTGAAATTTCATGACAACATGAAATTTTCACGAAAAATTCATGAAATTTCCATTAGTCACTCAGGGAGACTGGTAGCCTAGTGCTTACAGAGGTGGTCTTGGGTCTGTAGGTTCAAGTTCCAGGTGAGCCAACAGAGGGTGAACCACTGGAAGCCCCTGAGCAAGACCCTTAATCCCCCCCAACTACTGACATATGGCAGCCTCTCTAATCTCCACTAGAGATGAGTAAAATACCAACGAAACAAACAAAACCCTTTGTTTTACTTCTTTGTGTGTAGACTAATGAGGAAAAAAAGGGGTATTCACTCCAAATTAGGATTGAAGTTAAAGTGTGTAAAACTTACCCTGCCAGAAAGAGAGAAAGATGACCGACTTGACCATGAAGAACTTGAGTACAGGGTTGTAAGGGACCAGCAGTTCACGCGTAGCGAAGTAGAAGAGGAAGAGTGCGTAAAGCGACAGGCTGACAGAGATGTTGTAGATAATAGTGACATACAGGTAGCCACTAGCCACGCTGGAGGAGACAGACACAGGAAAAGGATCAAATAACAACACAATATGAGGAAGCAGCATAATTAGCCAATTTAATTTACAACTAGACTTTAACTTTTTGTCAGATACTAAGCGCACACGGTAAAAGACTTCTAGTTTATCAAGATGACGATTTGGACTACGTGTGATTTTCGACATTGTGAGAGTAAGGTGCTGCTAGGACATACTTAAAGTCTCCATCTTTGTATTTGCCAAAGGCCTGAAGAATGACGGTGATCACTGCCATCAGAGGTTTCACCACACAGAACTGGAGGGTTGCCTGAGGAAAAGAGAAAGACATGACCGTTTCTGTAGCTGGATAACCCCAGAAGAGCAGTGAAGCAAGTTTAATTTTATACCCTCTGGAAAGGGATATAGAGATCATTTCAAAAGGTCTGTAGAAGACAGATGATTGTTATTTATGTGCAGAATGGAAGGCCCCCCTACCTGTTTGCAAAACCTGAGGAATCCAATAGAGTAGGTCTTTCCCCACAGACAACAGGTTCCATACATGCAGCTTGACCTAAAGTAAGGTGAATGTTAATGTAGCTGGAAAAGTTAGTGGCTGTCTAGATAAAATAAAGTAACTGAATAAGGTAGCAGAAATAACTGAAATTAAAAAAGATGGCAGCAAACGAGGCTTACTCAATAGGTTTGCCTCTGATCTCGGCCATGATGGCACTCTCTCCTCCCAGATACTCGTAACACAGACTCAGGAAGTTGTAGATGACAAAGGCTGCAGGGGGTGACATAACGAAAGTGGTTGAGGATCACTGGCTCATCTGGAAGAATTATTCTATTATAAACCCAATAAATAACTTGTAGCGTTGAATTTATACAAATGTAATCTGAAACCGCTAGCTACACCAGAGAGGGATGTGCTACGAAGCAGGAAAAGTGTTTTTTTATTGAGGTAATTTCCAGTTCAGCTCTGGATTTTCTGCGTCACAAAGCTGATTCATAACTTCCTGAGGCACATCACCATGGCAACATATCCTGGAAACTGACCCTGAAGGGTAGTTTTCAAAGATACAAGAGTTACACAGAGTTTCACATGTTATAGCAACACTTAGCAATAAATGAATGGATGCTTATGTAGACTGGAACAAAGTCTGCTTACTCTAAATCTCACACCTGTTAACATATAAACATTTAGAACTAAAAAAAAAAATTTTTTTTTCCATTACGCCAATAAACTGTATCACATATTCTCGCAGGTCAGTTTAGTCCTACGAGAGCCACAATCCAGCAGGTTTTCAATGTATCCCTGCTCCAACACGCCTGACTCAAATTAATGAGTCATTGTGCAGAACTTGATTGGCTGTTAGATCCATTTAATTTGATTCAGGTATGTTGAAGCAGGAATACATTGAAAACCTGCTGGATTGTGGCCCTCGTAGGACCGAATTAAGTAGCCCTGCTTTAAGTCCTTTCCATCTACTAGATTTCATGTTAGCTTAATAAATTTAGCCTCAAATTCTGGTTGGTTTCACAATATCATGACAAAGCTTTAAGAAATAAAATCCTGAACATAGCAGTTCATTTAAAACTTAATTGGAATAAATTATTTAGTTACTCGTAGTTGTAATTAGGAACTAAACTAAAACTTGACTCCTCAACATGCTTTGGTTTTTAAAACCATTTTTATGATTACATAAACATATTGGGCACCATCTGCTTTTATCTTTAAACATCCAGGTATATCTTTACATTATGACTAGTTATCCCAAATAACACACACAACAGTTGAATAATTTAATGGTCTTTTTGCTGAACAGTGCTGTTTAAATAAACATAACAGGGCCACACACTGGTGGAAGTGTCTGCTGTTCCTGAGTGAGCAGAATGTTTTTCAGCTGCTGGCCCAGGTGTTAGCAGGCTGATTTAGGAGTAACCCACAGACACCAGCTCCCTGCTGCCCGAGCTCTCGTTTTCACTGTGGAAAGTGGCTGAGCTGACTGAAAACACTTGCCAGAACACAGTCAGCAGCACAGTGCTGGCTTTGTCACAGTTGCATAATCACATTTTTTTTTTCCACTCAAAAATGTATGGATACGCCTTTAAAGTTGAAGCAGTGCATTTCGTGAGTAAAACGATGACAAATACATGTTAAGTCATTAATCTAGATCTTTAACTGTAAAAACAAAGCCTAACACACTATGGTGGCGGGGCTTTTTACAGAAGTATAATAAACAACTGTCGACTTGAACGGTTTAATCGATTGTGTTTAGCAGCAAAGAAAAAAGAAGCCTCTTTAGCGATGAGGTTTTCAGCAGTTGTGCAAGTTTCTCCATCCTACTACATCAGCACTTAGTAATCTCCTCTTTGGTTCACACAGCTTGCCAAGAGTCTGTTCTTTACTAGATTTAACAATCATCTGGCAATCATCCTTATAAATGACTTCCAAATCAAAAATGTTTCCATATTGTCCTGCACGAACAGCATGTTAAATTTAATTGCATCTAAAGATTTGCAATGCTATTTGAGGCATGGGACTATGTTTCCAGTTCGCAATCAGATGAGGGTTTTTTGTTCTGTCATGTGTTAACTTCCAAAAGCTGTTTCACAATATGTTCAATTTTTCTCGTCTTACTTTTAAACAGCTTTCCTCTGCTTTGTCATTACAAGTTTTCAGTCGTTTGCTGAAAAGACCATGCTGTTGGTTTTAAGAGTGAGACAATTTAACCAGCACTGGAGTTCTGATAAAAGCCATTAATTTGATTTAATTAGGGCCTAATAAAGTATCAGAATCAGATGTACTTCATTAATCCCAGACTGGGAAAATTCAGTGTTACAGCAGCATAAATGTCAGACAGAAAAAAAAAAGAAAGGAGTAAAATTAAACTGTAAAATGCAAGATAATTTATACAAAGATAGAAAAGATATAAGATGTAAGAGTAATTAATGCAACTTCATCATTATCAAAGTTAAGCTGTAAGCCGTAAGTTTAACACAAGCATCAAAACATAGTAATCAGATTTGAAACAGCTATTTAGTGTTTAACACTGAACACAAACAATCATTTACAAGAACCCGACTTTACACATTTTGGTTAGATTAGTAAATACTAGAGGTCTCAGGTGTCTCCCTGCCCTATAATTCCAGTCTCTACAACACAAACCACAGATAACACAGCTCAATACAACACACAAACCAAACACTTACTTTGAGTTAATGTCCACCTTTTGATCAAACCACTGATCAACGTATGTGTCAGTAAAGATTTTGAGTTGATTGTTTCGTGTCAAAATGGGAGCAAATGTCCCCAACAAAACCCCAACTGTAATCAAACAGGAAACCAGTTATTTGTTTTTCTTTGTTGGCTTAATCACGTCAACGTGGTGTGTATTTACATTCACCTTTTAATTGCTTGTTAACACAAATAATTAATCAGCCAATCACATGGCAGGAACTCAATGCATTGGTTCATGTAGACAAGGACAGGCATCAGGGGAGGAAAGAGGATTAAAGTAACTTTGAATGTGACACAGTTGTTGGTGCCAGACAAGCTGGTCTGAGTATTTTAGAAACTGCTGATCTACTGGGATTTTCACCCACAACCATCTCTAGGGTTTACAGAGAATGGCTTGGAAAAGTGAAACTATCCAATGAGCAGCAGTTGTCTGGATGAAAACGCCTTGTTGATGTCAGAGGAGAATGGGCACACTGGTTGAAGCTGATAGAAAGGCAACAGTAACTCAGATAACCACTGGTTCCAACCACGGTATGCAGAGTACCATATCCATACACACAAGTTCAACCTGCTACAGCAACAGAAGACACACCACCTGCCACCTCCTGTCAGCTAAGATCAAGAAACTGGGGCTACAATCCACACAGACTCACCAAAACTGGACAACTGAAGATGGAGAAACATTGCCTGGTCTGATGAGTCTCCATTTCAGCTCAACATTCAGATGGTAGGGTCAGAATTAGTTGGAAACAACATAAAAGCATGGATCCATCATGCCTTGTATCAGTGGATTGGGCTATTAGTGGTGTAATGGGATGAGGAACATTTTCTTGGTACACTTTGGGCTCCATAGTACCAACTGAGCATAATTTAAACCCCACAGTCCATCCCTTTATGACCACAGTGTGGCATCTTCTGATGCTACTTCCGGCAGGATAATGCACCATGTCACAAAGCTCAAATCATCTCCAACTGGTGTCTTGAACATGATAACGAGTTCACTGGACTCCACTGGCCTCCAGATCTCAATCCAGCAGAGCAGCTTTGGGATGTTGTGGAACGGGAGATTCTCATCATAGATGCAGCTGACAAATCTGCAGCAACTGAGTGATGCTGTCATGTCAACATGGAGCAAAATCTCTGAGGAATTTTTCCGCCTTGTTAAACTTATGACACCAAGAATTAAGGCAGTTCTGAAGGGAAAGGGGGACCAACCCAGTACTAGCAAGGACCTAATAAGGTGAGTGTACATAGAATATTCCTTTAAAATAAAATAAACACAAGTAATGATGTAATAATAACCGTAAAAAGGACAAGTTATGATTTATATGCTCAAAAGTGAGATGCAATCTAAAAAATGTACTCATTTTCACACAGTTGCTAGGAAACTGCTTCCCCTCCCCTACAATCCCAGCAGGCCATGGAGACGTGAGAACAAAGATGGCAACCTTTGTAAATGAAGACGCTACAAAGGCCATCTGCCAGTGGGGCTTCACAACTCATAAATTCTCACTCCCTTGTTTCCAATGTGAGTCAAAACATTCACTGCAACACAAAACACTCAGTCTGATCATTGTATTGAAGGCCGATCTGTAGCGTGTCTGTTTGACCTCATTGCAATGTGTGACTTTGTTTGCTTACCTTCATAGCAGTCTCGAACCGTGTCGAAGTACACGTAATACTCCTCATTGGTAAAGAATAGAAGGCTGAGCCAGGAGTCGAAGGCATAGATGGGGACTATGAAGAGGATCCTGACTATGTGCCGCTGCTCATTTGGAGAGCTGTAGTAACGTAGGTGCATGTAGATCTAAAAAGAAGGAAAAAAGAGAGAGGAGATAAAAATGTCATAAAGTGATAAATTCAGATATTTAAACTTATTTAAGAATTATTCCAAGTCCATATTTGCAGCTAAAAGTTCACATCACATGATGTAAATGAACACACACAGGCAATCAAGGTCCCTGTGTTAACAGTAAGTCAATGGTTTTGGATGTCTTTATGTCAACAGTGAAGAAAGAGTGTGTAAGTATCTTGAAAATGGATGGACTTTTGACGTAAAACTGTATGTGTGTGTGGAAATAAGACCAAAACCCAAAGAAAAAGCAAACTTTACAAATAAATATCCATTTTTCTGTGTTAAAAGGCTCGAACGCAGGGTGTTCTTGAGGAGTATAAACACTTTTGGGGGATCAGCTGTGCAAAAACAGCCAATTTGGCCTTGGAATTGTGTGAAAACAGCTTAGAATATATTTGATAGACTAGCAGGCTGGAACTAAACACTGTTGTGAAACTTAAATCTGTGCAGACAGTATACACCTCTCAAAGTCAGGTAATAGTGTCAGCCTGCAGGGTGTGTGTTGTGTGTGTGCACCAACATGTGGGGGTTGTTTTAGGAAATTGATACCAGGCTTTTATCACTCCTATTCACAGCAGCAGACGATAGGAAGAGCGGGGCGGACCTTTTGTCACCGGTAACTCTGTCTGCTTTTCCACTTACACAATGCTCACACCTATCACCTTTCCTGGCTTGTAAACAGACACACACCTTGGGTAACATGACAAACACTGGGTGACAACACAGCAAGTGAAGCAGTATCCTCATAAGTGTTGTTGCTAGGTGACCCCTCAGCTTCAAATACGTGCGCATGCATGCAAACATACAGGCCTCCTGCTTATTGATGATGAGGTAGGTGAACTAGGAGCTCCTGTTGCCTCAGTGACAGCAAACTATTCTCTAACCCTGAATGTGAAGAGCATCGGTACACAGTGGAGGACAAATAATCAACAAACAAGGTATTATAGCTCGCTCTGACACAGAGGTTATTAAACACTGGACTACAATACCCCAAAAACCAAACAAAATAGTGCAAACAGAACAAAAGTGACCAGTTCCACTAACTGTAAAGATTTATTTTATATACCTTGAAATCATAAAACATCTCAGTAACAGTTGCAGACAAGCAGCTAAAGCTGGACTTCTCCTTTAATTCACTCACTCCAGGTAAGCTTTAAGGCCTAATCAGCTTCAGCTGACCCAAACTAGAATGTTGAACCTTATCTTAACATCTTAACATCCTGAATTCAAATCCTGCTAAAACATTAATGTGTTTGTGTATGTTGTTCCCTGACATCCATCTCCACAGGTTTCCAGCAGTCTGTCACCTGTTGGCAAAAAAGATTTTATTTTCCTACCATTTGATTATTGCAGCTTTTGTTAGGAAAACAATCTAAGCAGATCTGAATTGAGAAGTCCAACTTATGTTGTGGCAAATCTCCCTAAAAGAACAATCCAGTACAGCCAATCCCGCTTTTGTTATTCACAAGAATAGAGTTCACTTTCAACCATTGTCGTCCCATATCCACATGCTTTAATGAATGGGCTTTAAATAATAAGGCTAGACAAAAAAATAAAAGTAGGAGAGCTCTCCACATAGGGTGCAAGACTTTAAAAGCATAAAACATTCATGTATTTGATGAACATGCATATAACACACTCCTGATGCACTCTGTTAGCCTTTTTTTCTCTTTTGTCAGAAAAAGAGAGCAAACAGTGGTTAGACTGCAAGATATACAGTTTGTAAAACACAGGCTTACGTCTCTGTCCAAATACTGTGGCCTCACACTAACACTTTACATTAGGCTACATACAGCATGTAGAGTTTTTAAACAAGCTGAATGAATGAATGAATGAAATCTCTTATCAATTCTTGCCTGCTAACAATAGCATCTTGAAATTCCAAACTTTCATCTCTTACCTGGTGACATGTGATCAGTAGTGCTGTCCAGACAAAAAACCCTGATATAGCCTGGGCAGTGGAGGTCATGAGGAAAAATGGCTCTTCTGGTGTGACCAGAGGGGTTTCGGGGGCCCAAGAGGAATTGGTTTGTGGGGCCAAAGTGGCTGGAGAACCTGGAGGGAGGCCATTGGGAGAATCGTTCCCCAACCTCTCTGACAGGCGTTTTTCTCGCCACCAAAGCTGACTCATCTGTATGAAGAAAGGGGACTTCATCAGTAAACATGCTTGATGCGATTCAAAAGAATTCATCCTAGGCAGTCTTATTTAGCAGCAAGGAGTAATCATTTAACAACAATCAGTTGCAGAAGCTCATGCTCCAGGTTATAAAGCCTGAATAAAACATGGCAATGCATAAACGGAGCTCAACAGACCTGCACAAGACTGTGCTGTGACCTAAATCTGCTGCTGATGTTAGAGTGGAAAAAAAACAAGAAAAAAAAAAAAAGTAGGACAGTGCACAGATCTAAAATGCAAGAGACCACGCAAATGTGACGTTGGATCAAGAGTGAAAAGATGTGGCATAAGGCAGGTGGGTGAGGAGAAGCTTGTAAAGAACCACAAGCACCGGGAGGTCGCATGAAGATATGAGCTGAGATCTGCAGATTTATTTTCTCCCCTTTTGTTTTTTCCCCAAAGCAGGAAGAAGCGTAGACGTGGTATTAACACACTTCCTCAGAGGCAAAACAAGTTCAACACCATGAAGCCTCACATAAACCCTGCAAAGCATTACTGATGATTACTGAGGTAGAGAATAAACTAGAATGTAAATAATAATAAAAAAAATCATACCAGAATATAGATAAATGGTTGAGGATCACTGGCTCATCTGGAAGAATTATTCTATTAGTCTTTTTGCTGAACAGTGCTGTTTAAATAAACATAACAGGGCCACACACTGGTGGAAGTGTCTGCTGTTCCTGAGTGAGCAGAATGTTTTTCAGCTGCTGGCCCAGGTGTTAGCAGGCTGATTTAGGAGTAACCCACAGACACCAGCTCCCTGCTGCCCGAGCTCTCGTTTTCACTGTGGAAAGTGGCTGAGCTGACTGAAAACACTTGCCAGAACACAGTCAGCAGCACAGTGCTGGCTTTGTCACAGTTGCATAATCACATTTTTTTTTTCCACTCAAAAATGTATGGATACGCCTTTAAAGTTGAAGCAGTGCATTTCGTGAGTAAAACGATGACAAATACATGTTAAGTCATTAATCTAGATCTTTAACTGTAAAAACAAAGCCTAACACACTATGGTGGCGGGGCTTTTTACAGAAGTATAATAAACAACTGTCGACTTGAACGGTTTAATCGATTGTGTTTAGCAGCAAAGAAAAAAGAAGCCTCTTTAGCGATGAGGTTTTCAGCAGTTGTGCAAGTTTCTCCATCCTACTACATCAGCACTTAGTAATCTCCTCTTTGGTTCACACAGCTTGCCAAGAGTCTGTTCTTTACTAGATTTAACAATCATCTGGCAATCATCCTTATAAATGACTTCCAAATCAAAAATGTTTCCATATTGTCCTGCACGAACAGCATGTTAAATTTAATTGCATCTAAAGATTTGCAATGCTATTTGAGGCATGGGACTATGTTTCCAGTTCGCAATCAGATGAGGGTTTTTTGTTCTGTCATGTGTTAACTTCCAAAAGCTGTTTCACAATATGTTCAATTTTTCTCGTCTTACTTTTAAACAGCTTTCCTCTGCTTTGTCATTACAAGTTTTCAGTCGTTTGCTGAAAAGACCATGCTGTTGGTTTTAAGAGTGAGACAATTTAACCAGCACTGGAGTTCTGATAAAAGCCATTAATTTGATTTAATTAGGGCCTAATAAAGTATCAGAATCAGATGTACTTCATTAATCCCAGACTGGGAAAATTCAGTGTTACAGCAGCATAAATGTCAGACAGAAAAAAAAAAGAAAGGAGTAAAATTAAACTGTAAAATGCAAGATAATTTATACAAAGATAGAAAAGATATAAGATGTAAGAGTAATTAATGCAACTTCATCATTATCAAAGTTAAGCTGTAAGCCGTAAGTTTAACACAAGCATCAAAACATAGTAATCAGATTTGAAACAGCTATTTAGTGTTTAACACTGAACACAAACAATCATTTACAAGAACCCGACTTTACACATTTTGGTTAGATTAGTAAATACTAGAGGTCTCAGGTGTCTCCCTGCCCTATAATTCCAGTCTCTACAACACAAACCACAGATAACACAGCTCAATACAACACACAAACCAAACACTTACTTTGAGTTAATGTCCACCTTTTGATCAAACCACTGATCAACGTATGTGTCAGTAAAGATTTTGAGTTGATTGTTTCGTGTCAAAATGGGAGCAAATGTCCCCAACAAAACCCCAACTGTAATCAAACAGGAAACCAGTTATTTGTTTTTCTTTGTTGGCTTAATCACGTCAACGTGGTGTGTATTTACATTCACCTTTTAATTGCTTGTTAACACAAATAATTAATCAGCCAATCACATGGCAGGAACTCAATGCATTGGTTCATGTAGACAAGGACAGGCATCAGGGGAGGAAAGAGGATTAAAGTAACTTTGAATGTGACACAGTTGTTGGTGCCAGACAAGCTGGTCTGAGTATTTTAGAAACTGCTGATCTACTGGGATTTTCACCCACAACCATCTCTAGGGTTTACAGAGAATGGCTTGGAAAAGTGAAACTATCCAATGAGCAGCAGTTGTCTGGATGAAAACGCCTTGTTGATGTCAGAGGAGAATGGGCACACTGGTTGAAGCTGATAGAAAGGCAACAGTAACTCAGATAACCACTGGTTCCAACCACGGTATGCAGAGTACCATATCCATACACACAAGTTCAACCTGCTACAGCAACAGAAGACACACCACCTGCCACCTCCTGTCAGCTAAGATCAAGAAACTGGGGCTACAATCCACACAGACTCACCAAAACTGGACAACTGAAGATGGAGAAACATTGCCTGGTCTGATGAGTCTCCATTTCAGCTCAACATTCAGATGGTAGGGTCAGAATTAGTTGGAAACAACATAAAAGCATGGATCCATCATGCCTTGTATCAGTGGATTGGGCTATTAGTGGTGTAATGGGATGAGGAACATTTTCTTGGTACACTTTGGGCTCCATAGTACCAACTGAGCATAATTTAAACCCCACAGTCCATCCCTTTATGACCACAGTGTGGCATCTTCTGATGCTACTTCCGGCAGGATAATGCACCATGTCACAAAGCTCAAATCATCTCCAACTGGTGTCTTGAACATGATAACGAGTTCACTGGACTCCACTGGCCTCCAGATCTCAATCCAGCAGAGCAGCTTTGGGATGTTGTGGAACGGGAGATTCTCATCATAGATGCAGCTGACAAATCTGCAGCAACTGAGTGATGCTGTCATGTCAACATGGAGCAAAATCTCTGAGGAATTTTTCCGCCTTGTTAAACTTATGACACCAAGAATTAAGGCAGTTCTGAAGGGAAAGGGGGACCAACCCAGTACTAGCAAGGACCTAATAAGGTGAGTGTACATAGAATATTCCTTTAAAATAAAATAAACACAAGTAATGATGTAATAATAACCGTAAAAAGGACAAGTTATGATTTATATGCTCAAAAGTGAGATGCAATCTAAAAAATGTACTCATTTTCACACAGTTGCTAGGAAACTGCTTCCCCTCCCCTACAATCCCAGCAGGCCATGGAGACGTGAGAACAAAGATGGCAACCTTTGTAAATGAAGACGCTACAAAGGCCATCTGCCAGTGGGGCTTCACAACTCATAAATTCTCACTCCCTTGTTTCCAATGTGAGTCAAAACATTCACTGCAACACAAAACACTCAGTCTGATCATTGTATTGAAGGCCGATCTGTAGCGTGTCTGTTTGACCTCATTGCAATGTGTGACTTTGTTTGCTTACCTTCATAGCAGTCTCGAACCGTGTCGAAGTACACGTAATACTCCTCATTGGTAAAGAATAGAAGGCTGAGCCAGGAGTCGAAGGCATAGATGGGGACTATGAAGAGGATCCTGACTATGTGCCGCTGCTCATTTGGAGAGCTGTAGTAACGTAGGTGCATGTAGATCTAAAAAGAAGGAAAAAAGAGAGAGGAGATAAAAATGTCATAAAGTGATAAATTCAGATATTTAAACTTATTTAAGAATTATTCCAAGTCCATATTTGCAGCTAAAAGTTCACATCACATGATGTAAATGAACACACACAGGCAATCAAGGTCCCTGTGTTAACAGTAAGTCAATGGTTTTGGATGTCTTTATGTCAACAGTGAAGAAAGAGTGTGTAAGTATCTTGAAAATGGATGGACTTTTGACGTAAAACTGTATGTGTGTGTGGAAATAAGACCAAAACCCAAAGAAAAAGCAAACTTTACAAATAAATATCCATTTTTCTGTGTTAAAAGGCTCGAACGCAGGGTGTTCTTGAGGAGTATAAACACTTTTGGGGGATCAGCTGTGCAAAAACAGCCAATTTGGCCTTGGAATTGTGTGAAAACAGCTTAGAATATATTTGATAGACTAGCAGGCTGGAACTAAACACTGTTGTGAAACTTAAATCTGTGCAGACAGTATACACCTCTCAAAGTCAGGTAATAGTGTCAGCCTGCAGGGTGTGTGTTGTGTGTGTGCACCAACATGTGGGGGTTGTTTTAGGAAATTGATACCAGGCTTTTATCACTCCTATTCACAGCAGCAGACGATAGGAAGAGCGGGGCGGACCTTTTGTCACCGGTAACTCTGTCTGCTTTTCCACTTACACAATGCTCACACCTATCACCTTTCCTGGCTTGTAAACAGACACACACCTTGGGTAACATGACAAACACTGGGTGACAACACAGCAAGTGAAGCAGTATCCTCATAAGTGTTGTTGCTAGGTGACCCCTCAGCTTCAAATACGTGCGCATGCATGCAAACATACAGGCCTCCTGCTTATTGATGATGAGGTAGGTGAACTAGGAGCTCCTGTTGCCTCAGTGACAGCAAACTATTCTCTAACCCTGAATGTGAAGAGCATCGGTACACAGTGGAGGACAAATAATCAACAAACAAGGTATTATAGCTCGCTCTGACACAGAGGTTATTAAACACTGGACTACAATACCCCAAAAACCAAACAAAATAGTGCAAACAGAACAAAAGTGACCAGTTCCACTAACTGTAAAGATTTATTTTATATACCTTGAAATCATAAAACATCTCAGTAACAGTTGCAGACAAGCAGCTAAAGCTGGACTTCTCCTTTAATTCACTCACTCCAGGTAAGCTTTAAGGCCTAATCAGCTTCAGCTGACCCAAACTAGAATGTTGAACCTTATCTTAACATCTTAACATCCTGAATTCAAATCCTGCTAAAACATTAATGTGTTTGTGTATGTTGTTCCCTGACATCCATCTCCACAGGTTTCCAGCAGTCTGTCACCTGTTGGCAAAAAAGATTTTATTTTCCTACCATTTGATTATTGCAGCTTTTGTTAGGAAAACAATCTAAGCAGATCTGAATTGAGAAGTCCAACTTATGTTGTGGCAAATCTCCCTAAAAGAACAATCCAGTACAGCCAATCCCGCTTTTGTTATTCACAAGAATAGAGTTCACTTTCAACCATTGTCGTCCCATATCCACATGCTTTAATGAATGGGCTTTAAATAATAAGGCTAGACAAAAAAATAAAAGTAGGAGAGCTCTCCACATAGGGTGCAAGACTTTAAAAGCATAAAACATTCATGTATTTGATGAACATGCATATAACACACTCCTGATGCACTCTGTTAGCCTTTTTTTCTCTTTTGTCAGAAAAAGAGAGCAAACAGTGGTTAGACTGCAAGATATACAGTTTGTAAAACACAGGCTTACGTCTCTGTCCAAATACTGTGGCCTCACACTAACACTTTACATTAGGCTACATACAGCATGTAGAGTTTTTAAACAAGCTGAATGAATGAATGAATGAAATCTCTTATCAATTCTTGCCTGCTAACAATAGCATCTTGAAATTCCAAACTTTCATCTCTTACCTGGTGACATGTGATCAGTAGTGCTGTCCAGACAAAAAACCCTGATATAGCCTGGGCAGTGGAGGTCATGAGGAAAAATGGCTCTTCTGGTGTGACCAGAGGGGTTTCGGGGGCCCAAGAGGAATTGGTTTGTGGGGCCAAAGTGGCTGGAGAACCTGGAGGGAGGCCATTGGGAGAATCGTTCCCCAACCTCTCTGACAGGCGTTTTTCTCGCCACCAAAGCTGACTCATCTGTATGAAGAAAGGGGACTTCATCAGTAAACATGCTTGATGCGATTCAAAAGAATTCATCCTAGGCAGTCTTATTTAGCAGCAAGGAGTAATCATTTAACAACAATCAGTTGCAGAAGCTCATGCTCCAGGTTATAAAGCCTGAATAAAACATGGCAATGCATAAACGGAGCTCAACAGACCTGCACAAGACTGTGCTGTGACCTAAATCTGCTGCTGATGTTAGAGTGGAAAAAAAACAAGAAAAAAAAAAAAAGTAGGACAGTGCACAGATCTAAAATGCAAGAGACCACGCAAATGTGACGTTGGATCAAGAGTGAAAAGATGTGGCATAAGGCAGGTGGGTGAGGAGAAGCTTGTAAAGAACCACAAGCACCGGGAGGTCGCATGAAGATATGAGCTGAGATCTGCAGATTTATTTTCTCCCCTTTTGTTTTTTCCCCAAAGCAGGAAGAAGCGTAGACGTGGTATTAACACACTTCCTCAGAGGCAAAACAAGTTCAACACCATGAAGCCTCACATAAACCCTGCAAAGCATTACTGATGATTACTGAGGTAGAGAATAAACTAGAATGTAAATAATAATAAAAAAAATCATACCAGAATATAGATAAATGTGTAAATTAAGATTTTGTTTAATTCCACAAACTGGATGCAAACTGGTCTTAAAATACAATAAACGTGTGCATCGCAGCTCGACAGGTCAAACTAAAGATCAAAATGGCACAAGGATCCAGACAGGCGCTCAACATGCCACCATCCTCATCAAACAGGATATCTTGGTCCTTTAATCTTGACAATAACGTCAAGAGTCTTGGTTTGGATGCCAGGAAGGCGATCATTTAATTGTTCAAAGAAAAACTAATTTCCACTATGATTCCTAAACCCCACCCTGTGCACCAGCTAAATATAGGCTGGTGCACAGGGTGGTCATGGATGACTCATGCTACTTACCAACGCTTCAATCAGCTAGTGACAATGCAGATCAGTACACACACACACACACACACACACATCTGAATAGGGTTCAGCAAAGAAAGAGCTAAGACAAATCCTATATACACCAAAAAACCAGTGAGGATATTTTGAGGTTTTTTTCCTGCTCAGCTAAGGCTGATTTAGAAACCCAGTCATGCCTTTAAAAAATCTAGAATATTTATCATCTTATTTTCTGTGTAAAAACAGATAAAAGTATGGGAACTTCTTATTTCCTAAGACTGAGGGGTAATCTAACCACTTCTTGTATCATCTTTTTTTCAATACAGCCAGATATGAAAGCATGATTTGTTTAATGAGTGAAAACCAGTCAAAACATGCCAGTGGAAATCATCAGGAGGAAGTGCACACAATAACAATTTGAGGGGTTTTCTGTAGGCCACTGGAAAAGTCACAGAGGCATCGTATTAATCTCGTTGATTAAATCCGTGGGTGGCTTTCTAAACATTTGTTGTACTTTGACCTTAATTGAACCAGTAGTTTTTAGGATGAGCAATAAATCTTCAGACTAGGCTGCCCAAAACTAACGCATCAGATCGCTGTGGCTATGTTGAGATAAAAGAAGAAAACCCAAATCATTTTAACAAAGCTAAACTCTCCTGCAATACATTTCACCAAGAAGAACAAAGCAGGTTTCGCCCCCGTTTTAAACTTACAGAGGCCAACACGTCACAGTACATCTGTCTAAAAATATTAAATAATAATAATAAGAAAAGGTCAAATCCAAGAAAAAATTAAGCAATTGTACTATGTATCCAAACACCGCTTAGATTAAGTGGTGAAACACACAAAACGGACAAACTAGTAGCAGCGGGTGCTGCTGGTGTGTATTCTGCGCTGTGCTTACCTCTGCAGTTGTTTGCCCTGCGCTGGTTCCAATCCAAGCGTGTATTTAGCTCATTATCTTTAAGCTGAATGCAAATCTACAAAAAGTTACTAGGTAAAAAGCAACCATTCAATCGATAATCCGCCACGTTTACAATCACTGCATAACAGTCTGGACCCCGGAAACCTCCCCCTGTATAAAAGCTGGGAAGTGTCGACAGCTGAGCCAAACCTCAACTGTTAGGAGCGCAGCCAACGTTAGCCTGTGTTAGCAAACTTTCCTCGTCCAGTGGTTGTTTTCATTGTCCCTATAAGAGGTAACAAAACAGGCTCCTTTGTGTGGCTTTACGCTTAATTACAGCGTTTTCTGGACATTTTCATTCTAACGATGAAACACGTAGCGTTGCGTCCCCCACATCAGCCGCGCTGTGTCAACCGCAGCCGCTAGTAGCTACTGCCCAATGCGCATGCGCAGACAGGCTTCGGCAGAACTGTTTTCTCACTATAAACGTAACGTAATGCAGTCCATTTGTGTCCAGCCCCCCTCCTCCCTACAAAGACAAACACACCTTTTCTAACCTTCCACACCAAGGACTGCGCAAAAGATTATCAAGAAACAGTCGTCAGCAACGTTATCAATTTTTATTACTTCATAAAATATACACAAATACTGTAAATAAAGTGTGTTAAAGAACTGTACAGGATATTAGTACACAATACACAAAGTGAAATTCCCCTCCTCATCTTCTTGTACATCATCCCAAAAAGTTACAATGCCACTGGGTCATGGTGGCCTGTACAAAGGTAATTACACACAGTACACTGCCACATGCACACAAAAATCCCTGCAGTTGCACCAATTATGCTTTCCTCTGAATGACATCATCAGGGTTAAAAGGTTAAAATCCAAATGTGACATCAAGCTGTTAATATATAATTATGGCAGAAGGAATACTTAAAAGTCCCTAGTATTGCAGTACAGCATATAGTGGACAAGCAGAATTAGAACAAAGAAATAATAAAATAAAGATACTCATAAGTTACAAGAAAGACAGGCAAATAAACAAGTATTGCATAAATAGGACAAATTTAAAAGTGATAACATGCATACAGGATGTGGCTTTATTGTTAGCAGGGATTTGCTGTATCACACACTTGCTCACATTCACACAAAGAAACTGTTTGATGACCCAGCTGGCAAGGCAACAGTCACCCATCCCCCAAGTTTAATACTTTTTAAATGCCCCCAATTACGAATTCAGACCCTATTTAGTCATTAGTATGCATTTTTCTACTTTACACCTTTACAACAAATAAACCACAATTTGGCTTTACATTGAAATAATTAAAAAAATATTTACAGTGGAGTAAACAAAAAAAGATAAAAGAAAATCCAATGACCCAACCCGCCCCAAAAAATGTCACCATTAACAGAACTTGCCCTCCTCCCCTCCCATATAGCCTCTAATAAAAGAATAAAAAATAAAGTAATATTAAGAATCATAAAAACTGCAGCCACTTTTTAAAATTTTTATTTCTGCAGCCAAAATGGGGCTGCCACGGATTCTGGTTAAATAACAGTATGCTGAGAATTTCCTGAGGAGCTTCCCTCAAGATTTGGGAGTGTGTCCTTCCAAAATCCACAGTCGTACTTAACCTTACCCACTAACATTAAATGTAAAGAAAACACTCAAGTTAAAACAGGAAAAGAGAAGGGTGCTGAAGATTTTGATGGCAAAGTTTTGAAGGACAGTAATTCATCACAAAATTGGATGAAGGGCAAGCAATCACTTCACCAGAAACATTTCGACACCTAAAACATCACTTACTTACTTATCCTTTTCAAAGTTGCCTTTCTTGTCCGCTATTATCTCATCTACACATCCCCATTTTAAAAATTCTGTAATATTTCTATTAAGCTGTCGTTTCTTAAAAACACAAAGAAAAGGCAAAGATTGGAAATTAAAACTCCAATTTAACACGTCTCCATGAAAAATGAAGATGGCATTTACTGAAGTTACTGTTGCCAAGTTAAAACAAATTTATTACCGAGTCTTTGTCAGCCTTTGATAAGAAACATGCATGTCCCTGATACCCATTTGCTCCTTTGATGCAGACAGTTTTTCACATTTGTCAGAGAATTGAGGGAATGTTTTGAGGAAAAGGAGGGCAGGAATGAGCAACTGGCAAAGTGCAGCATTGTCATTAGCTTTTCGTATTGTGGTAGTGATCCAGGGTTCAGCAAAGAGGGTCCACGTCAGAATGCAGGTTGGATAACTTCATGTATTTCTTTGAATTCTTGACAGGTTTACAGTCTTGTTCCAAAGAGCGACACGTCCTTTAACAAATCGGCATTTCATTAAACGGGAGGAGGGGTGGGTGTGGAGACAAAGGGGGGAAAAAAACACAAAAAAAAAACATAGCGGCAAATACTCCTTGGAGCCCTGAAAAAAGAAAAAGAAAAAAAAGGATAGAAATGTTTTAATGGGTGAGACAGTACATTAGCTGAGCAGGTAAAGGACAAAATTCGTGAAGCCAGAGCTCACCTGTCATTTTCACTTGCATGCAGAGCCGAGGAATTTCACTTCCCCACATGCTCAAACGGCACGCTGACCTGCAAGCCACAAAGATTCAAGAGGAGGAACCGGTGATTAAGTTCACACTCACACAGGAAGCTACTAATGGACCATGTGTGTTGAGGCCGATTTAATTTTCAGGTCATACGTAAAATGTGCTTAGATATAATGTAAACAATAACACTTTGTATGATATGCCCTTAGATATGGATTGTTGTCGTCATTGCAGAGATGTCTCACTCTTACTCATGATAATAAAGAACCAGGTCTGTGTGTGCCAGATAGAAGAACAACGCAAACAATGTGCAGACAGCTGATGTTATTACTGATAAATGTTTGTGCATATGCTGAGACATTCATTTTTTCATGCTAGAAAATGATTCTTTGATCCTATTATACCAAAAATGCTGTACTGCTTTCTGTCGCATTTACTCCCTGATCTATCAGCTTAATAAAACTCAGAAAGATAACTTGGCTTGTTTACCAAGGCTTTATTTTGCAATAATAATAATAATAATAATAATAATAATAATAATAAGTGTGAAGGAGGAGGACCATCCATTATTAGATGCAAGGCATGCAGATCTATACACACAAAGTGCCTGTTCCTGAGATATCTGATAACACAGGACAGACTTCAGTACTTAACATGGGCATTTTTAATCAAGCATTATTCTAGTCTATCTGCTGCAACCGCAACTTTATTTATAACGGACTTTAAAAACAAAGTTGGACGAAGATCTACAATGTGCACATAACATTACCTCTAAAAGACTACTTTGTTGAGCCATTGTTTAAATAGGTGCATCTCTCAAATGCATAGCCTCGTAAGTTGTAGAGATTATTCTGTTTTGCTGTTACTGTCCTTGTTGTTTTTTTTTTTGTTTGTTTTTTTTAATCAATGTCTGCATATGTTTGGCTTGAATTAGGTGTCACAAAGGGGCTTATTCATACTGTTCATTTCTAATGAATAAATTAGTTTGACACATCCTGTGTGTGCCAAGCCAAAGCTGCTGCAGATGGTGCGCTCACCTGGGATGTTGAAATTCTCGACTGGTCGTGGCGGGCTGTGAGGTCGGAAGATGACACGTTGGCAGGCGCCCCACGATGTAACCGCATGCTAACCTTCCTCTCCCGTTCTGCACGAGATATTGCACGAGGTGACGTGTTGCCTGAGTTGAAGAATTAACAGTCCACATTTGATGCAGATATTAAGACTCCAATCTCAATGTGCTGTCATATTTAAAGACAGATACGGGTTTGAAATCTGAAATCAGTTTAGCTGTAGACTCACCAGACTGCTGGACCCGTGAGGCAGGGTTAGACATGGCTTGCTCTGGCCCATTCCTGACCCTGTTGGGAGCTCCGGGGGTGGGACCTTGAGGGAGGCCTCGTGATGCGGACACCCTAGGTGCTCCTCCGATCCGCTCGTCTCGCTCATCTCCTGTCCTCCTGTCCCGATCCCCATCCTCGGCTGTCCGACTGGCACCCTGATAAAAGTGATCAACCAAATTCAAGATCTCCAGTGAAACAGTACTTTTAAATCATATGCATTATATGATATAAAAAAATTAATGAAAGACACCAAAATAACGTGCAACAATTTACACTCTAAAGATTCACTGCAAACTTACAAATTTGAGCATGTTCCAGTCGAAAACGTAATCGTAGGAGAAACCCTGTCGGTGGAAAAGATTCCTGAAAAGCTGGCGTAGGTAGGAGTAGTCTGGTTTGTCATCAAAACGGAGTGAACGGCAAAAATTCAGGTATGTGGAGAACTCAGCTGTGGGAGGATAAGGCAGAAAGCCCGTGATTAGGAATGAAAAATACACTGAAAGTGTGATGTGAGAAAAAAAAAAACTCAACTGTTTTGACCTTTTGAAATTACGTAAACACTGCATAAACTAAAAACAGCATCTGTACAGAATTAAAGAAGAATGCATCTGCCTCAAAATGCCACTCACAAGGGTATCCTTTGCAAAGAACTTCAATGGGTGTGGACATTTTCTTCTCGCTGATTCGCTCATACTTCTGTCGTTTGGTTGCAGCCTTGAGGCCCTGCCAGGGGAGGGACCCCAAGTTGAAGTACATGAGAACATAACCGAGTGACTCCAGGTCATCACGCCTCGACTGCTCTGTGGACATGAACAAAAAATGCTATGATCACAATTAATTAGTTACCCATGATCCAATTTATAATTTTGATATGAAACTTCTGACTTTGTTAATATTAAAAAAATCAATATAAGAACGCATAAAATTAGTTTGAAAAAACTAATGAAAAAATTTGGGTGCATTCACACCAGGATAGTCTGCTAGACTCGGTCCGACTGGGGACTCTGTTCAGTTGTAGGGGTGCATTGTTCTCACCCTGCACTTCTCAAATGAATCAGACCTTTTAAATACCATGTTCCACTCTACAGAAGGACAATATGAGACACACAAAAGAAAAACTTTTTCGATTGGTTTGCAGAACAACTTTGGTTTCTAGTGCATAACAGCTAAATATGGAGCAGCATCAGATCCTAGCGGTGTTAGGCTGATCAGATTTCTATCAGAACTTTCACACAATTCTTCCACGTCTGACCACGAGCCATTTCTCCTGTCAAGAGCTGCCTATTGTCCCACACATGCTTATGTTTTGGTTGCATTTACAACCCGCTGAACTCACAATGCACTTTATTTTGTAGTCCGCTTCCTGTCTTGGTCTGCTTGAAATGGATCGAGACCTGCGTTTGTAGGCAGCCTGAGTACGCTTCTTAATTTGAATAAGAATTTGTAAATTCACAATCCCCCCAATGAACTTTCCAAGCAGACGGACTTGGATTTAAATCAAGAAGGCTGAAGTGAACTGGTTATGCTTTATGCAGTATCTGTGTGTGTTACCAGTAGAGTCAATCTGGAGTCCTGATATGGAGAAGGAAACAGTGGAAAAGAAGCTATTGAAAGCAAAAAAAAACTAATTTGTCATAGAACGTCTTAATCTAACCCATTTACCAAACAGGTAAATACAACAATGGAAATATCCCCTCATTTTACAAGTTTGTGATCCTTTGGATATTCCACAAAAACTAGAAAAAAACAAAACAAATACCCAGCTAAGGCAGCAAATGGGCAGCAGGTACAATACAACAACATGAGTTAGCCAGCCATATTAAAATGCTCCCTGCAAAATTCCTCACAAGTAAAACCAGATATTTTTTTCTTTTGCCTCCTTCTCTTTAAAAGTCTTCACTCACATCTATACATACAATCGGATACAGTCCTGAACAAATGGATGGTGCAAAGGGGAGAGACATCAAAAGCAAAAATCAAGTTAAATTTTTCTCAGTTTGTAGAAAATTGGGATTCAATTCTATTTTTTTTTTAATTTTCTTCATTTTTGTGTTAAGAAACCATTAAAACACTGTAAATAACATTAAGGGCTGATAAAAGAGGATGACTGATGAACACGAAACTTAAAGCATAATCAGAAGGAAGGAAAGTTTGGTATAACCTACAGTGCTTTACACCACCAGGGCATGGTTGGTCCGACATGCAGAGCAGCACTAATCAACCACATTTAGCACGGTGTGTAAGGCAGCAGTCAACAAGAAACAAATGTGAGACCCTGATGGATTTTTTTTTGTAAAACATAACTACTGCTCCAATGCTTAATAAAAGACGTGCATTTTTACTGATTTTGTTACAACTATCCACACATGCAGACACTGAACCCTGCTGGAACAGACAGACTATATTTAAAACTAAACACACACCAGCCTTCTTTAAAAAAGAGGAAAATAAACCCACAATCGAATCAGGTTTGTGTGGATCCTCCATGCCAATCTTACCAATTCCAAGATGCGTGTTGATGGAAGCGTAGCGTGCTGTTCCAGTCAAGTTCTTGTTCTCCCTGTAAGGAATGTGCTGGTGTGTGCGGGCATCTCTGTACTTCTTTGCCAGGCCAAAGTCGATGATATACACCAGGTTGCCCTTCTTGCCGAGGCCCATTAAGAAGTTATCTGGCTTTACATCTCGATGGATGAAATTCTTGGAGTGGATATACTCAATGCGACTTATCTGGAGAGTCGAGAGACATAACTATCAGGTTCTTGTGCATCTGGGAATTTACTTTGAGAATGATGATATGACACAGTCACATTATTTCCCTGTGTAGAGTTTGCATTGTTTCAATCTGTGTCACTCCGCAGTGTAAGTTGCACTCAATATATTAATAACTTGAGCTAATTCAGACCCATGAGAATGGGGTGGAGGCAATAGGACATGAGGAAAGGACATGACCCTAGACTGGAAGAGGAGAGTCAAACACCCATACAGGGCGTCTGACACAGCAGCTTGGCTGCACTTAGAACAAAAGGTGAGATTAGCTGAGAGCATCATTCATGAAATGAAATATCTAGGCCAGCACAATCTGAGGCAAAGCCAACATCCTAAAGTTCACTAGCTGTGCAAGAGTAGCAGAAACCAAAACAGCTCCAATCTTTAAAAGGAGGCTTCAGGGGAATCATGAGTAATACGTGTCGAAAGTATCAGAAAAACAAAAAACAAAACTATATAATAAAAAACTAAACTAAATCATGGCCCTCATCCCTTTTATATTTGCTTTTCTCAAAAGCAGACTATTCCATATCTCGTGGTTTTAAATAACAGGACTATTAACAGTCTTTATGTTCATGACTTTTGAAGGAAATTTCATACTGTACCATCTGGTCTGCCAAAAGCAGGACAGTTTTTAAGCTGAACTTCCGAGAGCAGAAGTTAAAAAGGTCCTCCAGACTCGGGCCAAGCAGCTCCATCACCATGACATTGTAGTCTCCCTCAGCTCCACACCACTTTATCGATGGAATACCCACTAGGCAAGACACACAATCATCACAAATCCAGCCAGATGTTCATCACTGGCATGCCTACAAATTACATTATTGGAGAAATAATGTTAACTATAAAATGTTTTCTTAAAATTAGAGAATTCTACAATTCAGAACATGTTGATGGCCATCTATGCAAGTTCATTTTAAAACTGATTTAGAACTGACAAAAGATTACAGCTTAGACATATCAATTGATACCAAAAATATCTGGCAGGTTTGGTGGGATTTCTGCACTTATAAAAATGCCAGCTTTAGAAGGAATGAGATGAAAAATCTTGACAAGCATGTCGAGGCTGTATTTGCTTACCTCCTCCTTGCATCATCTTGTAAAACTTGCTTTCAATGTGCAGCTGGGGGTGTTTGGTCTTCACGCATTCCAGCTTTATGGCTACCTCCTCACCAGTGGCAATGTTGGCACCTGAGATGTGTACAAAAATAACTACAGCTGTAAGGACATGTTCAAGAACCATGTTAGTGAACCGAGCTACAGCTGGATGAATGTGAGAGGAAGAAAAATCAACTTGAGAGCCCGGATGACAGAGGAACAGAACCCGTCCATAAATTTATTGGAAGGAACTTTATTAGCGGAGACAATTGGAAAGTTAAACAAGGCATGAGAAAAGGGAAAAATACAAAAATGTAGGTTTCTACTTACCAAGGTAGATGTCTCCAAAGGAACCACTCCCTATTTTTCGTCCCAACCGGTATTTATTCCCCACTCTCAGCTCCATGGTTGCAAGATGTCACTACAAAACAAAAACATACAACACAAATACTGTTAAAAAAAAACAAAACAAAAAACATATAAAAAGGTCAGATCATCTAAGCCCTTTTTCCCTTCTCAATACATCTATTTTTCCTGCTTCCCAAAGAGGCAGAACGAGGGAAGGTCTATCTGCTGATCACATGATGTGCATCAAACCCAGCCCCATTGACCGTGCTTTTTTTTTTTTTTTGGGAGAATGTGGCCTAAGCAGAGCTTGCTGATCAGTAAACAGCTGTCTGGTCTCCAGAAACACAAGATAAGATTTGTAGGGTAGCGAGAGGTGGAAGGGTGGGGGTTGTTGTGAGCTCAGCAGAAGCAGGGCTAATAGGAGTAAGAATACAGAGAAATTGGGGCAACACGCAAATGCCAGTTTCTACTGAGTGAATCAGAGAAAAATGCTTCACGAGTACTAGCCTTGGCACACATGAGGAAATAAAGTGCAATTTTCTGAGCCAAGCTGCACGTGATGCTGGAGCAGGATCATCACTTATTTAGCCCTCGCTACCACGCCACACTGAGCAGCCACTGCGAAAGCAGGACTAAGCTCTATGCTTGTCTGTGCTGGCACTGCCAAAGGAGGGAAGGCCCTGGCTGGCTTTATCTATGTCAAGGCCCTCAGACAATTCTGTGTAATGAACTTCAGAGCGACACGTGCTGCAGACAAGGCATTGGTGCAGAGAAACATTTATTAGACGTGTGTACCCTCAACACTAATTTGGGAATGCTGCGTCAACAAAATGCAGCATGTACAGCAATAATGAACCTTTGTCCAAAAGCAGACCTGCCTAATCTGGAAGTGACACTCCCAGTCAGACTGCGACTTCAAGTAAGTTCATATCAATGCAATACATAAAGATATGCAATTCATCTTCATTATCAACAGCTCTTTGAAGAGTGACCTCAATCCTTATCCTCAAGAGAAAGTTTCAGGACAACTCTGACCAGCAAAACTACACAAGCCCACTTTCATAGGCATGCTAACCCAAGCAAGCAGGACATCAATTGTACAGAACTACTCCTCTGCACCAATTGTGATCTCAGCTTAAATTATCCATCATACTATGCTTGATTATAAGCAGGGCATTGAAACATATCTGCAAAATAATCTCCAAAACATGTTAAAAGGATGCAATCTCAAGCAACTTGTGTTGTCCTCATTTCAGGGAAATATATATACACATAAAAAATAAATCACTAAACATGATGGCGAACGCTACCTGACACAGCTTGCCATAGTAGATGTGATGGTGACAGATGGAACTGGGTTAATAAAGGGTTAGGGTTCATTACACCAAGAGGGAGACTGCGCTGTGGCCAAAGACCAGATTTAGGGTACAACATTAATCACAAGGCTACACAGTATGAGGTATTGATTACTTATTTAGTACAGGAACAGTGGCACAAAATACTTAGTGGTTTTACACTGCATGCTTAAGACCCTGCATGCATGGTTTTCATTATTATCAACTCTGGTGTTCAGTCTAGCAATCTTTCTAATCGAGACTTAAGCATGGCAAAGATCTGTAGCGTACAAACTTAACGGCGATGTGACAAATCCCTTATTTGAGGTCTCAGAGACAGCCTGTGTAATGTGAAGCAAGAGGAATTAGCCTGTCACACTGCACTGGAAAAACAACATGTGCTATTACGGTAGTAATCGTGTACAGGAGAGTGGATTGGTCAAGACAGCCCACAACACATCTGCTGGTTTGGGGGGAGTCTTGCTAGTAGTTGTGGAGACATGGTGTCCCAAGAACGTGGTATGCAGTGGTTAAGGCTTCCATGTATTATAGAAATAAAATATGCAATGCAAAAGAAGAAAACAGAAGCGTTTTCTTTTTTGCATGCGTGTATTTCTAGACATGCATTAGTCAAATCGTGTGTTGCATGTCGTTTAGAACTCAACATTTCTCTTTAAAACAGGAAAACAAGTGTCAGATACCCAAAGCCAGAATATTTCGCAATCACTAAACAGCGTTAACGTTACGCCTCTGAAAACTGTCACTGCACAAACAAATGTTTTAGATTAGATTTGTGTACATTATCTCTCGTATTTGTTGATTTTATACGCAAACTGGTTGTTCTACAGCTGTAACAGCTGATATCATGCTACACTTGTTTCCTCGTTGCGCATCACAGTACAGCAGGTCACTTTTAGCCAGATTTAATTAAATCTGCTAAAATTCGTAACCGATAAAAAGCCATTTGATTAATTTAAATGTTTTAACTAACCTAATTTAGACATACAACGAGCAGGAATTAACTTAAGTTAACTGCTAGCTGCTGCCAGTAAGCTAGTAGAAATACGTTTACCGAACCGTTTAACGGTCGGCAAAATGAACAGCTCCTAAATTAAAGAATGCTTAGATGTGTATGTCTCACTTTGCAGCATTTTCTACGATATTAACAACCGCACCCTTGTAAGTATTGAGCTAGCCTGTGAAGACAGCTATTCCTACTACTCGCCCCCTCCCCCTCTCCTGTAAGCCGTGAATAGGAGACTCAGATTCGGTCGAATCGGGCCCCTTTTCCCCCTAGGTTTCCTCGGTTCTCCGACCCAACACTCACCCGATAACAGGTTCGTACGACAGCTGGTTAAGTTGAGGTTCTGATCCGATGGTTGTCAGTCGGACAATGACCCGACCAGAGGAGGATGGGAGCGGATTCTGGCAGCTCTCATACCCCCAGCTCTAAACTCATTCGTCGGTTGCGCTCCCTGTTGATAGTCCCTGAGATGCTCCAACTGCACAGACGGCCGTTCTCTCTACTCGACTCTGACTCCCCCTCTCGTTACTTAACAACGTGCGTGCTCACAACGTCGATGATGTCACTCCCTGGATGTCAGGGCGCAGTCATTAAAACAGAACGTCACACCTAACCTAACCACACCTTCCTCCATTAATTTAACCATTCATTAATTTTCACATTTCTTTCCCTTACTCAGTGTTGGTGGCTGTTTGGTGACTTTACAAATAATTCATGTGAACAGCCAAATTTGTGATGTCTATTCAGCCTGTTTATTAATAAACACTTGAAACGGTTCTGCTTTTATTATTGATATTGGTCAATAATAATGTTTTCCAGAACTGCAACAGCATGTTAACATAATTCATATATACCCAACAGGTAAGTATTATAATACAATAAGCCACTGCTTACTGTATGATGACGCACATGTTAAATAGGATTGTTGAACGGTTATGTGATGGGGACACCCACCTGGCTTGTTCCAGTACACAAAAAACTCCATGCAGACTTTTCTTAATAGTGTCTTTGTCATGATGATGATGTAACTACAACACGTGATAACACACAATGTTACTAGAGTTCTCCATGTGTCAAAGCAATATTACTGAACTGGCATACAGAAAAGAAAAATAACCACAAAGACAAATTTAGAAGCCAATACTTTCATCTTTATTAATCTTGTTCTCATTGTTTAAATAAATTTTTCCTTTGTAAAATCTCAAAACAAAAACACTGAACAGGAGTGTTAAAGCCTGTCTTAATTTAAAACGAATACACAACAACAAAACATTAAAAACGTACGGTAACGCTTACTCTGTAACTGTAAACAACCCACCCCATCCCTCCCCCCCCAATCCACACAGTTTGATAAGATTTGGCATGTCCATTTTCTAAACGCATATGCCTTCAACTCTTTGTGTCATTAAAATGTTTTTTTTTTATTATTATTGCAGGTCAGACAATAAAAAAGACAACTTTGCTTTTAAAAAAAAAAAAAAGAGAAAAACTTCAAATAACAGAAAAAAAGCATTAGTGCCTATATTTCTTAACACAGTCAGCAGTATACCGAATGCACTCAAAACATTTTTGTATAGACCTTCTGTATAGTAAGCAGCCTTGCGCACATTATGACAGGCATTAACATGCACACACACATTATCCTCACATTCACTCACTCACACACACACACACACACACAGAACTGCGGTGGTTTAATCCACTTACTTGGTCTCAGCCTCACTCATACTCACGTAGCGTGTACGATACTGCACACAGCTTCGACACGTGGAGAAATGCATCATGGCCTAAATCTGCCAGCAATTTAACATTTATCACTGCAACAGTAACAAACATGTTCAAGAAAGAATAACAGAGAAAGAGTGCGTGAGATACAACAGTAGGAGGTCAGCATTTCGAAAACAGAACAATGACATTTTTCAATATTTTCACTGTTCAAAAATTAAAACCATACATACAAACAGAAAAAAACTCAACATACACAGTAAGATACAGTTCTGTTGTCAATCAGAGCTGTTTGCATGTGTTTGGATTCAATCTCCGTCTTTAAGGGGACGTGAATACAAACTGCACTTTTAAACCTCACATCATGTAGTAGTTTTTAAGTTCTCATATACGATGAAGGTAATGCTGTTTACAGTGCCTGTCTGTCTGAAGGCTTCGCTGTATTTGGTGTGTGCATGTTTATGTAAATCTGTTGAAAAGTCCCCTATTTACTAAGCACATTGCAATCCGGTCAAGTCTTTCAGACTAACTGACTTTTCATTCTTTTTCAGGTTTCAAGTCTAAGCAGTTGAAATCTTCATCTGTGGAAAAAGGCTGTGTACACATCTAACAGTCCCTGCATTTGTTTTTTATAATAGCTTAAGTCTGGCCATGAGAATGTGTGTAAGCATGTCTCACATTTCTGCTTTATGTGTGCACATTTATATGCATACTATGTATGTGTATGCATGTACATGTATGTGGTATATTAATATGCATACCATGTAAATGTATGTGTGTGCCATAGTAAGTACATATGTATCCCAGTGTATGCTGTATCAGTGTGTCCAAAGCAACACATACAAATGGAGGGGGGGGTGGGTGGGGCAGGGGTCCTCATCAGATCGAATCAGCCCCTCTCCCCAGCAGGTCGCCAGGCAACAATCCGGCAGGGCTGTCCAATTGGTGCCTTTCCTCCATTTGTGGTGCTCCCCACAGGCTGCTGCCTGGGTATCCAGCAGTCATACCTCCCCACAGCCCAGATCTCCCAGTCTCTACTCCACCAACAACCCCTCCCTCCCCTGCCCCGTTGGTGCTCCACTGGGAAAATATCCCCAGCCCAGGTCCTTGGGCTGAAGAGGTTTCCGAAGAAGTGCCTGTACCATCAAGGCTCTGCCAGCCAGAGCCAGAGGCTCTCACGCCAGGTAGAATCACTGCTCCACTTTCCCCTCCTCCACCGCCATTCCCATTTCCACCTGAAGATGCACCCACTGCTGCCCGCTCACTCCCCGGGGAGCTTCCCCCGCTGCTGGCTACAGCTGTGCCCGTTCCAGATGAACCAGGCACCCCGCTGCCTGCTGCTCCTCCTGAGCTGGCCCCTTCTGTCCCTCCTGCCTGGGAATGTGCAAAATAGCGTGCAACTTCTTCTTCACTCACAAATTCCGCCAGGATTGTGGTGTTTCCCAAAACACACCTGAGAAGAAGTTAGAGAAACAGGATTTTTAAGCTCAAAACAGCAATGCTTATTGGTTGACAGTTGTGTATAAGGGATGTTAATAGTTAACCTACATGTGCAGTGCCCCCTGAGCCTTGGCTGCTTCCTGCCGGCTGCTGTAACGAATCAGAGCGCTGCCCTGGGTAAGGCCCAGGTGGAAGGTGAGCAGGGGGCCATGCTGCATACAGATAGTTCTCAGCGTGGAGCCATCAATCTACATGAGACAAAATAATTATTTTCAGTGTGAACGAAAGAGGAAGGTTCTACAGTAATTATCCAGCATCGTAAGCCATCAACAGTTGGGCCAGACAAACGTCAAGGAACCAAGGAGGTTATACAACGGTGGTTATACAACAGTGGTTATGTACATGGAAAACTGTGTAAACATTGTAGATGATGCACTGTGGCTTTTTAGATCTGTAACAGTTACAACAAACTAAGTTTTTCAAGCCTGTCCATATAAACAATGACAATATCCAAATAAAACTGCTGTCAAAACTGACAGTTTTATTTCTAGTATTTTCTTAAAAAAAAAAAAAAAAGTGTCATGCAAGTATCATTTAAGTGAGCCATAACTGATTATACTCATGCAAGTTCCAATTTTTGTCTAATTACACTGGGTTCTGTATGATTTGCACAAAAGACTAAGAAGGAATACAAATTAATGGCCACAGAAGTACATCTGTGTTTAAACCCTGACCAGTTTTCTGGCTGCCACCTGCCATTATAAAAAGGTTTACAAGGCCTGAGAAACAATATGTAATAAAGAGGTTTCAAATCTCAAAATCCGCCACATATATTACATTATTTCAATTTTAAATTCCTTACACACCATACTGTTATATTTACTTCATTCTGCACTACCAGTTTACAGAGCACAGGTTTAACATTGTGAGTTTCATTTACTCTCCCTGTGCTTCCCTCTCTCCTTACCTGAGGAGTCAGGTTACTCAGCAGCAACCAGCAGCTGCCTCTGGAGGCAACACCGTCACTCCAAGCTGAGCCTACAAAAGGATAAAAAAAAAAGGGGGAGGACAAACACAAAAGATGACTAAGATGAAACATTTGTACTATGGACTGCTGTGTTTAAATTTAAATAGAATTTTTTATGGTGTTAGTGATAATAAAAAGTCTGCCCTATGTGAAAAAGCTCTTCCTCCATACAGCATGAAGTTAAGCTCACAAAATGGTTATGAAACAGATTCGCTGTAAAATCACCTGGCCCAAATCTTGACTCTTGATTGATCCCACCCCCTCCCCAGCTTCGGGCCAACCGTGGACCTCCAGTACCCCATGGGGAGGGCGAGGCCTGCTTTTGATTGGTTAGTCCAGGTGGGGGGCGTGGCAGCTGTGAGCTGTTGCGATTGGTCCTCCACAACTTGTTTTGTCCGATGGGCTCTGGAGGCCAGCTGGGCTTGTACTCTGAGTACTTTCCTGAGAAGGATACAGTAATATGAAAAACAAAACAGAGAAAACATCCTACTGTTAATGTGCGTGAAATCTTTGCAGACCAAAACACAAGTGGAAAGAACGCTAATGCAATTACACTATAGCAGCACAAAAAAAAAAAAAAGCTGTTTTCAGCAAGTTTTAAATCCAAAGTAAAGAAAAATCAAACCTGTGCTGTGTGCATTGCTGAGGGAGCTGTCCGAGGCACTGTAGGGCCAGGCACCAGGTGAAGGCAGCGAGGTGTTGAGAGAGGGGTTTGGCCCTGCAAAACATTACACAATTATTTGGATGTCACTTCCTATAACAATAACACAGTTTAACCGCAGATCAAGTTGTAAATGAAAGTGCTGACTACAAAAAAAAAAACAAAAAAAACACTGGAGAGTTTTATAATGGAGTATTGTTAAACCTCATTATAAAAATGGCAAAAAAAACCACACCATATCCACTACATTGACTTAATCTGCTCCCATGCTCCCTGAACAACTCTTTCTCAATAGACCCTTTTCTTAATTTATGCATACCTCACTCGCATTATGCTCATAACTACATCTGCCGGTTAGAAAGCTAAGCAGTGAATTGAAATATGCAGTGGGTCCGTCTTTACAGAGGAAATTAGAGCGATTCCGGGCAGTTACTGTGTTTCCCTGTTCAAATCATTAGGAAGGCACGAGAACAGGTGAGGCATTTCTACCAGTTTCCCATGAAGAAACACAAGTGCACAACCTTGATTTGTGCAAATGGCCGGGAAAAATTTCCTTGGCAGTGCTGACTGTCCGTGTAACGTCACTAAAGAGTGGACGAAGTCAAAAGAATGCGTCCCGAATAGGAGGTAGTGTGAGTCCATCACTGTAAAAAGTATACTAAGTACACTAACTCCGCACTGCATAACTGGTTCCTGGGCAATTCTGCCCGGCCAATTGCACAAATCCAGGCTGTTTACTGAGTTTCTTCATGAAAAACCAGTAAAACCTATTCCCTGCTCACATGCTTTCTTGCCTAAACAATTTGAACAATCAAATATATAATAACTGTCTGGACGTATGCATTATGAAAATCACCCATTGGAGCTGGAAGAATCCTGGCATTGTCATCTTGGAATATGCCCTTGCCATCAGGGAAGAAATAATCCATTAATGGAATAACCTGCTCATTCAGTATATTCAGGTATCAGCTGACCTCATTCTTTGGACACATAATGTTGCTGAAGCTAGACCTGACTAACTGCAGCAATCCCAGATCATAGACTGCCCCCACAGGCTTGTACAGTAGGGACTAGACATGATGGCTGCCATCACTTCATCCTCCTCTCTTCTTACCCTGCATCACTTTGCAACAGGGAAAAACTGGACTCATCAGACCATACGACCATCTTCTGTTTCTCCAGAGTCCAAATATTAATGCTCCCTAGCAAACTGAAGCCCTTTTCTCCAGTTAGCCTCACTGATTATGGCTACACAGTGGTCCCAATCCCTTCAAATTCCCTTTGCACAGTGCATATGGAAAAGCTTTTACTTTCATTAATAAACATAGTCACGAGTTCTGCTAATATTTTTCTTTTATTTGATATCACCAAACATTTAAGTAATTACGATACCATCATTCAGGATTTTTTTCTGAGTTTGGAAGACGGAATCCTGCGGCTCCCCGCTTTTCTTACAGTTTTTAATAATGCATTGGACAGTTCTTAACCCAGTTTTTAAATAGTTTCTGCAATATCCTTAAATGTTTCTGCTGTTTGTTAAAGACTAACATAGTTTCCATGACAACAGGATGTGTCTTTCAACATGGATGTTTAAGAAAAGAGAAGCTACTCATTCCATCAGTTGGGCTTAAATAGCTTGTTACCAGCTGAAACATGAATTGTGATTCACTAGTTATCCAATAGGAGGCTCGTACCTATTTGCTTAGGCAAATCTAGATGGCCTTTTTTTCTTTTGGCTTTTGTACTTTTTACAATAATGTTAACCACACAGGCCTGTACCACACCACTTTGTCCAGTTCAGACCAAGTGTCCATTCTTAATTAGCTATGGTAAAGGTTTACATGGACATCATTCCTGACTTCAGCACAGTTGTCAAACTTGCCATCTTGGTGCTGATGACAGATTGAGGAGTTACCAACTAGAGTTTGATCACTACAGGACACATGGCTTGTTGCAGAGGAAGCATGTGGAGCAAGATTACCTTTACAGAAAATTAAACAGCCATGCTAAGAGCCTTTTAATATGTGGACCAAGTTATCCATTTGTTGCACTCCGAGTCCCTGCAGGTTTCTCTGTTGCAAATAGGTAGATGTGTCAGTTCCCAAAAAGTTAGCAGTACACAGGCTTGAGATGATGCTGTGTGAAGTGCCAATTGGCTGAAAGCAAGAGCAGTTTTATACAAACTTTTGTTTCCAGTGTCATTTTGATACACAGAAAAGTCTACAACCTCTGCTCTCCATCTGTGTAGGAGCTGCAGGTCTGAGAAAGGCAGAGCTGTGAAGCCACAGTGATAAGGAAGGAGTGCAATTCAGCTGCATTCGCACAAAATCTGAGGCACCTTTATACAAGGTTGTTTCAAGGTGCGGGTGTGTTTAATTCAGAAAGTATTGCTGTGAAACGAAGAAAATATTGCATTATATCTATAATTTATTGCTTTGTTAAATATATTACTGGCTGTCATTCACTCTGACTTGCTCCACTACAACATCACTGCACTCTGTTTCTCCCCGACTCAGTGAACCAGATACAAGTGACCTTTTGACCCGTTGCACATTTCTGTGGTGGAGCTGATTTAAACTGCTGCAGACATTTACCATGAGACGATCTAGCAAAAAGAAGAAGAAGGAGGAAAAAAAAACAAAAAACAAAAACTAAAAGCACTCTGCCCTAAGCAGAGCCATTACAGTTTTTTTGGCTGAGGTTTACAAAAAAAAAAAAAAAAAAAAAAACTTGACCAATCAGAGCGTTCAGTGCTGCAAGGCCAATTCTGAAAATAGTTTCTGAAAGAACTACCTACACAGAAAATAGATGTGGGGCAAAGTATCTCGTGCAGGTGGAAACACAGCTTTGCAGCAGTAGATTCCTCATTCAACCTTTATCCTAACAGAGATGAACTGCAGTTTCAACATGGAACTTAGCATAATGTGGTCTATTAACAATGGCACAGTAAGCCGATTTAAAGGACTTATTTAATGTGCTTAAATTCAATTTTAACTTTTTGTTCCTTTCTTGCTTGTCAAAGTGCCATTGCAAATGCTAGTCTCATCTATTATTTCCTTAATTCGGGATAAAATGATAATGTTTCAACTACCAGTCAAACGTTCTTAAATATTTGATATACTGAGTTAAATACCTATGTTGTCTCTTAGTAACTGGTGGTCAGGGTCATTGAGGTTTGGGGATCCAGGGGAGCCAAGAACACTACCAGGGGTCATGTAGGGATCAGATTCTGGGTCTCCACTACTTTGTATTCCTTTCCATGGCACACCAGGCTGGAACTCTGCCATCAGAGACAAGAAAAAAGTATTTATAAACTGAAATATTCTCACAAATAATCCAAACTCAAATTTATCTTAAGTGCATTGCACATGTTTGGTTATAAAAAGCTTTTAATAAAAGATTTATTTACCTGGAGGCCAGCTAGACGTGGCAGGTTTGTTCCCCATTTTACTCCCAGGAGTTCTGTGCCAGTTATCTGCAGAGCCTTGAGGTGGAATCCCTAAACTTTCACCACCCAGCATGTCATACTGGGAGAAAGGGGACCCTCCTCTAACCTTAATCGCACTAGGTAAGGGGCCTTGGAGATTCAAGGAAACGGGGTCAAACAGATTGAAATAAATATCTTTCACATACATAATTCACAGCATCTCATGCAGATAGTGTGAAAAATGTGATTAGATTTACAGCAGGATGAGAGGCGCGTATACCCCAAATTTTGCATAAATTATCCTGCAAACCACCTGTTAACCTACCATTCTTGTGAAGGGTTGTGTCAGGGGGAGAGGGAGTCGGGGAATGTCCCTCCATCATCCATTTGAAACGGGACTGCTGTCCACCGATGTCCTTCATCCCTCCCATCATGGGACTGAGCTCCAGTGACGACAGGTTGCCACCAGGTGTAAGCCCTGGTAAGAAAAATGCATCTGTTAAAGCAATAACACAGTACTACTGCTCAGTTCAATCCATTGGGCAAATTGGAGAGTACATCATCATGTCTAACCACATACCAGCATACATCCCTTGTGTTTTGGCATGAAGGTCTGATAAGGGACCGCCCATTCCAGGGTGTGGAAGGGGGTCTACCATGGCCTGCTTGGATAGGCCTCCTCCCAGATGAGATGGGGAAAGTTTGGAGCTTCCTCCTCCTGTTGTTGCTCCTGCAACTCCACCCTGCTGATGCTGCCTCTGCTGTTGTAGAATAGCCATAATCCTTGCCAGCTGAGGAGGACAAGATTTAAAAAAGAGGATTCATTTAAAAACATTTTGTTTGGTTAATATAGTCTCCATGACTGAAGGGTACCCTGCACTAATAAAAATATTAATTCAGTGGATGACCACTTCCCTTTTAGGTTTTGTCCATAGTGTGAGAAGGGCAATGTGGTTACAGCAGATTTTGCAGCAATGACTGAGATAATGTAGTTTTGCATGACAGAAAGAACTAAACCTCTCATATGCTCACCTGCTGGGGGTCTGCCTGCTGCCTGAGAGGCTGAGGTTGAGGGAACTTCCGCTGGTTCTGTAGAAGCTGCTGCTGTTGCTGCTGCTGTAGCAGAAGCTGACAAGCCTGTGGGTTGGCAGGCAGAAATGGTCAAAGACTGGCATGAATAAATGAACACAAAAGCCTTGTTGTAACAAACACTTTAATAACTTAGACTGAGTCAGATATGAAAAGACAAGGTTTACAGCTGTTCACTATGCACTGAAAAGCTGTTAAAACATTCAACCACAGAAAAAGTGTACAAAAACCGGTCAGATATGGATTATTAATTTCAATGTGATGACTCAGACCATCAGTGTTGGTCTGGTATTTTAGCACGTACCAGATGGAACTGCTGCACGTGGGGGTAAATGTTGCTGAGCATTGCTAGCTGCTGTGGGGAAATCTGAGGAGGGAACACTCCTCCGCCAACACCGCCAACCCCTCCGACACTACCAACGCCACTGACACCTCCTACTCCTCCGACTACTCCACCCACACTGCCACCAGGAGAGGGCATCTGCTTCAGCATAGGACTCGGCACCTGTGTGTCACAAGAAAATGTACATATATGGGTCTTGGTACAGATTCAATGGTGCAAATCATGAGAAAACAGGTACACCATGTTCATTGAGCTCTGTCCATTGCAGCTGCAGGTACTCATGTGGCAAATTCATGTTGATCGTGATCTGCATTAATAACTTTTGGATCTGCATGTACCAAACAATTTTTATGGCCTACCTTTACATACTGTTAGTATTTTGTTAACCAAGAAGTACATCGTATATTGTTCAAACACTGTCAATATTGTCCTAAAAGCCTTTAGCATAACCCTGGCTTAAACCTTGCAAGGCTGCCGTGATGTTCTATATGAAAATCACATGCAAAGATGCTCGTTTATTATAAAAACAACTTAGTCATAACAAGAAAAATGAAGGATATGAGATGACAGACCTGAGCAGACAGGAACTGATGAGGCACTTGAGCACGTAACCCCTGAGAGGGGTTCATGGGATGCATGCCAGGTTGGTGCATCCCTCGAGGCTGAGACATCCCTCCTCCACCGCCAACAAACACTCCATGGCCACCCACCTGGAGACGGGAAAAAAGCATTTGTGATGATGCTTTCTTAAATTAGCACAACAAAAACTAATTTAGAATAAAGGTAGATCACTTTTTCACTGGCTCTCCACTTAAATGTTAAAATGATGGACTAATTATAGTTTTACAGACTGAAAACTTAAAAAAAGTAATTAAAATCCAGTTCCCATTAGAACCAGACTCTTACCTTTTCACCATACGACCCCATGTCAATAGGGCCCATGTCTTTGGAACTAGGCATTCGGTATCCTCCAAAACCTCTTCCTCCTCTCCGCATCTCTCCATTATAATCATTTATTCCTCTCTTGTCTCCTTCCATCTTTTTGTCAACACCTGGATCATCACCCTGAAAAATATAGCCATGTAGTGACAACTTTGTTCATAGCACAGAAACAATAGCCTGGGGGACGTTATCTCAATCATAAAAGAACTATTTAAATCAGCGCTGTCCAGCTCGTGTAAGCTTTAGATATTTCCCTGCTCCAACACACCAGATTCAAATTAAACGGCTCTCCTCTACAGCTTGTTGAATGCTGCCCAAGCATGTTGACCCATTAATCTGATTCAAGTGTGCTGCAGCAGGAAACATTTAAAACCTGCAGGACAGTGGTCCTCAAGGACCAGCTCTGAACACCCTTCATTTAAATTAACAAGTTTCGCTTGTTTTGATAAAAACTAAAAGAAAACTTACAACAGTAAAATAAATTTATCATTTAAAAATAAATACTACGATTTTGATATCTTACCAGAAGACCCATGTTTGAAAACTGCCGTGACACTGGATTCATCCAGCTGTCTCCTGCTCCACTCTGGAAGAAATTCAAACATTACTTTCAATGAAAAAGGGGCATTTAAAAAGTGCACAATAGGATTATTAAAAAAAAATATAATAAAACAGGAACAGTTTTGTTTTGAGCCAAGCAAGGACACGCGTTTGTCCTTTTCCCACCTTGATGTTGCCTCTTTTTCCCCCATGAGTCTGACCCCAGCCTCCAGAGTTAAAAGAAGAGCTGCTTCCTTGGGAGCCAGTACTGTTCCAGACCCCTCCACCACCATCATCTTCCTCTTCCCAGCTGGGGTGCCTGGATGCCGAAATGGAGCCATCGCCCTTCCCACCCCAGCTTTCAATAGACTTAGTTACTGAAGAGGGAAAAAAAAAGGATGGTTAAATCAGTAACTTGGGTTTTGTAGCATGAAGATTGTTCATATTGAGTGATGTGTTATTTATGAGAAATTTCATCTTATGCTACATAAGTCATGTCATAACCAAAATAGTGTAGTTTTACTCATTTCTTTTGCTCTTACCAGGTTTAACAGGGTTGGGTGAAGGGTTCCTCCAGCTAGATGCTTTGCTGGGCTCATCTGGTTCACCCCAGCTTGAGGGTGCATCTGATGTTTGGCCCCAGGCAGCTGTACCATTATCCACGTTTGGTGCACCTCCTCCCCACATACCTGAGCCCAGACATTTAAATGAATTCAACACAAGACTTCAGAATGTGTCAAGTTAAAAAAAACAAAACAAAAACAAACACACACAAAGTCTCTTCATGTCATCTACAATGATACTTAATCTTCTTTTGTTACTATTTCCCATTTGCATTCTTATTTATAACAATACAACTTCTTACCCACTGCACCATTGCCAGGGTTTGTGTTAGTGCTGTGCTGCACCCCCTGCTGTCTTCTTGGAGGTTGTTGCTGCATGGGTGGTGGTGGAGCCTGCTGACTGTGACTTTGGCCTGACATCGCACTGTTCTTGTCCCACAAATTCACATTCTTGGTGTTGTAGCGTGTTGGGTCTCCCCAGGCTGATGTGCCATCATCAATTTCCATTTTGCGACTGATGGACTGAGGGGAAGGCTCTTCCCAACCACTAGGCTCCAGGGAATCACCTCCACCCCCAGAGATTTGGGGGATTGGACCTGAGGTCCAGCCCGAACTTTGGTTCTGATTCTTGGAAGGTGGACCTCCACCTACAACACCTGACCGGCTGTTCCAGCCTCCTTGCATGGGTCCTCCTGGTGGCTGCTGGCCCTGTGATTGCTGTTGCTGTTGATTTGGGGCTTTCATTGGTGCCACTTGGCTGTTTGGCATCTGTGCTGCTGCTGCGTGGGGTTTGGCATTCCCCCAGTCTTGGTGGGATTTGCCTCCACCCACATCTCCTCCTCCTCCCCATCCTCCTCGTTTAGTTCCTCCCTCATCCAAATTTCCCCAGGAGGATCCCTCATCAGAGTTGCTTCCACTTCTACTTTTCCCATCCCCCCACCCACCTCCAGGAGCAGAGTCTCTCTGTGTCCAATCTTCTCTCCAACCACCCGTCTCTCCTCTTGTAGACCCTTTCCATCCCCCTGTTCCTTTATTCTCTGAACTTTCCCGCCACCCACTATCCTGTTCTCCAAAGTCTCTCCAGTTTCCTCCTCTGTGATCTCCCCATTGCTGTCCATCAGTCCTCCATTCTTTCCCCTGGCTTTCAGGGGGGAGATCGCCCCATCCTCCAGCTGTCTTTCCCTGGCTGCCCTCCATATCGTCTTCTGACAATTCTGACTTTCTTATAGTGCTACTGGGCATAAAAGGACCATCGGCGGACTGTACAGCCCCACCATCCCAACCATCTCTAGCTGTAGCAGAACCGGAGTTTAGGCTGGTTGTGTGACCACCAGCAGATGTATCATTAGATACTGAACCAGTGTTAGATGGGTATCTAGGACTGCGACTAGTGGTAGTGTTCATGGTTGTTGATGAGAATGCAGAGGAAGATGAGGGGTTCCTTTCATTTCTGTTTCCTGCTCCTTTTGTGTCCAGGTCCCATGCCACATTCTGTCGTATCTGGGTCTGACCCCAGCCTGTGTTAGACAGAACCCTGGGGTCCAGATCAGATCGATTGAGCATGCTAAGTAAGGCCACGTCAGCACCGGACGACTGCTGGGGGTGATGGAGTACAGAAGAGGAGTGCTCCTGCTTATTTTCGCTATCACCACTTTCAGCTATGGATCCACCTCCACTAGAAGAGGGCCCTCCACCTCCAGTGCCTCCACCCTGTCCTTCTCCTCCAGCCCAATCCCCAACCGTCCCTTCCCCACTTTCTGCCCCTTTCTGATTGTCCCAAGCTTTTGTCATAGTTGCAAACTTTGGTGAGGCAGAGTCCTCTAAGCTGCTGCCACCAACACCTACACTGCCTGCACTACTGCCGATGCTGCTCCCATCTCCTCCTCTTCCACTTCCTATTGCTAAATTACCTAGACTTCCACCTTCTGCAGTGCCACCCCAATCTCCTTCTGAACTGCTTCCTTTCCACACTCCCTGAGATACCACCGGGGTAGTTGATCCCCCACTATTCCCCCTGCTCCACCCTGCCTTGTCATCCTGACTATTAAAGCCCCAAACATTCCCTTCCTGCCCCTGAGCTCCAGTTCCTCCTCCACCCCACCCATCAGCCTGTGAGGCATCTATACTGAGTTCAGAGGGCACTGGAGGCATGGATTTCCAAGAAGAAGAGGCAGCAGAAGAGGAAGACAAAGAGCTAGAAAGATTATCACTCCCCTCTACTTCATTAACAACCGCAGAGCTCCCCTCGCTGCCATCTTCCTGATTTGGTCCTGCTTCTCCTGCTTCCCCGCTTGAACCCATATCTGGCCCTGGGTTTCCTAAGTGCTGCTGCTGTTCTCCACTCCTGGCTCCCCCAGCTGTTTCAGTGTGCTGCTGGTAGAGACCAGTTTGATTCACAGATGAAGGTGTTTGAGTGGTGATGAGGGTGGTGCTGGCAGAGAATGAGGAAGCTGAAGTAATGGATGAGCGCAGTGGGAGGCCATCACTGGCTGATGTGGGAGTTCCACTCTGCCCTAAGGCGGGCCAAGCAGAGGGGTTCACATTGGGGTTGAAGTTGGCACCAGGGACACTGCTGCTGCCACCTGCAGGGCTCTCCTGAGACCCAGGAAGTAGATGGGAAACTTTGGAATTGTAAAATGCTGCTGATCCTAGCCCTGCCTCTACTTGGGATGAGGAAGAAGAGACCCATGCGCCACCACCCGACTGAGCACATTCATTAAGCGAGGAAGAGGAAAGAGGAGAAGAACGAGGTGGGGAAGGATTGTCCATGTTCCCTGCTCCTCCTACTGTTCCTCCCTTCTGCTGGATGTTTCTCTCACCCCATGAGGCACTACTGTTGTTACTGGGGCAGTCTTGCTCGGGCATCTCTCCTCCAGCCCCATCAGAACTTAATTTGGCCCCGCCTGTGATGGTGGGCCAGTCCTCCAGGTCAGTCCCATCCACAATCACCTTCCCGCAGCCCTGAGAAGAGGACTGGCTGCCAGAGCCTGCCCCCCATGTGGAATTTGCATAAGTTGAAGAAGTAGTAGAAGACGACAGAGCAATACATAATGAGGATGAGTTGGGGGGTGAAGGGCAAGATGAACCCAGGTTGGAATCTGCAGAAATTTTTGGTAAATGTTAACTTATCGAAAACGTTAGCCAGTGATAATCCTAACAAACTATTTGCACATTTAACCGACTGGTAGTCCCAAATTATTATTAGTCAGCATAATTAATACATGACATTAATATAATTTTACAAAGACAGAGTTACACATTCTCATTGACTATGTTGTAAAATCTTTTTCATGGCTGCAGGATGACCTATTAACAAAGTTTGCTCATGCTAAGAAATTATCCCACCTGCGTTTGCATTGGGGTTATCTGCTCCTTGTGAGGACGGGGCAGCAACCCAGCCACTGCCTCCTCCTGTGCCCCCTTCCCCTCCTCCTCCTCCCCCCAGCAGCATGGAGGACAGCGGTGGCTGGCCCCTCTTCAGTAGCACTTTATGGTCCTGCTGGCAGCGAAATCTTGGTGGGACCTCTCTAGACATGTATCGCTGCTGCTGGGGGGTTTGACTTCCAGAGGGAGAGGAGGAGGGCTGTCCGTTGGCCACAGCAGTCCGCTGCTTTGCATTGTTCCCACCACCAGGAGGGACTTGGGAAGAGACCCCACCTGCACCAGGACTGGGGGAAGAGGGAGATACAGGGCCAGGGCTGGGGGACACTGAGCCTGGGGTGGTGAGCGGCTGGGAAGAGGAGGGCTTGGCTGATTCTGGCACTGAAAACAGACATGAGGTGTGAAGCACTGGTAGTATTCCGTTAGACAAAAATAAAAGACTGTAGATTTCTGACACAGTTTAAGAAAATCAGTAACTTATTTACAGTGTGAGTAGGTTCAATCATTTGCAATAATTCCCCAAGACATTTACAACACATTAAAGTTTACAATGGGGTAGGGCCATGCATGATTAAATACTTTCTATTGAAAAGCAAGATACAGAAGCCATATAAGAATAATGAGTGATAAAAGGAAGATTTTATTTCTTTTGTTAAAATCAAACATACCTTTGACTTTCTGGTCTGGCACCTAAAAGACACGAGTCAAATGTAAAATATAGGACTGTTTTATTTTAAACGCAAAACAAATAAAAGCAACAAGATCAGGGTACTTCAGGTTATTTCACACATAAATCCACAACTTTTGGTATCTTCTAATAGACTTTAGTATTGTACTAAACTGGAGGGATGTACTCAAAGTTACGCACACATAAATTTTCTAAATGTGATTAAATATTTCACACAGTACTAAACTCTAAAACTTTAAAGATGTGTCATCTGCAATATAATAAACAGCGATCCAAATAAAGACTGTCGTAATCGTTTTTTTAAAAACATGGAATACTGCACTGATTCTCAGCTAAATTTAGCAATGTCCGAACAAGATTTACCTTCTGAGAGGTTTCCCTTTTCTTTTTCTCTTCTTTCTTCTTTTTCTTGTCTTCCATGAACTACTGTTCCCCTTCTTGATTCTCCTGTCTGTGAAGAGAAATGTGCACATTCAATTATTTAAATAATTCAAACCACAATAAAAGTTGCATGCTTTTGAAAAGCTCTCAGAAGCATGAAACTTACACAAAAAAAAAAAACACACACACACACAAACACATATATAGACTTCCAACATGTGTTCATCAGATCGCTGATAGGTCTATTGGAGCACTGTCACTGTTGTAAGGACTGTAATGTTAACCAGGGGCACAGCTTGACAACAGCCCTCGGTAGCCTAGCTTCTACCTGCATAATTTATTACCCAGCAAACCATTGCAATTCTAACTGACAGGTAATACAGACAGCAGCCAAACAAATGTACAACTTTAAACATGTCTGGAAAAGGCATGTGTTTTGTTAATGCTGTAAGCGATGCAACAGCAGCATAATTCTGAGGATACAAGTACATGATTAGCGAGCTATCTGTCCAGTGCTATGAAGAACACAGTCGTTTGTATCCTCAAAGCTGCTACCTACGAGTCAAAGTTGATAAATGCAATATGCAAACGCATCCAAGTCACGTGACTGAATTTTTGTGGAAAACAAAACATATCTCATCTAACCCTGGTAGCACCTAAATATACTCCAAATGTTTCCATTATGCTTTTGGTTTATTTTGAAAGCCGTTTTTCTACAGTGCTACATCACATTGAATACATACGATCATGTATGATTAATTTTTAGTTATGTGATTTGAAGAATTGGCCGTCGGCAATCAAATATACTATCGAAAGCTAATGTTTCAGGCGAATGTAAAGCTAATGTTTCAGGTTGTAATTTAACAATGAAATGTGAGACAAAGACAAACATGCATTCATATTCCTATCTGGGTCATTGAATTTAGAGGCAAATAGGCTACAAATATTTAAGTAAATGGACCTGATTCCAGACCTATACATACGACCAGGCCAGACTATTCTGTTAGCTAAGCTGCACATAATTAGCACTCAACGCGGATGCAAGCTAACTGGTTTAACTCTTCACCGTGTAATGCACCAACTGGCATCAGATTTTAAAATCACTTTATAAATTAAACGACAAATTCCCCCACACGGCAGATGTCCGCAGCCGAAGGGAGCAATTAACCTAAACCTCGTGTAAACAACAGGCCAGTACCGAATAGCTGTGTCGCTACAAGAGGCCAAAAGACGAGCTTCACTTGTAGGAGCGATTAGTTAAGTCCACTTTAAAAAGCAGCTGTTAAGCACCGTGCTTTGACCTAAAGAGCCGGGGACTGGAGGCAGGGAGCTGTCATAGAACAAGGTGCCTCTGTAGCTCCGTACGACCACAACGCAGCCGAGTGCGGCCAACAGGAACGTCATGATAACTAACAATGTGTCACCTGATTTCAAACAAGTTTATTTCATTAACACATTTAACTATTTGAATTTCGCAACTTAAAAAAATGGGAACAAAACATAGCTGTAAAGACTACAAGCGGAATTGTACTTCGACAAGGCTAAACGACAACGACGAACTTGTGTGACGTTCCTTTAGCATTTCAACGCCTAACAAGCGTAGCTATCCTAAATGGGAAAAGTGTGTTGCTGCTCGTGTAAATAATGAAATATTCAACAGCTTTAATACGCACATATGCAGCGAAAACATTCAAAGGGCGCATATTTGTGTTCAGAACTTACCTCGGGAATCACGTAGGACATAAAGTGCTTCTGTGCAAAAATTCTTGCAGACCTACCGCTAGCAAGGTAGCTAGCCTAGCAAGCTAGTTCTTCGAGGCTTTCAAGGCTAAATTGAATAAGAAATGACATCACCGATAGGCGAAATGTTAATAGTAGAAAAAATGAAGAAAGGCGAGTATCCTTTTTTGCGCGACTGTAGTTCTCAAACTGTAAACAAAACATGCATAACCCCTAGATGACTGTCAGACGCTGTACGATCGGTTAGTTTACTATCGGCCATTTTGCTTCTGTGTGGAGGTTTAGCCAGCATATTATATCACCAGGCTGGTTGTTGATCAGAGAGGGGAGGAGGAGCACAGTTAGTACCGATAGGGTCCACCAGAGGGCGCTCTCGCGCTGGGAACAGCAATACATGTTTAATACATGTAAAATTGTCAGGGAGATCATTTTTAAATACTATTTAAAATTATTATTAATTTATTTATTAGCTGCAACAGAAAAAGCAGTTCTTGAATTTCTTTTGTAGCATGGTGTAGACTGAAATGCAGTGTTGGTTGACCAATCATACATAGTTTACCTAAAAATACCAAGAAATTCACTTTTTCTGTCAATAAAATGTTCATAAAACAAACATCACAGTTTTCATTTAGCAACAGTTTTTATTACTGATTCAGAGAACAGAACATAAGTATTTGGACATAAGGACATCTTGGTTTACATGCTACAAGCCACTTAATTTACCATGTTTGTCCATATTTGTGTTCCTATTTTATCTTCCCATTTACAGCATAAATGAAAAATAAAAATACAATAAAAATGGACAACTTGTATGTGCCCTCAACTGTTATTCTAACAGCAGAAATGTAGTATAATGCCTAAAGTTACAGTGCATGATACAAGATATTCAAAGGGGAGGTATACTGTTATGTACCATCCTTATGTGGCTCATATTTGTGTTAGTGTATGTTTTTCCACTGTTTTTCGTGCACGCTTGAGTTTGAATATGTTAAGACCTTTAATTATGAGAATCATTCACATCCTGTCTTGAAGCATGTCATAATCTGGCCTTCTTTGAAATTCTAATTAAATTTGGAACAATCACATTAAATAGTAACCTCTGCAGAGACCTTGTTGTGATTTAATACCTACTGGCAGCTTTCAAGACATCATGAGAATTGAGTTTGTGCAAATGAATAAATATGGTTAACAGGAATCCATCTCCTATTGCAGCCTATCAAGTTCCACCCAGGCTACTGCCATCTGCTGGTTGTGGATGGCATTGCACAAGGCATCCAGCAGCTCCTCGGTGCAGCTCCACGTGCTGGGCTCCAGGGTGTAGTAAAGCAGGGGCAGAGTCTCAAGTTGCAGCTCCTCAGCCTGGCACACCTCCTCCATAACACTCTCTTCCCCACACCGTGGAAAAAACTTCCTGTTTCAAGTGTAAAACGATACAGATATTGTAATAAATACACAACTTTTCTGTTATATAATGTTACACTAAAGGCTGGATGAGGGTGATTAAAATAGTCATGCTGTAAGTGTGCATCTACCTCAGCTTCTTGCGCTTGTTTTTAGGACGTATATGGATGATGATTGGGTAAATCCCCTGTCTCAGTAAACCTTCAACACAGTGTAGCCCCAACTCTAGCAGACAATGCCTGTCCTGAGACAGAGATGAAGAGAGAGCATACCTTTTTTTTTCTACGACAAATAATATTTTGAGAAAAAAACTAATCACATTTCTGTTTTTACCTGGCTAATGACATCCTGTATTGACTGCAGCCGTATGCCCAGAGCCTGCTCTGAACTGCAGGACTCCAACAAGAATATTGTCTTGTCTTGTCTTTCTGAAGCTTGAATGGGCTCTGAACACAGGAAACAGTGGAATGAGGAGAAATGATGCAGAGCATCATGTTGTAGTCACCCGATGAAGCGCTATTTGTTCTCTGATTTGTGTTTGTGTGAGGAACATGCATCTACAGTATTCTGTGCTTACCCGGTGGGCAGGTGTTGAACTTCAAACCAGATTCTGCTGGTTGCATCAGCCTCTCTATCAAACCACGTGAGAGAAGAGAGGGGGAAAAGACGACTGGCCGTTTAGTTTGAACCTTTACCGGTTGCACTAAACTGTATGGGATTAAGTGATCCTCGTGACCTGTGAGAGAAAATGCGTCTATGAACACTGCATATATACTGAAAAACTAATTATGGTAACACATGGTGGGGACTTACGTTTGTTAAGTGTGTAAAGGACCTGCTGAGTGGAACCAATTCCACGGCAACTGGGATCCACTGCCTTGACCAGTCGAACACGGCCAGGTGTTTTCTTTGAAAACTGCAAACAGGTAGAAAAATAAACCTCTAAAAGCTAGTTTTATTATATATATGAAGAGTTTCTGTAATGCAAATAAAAAGACATGTCTGTTAGTTATTCATTGATTTGGGTCTTTATTTAACAGAGAAATAATTTTCAACTTTTTCACAGACTAACTTCATTGATTGTGGAAAATAAAGACAAGTTTAAAAATCTATGTGAGCAATACACTCGAAAGTTTGGCGAGAGGCAGATAAGATAGAAAAGTTACTTTATTATACAAATAACTCTTCTGGAAGGTTAACAATCAACAGATTAAATGGTAAAGTGAGGGTGTCACATTTGAGTATAAAAGCAGCATCCCACAAATGCTTAAGTCCTCCCAGACAAGACTCACCATTTTGTACCAAACTCAGTAATTAAATAATCAGTAAATCATAAACTAAATAAATAAATAAACTGTAAATACAAGTTTGCAAATAACTTTGGTATTTCAAAATCTACATTCCAATGAAAATAATTTTAAAACTGTATCTATTATTTAAGAAAAAGTGCACCTTTTGTGGAAGTGGTATTCGTATTTCAGTTTAGCACGCTGTTGATCCCAATATGAGCGAACTTACCACCTTCTTCTTCAAGTCCTTTTGCTCCTGAGCCATATTTCGTAGCCTTATGAGTAACAACTGTTGGGCTCTAATAGAAAAATTGGAATAATCCAGGTTATTTTTACTCAAATATGACTTACTACAAGCATTTATACATACAATATGATTTAAATGATTTAGACCAGTAGTTCTTAACCTATTTTCCCCTTTCATGCAACTAACAAACAGCTGTGGACCCCTGCCCGCCCGTGTTGAAACCATGCTTGGTTTTATGCTTTCATTAGCTGCTTCTCGCTATAAATGATGCATTCCGGCTGACTCATTTCCTTAAAAAAACAAAGCTAAAGTAATTATCAACATTTTGCCTTATTTCTATTTATTTAAAAATAAGGATGAATCATCTGCACTGTGGCGTTTCTCAGACATGTCTCATTAATAAAATGGTGCAAAGTTTTGGTTTTTAGCCTCCCAAAGTACTGGTTCCATGTGAATGAAACACACAAAAAACTTGAGCGAATACACCTCAACATGTCTGTGTTTTGACATGCCATTAATTTATATCACACTGGCTCTGATCAGTCAAAGCCTTAGGGGCCCCTTGTGCTCTTTGGGGGACCGTAGGTTGAAAACCACTGAGTTAGACCACATAATACTGGAGTTGTTTTCTCCAGTGACTGTAAAACCCCAGCGGTGGTCTGACTGGCATACCTGTTGTAGTTGGGCATGGTTCCCATCTGCAGGGGCTTGGCTGTGATCGGGTCCACTAGGGAGCAGCGCCAGTGGTACTTCCCATTGTACCTTGTGTCTGAGACGTGTATAATGTCATCACAGGAAACACCCAAACATGGCAGCTCACCATGAGGCTCCATGTTGAGATTGACGCGTACATAGAAGGAGTCGGCGCCCATGAAAGAAGACGATGAAAGCTCAGTGCTTAGCTTTGAATATGCTGAAGACAGGAAACAGGAGGCCTTAGTCTCAGTTTCTGAGATATTATGTATATTATGTACATCATGAAGAGGAGTTTCAAGAATGCATTACTAGAAAAAAATTAATATATTGAAAGATAAAACATAACTCCTGCAGATGAACCATGTAGCGAGGAGGTCTGGATGCTGCAGGGAGTATTGTCCTGACTACGTTTAGGTCCACTTGTCTTCATAGATTTGTCAAACCTGCTGACTCACCTTCTGGGTTGCTCCGGTGTTTGAGAGCTGAAGGCTCGGTCCACCACTGCAGAGAAAAGTGGGCCACCTCAGCAGTGCACTGACCCAGCAACACACTTCCCCCACCAAACAGAACCCGCTCCAGCTAAACAGCATAAAGACAAACCTGCATGTAATTTACAGCCTCACATCCTAACAATCATCTCTTTCATTTCAAGAGATTGCAAAAGCTCGTAAAGTTTTTGTAAAGCATCTACTCATGTATGATTTGTTCATCACACAGACACACACCTCTAGCAGCTCGCTGCCCTCCTTTAGTCCGGATTGTTCTGCCAGAGAGCCAGGTTTCACATGACTGACAAAGATCCCTGTTCGATTCCCTCCAACTATCGTGATATCATCAGCAAGACCGGCTCTTCCATTCTTTGGGGCGGTTGGGGGACTTGAAGATGGGGAGACGAGGTTCCTGAGAGGTAGCGAGGATGGACAGCAACAGAGATGGATTAATTTTTTATAATAAAAAAATGTGTATGTTTTTGTTTGTTTTGTACACTACCGTTCAAAAGTTTGGGGTTACTTTGCCATGGGATTCAATAGGGAAGTGACCCCAAACTTTTGAACGGTAGTGTATATTCTTTAATAATCCCTTTGACTGTGAGGTAACCTCACATCATGTACCTGATCAAAATATTTGCTCTTTGTTTAACTGCATCTGCTTGAAATACATTTGGGGTTACATATTAAATATTTTATACTGCAGTTTCCTGCAGCTGCATCAGTATTCTCATGGGAATGTTAGATGTTGCTAGAGCAGCATGTAAGTTACTGGCTAGGAAACAGTAAGATACCAAATAGGTCAGTCTTTTGTGGCATTGTTTCCTTAAACTGAGAGCCTTTTAAACTACACAGTACCTGGAAACTTCAGAATTGGGTTGGTGTGAAGACACTGCGACAAGGTTAACCAGGTCAGGGGGGAAGAGATGGGAGTGTAAGGAGGTCCAGGAATCGCACAGAGAAGGTTCACTCTGTTCCCCTGAAAACACCCCAAAGATTTCTGATGTGTGCTTACACAGGAAAAACACAGAACTACAGAAGATCATTTATAATGTGTGTGAAATATACCTGTAATGGTATCATTTTCATCACTACCCCAGGAGTCCATGTCAAATCTTTTCAGAAACAAACAAACAAATAAATAAATAAAAAGACAAATAAATAAATAGAGGTGGAACTTAAGTAATGAGCCAATAAACTTACTCTGTGTTAAACCGACGATTGATGGAGTTCATGCAAGGAGGAAAGGGGAATATGGAGAGTCGATTTATTTCCTTCTCATCATCTTTTGCCTGAAAAGAGCACAAGTAAACACTAAGACCCTGACTTTGAATCTTGATTAATTTATTCGAAATCAAGACCTTTGAAACTCACTAACAACAGGAAATTTTCCTCTGAGGCAGAACGGGAACCTGTGAATCAGAGACATTTAGATTTAGCAAACCTTGGTTCTGAGTCCAATTTCCATCTACTTTCTGTAAACAAATATACAAATCCAAATGTATTTTCCCATTACAATAAAATTAGGAAAGATTTATGTGATTTACCCTCTAAGTTGTCGATGGTTTGGCCACTAGAGGGCGTCTGTGACACAGAAAATATGAGTTTACGGTTAAACCTCAGTGAAAGAGGCTTGACACGTACAAACATGCAAGGGGTTGCATAAGAATGTGTTGATCTCAGCAACAATTTCAACTAAAGGAATCTGCTGCACAGAAGGTGCATTCATTATGTGACACAATACCAACAGATAAAAGCAAGTCAGCACAGATGAGGACTGTTGTGATTGATGGAAATGAGGTTGTAATACACAGTTATGCACCATATAAACAGGGGTTATAACAGATAAATGTATATGAGCTATGCTAAGTTATCTTATAAAACATAACTGGAGCAGTGGTAATTCTGTTGTTGTTTATTGGTTGAATAAACTTATGATATCTATGAGATTGAAGCCCCAACACTAACCTTTCTTAGCACCAGATTGGTGCTGTTCGCCTGGGGACTCAGATCCAGGTCAAGGGAACAGCAAGGGCCGAAGCACTGGTCCTCACTCCACAAGGACAGATGGGACTAGGAAGCAGACAACAATACATATCTAAAATGCTGTGTTAGGGGTGGACGGACAGTTCTACACGCCTAAGTCCTGTGTAAACTTACACAGTGCAGGCAGGGACTCTGTTCCATCTTCTCCTGACCCCTCTCCCGCTCTCTTTCCAGCTCTCTCTGCTGTTGCTCCAGGTTGGCTTGCAGTTCTGCAATACGCTTACGCAGACGGTTCTTATCCAGTAGGCAGTCGGTGTACTCCAACTGCAGGCTGTCTCGACTTCGCAGAGCCTGGTAAAGAGACGAAAGGTGGAATGTCACATCAGACAGAGTCAGAATTAGTTAGAGTAGCTAAAACAGCTCAATGTTATGCTCCGAAAAAAACTTAAAACTATGTGCTAATGTGTTTATTAAACCAGGAACACTATCTTCACAGTGAAGCATGGTGGTGGCAGCATCATGACATGGGAAGGGTTTTTAGAAACTGGTCAGAATTGAAATAATGATAGATTATGCTAAATGCAGGCAATTTCTTGAGGAAATTGTGCCTTTGAGAAGATTAAAACTTTCATGGAGATGCACTGTCCTGTATGTCACTAACTAAGCATACTGATAAAGCAACACGAGAGGTTTTAGGGAACAGATTTAAATGTCCTCTAATAAACTAGACAACGTGCAGACCTCAGTGTAAGTGAGAATCTGTAGCTTCAGTTAGTTCACACTGACCTGGTCTCTCTCTTTTTCCAGTTCCATGATTTGGTTTAAATAAGACACACTCCTCTTCTGCTCTGTCTCCCAGTCCAGCTGGAGAGTCCTTACCTTCAGTTGTAGGTGCTCACACTGCGACTCCAACTGCAAACACAGCTCACTATTACACACTTCATCAATAGAAAGAATGATCAAAGAAAAACATCATCAAATGCTTCGTGATTTAGGTTATGACCCAACCCTTCAAATCTATAGATTAAGATGTTCAGCTTTTCACCTTTTCTCTGTACTCTTCAGAGCTCTGCATCTCCCCCTGTAGTCTGGTGATCATGTCACACAGCTCTTGTCTCTGTTCTGCAGCCTCCCTGCGGTCCTGCTGCAGAATATCCATCAGAGCCTGAGACGAACATAAACAATATTTTTAGAAAACAGAACACATCTCAAAAGCATTTTCAGATGATAATCAGCGTATAATCAAAAACATACAATGACTCCAGTGGAGGGAACCGAGTCCCTGATCTGAGCTCCTTTACTCTCAGTCTTCTGAACCTCAATGCGGCGCAGAGGCTTTACTGGCACAGCAGGTGGAGAACCATTGGTTCCATTGGAGAGAAAACTGCTTGTTTTTTTCACCTTGGGAATATCAGTTGTTTCATTCTCTTCTGTTGTAAACCTGGATTTAAGCTCCTCTACCTGGATAAAAGAAAAGTACAAAGACCTGACATAAACATATTTTCCATGCTGCATAAGGTAAAAGAAGCATAGCTGCTTTTCTGCTTCCAGAAAGTATCGTCACACTACAGAACTTTAAGAGTGCAGTTGGATAATAACATGGAGAGACTCTGTTTTGTTGTTTGTAGGAATTTGAAGTGCACCCTGCAGGGCACTCGACCTGCTCTGACAGCACCCAGACTAAAGAGTGAATGATAACATCTAAACAGGTGCCCAAGTGCTCCGATCAGCTCTATCATTGCAGCTGCATGCCAGAAGAACTGCCCCCAAACTGCTTTACGCACAGTTTGCTGCAGCTGTTTTCATGGCATCCAATAAATAGATAAATAAATGAAGAATTCCCTGTTTTTTATTGCACAAAACATCATGGAATTTCCTTTTCCTTTTCCCCACAGCGCTCTTTACCAACCTACCTGCCTCAGCAGGTCCCTCTCTCTGGTAGTGGATTTGCCTTGCTCTTCCAAAGCTCTGGAGTACTTCACAGCCTGCTCCAGGTGTCTGTCCTTCAGCTTTCCAAGCTCTCGACTGGCTGACTCCCAGTCCTGACGCAGCCTTTTAGATCAGAAATCACCCAGTACACACATTATTACTATTTCTTACTTACTCATTGTGTTTAACAGCTAGTGAGCCACTAGAAACCAGGCATAGATTAAGTGTAGCTACCGTTGTAAATCTGTTAATCTCTTGTCTGGTTAATTAACTGTCTTTAATCCCCAGTTGTTTGAGGCAGACTCCAAAGCAGATACAGTATGTTACAGGAAGAAACTAAGCTCCTAGGAGAAGTCAGTCGAACCTTTCAAGCTGCAGTTTGTCTTGCCGTAGGTCTTGAGCTTTACGTTCAGCTCTGCTGCGTTCCTCCTCCGCCATACGGCAGCGCTGAGACAGGCGGCGCTCACACAGACGGCTGTTTCGAAGCTGCTCCCTCAGTTTACGCACCTCCAGCAGCAGAAACTGAGTCAAACCTTCTGGACCTTCCTCATCTGTGGAGACAGATGGACAGAGGCTGCTATGCAAACTGTAGGAATACTTGTTTAAATGTGTAATGACAAAGATATATGTTTTAATGCTGTGGAAGTGTTTTCTCTTGAGATTGTTCGATATGTTCCTTTACATTCTGCTGGGCATCATAATAGTTTCATCCAATCAGAGAGCACTTATCTACTGATTAGATAACAAGTAGATGAAATTAAACATTAGAGTTTCTGAATGGCAGAATGAAAGATAACCTCTTTTGAGGTGCATAATTCTTAGATCTGATAGTCACTGAAATTCAAATGCAAACCTTTTTTAAATTTGAAGGCCTTCACTTTGAGTTTGTTTTCTATGTGCAACATATATGCCTTGCAACAAAGATAGACAAATAATCTTTTGGGGGTACGAAAATGAGAAAACGAAATATTCAATTTAATACTTCAACAGGCTTCAGAGATACAGTGTGATAAGCATGACCTTTTATTTCCAATGAATTCAGTGGAAACTCCATGGACACCCTTAAACCACAGTAAGATAACTCCGTTCTCTTTATCCTTCTGAATATACATCTAGAATTACTCTTCTTAAATGAGCCATATTTTTGTTTATGTTATCCTTCGGTGTGCTATATAGCTTCTACTGCATGTAGTGTCCTGCAGGGTTGCAAAGTACAAAGTCTAAACCATAGTTGGCTATTCTCTCTCAGGAAAGAAGCTGTTCCTATTTATGTTTTGACCGGTATAATTCACCATTATCATAATTCACCAAATTTGCATGACGGCGCGTCTGTGGGTTAGTTTAGCATCTCTTAAACTAGGTAGTTTCCTAGCAAGCCAGAGTTTTGATCAGCTGACCAATCAGCTTCTGTCTTGAAAAACAAACTGAAGTTGTGAATGAACTCTTTAATTTAAACACAGTGTTCCTCTTTTTGCAGCTTGCTGAGTTTTAATTTATGGCGCATGTGACAGCTAATGATTTCACAAGTCTGAAGGCAATAAACATAATTATATATTAAAAAAATTACTACCATAACAAAATCTGAGCTAGCAGGACGAGTTACGGCCTGTTTGAAGTTACAGATTTTACGAGTACGAGGTCAGCTGTGCTTTGAACTTCTGAACCAGCCGGAGCATATGGAGGGTCATTAGAGGGAGGCCAATGAGAAGAAAGTTACAACAAGGAGGTGGTGAGACTGTGGACGAGGCCAGAGGCAGTATGAGGTGTGAGGGAGGGGCGGAGTCTGTTAATGATTAGTAGATGGACGTAAGAAGACCGGGTAGTATTATTGATGTGGGACTGTAATGACAGTGTACTGTGGAGGATGGTGCACACCATCATCTCAAACGATGGCTGAAAGAACATCAAACCTGTGACTTTTAACTTTTGTGTTGTCTAATTTGTGTTTATGTCGCCTTCATGCTATTCTATTGGATGTCTTATGTTTTTATTATGTCTTCTTACCACCAACGGGACTATGGGTGTACGGATTAGTACAAATTAGACCATGGATTAGTATTTTTGTTATAATCTGACATGTTTATATTATGTCTTTTTGTACTGATGTTGTTTAACCTACATTTTCCAATTAAACAAACATGTACTTTAAATAGATCAATTAAGTAAATAACTGCCAACCCAGTATGAGGGAGCATCGCTGCGTGGGCTGTTTTCCTGTTAGCTGTGTGTACTGCTCTGGATGGTAAAACTCCAGTGATTCCATGAAGGCCTGAAGACCTCGCTGTCCCTGACCACGTAGAATGTCCAGCAAGCGACCTGTCCGGTAGAGAAGAAAACCAATCAAACAGATTTTCCCAAGCACATTCAACAGCTACAACTTAAAAAGAGGAAGAGGAACACACATGTTAACTCTTAATCATTGTGCACTGATGAAACAATCAGACACAAAACAGCGTCTGTATCACCCCTGATGTAGTGACACAGGCATTTCAACACAACCTGTTTTCACAGTGTTGCATGACAAGCCACGTTTAGCATAGATTTGCTTTATTATAGCTTTCCGCTGCATTTCATCATATGTACATTCGAAATGTGTCTGAATGACTCATAAAAAGTACGGAACGCGATGTGCCTTTTACTTGCATTGCCATGACAACAAGCTGTGTATGATGGACATGACGGATGACTGGCATGTGCATGAGCTAACTCACTTGCAATGGAAAAAGAGAATAAAATCAGATTTGGATCAGTTATTGATGTTGAGTTGCAACATCTACCCTTCATTTTTTATCACTGTTCACTCCTCTTTCTCTCTTGCCTTCTCCCTTTTATTACTTACATCTATCTTCTTTCTGTCTGCTTTCCTGTTGGCTTATCTCACTGCAATGTTTATCTTTACTTCTTCCTGGCTGACAGCCTGTAGCACTGATATGTCTAACATCTCATCTTTAGGAGATTTAACAAAAGGACCTTAGAACATACATGCACAGGGTTTAACTTGTTGCTCTTGCTATAACCCATTTTTATTTATTTCCTTATAATTTCTAATATATCCAGATTAAGTTACTAAGTCTTTTATATGATTTCAAAATAAATCAAAGCTAATTATTTTACATAAGACTACTTATTTGGTGGGCAAACTCTTCCTCTTCTCACCAGCCTTGCTGATGCGCAGGGGGTACTGCGTGGAGTTGAGCACTTCATCTTCGTCCTGCTCATCGATGACCTTGCACTGGCGCAGATACGGGGTGAGTTTGGCCGGGTTGAGGATGCGCGTCAGCTTGTGCCGTACTCCCTCCACCCGATCCCACAGTTCCTCGCAGCGCTCCTCCAACCACAAGGGAGAAGATCGTGCTTCCTCCTGAGCTTCGTCGTCCTCCACCCAATCTGTGACACCTGCAGGAAGGAATGACAAGAAGTTTGCACACAGAAAAGATTTTTTTATTTTGTTTTGTTTTTTATGTGTTTACTACTGTGGGCCATGTGTCTCTTTTACTGTCCCATTTCTACCTTACAGGACAGACATGCAGACATATCTCGTCTCCAGACTAGACTAAATACTTTTCCCATGGAGAATTCCACTGGAGTCTGTTGTTGTCTTCTATCTGTATCTCCGCAACCATCGGATGTGGCTCAGTTTTGTCTCTATTTAAACACAAACAAACCATTATAGACTATTACAAAATGACTTAAACAGAACTGATTATAAGTGGCCATGTGGTCATTTTCTTAGATAAATTTAGTAAAGGATTACTGGCTCTGCTGCATAGGGAGGCAATAAAATGAAGCTCTTTACTGGAAATCCTTCAAGGAATGTCCAGGAGGTTTTACTCCCTTTAAAAGATCAGCCTGCTAAATGAAGCTATGTCCCTGGATGGTCAGCTGATATGGTCATAAAGGTCCCAACAAGCTATGAATTTTCAGCGCGGTCTAACACAGTATCTTGATATGACTTAACACCATATCTTGATGAGATCAAAGTCAAAGTTAATGGCTGGCTGCGAGTAGATATGAGAGCAGAGCAAAGGGTCTGCTGCTCTGCTGGTCATAAAGGAGGGGGGAGGACTCTGTGGGTCATTGTCTAAGAGTGCAGGAATGAAAACACTGGTATGACTCATACCACACACCTAAAAACACACCAGGGGACCACAGACAACAGCTTTCTCGACTCCCATTCACTTCAGAGAAGAGAAAGTTAAAACAATTCCCACAGCAGGAATTTGTAGAAAAAACTCCACTAAAACGGATACATTTTCTAATTTTCTGCATATAATAATTGGCGTTGATTTTTCTATCACTAATAAAATGTGAAAAAAATCTTAAGCTCCAAGAACACAGTGTTACCAGGCACACAGTGATAACACAAGCCCTCCACCCCTGATGTTGATCTGCAGGCAGAATCCCATCCAGCAATGACATGAGCGAGTTTTACCTTTCATTTAAAAACCAAGAGCAAAATTAGTTACAAAGCTGGACATTCATCCATCAGAGCTTGCTGTTGTTACCAGCTGCACAGAGCTGCCAGCAGGCAGGTTGAGGCGTGTCTGGATGCCCTGGAATCTCTGTTATTACTCACAAACACACCGTTGAAACTTTGTTCTCATGTGATTACTTTAAAGACATGCTTTATACTCAGAGTTTAATTTGATGACGCAGAATTACTCTCTAATAACAAGCTAATAAATCAGAACGGGCATAAATAACAAAAACCCGTTTATCTGGCTGATCCGAAGTAATTTTAATGTAACTGAACTTTCTGAAATTTTGCACCTCAGTCTTTACTTTCTTACTCTGACAACCTTTTAGAAATTTAATTTTTTAATGTTAGGTGGAGGAAAAAAATTTTCAGCTGCCTTTTAAATAATTTATTTCAAAAAGCTATAGAATATGCATTTTGGAAAGACATAAGAAGACCATCTATGTTGATTTATGTTGATGCTAGGGGTTTTAATGGCGTCATAAATGTGAAGAAGGCGTAAAACAGCGAATAAATGAACATGTCTGCAGACTTGCACGTCTGATTCATAATAAGTTTGATCATTTTACAAATACACTGATTTTTATTAGTCTTCAATTTGTTGCCACGAACTGGAATTTGGACTCGGGAGCCTTGTCACCGCTCCCATGTGTCCTAACACGTTAAAGCGCACTCCTGCCGCCGGTTCTGTAGCTACTAATTGATGAAGATAAAGGTCTGCCAGTCATTTCCCAGAAACCAGCTGTAAACTGTCTAAATGATAAGAATGGAAAAGCGATATAATGACATTTTGAAACTCTTCTTACCACTCATGTCCTCTCCTTGTGAAGATTAAACAAAGTTAAACGCGGTGTGATCAAGTCGTCCACATCCCACTCACATCCACGCACGAATCACGGATGAAACTGAAGAGTGAAGTCACCTCCTGGAGGAGCGGTGACGGTCCTCCTTTTTACGCACGCACACCTTTGCGCGCCAGTTCCCATGCTCTGCCTCGGACAACCAGCCAGCGGGTATATCCACAGAGGCGTGGAAACTTACTCACCTGTGAAAACACCAACGGGATTTCCACTTTCTGAGCACTGAGCTGTGGAAAGCAGGGCGGAATCATCAAACACTAGATGGCGCTTTCAGCTAACGCTTGTCAGCACATAAAGCCACAGAAACTGTTAAAATGTTTAATCATAGTTGGAAAAACGCCATCAGAGGAGAAACAATATCCCAACCTAGTCCTTATGGTGCTGAACTACAGTCAAACCAAGAGGTAGACAAATATCGACCCGACAACATGATTCATAGACGAGTTACAACACTGGTGGGTCAGGTTAATAGGTCATTGTCATAAAAAAAACACAACAAAAAATTAACTGTTACATGAGAACAGATGACACACAGTTTCACCTTCAGCTGTTTTATGATGCTTGTTGATCTGTGGTTTGGCTGAACTTAGACTGGCAGCAGTTAATGTAATAAATGGAAGAGCTGACTTATCTACACAAGAAGTGACGTGAAACTGAAAGAAAAGGTTATAGAAAAGAGCTAATTAATTAAATAAAAGAACCAGCCTTAATGAGCATTGTGTTTGCGTCACAAGTCAAACTGTGTATATTTTAAAAAGTGCAATGCAACCAAACTGAAAAGATTAATATATACATTCAGACATAAATCATAATGGCAGTGTGTGGGATGGGACAGATTTGGGGGACTAATATAGGATATGACATGTGTTTCAGTTACAGTGTGAGGGCAGACAGGAAGCACACAGTGAGAACTGTACCCTTTTTCTTGGCAGGATGATGGGAAGTGTCAGGTTGTCCTCCATCTGTGGGTCTCCCCTGAATAAACAACGCTGAGCAACACAGAATTTAATGGATGCACTAATTCAACCGTGATGATTCTGAACATAAATTAGACGGTTGTTGGTGTAGAAAAATTGACTTTGTTACAGAGTATGCTCCGTGTGTGTGAAGCTACCGCCTAGAAAAAGTGTTTTGTTGAGCTCAAGTTTTCTCACAATGATATGATTTGATGAAGTTTTATCTCTTAATCAGATTATTTTAAAAGTTAGAGTATGCAAACAAGAGATAGGGTGGATTTCAGAACTGCTCTACTTTCAACTGCTATTTATATTTTGTGCTCTCTCATCTCTGTTTGTCTTTCTTCTTGGTTCTGTATTTAATTATGACTCACACATGACTTTATATTGCCCCCTGCAGCCCTCTCTGTTCTGCTCTCAGCTCTTCCTCCTTTTGTTTTGTCCCCTCTCTCTGCCGACTGTCTGTTGTTAGCATTCCTTTATGAACAGAACCGTCCATCCTCCATTAGTGCCCGTGGAGGGAGGGCAGCAGCGGATGAGCATTCCTGTTTCTGTCTCTGAGGTGACGGCGGCACAGAGGAGCCATTGATAACAGTACTGGACCTCACAATTTGCTCATGCAGGAATGTGTGACATGGTGATGGTTCATTATGACAAAAAAATAGGCACCTCAGAAGTGTTTGGGTTCACTTTACATTTCAGGTTTTGGTTTAATAACCTTTTATTCCTTCTTCAGACAGGAAGTAAGTTAGCAAACTGATGCAATGCCACGGAAACCTGGGCTGCTGAGAAACATACAGAGGACATATGCAACACAGAGTTGGGGATTTTTCTGATGCAATAAAAGAACTGGTTGCAATCACTGCTTCCAAAACTTCCACTTATATCGGAGTTATTATTAAAAGTGGGTTTTAGAGCATGGGGGTAAAGTTGTGAAGGTTTCCCTTCATACCAAGTAGTATAGGACACAATAAATGCTGCATTCCCCAATGCACAGATTTCATTACACCACTGTCTGTTGCTTTAATTTCTTTGTTTGTTCCACTCCATTCCCGCTCAGAACACAACAGACCCAGCTCTTCATCCAGCAGCTGACCCCCCATGGCTCCATCTATGACTCAAGCCTGCCGGCTACACAGAATCCCTTCTTTGTGCTCAGGAAGAATGTGTCTTTTCTGACTTTTTTGGAAAACAGAGGCCGAAAAAGAGAGTGGTGGAACCATGAGTAACTGAGACAGATTTAAATCTGATGACAAGTGATTTATGCTTTCCTGGTGGGCAGGATATTGTGGCAGCTTTCACTACTGATTGGCACAGCTGATATAAAACCAAACACCAATGATAAAAGAAGCTGATATGAATGATGTGCATGTGTGGAAGAGAGGAAGATATATTTCTACAAATGCTTTGCTGTAATGACATAAGATGCTTGTGGCCCATGTAGTTGGCTCTGCATGTCCTCTCTGAGATCTTGCAAGGATACCAGACTAATACCATGCAATTTCCTGTTTAACACGGACTCAGCATCAGTAACACCATAATGTCAGAGTAAGGCGAGGAATTCTTGTTGAAGCAAACAAGAGACTTGGGAAAACAAAACCATAAAATTACAGCTGAGGAGCGTTTATTTATCACGGGGTGAGCTTGAACTCGAGGATATTTTTGTAGTGTCGAAATTTGCATGCACTCACAGAGGAAGAGTCTAATATTTAGAACCTTTTTAAAGATGGAAAATTGTTTTATTAAATTAGACATGGAGTTACAATTTTAGTGTTAAAAAAAAGGAGCACAACGCAGAAGCTTGGCCACCTCAAGACTAGGAGGAAAAAAAAACAAACACATTTAGTAGTTTCCTCTGCTAATGTCAAGAAATTGAAGGTAACAGGGACGATAGAGGATCTGAGAACCTTGTATTTGCATTGCTGCTTGCAACAAAAGTGACCTTCATGGATGAGTCATCAGATAAAAACTTTCTTGTTTTTCCTACAAAGTTCAGCATCATGAGTTTACAGAACATCTTTGTCATGCAGGCTCTAAATCAATGATTTTGATCACCAGCCAATGTGCATGGTATATTCCTTTCCACTAGCCAGATTTCTTTCAAGGATAATAAACCAGATTATAAATGCAGCTGAATTGTTATTTATACCTGTTAAAATGAATTTTAATTGGTGTGTTGGAGGGAATCTCTAGTGCTTTGTGTTGATGAGAGGCTGGATACTAAATCAAATCAAACGTGCTGAAGTGGCAGGACGTCTAAAAACACAAGATGAAACATTAAGAGACTAGTTTGGCCTAAGTTGCACTGCAGAGCAGGGGTGAAAATGAAGATCTGGTGTGGAACAAAACAGCCCTGAAGGAAAACTGCAGGTGCAGTAATTAGTAAATAAAACTGAAACCATGTGTTTGGTGCATTTTATAAACAAGTACTGTATTAAAGTTAAAGTTTAGCTGCAGTGAGGAAAGGTATGTTTAAAAGAGGCAGGTCTATCATGGTTTGGGTTTTTTGTTGCATCAGTGGTGACAGAGAACGTTTCAACACAGTGAAGAATGGGTTCCACTAACACCTGTAAGTCCTACAAACAAGTATTAAAGTGTTTGTACAACAAGGCAAGGAAGGCTCCTGCAACCATATAATGATCTGAAACATACTTCAAAATCAACAATGGACTACTGTAAGAGGAGCAAACAGTTTTGTCATGACCTTGATAAAACCTCAAAAGGCTGTGATTGTATTGAGTAAGAAAAAAAACCCCAAATAAAACCAAAAGACTCTGAATGTGTTACTTAACAAATGAGGGTGTTGCTAATATTGTTGCTGTATACACACACACACACACACACACACACACACACACACACACACACACACACACACACACACACACACACACACACACACACACACACACATACATACATATATGTATATCTATCTATCTATCTATCTATCTATCTATCTATCTATCTATCTATCTCTCTCTCTCTCTCTCTCTCTCTCTATCTATCTATCTATCTATCTATCTATCTATCTATCTATCTATCTATCTATATATATATATATATATATATATATATATATATATATATATATATATATATTGCATCTGCTTTTATGAATGTCTTATTGTTGTTTGTCTTTTGTTTCTGATAATTGTTATGCACTTTGGTCAACTTTGAGAGCTTTTCTAATGTGCTCTACAAATGAATTTTATTTGATTTAATACAACCAGTATTTGCAGATGGATGGATGCAACTAAAACAGTGCAAAATACAAATATTAGTGCACGCTATAGGAAAGGTAATGCTGAAATCAAAGTATTATCCCGTTGTACTCTTTCCCACACTTTTACCCCTTCCATACACACAGGATATGCCATCAGTCATCACTGATTGACTCCTTATGTGGCTTTGAGTCTGTATTTTTCAAATTTAGATAGACTAACACAGACAAATACCCACACACAAACATAATTCTGTGTGCTGGCAGTGAAAACTCTTCCCCTGGCCTGCTCCTCTTCCTGTCACTCTCCTTCCAAAGTGGTGAGGTTTTAGTTGACGTTTGAATTACAGGGTGTAACACAGCCGTTTAAATCTGAGCTCCACCGCCCGTCTGCTTTGCAGACAAAGACTGCTTTACCAACCACTGCACTTCGGCTTCCAGATACACTGTGTTAAAAAAGCATCACTGACAACCGCATGCTAAAAGTTGCCTTAAAACAGGATCAGGGTTCCATGTAGTAATAACGCAGTCACGATAAGCAAAACACGTTTTAGCCTCGAGGGTATTTAAGTGTGTATATTTAGGCTGAGATTTCAGTGTATGCTGTACTGTGGTCTGCGGGTGTCCCCGTCTTTGTGTTTTGTAAAATATTGAAGCTCATGTCCAGGGTTCACTGTTTACAGTCAAGGTCACAAATCTGCCATGTGCCTCACCTGCTGCTGGGTCCCATTCCCCAGGCTTTTAGGAAACATCACACTCTTACAAACAATAAGAATAAATTAAAAGAGGTGGAGAAAGTTCTAATTTGGGGATGTGAGTTGTTCATTATGATTACAAGAAGATGTTTGGTTAATTTTTAAACCTTTGGCAATATTTGATGTCTGCATTGTTTCCATATGCAGCTCAGCATCAGTGAGTGTGTCTGGGAGAACAATGACTGGTTTCCTTTCTCACCACTTCTCCCAGACATCATCTTTTGGTTTCTGCTTCATATTTACTGTAACTGCTTTTGGAAAAGTCCAACTAGACCACTGCACAAGACTCTGCTTTTACTGTTCTATGCAGTATATTGTCCCAAAGGTTTTTATTTTACCTGCAATTATTTGAAGCAAAATATTTTTGCCATTGCACATTTATGCTCACTTAAAAAAATTATGAAAATATTATATATATTTTTTTTCAGTACAAGTTGGCATAGGTCCACAGCCAGAAACTCCTGCTATTCATAACAATGCTGAACAAAAAATACATAATCCTCCAGGATTAGCAAGTGATTCGAAGGTGAAAATTAGAGTCAGTGGTGTCCTGTTTTGTTCCAAGAGCAAGAATCTAGCAAAGTCTAACTTTGACTGTTCATATTTCTGGAAATCTATCATCCCATGAAGAGTTGCTCAAATAAAAATGATACTTATCAGTCTGGAAAAGGCCTCAAATCTATATTTAAAGAGTTTGGGCAGCATCAATCCAGTCAGATAGACAAATGGAGGAAATAAAGATCAGGGGTTATTCAGCCAGTAAAGAACAGTCAAAAAGAAAGAGAAAAAAACCTGGTGTTTGCAGTCTGCAAGGTCAATTCTGAACAATTAAAATCCTCTCTCTCTCTGATCTCTGCTGGCTAATAAGGATTTTTATGGGTCCACCAGCAGGAGAACATTAAATAAGAGTGGCTGTGCCAAGGTTGCATAGAGAAAGCTCTCCCTGAGGAACGCAGCAGCCTATCTCCAGCTTATTAAAAGCTAAGCAGACAAATCAGAAAGCTGCTAGAAACATATATTGCAGAGACAAAAGTTGACCTTTATATTGAGAAAATCAAATAAAATCTCAAGCTATATGTGACATATGGTGGTGGTATTATCATAGTTTGGACTCATTTAGCTACGTCTGGTCCAGGAGGGCTTGCCATTATTGGTGAATCGCACTTTTGAAAGCATAACACCAAGTATGGTTTCAGTATGGGGTGGGGCAGGGGGGTCTGAGGCTTTTTAGTAAATGCATGAAGGGGGTCCCCGAGGAAAATAGGTTGGGAACCACTGTTTTAAAGTAATATCACCGAACCTGCAAACTGGATGTCACAGGATATAAGGCCACTGGAAACATACAAGTTGCTCTGCAACAGGAATAAAAGAGAAACAAAACTAATGATCTGGATCCGTCAAATAAACGTCCTTACTTTAGTCTAGGAGAAATGTAGTGGAAGGACTTGAAGTGTTTGCAATTCATGTGATAATGCAGCCCTTTAAGGAATAAACTGAATTTTGTTCAAATCCAATAGGCATGATGGATGAGCAGCAACTGCAAATATTAAGACGGTGATACTGCTGCACATGGAGGCCACAGCAGAGAGAAAAGGTTTACGTTTTACTCTCAGATATAAAATACTGGATAATTCTCCTTAATAAACAACTGACCATGTTTAATATTTCTGTTTCATTTGTGTAATTGCGGTCTATTTATTAATTTTTAGGAGCCTTGTGAAAAATTCTTGAAGTTTTAAATCATAGTTAGAAGAAAAAGATGTAAACACTGTATATAATTACAGTAAAAAAAAAACAAGAAATTGTTTAAAAAATGGAAATTATGTTGGAAGTTGTTTTTTCTTTTGCTAAACATGGGTCCTAAATTTAGCCTAGCCATCTCAAAACAAGGTATTATTACCAAATGTTCCAGTATGTGTCTCTTCCTGTGGTCCTGCTGTAGCTTAGAAAGCAGTGAAGACTGACTTTACAATGCTCTATTGTCTCTGGGCCAACTTTCAGCTTCCTGGCAGGCTAGAATCCAAGGAAACAGGAGTGCAGTTCAAACAAAGACACAAGGATCAGCTTCTTTCATGTATTCATCAACCCAACCTTACAGCTTAATCATTTAACATGATCAGTCCCATTTCCAGAGATAATGCACATCTGAGTTTAATGAGCTCAGACACATCTGATCTTTACCCAGATGTGTCCTGGATGATTATGAGAAACCCAGAGTAAATCTTTTACACTATTTCATACCTGACTTGTTTATATAAATGAATATAATGAATGTGGAATTAAAGAGTTTCACTGCTTAACAGGAGTTTAAGTTTCTTGGCTGCCTCTATGATTTTTGAGAAAGTAATTTCCTGTGAAGAAAACCTTCGTCTGGCTGACACGTCTCATCCTGTTTAACTAGAACTCCCTCCTCTCCACCCTTTCCTTTGCCTCCTTTTTTTGCCCACAAACATTGTCCTTTGGTCTGTTTGTCTTCTTTCGTGCACACAGGCTCTCATTCCTGTCGTAACTTAAATATGCAACAAGAAGCAAAATATTATTTCACATGATTCTTGACAGCGAGAGCTATCTTTTCAACATGATAGTTTAAGTGTATGGCTTCCTGTTATTGCTCCTTCTGCTTGTCAGTATTCATCAGAGAGTGTCTGAAACTTGTCAGTGGGAGATGCTCGCCCTCCCAGACTCACACAGCCATGACGATATCCCCCATCTATATCTGTTCTCTACGCCTGCCTCACCTTCCCATCTGTTTCTCTTCAGCCACTTCTTATTTTCCTCTTGCACAGAACTCGTCTCCCCAGCATCTTCTCCTATATACACCACTGCTCCCTCTTCCCTTTCATCCCAGCCCCTCAGAATGAATTCATCCTCTGGTACGTTTCCACTTGCTCTGCCACAGGTCACTGGATATTCACTTTGATTTCTGTTTTTCAACTCAGACGTTTGGGATTCTGTTCATCCGGAGGAATCTTTAAACTTTCGAAAGGTTATTTCTCCGAATGCAACAGCTGCTGCCGGCATTAACCTCACTGCTGATAAATGAAACCACAGGCTAGACAGTTCTGTGTAAAAGTCTTAAGCCACTTGCCAATGAAAAAAGAATTATGTGCATGTGTAAAAGTAAATACAGAGTGGGACAAATACAGCGTTTGTACCATTCTAAAAAGCTTGAAAGCCAATGAACACCTTCATTTTTCAACACAGACTGAACCCTCTTAGACAAGCTTTCATTTCATTTCTTCAGAAAATTTTCCAGGCCCCTTAAAGGACTTTTTAAACATCTTCTTTTGATGTTTTCTGCCTTTTGTTCTGTTCTCTGTCAAGATGATCCTACACTGCTTGAATAAAGTTAAGGTCCAGGCTCTGGGGAGCCTAAACACCTCCTTTAAGAATAATCTTTCATAGAGACCATGTCTGATGAAGTTTTAATGAACAGCTGAAAATATGGAACAAAACTTATTAATATCAAAAGAATAAGACTAGAAACGTTTGGTGAATAGACTCAGAGTGGAACATGGCATGAAGGCATGAGGAAAAGGATAGCACAGGAATCTCAGGAGTCCAGATTTTGGTGGTGGATAAACAACTTAGTAGGTTTAAGATGGAAAATGGAAAGAGCAGAGATGCATGAGAGTCAACATGAAAAGAGAAAGAGGCAACAGAATTGAGTTTTAAAAGGACAGAGAACTTACTGATTGGCTCAAAGAGTAGTGGACAAGAAGACCATTGAGACATCACAGATAATTATGAGCAGTTTGACAGTGTGGGAAAGGGAGAGGACGAGAAGCAGGGAAAATATCTGAACCCCTGGGGATATGAGCAAAACGAAGAGGTATCAAAGAAATGCATCGTTCACTGGATCAAGTGAAAGTCCAGATGTGTCTATCAGGTGCTGTTTGCAGAACTTTTTCCTATCACTTTCAGATATTAAGTAGGTAGTTTTTTCTTTAGGCTATTTCTTCTTTTGTCTTTCACTTGTCCAGCTTCTTCTTCAGCTGAGGACACACCGCACATCCCGCTCAGACATGCCAAATTATTACCCGATAACTCTTTGGGAATCATCTTCTTGGTATAAATTGATTAGTTTATGACTGAGATTAATGAGATTGTGTTTTCTTTTAACTCTTTGTTGCTGTAACCCAAAAAATGGGACCAAATGGTATCTTTGCAGCATGTTGCTTAAAACAGTGCCTAAAGAAACTGTTTAAAATGAGCTAAGTTGTGCCTGCTGCCTTTTTATGCTACTTTTTATGGCTTGAAATATTATTAGATTCCTAGATAAAAGGCTCTTTGGAATCAAATTATAAAGGAACGAGACAAGACTTTTGTGCAGTAGTGTAGGGGGTGGTATCTGTCTAGTGATTGATTAAATGAGCCTCCTCTGAGAAGACCAAAGATGATGAGTTCAGACACCGAGAAGCTCCTTACACCAGATAAACAAGGAGGAAAAAGATAAAAAAAACAAAAGAAACACAAAAACAATTGCCATATTTAGCCTCCAAGTACAACCACACACTGGCAGAGCAGTGTGGGAAGAGTCACAGTGGTTTATTATTGGAGCCTGCAGTGTGACATGAGAATGTGCTCAGAGTAATTCTCCCTCATATTTCCTTTGGTGACCTCAGACCACCATGTTGTTGCACTTTTGTACCTCTGAAGTGTTTAAAACACATGTGTTTTCATAGTTTTGTTCAAATTAAAATGTTATTATTTGCTGTGCTTCAGCTGTGGTCACCTCTAATTTGCAGACACTTCAGTGTGGTGAGAAGATAGTTTCACAATGGTTACAAATGTGTATTAAATGGTTTACAAATCTGTAAACCATTATGTGAGTAGCTTTGCAATACTTGCAAATGTGTGTTTGAAAGAAAGAGACATAAAAACTGGTTGCTCAAACTATTGTTTCAAGCTTGAATGCATCAATGGTCACATATTAATCTGTCTACCTCTCATGTTTCAGATTGTATTTTATATATCTTGTACTGGTACAGTACTGGTAAAACATGCACACAAGCTAATCCTTGCACAAAAGCAATGTTATGTGTGTGTGTCAGGCTATGAATGCATGCGCATATAAAGCCATTAGGAACATGAAGGTTGAGGTAAAAATCTGTCTGCAAATAATTCAGTTTGCCACTTTGTAATGTGTGCATGCATAAAGTTATTTTTTGTGTTTACATTGCTATTAATATTTGTTTGTGGATTCAAACAAGCATTTGCAATTAACCAGAATCACTCACTAAATGGAGCACAAGTTTGTAATCATGTTAAGCCCATTTGTAACAATTATTACATATTTCCTTGCACAATTCCTCACACTTTCAAGGCTTCATACACTTAACACCAATCATTGTGTAGTCACTGACGCTCCAACGGTCCACCCACCTCCCCCTCCCTTCACACTCCGTCTCCTTTCAGTTCACTTGTCATCAGCAGCAGCAACAGATCAGCCTCCTCACTGCAGCGCTGATGCTACGCTGGTGTCCAAGCGGAAACATACGGTGCAAACCTCAAACCGAGCAGGATGACGAAGAAAAGGAGCGTTGAGAACGTCACTGTGTGAAGAGACCGCGCGCTGCCTTTATTTTAAGGTCAGACTTTGCAGACATTTTGATGCCCTTTGATGCATTTTGAGTACCGTGGGTGCCAATGCGCCCCTGTCGTCCAATTTAGATGCATTCGTGTTGGTTTTCTAAAAGAAAAACGTGAATCTGTGAGTTTTTATGAAGAGAACAACAAGAAAAGCATCAGCAGCTGCGTAATCTGCGTAATTATAAAACCTTCGCACGTTTCTGTTGTTGCCGTGACTTTATTGACACAACTTTATGTCTCTCAGGCATGTTGCTGTTGGTCCAAAAGTACTGTGATTGTGGCTGAGAGTGCAGCAATAAGACGAGCAGTTGTAGCAAAAAAGGTATCAGACTTGGAGAAAACAAAAATCATGAATGCTCAGATCACCTTTATTTAACCAGCGTTGAATTATTGTCTGCAACGCTGAGTCACTGAAGTAAGTCTTGCGTGAACATCCCTTTAATCAGCATTACTTCCCCTTAATTCAGTGGTGATTCGAGTTTTTTTTATAATGCTGCAATATGATAGGTTGTAAGCCTGTCAAGCCAGTAGTGGGTTGCTTTTTGGCATGCTTGAAATGATATGAAGCTATGCTGTTTGCTGGAAACATTCAAAATCAATTGGTTTCTGTCCTCCATCTAAACCAGGGAACAACTCCTCCACATCTGGGCAGCCCTGTCAGAGATGTGGCATCATGGTTAAACTGCTCTTAAAACATCTGGACTGTTGAAGTATCTTTCAGCAGGACACAGTCTCTTCTCTTTCCTCCAACAGACATAAACTACACATATATGAGCATGATCAAATATTCATGCAATGGTCCATGACATCACTTACAACGGGCTAAAAGAAGAAGAAAAACGCCTCGAAGGTCTAAAATTTATCTAAGGTTAGATATGTGCACTAAAGTTCAAGCTTATGCTCAAGACTATTTTTGTTTTTAGTAAGTACATCAATTGTAACACACAAGTTGTAGGCCTTCACAGTGCATGCGAGTGTGGAGCTAAATACTGTAAGTCTACATGCAGAATTTGAATTTACAAAAAACTTCACATTGTAGTAATATTTTTTGCATCAAATTAAATCAAATAAAAAATCATACCATGCCAGAAATAGTGTAATCAGCAAATAGTTAGAATTTACCCTAACCCTGACCATCAGATAATTTCAGTCATCTGATCTGATGTGTTTACATTAAAAAACAATGGCTTACATTTTTCAGTCCATTATCAGAGAACATACGCACATAGTTGCGTAAGACTCAAACTTAGTGATATTTCCAAAACATCTACTTGTTGCCCATGCATGGTTTTAGCATTAGCTGTGTGTGAGCTAACAGGCCTGTAAAATATACTACACACTGCTACTGTCCTGCATCTTTACTCCACAAGTAAAAACAATGGTTGGCTTTATTTTTATAGCTGATGTGTCTGAAATAAATAAAATAAATAAAAGCAACAGGCATCTGTTGTCTACTCATAACAGCTGCGTTCAAATTCTTTGACAGCACACTTCGGAGTGTGCAGACTACGTATGCTACGCAGTGTCCTCTGTAGTCTGCACACTCCGAAGTCCGCCTAACGTTCGTGGAATGGGACAGCCTACCTAGCCAACAAGAATTTCCCATAACAGCAACGTAGGACGCTGAATCACGTAAACCTCTGAAATGACCGTTTACATATCATAGGACACTTTAGCAAATGTTAACACCGACCAAGTAATTATGTAAAAAAACAACAAAAACAAAACAAAAACATGCTCTGTTGTTTTCCAGTCGGTAGAAACTTCATTAACCCCTTAAAAATCCACAGATCATCATCCCATATCAAATATTACAACATTTTAATGCCACCGTTTAACAGAAATGTTTTAATGTACTTGGTTTAGTCATGTTTATACTAAAGTGTAGTAAAAAAGAGAAAAAAAAAAGAAGTATTCTTCTGATCTTGGTTGCTCATTTGCTGCCTCTTGTGCGCAATGAATTCTAGGAGTAAACAGGCTGCAAAGGATGCATCACCAGCAGCGTTGAGGCCAGGCGAAGTACGGGTTTGCAGGGTGGATTCAGAGGCTCCTTTGAATTGGGACAGTGCTTGGCGCACCACGGTGACGCATGGAGCCGACGAATCTGCGCTTTGAAGTGTGCAGAACCTGAATTGAGACACAGCTGTTCTGACTGCTAAACAAAATAAATGAATCAGATTTAGCGCATGCATGCTTAAAAACGTTTGAGTATTTTGGAAAAACTTAGGTGTGTTGATTTGATTTCTCAAAATCACATAACAGCTGTTGTCTGATAAAACATCACATTATGCTGTTTGTAAGATGACTTGAATAATCTGATAACTCCAGAAATCAGACAGTGATCAGATTTTTGGTGTGCTTGTAAACAAGGGGAATCTTTGTCCATCTAAGTGATATAATATAGTATCTTGCTAAAAAAATTGTGACTTATTAAACTCTGCTGAGAACTAAAACAGACAGAAGTACTTAAAAAAATCAGGTTAAGGATTTCCCCCAGTGTGTGTCAGTTTTGAACCAGTCATACACTGTTTATCCATGACTGATCAAACATGACAAATGCAGTCATGGTGTCACAAATCTCAGTGAGTGGGCTGTAAAGTGAAAGAACAACATAGAACAACCTTGTATGACTTCATATGCATAATATTAAAGGCTAAAAGGCAAAAACTTTAAAACGTAAACTAAATGAACAGAACTAAAAAAGCAGTTTTGAGTCATATAACAAATCGTGGACTAAAGCCAGACTTTTAACTCCCCCAGTATGGAGCAAGTCTGTAACAAAATACCAAAACATTAACAATACACTCAGCTAAAGTAAAGGGTTCAGTTTCATTCGTCTACTATTGACTCAAAGTTGTTTAACTCCAAAGCTGAGCTGCTGCTATAAATTTGGATGGTAAGCTTATTAGACAGAAGGCTTGTATAATGCTGAGGTCTGAGGCCAGTGTGTGTGAGGAAATGATTTAATATGCCTTTTGTCAAAGAAGTAAACAGGTCAATGAGCAAAATATGCTTAAACCTTCTATATAACACAGAAATACTTTACTTAATAGTAAGTTACAGTGTTTTACTTAAGTATTGAATAAATGAAAATATAACTTCTGATTTTTAAACATTTTTTAAGGTGACTTTTAACAGACAGTTTTATCTTTCATTAGCTGCACATCCCTGTTTATGTTTGCTGGGTGGAAGTTTGGAGGAGCAACATTTCCTTATGCTCTTTGTTAGACTGCACTTTGAATAGTGAGATATGTTTGCACATTACTCTTGCTTGACCTTATTTCCTCTGAGGTTTGTTGACAGAAGTACCACATATAAAAAAAGAATTCATGAAACTAGTGAATCATTGCAAACCTAAAGCTGCCCACAAAGGCTGATTTGTTTGCTTACTTTGCTTTTGTTCTGCTAGTTTCTTTACAGTATGTGTACATTGTAAATATGTCCAATTCTTCTTTTGAGCTATTCTGTTTGCCTCATACCATGAAGGAAAGTGTGAGTGTGGAGGGAATAGGAAAGTTTGTTTGCAAGCACAGTTCAGAACTGACACAAATACCACATGTACCAATGTGCTTGCAGTCAGATGCATGCATCATGTTCCAATGTACCAATCATGTAGCTTCATGTTCAGAAGTCTTGCAGGGAATGAAGTGCAATGCCACGTTGCAGTAAATCCTTGCAAACTGAGTGCATGTTATATTTTGAAGCTGTGTGTAATGGTCAGGGAGTTCTGAACTCAACCACAGCTTTTTGGTGCGACCACTGCCCTCCGGTTCAGTTGGAGGAAGCGGCCTCGGTGCTGGCCCACTGCTACACACACTGCATCTGTGTACATCTGTGTACAGTCCACAAATTTATTCATTTCTGAGCCGCAGCTATTCTGCAACCCCTCAAATGGCATCGGAGCCCTGTCTGTGGTTGTCCTGCAACATGTCTGACTTACACTGTAAATCTGCTTTCGGTGGAGGAGAGTAACAGAAGGGATGCAGGTTGGATAGCTGGTATTTTTGTGAAGGAGGGGAAAAAAAAACCAAGCAGACAGATTGAAGACAGACTTTTAAAAAAAGTTTGAGGGGGGAATAAAACACAGAAGGTAAAAATGTGTTTTTCATCAGCGTCCTCAGATGGCCGTAATAGAGGCCGTCCGGTCTGTTCTCCTAAATGCACGACATTCCCGTTACTCTGGCCAACCACCGTGTCTGCAATCAGTCAGGCAGCTCATGTGAAACAGGCTCGTTTACTGATGCCTGCAGGTACAGTTTAGAGATAAATACCATGTTTAACAGGTTTAAATGTCTTCCACTATGTTTCTAAAGAGGCCAAATTGGAGAATGAAGTTCCCAAAGTGAATTTATGTGCTGCTGTTACAGCTAATTTTACATTTAAAGGGAATCTGCTGCTCGCAAAGTCACGAGAGGAGAAGAAAATCACACAGGAGGCTCGTATGAGGGTTGAAGAATTTGGCAGCAAGAGGAGCAAGAAAAAAAAAACACGTTAATTGTATTGTGTAAAACAGTAAAATTACACATTGGATGAGTGAAATGCAGGGTTCAGGCTAGGAGAGCAAGGTAGAGTTTAAGATGTTAAATCCAGACTTGGTGTTGAAATTGACAGTGTCTCTCCATTTATCAGTCTTTCACCTTCTACAAGCCACAAGCCTTAATCACCACCTTAAGCTACGTGTTACTCAGCTGTGAGGTCAGAAGTTGTCAGGCAGCAGTTAGAATCCATATATCCATCCTCCTAGACACACACCTCCCCCAAAATAAAAGCTTCTACAGATCTTTGCCCTTATTATACCTTGTTTTTTTAATTGTTCCCCTGAACTTTTGCCCTGGAAATGTTAAAAAATACCAGATTATCTCAAAGTTATGGAAGGCGATCTTAACCCAGGACAGGTTGAAGTGGTTATATCACAGTTCGTGATTGGCCAGCCAGCGTCCTCGGCAAGTAGCTCCAGCAGCCTGCGACGTTAATCCAACACTGGCTGTGTCCCGGAGAAATCACGTGTTCGGAGCTTAGCAGCGCTCCCTTGCCTTGGTTTCATTTCTCCAGCAGGAAGAAGGTTTTCCAGGACAAACACAACCACTTGGCTTTAGATTCTCCTTTGGAAAAGTGAATATAAATATATCATGTAAAAAATAGATGTCAGTTTTATTGTTTAAATAAATATTACACAGGGTAGGCAACTGTAAAAGCTAACTGACTGAAGACTGCTCTAAAAACCCCAGAAAAGTCAGATTCAGTCTCTTGACTCTTGAGGCAACAGCATCAACCACTTTTAAAAGTTTTACCTGCCTAATGTATTTGTTTGTGTACCACTGACACCTCCTCTACTTTTCTCTCTCTGGTCCTTAGCTGCTCTAATGTGAACTGGATGGAAACAGAGACCCCCCGCCACCACCACCTGGAAAACATTGAGGAACTAAGTGGATTGAAGAAGGCAGAGACCGGGTGAGGGAGTCAGAAGGGAGGGAAGACACGGGGGATTAGCAGCTAATCCAGTGCACGGACAATCCTGGAGGAGCTTTATCGTTCTTCCAGGACGATGCAGACGAAACAATTGCTGGATTACGACACTTTATTTTACTACTCTTTGGAAGAACGCAGCACCCTTCTTTTTCCTTCGCTCTGACAGTCTTCATTGAGGACTTGCATCTTTGGACTGAAGAACCAGTGAAGCCGGAACCGAAGGGGACAAACCTGGGGGCAGGATGTGTCATGAACGGTGTGGTGCCACACACACGGATCAGCCTTTTTAGTGGGAGACAGAGCATGACCGTGGACCTCTGTTTTTTCCGCTTGACCGCTGAGGAGCACAAGTGCAGAACAAGTCCATTGATGAGGTACTTGAGATCCTCTCAGAAGTTGTGATCAGTTAAAAGCCTCATGGACAATAACAACAGGATCTGCTGTGTTTCAGTAATGATTACTTTGAAAAACATATAAGATTAATTAAACCTGCTGCAGGTTTCTGAACCATAAACAAGAAGCCAGGTGAAATGTTGATAATTTTCCTTGATCAGTACTCGAAGGGAAGAAATGTTATTTTCTGCTTTAAAAAGTGCATACAGTGTTCAAAGGTTGGTCAGTAAAGGATGAAACAACAGAAAACTGAGTCACACCGGAGGCCAGTGAGGAGACTAAGTTCCTTTTGGTTTACTTTATGGGCTTGTTTATAAACTTTAACATGTGTGTTTGCTTTCTCCCTGAAACGCTGCACTTCATAAACTCTTTTTAGTTGAGGTAAATGCAAATCAAACATACTTCAGCTTCACGAGGCTTCCTGGTGAGGTGATCCTCTTAGTGTTGCAAGTGAAATGTAAGTTTAGACACTTCTCCATGTCTTCAACATGACATTTAGAGAACTCAGTGTAAGCACCAGCTCTTTTCTTTTTTATTATTATTATTGTTTGGTTGAATTCACATCTCCGTGTATTTACAGATGTGGCTGATTTTGTATTTGTAGATGCTCACTGAACCAAATGTGAGCAGTGCCCAGTCTGCCCCAAACTCTCCAACCACATGGGCTGTGGTAACCAGCGGAAACAGAGAACGGCCTTGTAATTTATCTTATTTTTGTTATTTTTTTCATGATTGAAAGCTGCTGCTGTGCAAAAAAAAGGGAGTTTGGCTGTTTTTAAAAAAGCAAATCAGTGAGAGGAAGACAAGGAACAGAACGGGATTTAGGGGTAGAACAGAATTTATATCTATTTTGGCATCTCGGAGTGTATTTCCAAAAGAGAAAGCGTGGGCTGTGGTGGATGAATAGTTGGCTGGGATTGTATGAAAAATGGATTTTACACACATTTCTGCTGAGTGAACAACCACATACTTGTGTGTTTTGTCTTCATCGTCCAGGCATTTTAATTATTTTTTTCTCTGGTTTTGCAGTGGACCCAAAACTGGATTTCAGACTTGACTGACATGCACTCAGAATTCAGACGTTCTCATTCAGTTTAAAGGGAAATTACGCCACTTTTCTTCCGCAATGAGTCTGGGAAAACTGCCAGGGTTTAAAGGCCTTGTTGCTGGCTCTCAAGGGAAACGGCGTTTTAAAAGCGACCTCTCAGTGGACATGATCAGCCCACCGCTGGGGGACTTCCGACACACCATGCACGTTGGCCGCGGCGGGGATGTGTTTGGTGACACTTCCTTCCTTAGCAACTACGGGGGCATCAGGGAGCCAGGAAGTCCGGACTCAGCAAACAGCTCCAAGTCAACCGGCTTCTTCACACGCACTTTCCGCAATGTACGGAGGACCTCTGGGCCACGGCCGCGAGCCGGCTCCAGAGACCTGCCCTCCCCTCCACCAGACGTCTCACCCATCATCAAGAATGCCATCTCTTTGCCTCAGCTGAACGTGGACTCTGCCAATGGGTGCCTACAGAGGGTGCTGTTCCCCAGCTCCATCAGCTCCACAGACGATTCCTTCTGCACATATGGTGAGATAATGCAGATAATCACTCCCAGCATGGGGTCCATGTAAAGCATCTTAGCAAAGAGATTATCTTCATTAAAAGTGAGCAGAGAAAAGGTACCGGTGGTGCTTGTGCTCAAACATGATGGTTTATTAAGAAGACAATAGAGCATGATCTTCAGTGCCACAGATTAATTTACACCAAATCATCTTTACTAGTCACACGTCCACCCAGAGAAGCAGCACACATGCTGGTAAGGCTCCCAGGTAAATGAAATAAAGGTAGAACTAATAATATGACTGGGAACACGTAAACACTGTTTCACAGGCAGGGTGTTATTTATTATTATTATTGTTATATATAAGATTTTTTTTATTTAGTCTAAACTGGAAAAGGTGAAGGTTTTGGTTTTATTATATTGTCCTCTACTTATTTAACCTTGAAGCTTAAATTCTCAATTATTAAATATTAAATATTATTAAATTATCAGAACTGTATTAAATTAAAAACTTTTGAACAACATGAAAGGAATTTATCAAACTGTATTTTTGCATTATACCAAGGTACAAAAATACAAAACAAAATGATATAAATAGCTAAAATTAATACAAAATATTTTCAAATTGAGAAAGATTATACAAAATCTATGTTAATATGTAAATATATTTATTTACACAAACGTATGAATATCTCAGATACAGTATTTTAGTATTTGTATATATAAAAATATAAAACAAAAATAAAAAAGTATATAAATGTAGACTTTTTTTATTAATATAAAACTTTTATAAATACATGTTTTAGAAACATTTTAAATGCAAATACATGATTTAAAAATAACTGTTGATTATAATTATTTATTTATTTGTATTTTAATTTAAAAATATTTTATAAATAGAAAGAAATTTATGGTTTATTAATATATAAATGTATGTATTTATAAATATATTTATATTTACATTATAATAATTAAAATTTATATTTTAAATACAGTATATTAGGTATATAATAAGTGAAACTCAAATTGAAAACACAACATATACAAAATATAAATGTATTTTTTATTAATATGAAATATTTACTTATTTCTGAAAATATAATTTCTAAATACAAAAAATATAAAACATACAAATGAAAGAAAAGAAATCTTTATACAACTTGGACCAATTTGTTCCCCAAACAAGAGTAATAATGAACACAAACAAGGACAAACTGGATCTAATGAAATTAACAAATAGTTATTTAATTAATTCCCTTAAGAGAAATTATAATCTGTTCCAGTGAGACTCTGTTACTGTAGAATCTGTTTGCACTCCTCAGTCTGCAGCTTGAATAGAACCATAAATGTCAGCAGACTCACAAACACCTCGTTTTAACATCTTTCCCACATTCCTCCAAGACAACCGGCAAACATGCGGGCTTCTTCTGAGTCATCTGGGATCACCTTGGCAACACCTGTACACAATTAGGTCTGTAATCACAAACACACACAGCTGGTTTGCTAAACACAGAGAAACTTACCGCGGCATTTCCTGTCATCTCTGCACGCCTGTGTGTCCGCCTGAACGAACAAGCATAAACACACCATTTTGTTAGATCTGCTGACCAATCACAGCTTGTCAGACAGCAGCGTGTAGTGGATGGAAATCCCCGCTTTCCCTGTTCGGATTTATTATCCAGTTCAAAAGGAATTTTTCAAAATGGGGTGACGTAACTCTGGAAAATATTCAGAGAGCTTATTTGGTCATTTTATTTAATTTATCTTATTTAAACAGACACCAATGCAACCCTGTATTGATTTTAGTCTTTAATACAATTTCTCTTTAGGTAAAGTTTTTACTCATCATTATTCTAATAATTTATACCCTCTCATACATCTTAGTCTTTCCTCTCCCTTTCAGTGGCATAAAACCTCCCCTAAAGTTTCCCCGTCAATAACCCCCTCATCATTAACTGCCTGACAGTTAAAAGAATAAAGATGAAGAAGTTTTATCTGTGTGTGGGGGGCCATAGAAAATACCCAGACTCTCTTCTTGTGTTGATATATACTGCCACCTTGTGGTGAAGGAGCTGAATTGCTGGACTAAAGCCTCAACTTTGCAGCTTGTAGTTCAGATTTAGAAACTTGATTCTAACTGAACAGTTTTTTTGTTTCCAGGTGTCCAGTCTGGATTTGTCACTCTGCCTCGCCTTCCTCGACTTGAAAGGCAGATTCAAGATGGAGACTTCTGTAGAGGGTCTCCAACAGACAACGGTGGCGTCACACTGACTCGCTCCGACTCCCTCGCTTCGTTCACGGTGGATTTAGGTCCTTCTCTTATGACCGAGGTGTTGAGCTTGATTGACAGCACCAGCTCCCTCCAAATATCCAGTCACAGCCAGGCAGCAGAGAGGGAAGAGGAAGGAGGGGAGGATAAAGATGATGACAGCTCTCTAACCAAGACGCCTGTGCAGACACCTGGAGTCTCGTCACCCAACTTGTCCATGTGCAGCGGGTCATCCAGTCACAATGTAAGCAGCAGAGATAGTTCTAACCGGACAGAGCAAGAGGAGGACGGCAGGTCTGTGAGGACGCCCGATGCGTCCAGCATGTCTCCTCACAGAGAGGAACCTGTGATGGAGGCAGAAAGGTTCCAGAAGGCAGCTGACATGCTGGCTCGTCATTACGGTGGAGGGTCCTTCACAAAGGCAACGAGGATGAGCAGCAACGGCGCCTCTTCGGCTTTTTACAAAGGCCACAAAACACCATATGCCTTTCCAGATGAGGAGGAAGAGATCAAAGTATAGATGTTAATACTCAAACACTAACTCATGAACATTGTTCCTGATCCTGTCGCTGGTCAGTCCTTCATGTAAACATTCTTCATTCAGTAACAGGTACACATGGACAAGGCAGGGACAAGAAGTTTGTATGAAGTTTGGTTTCTATCTGGACCTGAAAACTCCACCATGCTGTGCTACAACGTGATTACACAGTTTATTTATTGGACATATTTTCAGACTATTGACGTGGACACTACTTAACCATAATGTTCACATGAAACGTGTTTAGGTTGAAGAGTTGAAATTGAGCTTGGGATTAGAGAGCACTGCATTTGGAAGATAGTTTCATATTAATACATTACTACATCATTTGTACTTTTTTTTTATCATCATGTACATTTGTAATATTGATCCAAGGAAGGACTATGTCATAATCTCCTAACTGTAACCTACGGTAGCTGAGAAGTTCAAAACACATTTAAGTTAATAAAACAAAAACAAAACAAAACAAAAAAACAAAAAAAAAAAAAAAAAAAAAAAAAACACATTAACAAATTCAAAAACAAAATTGCATTTAGAAAACAAATTTATATTTCATAAAACACATTTGTAAGTTTGAAAACAAAGTTGTCCTGCATGTAACTAACTTACAAATCATTAGTTTGAACTTCCACGTCACTTTGGTTATTTAGTCTTTTATTAATTTGTTCAGGAGTTGTATTTGTATTTTGGCTCGTGCAGATTTGTGTTTACTTGTGTACAAGAGTTTAATATTTTGTAAATTTGTTTCCTAAAATGTGAATATTTTTTAAAATTTGCAAATGTGCTTTATAAAAAATAAATTTGTTTTCAAAATGTGTGTTTTTTAAATGTAATTTATTTTCAACTTTTTAAAATGTTTTTTAAAATGTAAATGTGTTTTGTTTTTTTCAGGAACCGTACTAACCTGTATAATGTTCAAATATATGTTAGATTTTTTTTTCTAAAAAGATTTAATCCTACACTATGTAGTGGTGTATTACATTAACACAGCTATTGTATTTGTACACTTTCTCTGGTTTCTCATATATTAATAAAATAAATAATTTCTCATTTCCTGGCTTAATATGAGCATAACATGTCAGTGGTAATTCTTTTTCAGTAGCTACAGCAGCTCATCAATCCCAAGAGTTGAGACGTTGTGTAAAATGTACAAACAGAATACAGTGATGTGTAAATCTCTGCAACCCCTATTTTATTTCCAATAGAACATAAACAACACTAGATGTTAAAATCTTACCATTTAATGGAAATTATTGGCTCGTTTTGATTTATTTTAATTTTTTTTAACCTGTCCTGTCCAGCATCATAGAAAGCTGAATGATAGCCTGGTTGCTGTGTTGTGCTGGGGGGTTTATGGATATAAGGCTCCTCTGGATAATCTGATTCATTTATGTATTTACTGTTATTTATTTACTTTGAATTATGGCAGAAGAGAGCCCTGGCCAGAGCTCCCTGTGGTCAGGATCGGCAGCCACTGACCCCACCAGGCACCCAAGAGCCCAGAGGCACCCCCATGTGTAATACCATGTAAGTAATAACCAGGCAACATCCTGGTAGTAACACTGGGTACATCAAGGTAACAATAGAATATAACTGAAGTTACAGGGTAATAAGGAGCATGTAAGTTACAGTAATGAGAGACAAACAAATTTAACAATAAAGTGAAAGTATTTCATCCAGACTTTCAAATTTTTTCTTTGCTGTACCTTTTCCATTCATTGGGAATTTCTCCTTTACCCTGGAATTTCAAGTTATGGAAATCCTCCAGTTCCTTCTGAAAGTGACATACAAACCATTTCCAGTATGTTAGCTTAGATTCATCAGCAGTAATCCTCCATGAAGCAAGCGGATCCCCAGCAGTTGGATACTGTTTGTAAGGAACCGACGCCGCTGAGTCAAGCCTGGGGTAGAAGTTTCTGTCACTTCCAACTAATGTGGTGCAGAAATCAATGACCAGATCCACTGTGTCTTTTGTGTGAAATCCTGAAACTCCAGAGGGTCGATGAAAAGGAACATTGTGTTTATCAGGACTGTGGTCCTTCAGGGTGTTGGTGCAAACAGCTGCACAGAAAGGACAGCGTTCCCAGCAGCAGTTACACAGCTGATCAATGAGGATTTGATCAGGTGTCTGCCTGCACTCCATCACTTTATCCAGTGGGAGAAGAATCATCTCCGTAGTGACGGTTTTAAGGCCTTTCTCTAACTTTTCTTTAAGAAAGTCAAAATTGTTGATGTCTCTGAAGTTTTGACAAAAAATGGTATCAAGTGTCAGCTTGTTGTTCAGTGAGGAGGAAAACACCTTTACCCACATGTCTATGTTTCCTTCCTGCTTCTTCACTTTGTCTGTTGCTTCAAACAAAGCTTGTCTGATGAGTTTATTGATGTCATCTACATTCTTCTTGAGTATTTTCGGTTCTTTATCTTTCTCCTTTGTAAAGATGTATTTCTTCGCTTCTTCTTTTATAAAAGCCTCTACTTGCTTCTTTGGATTTTGGATGTAGGTTTTGTATTGACTGAAGTCTTCTCTCTCTGCAAGTGACGTCAACACATGTTTCTCCAGGTTCAGTCTGTTCCCATTGAATGCTGGGAGACTGCATCTCATTTCTCCAGCGAGATCAACTGCAGTCTGATCAATGACGGCTTCAACAGCTGAAACCTTCAGTCTTTCACACATCATTTCTCCAAACACCACAGCAGACGAGCTTCCCTTGCAGTAGCTTTTGAAAACGATGTAATATTCATTTTTCTTGCTGTTCAAACAGGTGTGGGCATCATTGTTCTCTTTGTACGTCTTGTGTGACTGTAAAAGCCAACTTGTTGCTCTGTCAAAAACATACAGTAAGAGATTAACTGTAAACTCCTTCTTAAAGATATACTTTCGCTCTGATTCAAATTCCGTCACTTTTGGTAGTAGTATGGTAATATTATGGTAATTATGTGGTAACTGCCTGGAAATGCCTACAAAATGTTTAGACAAGGCAAGTTTATTTGTAAAGAACTATTCAATGATGGTGATTCAAAGTACTTTACAGAAAATAAGAAACATAATTTAACATTAAAAAAAAGAGAAAGGACAAGAAAGAAGATGATAAAAACAGTTTTAAAATAAGGACAAGTTTATTAATTCCAGATTAAAAGAAACAGATGCAGATTTGAACTTTTAAATAAAAACTAGTGAAATGCAGCAGAGAACAGGAGGGTCTTTAACCTGGATTTAAATAAACTGAGGGTTTCAGCTGATCTGAGGCTTTCTGGGAGTTTTTTCCAGACATGTGGAGCATAGAAGCTGAATGCAGCTTCTCTGTGTCTAGTTCTGACTCTGGGAACTGATAAGAGACCGGATCCAGGTGACCTGAAGGGTCTGGAAGGTTCATAATGGGTCAAGAGGTCTCTGATGTATTTTGGTCCTAAACCATTCAGAGCTTTTTAAACCAGCAGCAGAACTTTAAAATCTATTCTCTGACGAACAGGCAGCCAGTGTAAAAACCTCAGAGTTGGACTGATGTGGTTCATTTTCTTGGTCTTAATGAGGACTTGAGCAGCAGAGTTCTGAACAAGCTTCAGGGATCTAATTGAGTTTTTAACCTGTAAAAGCACTGTTACAATAATCAAGCCGACTAAAGATGAAAACATGGACTCCCAACATAAAACCTTGCATGGTGGTCATATTGAGTTTGTGGCTCAGTATAAGTATTTAGGTATTTTAATTGGTGAACATTTAACTTTTAGATTACATATCGAAACCTTGTCAAGAAACTTAAGCTTAAGCTGGGCTTTTATTATAGGAATAAATCATGTTTCTCCTATCTTACCAGAAAAAAAGCTGGTTCTTCCTTTGATTGACTGTGGAGACCTGCTGTATGTTCATGTCTCTGTGTAGTCCTTGTGCTTTCTGGACAGTGTGAACTACAGTGCCTTAAGGTTTATTATACAGGCTGCAAAACTCTCATTCACCACTGCAGCCTTTATGCCAGAGTTCAGTGGGCTTCCCTATGCATATGTAGACTTTCACATGGGTATTATTTTATCTATAGTTCCCAAAGCTCACACTGAACTTGGCAAAAAGGCTTTTAAATTCTCTGCCCCTGCAGCCTGGAACAGCTTATAAACTGACCTAAAACTGTAGGAACTGATGTCACTTAGAGCTTTTAAAAATGTGCTGGGAGGCCGACTCAATAGGTTACTGTAACTGCTTGTCCAGCTAACTATGCTTTCTGTATTCTGTTGCCCTCTTAGTTTTATATTTAATATGTTTTATACTGTATGTTTTATGTTGTTTGTTTTTGATTAGTTGTTTTACTGTCTGTAACGTAATTTTGGACTATAGCTGTCTTGGCCAGGGCTCCCTTACAAAGAGATTTTGTAATCCTAGTGGGAATTCTCTGTAAAATAAAGGTTAATTAAAAAATAAAATAAAAAGAATAAAGAATAAATAAAAACTTTTTTTCCCCCCAAGTCCCGCTGAAACATCAGATATTTTACTCTTGGGGTAAATTTTTTAGCCTTGAGTCCATCTCTACACCCAGATTTCTGGTTTGGTTGGTGGTTTTTAGGTGTTTAGACACATAGATTCGTGACATTATTGCAGAAAAAGTTGTGTTAACTGTGTAAAACAAAAGTTAGGTGGGACTGGTGCTACACCTGAGTAAGAGTTTTCCATTTTTAAACTCATTTTCATATTTGCAAGGCTGTTGATCCAATAACTGCCAGTATTGTGATCCCTGTATTTTTATTCTTTTTCTGTCATTGTTTCTGTTTGGAGGAGTGCAAGTTGGTGAAACTTGGATGAGAAGACACTAAGACGATCAGAAATTAAATTTTTCTTGCAGACTACATGATGAAGGACTGCTGGCTCTAATGCAAATATTTCAGACTGCAAGAACCATTCCGAGTGATGATTGGAGGCCTAACTACAGACTAACATTAACAAGTCAATCACAAGAGTTTCATGTTCATCAGGCTACAGGAGAACATACACAGAATATTGAGATCCTGGAAGAAATTTAAGCAGAATGACACAGAAACATGTAACTGATTATTTTGCAACCCTGATTCGTGGTTATTACATAGAAAATATCCAATCATTATTAGTTTATTATGAAATTAAGTCACTATATACACACACATATATATATATATATATATATATAGACATTTTCTAGACGTTTTCCAGACAGACATAATTACCACATAACAAATTATCAAGAGGCTGAAACAATAACTGATTTTGTTGCACAGAAAATTTATTCAGGTAAGGAACATGAATTTTCAAATCTGGAAATAATAAGATTATTTAAAAAATCAAGTAAAACAGTAACAGTTCAAATAAATACACCATGTTCTTTTATAAATTCTTAGAGCAAAACAATAAGAAATTAAAAATGTCAAAACTGCAAAAAGTAATGAAATTAAAATGAAATAAACCGCACATGACATGATCTCTAAGTTCAACATTTTACATCTTTCCACTGTTTCTCAAACATCCAAAGAAGAAATTGCAAGAATTTATTTTAAAAAAGTTTTCAGACGCGTTAAAGTTGTTTCCACACATTACAAAGAAGTAATACATATAAGGTTCATGTCATTAATGTTTGATCAACAATGTAAGGTAAAAAAAAAATAGAAATCTTGATAGTATTTATAAACACCATGTCATACATCTCTATAATATTGAAAAAGATAAAAAATGTTCGATTTTAGTTGAAAAACAACCTTTAAATGACCAAATATGTTAGATGTATTTTAAAACTAAATAAAAGATTATAACATTGTTCTCTCTTTCAGATCTTTTTATGTGATCTTCTCATCACAGTGTTTCTAACTTTTAGAAAATTTTATTTAATAAAGATTGAGAATATATTGATCAATTAGATATGCTGCCACTGATATTGGATCAGATGCTATTCAAGGCATATTTTTCTTTGTAATGGACACTTTTCATTAATTTTAAGAACAGTTGCAGTTTTCTCACTGCTTGCACATTTCATCCAGACTTTCAATCGCTTCTTCTTTGCTGTACCTTTTCCATTCATTGGGAATTTCTCCTTTACCCTGGAATTTCAAGTTATGGGAATCCTCCAGTTCCTTCTGAAAGTGACATACAAACCATTTCCAGTATGTTAGCTTAGATTCATCAGCAGTAATCCTCCATGAGGCAAGCGGATCCCCAGCAGTTGGATACTGTTTATAAGGAACCAACTTCTTTGAGTCACGATTGGGGTAGAAGTTTCTGTCACTTCCAACTAATGTGGTGCAGAAATCAATGACCAGATCCACTGTGTCTTTTGTGTGAAATCCTGAAACTCCAGAGGGTCGATGAAAAGGAACATTGTGTTTATCAGGACTGTGGTCCTTCAGGGTGTTGGTGCAAACAGCTGCACAGAAAGGACAGCGTTCCCAGCAGCAGTTACACAGCTGATCAATGAGGATTTGATCAGGTGTCTGCCTGCACTCCATCACTTTATCCAGTGGGAGGCGGCTCATCTCCGTAGTGACGGTTTTAAGGCCTTTCTCTAACTTTTCTTTAAGAAAGTCAAAATTGTTGATGTCTCTGAAGTTTTGACAAAAAATGGTATCAAGTGTCAGCTTGTTGTTCAGTGAGGAGGAAAACACCTTTACCCACATGTCTATGTTTCCTTCCTGCTTCTTCACTTTGTCTGTTGCTTCAAATAAAGCTTGTTTGATGAGCTTATTGATGTCATCTACATTCTTCTTGAGTATTTTCGGTTCTTTTTCCTTCTGCTTTGTAAAGATGTATTTCTTCGCTTCTTCTTTTATAAAAGCCTCTACTTGCTTCTTTGGATTTTGGATGTAGGTTTTGTATTTACTGAAGTCTTCTTTCTCTGCAAGTGACGTCAACACATGTTTCTCCAGGTTCAGTCTGTTCCCATTGAATGCTGGGAGACTGCATCTCATTTCTCCAGCAAGATCAACTGCAGTCTGATCAATGACGGCTTCAACAGCTGAAACCTTCAATCTTTCACACATCATTTCTCCAAACACCACAGCAGATGAGCTTCCCTTGCAGTAGCTTTTGAAAACGATGTAATATTCATTTTTCTTGCTGTTCAAATAGGTGAGGGCATCATTGTTCTCTTTGTACGTCTTGTGTGACTGTAAAAGCCAACTTGTTGCTCTGTCAAAAACATACAGTAAGAGATTAACTGTAAACTCCTTCTTAAAGATATACTTTCGCTCTGATTCAAATTCTGTCACTTTCTTTTGAACATTTTTGGCCACTTCTTGTAGATAAGTTGAAGTGTAGCCTTGTGTTGCTACAGGTTTGGTCTGAATGGCCTTCAGTGATTCTTGTTCCACATTGTTGATGAAGAATCTAATTTCTTCCTGGTCATCATGGGTTAACAGACTCACTTTTAATCGTGTTTTCTCTTGGACAAAATCTAATGCCTTTCCCACTCTTGAATACTTCATTAAGGTTATATAACCAAAGTAATTCCCAACTTCTGACAGTTCTTTGTATTTTCCTTCTTCTCTTGACTTCATGATGAGATTCCATTCAGTCCCAAGCTCTTCAAGGACATTAAATTGATCTTCTTCCAGGTTGATGTCTTTAATGGGTATTATATCTGAAGTTAGTTCAGCTACCCAGTAACTCCAAACAGAGTCAAACTGCTCTTTGAGTTCTTCCTCATTTTCTACGACATCTTTTAACTGGTGCGCGAGCTCTTTGCTCTTTTGCAGCAGTTTGTTCTCAAACTCTGTCTTCTTGTTGTCAAGCTTTTTTCGAGCATTCTTCTGCTGGATAACTTCATCCAATTTTCTTTTTACTTCTCTAATGTGCTCCTCATGAAACTCTTTAATTTTGTTTTCAAACTGGCCCTGCCACTGAACCAAGATTTCTTTGTCTCTGTCATCCTCAAAGTAAAACACCATTTGTTTTTTTAATTCTTCATATGTTTTGTTCATTTCTTTAGAAAGATGGCTGTTCTCAATCTTGTCGAGCTGTCCCTTTACAATTCTAAGATGAAGCTGGTTTTCAATTTTCAGCATCTCACTCCTCAGGGTCCAGGTCCAGTTACTGTACTGGACCTCAAGTCTTCTGTATGCTGCAATTTCTTGAGTGTTTTTGAAGCTAAACACAAAGTGTTCATTCATCAGTGCGTTCCACAGATCCTGGATTTTGCTGCTGAAATGTGACAGAAGGATTCCTGTAGAATTTGAAGCCTTAGACAGGATGATGTTCTTCAGTTCTTGGACACTCTCACTATAACTAGGATTTGGAGGCGCCATTGGTGGACTTCCCTCCCATAACTGGGCAAAGTATTTCACATCCTTCTGCACATCAAATGCAATGACATCACTGAAGCACTCAACATCACACACCTCTTCCTCTGCAGCTAGTTGAGCCATCTTGTCCAGTTTTTCTTGCAACCGTCTCTTTCCGTCCATGTTTTTCTCTACAGCTGCAACATCTGTGACATTCTGGTGAACAAACACACAACTTGGGGAGAGCTTAACTTTCTTCATCCTCATGATGGCCTGAACAACAATCTGCAGGACATCTTGCATGTCAGCTGGATTCTCACCAAAGATGTTGATCAATGTCATGTTTCCCACACCAACAACAAATGTTGCCAGTTCATTGTCGTGATGAAGACAGGTGTTACCGGCCAACTCAAGAGCATGCAGTCCTTCAGTGTCCACAACCAGAACATAGTCAAACATGTAGTCGTTCTTGATTTCTTCAGAAAGTTTGAGCAGCTGCATGTAGGCACCCTTGGTGCACCTGCCAGCACTCACTGCAAACTGCAGTCCAAACATGGCATTCAGCATTGTTGATTTCCCACTGCTTTGTACTCCCAACACTGACAACACAAACACTCTCTGGTCACCCAGTTTCTTGATGACTTCCTGTAAAAGACTAGAGATCCATGTTAATGGAACATGACCTGCATCACCGTCCATCAGCTCCATGGGGTATCCTGATATCATCACATCTGCTGCCAGCTCAGGGTATTTAACCCAGTCAGTGTGTCGGCTTCCTGTTTGTTTCTTCTGAGACTTATGGGCTTCGTAGATCTGTCCCATTTCTCTGAAGATATGCTCCAAGCCAAAAGTTGCTGACTGCAGCTTTTTTGATAAATGTTCAAGTTCAGCTTGTTTTTCTTTTAACTCTGCAGATTTATCGTGTTTCCTCTTCAAATCCAAGACCTTAGACCACGTTTCATCATAGTTTTGGAGAATTGAAGAGAGATCATCAGTGGAGAGTCCATCTATTAGGATCTGAGTCCACTTCAGGAAATATTCTTTGTCTTTAGATGGTAGATTCAGGAGGCTTTTAGTGAATGACTTCATCAGTTCACTACAGGAAGCATCACATTGTTTCTGTCGTATTTCCATCAGTTGTTTTTTCTTCTGTTCTTTTTCTTTCTCAATGTTTCCTTTGAGGTGATACAGCTCTTTGTTTATTCTGCACCAGTTATGCCAAAGTTGTCCTTCACAAGAGAGAAATTTCTCTTTGATCTTGGAAATATCCATCCCCTCAATCATTTTCACTATTTCCATGGCAGCAGATTTCCCTTTTTGGCAGACTGAGTCGTTTTCATCCACTCTGATCCCAGAGATCCCCAATGATTCAAGCTGGAAGGTTGTATGTGGTCCAGACAAAATCTTTCCAATAATCTGTTTCAGCTCTTCAGAAACATCTGACTGGCTTCTGTCCTTCAAACCCAGTTTGTATTTTCCTGGTTTAGCCTGAATTGCCCCACAGTCACTATCAGTGATGAGACAAATCAGAGGTTTTGTGGCGTTTAGAAGGGATGAAACAACTGTATAACTCTTCTCACTTTTCTTCAGAGTTGGTAGCAGAAGAACAATGACTGAAGATTTTTCAGTCAGGATTTCACGTTGTTTTTCAATCAACAGAGAATCACCATGAAGATTACAGAACGCAACGCAGTCAGTGAAGGAATCAGTGGGTTTTCCAGCAGGACAGTACCAGGCAATCTCTGCCACACCATCCATCAAATGACGAGATTTGGTGCTACCTGGACAGTTTCTGTGGAAGAAGGTGCTGTGACGGTCGTTGATCAAAGTGTTCATCAGCTGAGATTTAGACAGAGACAGTGAACCCAGACGGAAAAATGACACCAAGGGTGTCTCAGCTTTGCAGACTGGCATGCTCTTCATGGTGACAGTCTTAAGATCACCCTGAGTTTTCTTCCATGTTTTGGTTATTTTTCTGAATGTCCACAGAGGACACTCAATATCCATTGAGACAGGATCAGGAACGAGCAAAGGTAGGGCATACTGACACTGTGACAACTTTGTGATCATGTTCTGCTTAAGGAAGCTGTCTGAGCAGTGAAATGCTGCCATTTGGACATCCATTGGGTGCACATGAGCCTGTTTTGATTGATTAGAATCTTCAGTGTTGGCCCAAAAAGCATCATCGTCATCTGTATCAATACTATCAGACTCTGGAAGAACCTCTGGTTGGCTCACCTCAGAGCCGTCTTGTCTTGCAGGAATATATCTGGCTCTGTAATCTAACATCATCGACATTTGACAAAATGTTTGAGCTAAATCTTTCTCACAGGTTTCATTGCTCTGTTTCACAGGTGGACCTATTTTAAGAAAATCTGCTGGTGACATCTTTTGTTGATAGCTGTCCTGGAGATGAAGTCTGCAAAGCAGTATCTCTGTTTCTTCTGGAAGTTTTTCCTTTTTATGTTCTTCAGTGAGAATCTTTGACTGCTGTAAATGATGAAAAGAAAAATAAGTTAGTGTTTAGGGGAAAACAAATATTACTTCCCACTGCTTCCTGTGAAATATATAAATTTCTTACCTTGTTTCCACTTAGATCCATTTCACATGTACCTGTAAAACAGCAGGTATTTACATGATTATCAGAACATATCCATAGTGTAGCGTGGACCCCCAAGACTAAGATTTACAACCCAAAGAGAACTCTTTTTTTTCCAACAGATAGTCAAATGTTAATCTAGACTGTTTCCTCTCTGGTACCATCAGCTTCAAAAGAAACTTTGAGAAGTCACCTATTCACTTAAATTCGTGCACATGAGTTAACAGGCATGCAGCCTTTTCAGTCACTCCTTTCCATTAGTTTTAACTCTTTTTAACTCTTTTATTTTATTGTTTTTTGTACTTATTGTTTTATTGGCAATAAGTGGCTGCCCTCTCAATATGTGGGTTGAGAGAGTTTTTGTAATTTTTATCGTAGCAGAACTTTTACTTTCATGGGGAGTTGGGACTTCAGCACAGCAACTACACAATGCTCACTTTGTTTACTCCAGGGATCAGCTGATCACCCTGTCGCCAGCTGGACTAGCGGACAGACTCACGCACCTACTGAAAACTGGATGAAAACACACTGAGGATGCAGAGGAGGACAAAAGAAAAGAAAGAGGGAGGCGGCAAAACAGCGGAGGTGTACAGAGAGGAAAAGGTACAAGCCGTGTATCCCTTCTGTTATAATGGGGAACGTGAGGTCACTGGCGAATAAGATGGACAAGCTTACAGTGCTAACCTGGAGTCAGAGGGAGTATCAGGAGTGTAGCTTCATGTGCTTCGTGGAGTCATGGCTGCATTAGAATTTTCCAATGACAATGTATTAATCACAGACTTTCACACTGTCTGGGCCATGAGCAGACAGTGGACAACGAAAGGGGGGGAGTTTATTTAAAATGTTCTGCAAATTGTAATTTGTAGTTTACCTCTGTTTGAAGCACTTTGAGGTGTAATGCCTCAATTAATGGCTTATGATGTGAAATTGTGTATATTTTTATGTTCTTAAAACATGACATTCTCATGAAGTTCAAAACAGACTTACTATGTAAGCACTTTGAGGATTAATACCTCAAAGTGCTTACATACTGGTTATTTGTTACAATGTGAAACTATGGATGTATCTTATGGTCTTTATACATGAATTTCAAATAAACTGCTTTGTTCTAAACAGATTTATTTATTGAGCAACATTTGACCTAAAACATAAAGACCACCATTGCACAAAAATGCAAGTTAAGCAGCTAATCATCTGTTTTCAAAAATTACTTCAAGATTTTACATTTAGAAAGTATTTGATATTGTGAAAGATCAATGTAATATAAAAAAAATTTTTTGTTTAAAGTAGCATGTTTAAATGGTAATTTAATAGCTTTACTCTGATATTGACAGTTTAGCACCCTTAATGTGGCTGTTCTTTAAAAAGTATTATTATTATTATTATTATTATTATTATTATTGTAAATCTAATAAAATATTTTTCCCCTGACTGCTACTTTTGTTATTCTGGTAAAATAAATAAATAAATAAAAAATAAAATAAAAAAACAAAAAAAAGAATAAAACCTGTTCATCCTAGTGCCTGCTGGTCCCATACCTGACATTTAAATTAGAAATTAGTCCTTTCTCTTTTTTCACTTCGTCGTTCCATGTCTTGGGTTTGGTCCAGTGGTTGTGTTGGATTGATGAATTCAGCAAAAAATTTGTCGTACACTACCATGCCAGTGAAAATTAATTTTTTTTAAGAGTATCTAATGTGCCGTCTTCTCTAATTAGGGAAAAAAATCAACTGGCAAACAGCAATGGTAAAGACTTTAGATGTATATATATATATATATATATATATATATATATATATCACTTCTGACAGCCTCATCGTCGTTTTGAAACATACTACAAACAAAAGTAAAATGCCTGCTAGGTTCTAGCTATTTGGTTTATGTAGGTTCGCTGTAAAATGGTTGCTGCTTGTAAAATTATAAGGGCGTTTTCACTGGAAGCTGTCCATCACAGACTGACTTTAGAGGATGAGCACTCATGAGCTGTTTGCTGCACAACTGGTGGTATTTGTGAAGTGTTGTACTACAGTGGTAACTCAGTTCACGTGTGTGTATATATATTTCTATGGTCTTTTTGTCTTTCAGTTCTCATACATGCAGTCCTTGCTTTTGGGCTATGGGACCAAGTTAGAGTGGATTTATTTGGAAAATGACCGTCCATTCTAATACATTTTATTTAAAGCGCCTTTCAGGGCACCCAAGGACGCTGTACAAAACAAATAATAAAACATTAACAGTACAGGAAAGACACACATATACAACACAATCTAAAAACCTAAACATAAAGGGCAGAGTGGCGAGGATGTGATTGAAAATAATGTTACAGACAGTATGCTGTTCTGAAAAGGTGAGTTTTGAGTTTGGAGATGAAGGTGAGGAGAGAGTCGGTATTGCGGAGGTCAGGAGGAAGTGCGTTCCAGAGCTGGGTTGAATTTTTTTTATAATTTGTTACTGAGCAGTTTAGGTTTGGTCTCAAAATGTCTTCAGAATATACAGGTTTCATACTTGCCTTAATCTTTGTTCATTGTATAATACAAACTTTTGCTATTTTAAACTCCATTGGTAATTAGGGGAGAACAAACATACTATTAAATGCTCACTAGATAGTTACAATTGGTAATAAACCATATGTCTGTATAATATTTAGTATTCTGTGGTATTACATACTCTATAATATACAAGCGGATGAAATTTAGCATTATCACATGCTATGTCACTGCCAAGCATGTGGGCAAACTGAATATACAGTGGGACAAGAAAGTACTTGACAGCTACTGATTGTGCCAAGTTTTCCCACTTAAAAGGATGAGAGAGACCTGTAATTTTCATCATAGGTACATGTTATGTCCAGAAAACACGGACCACAGCGTTGTAGTCAACTAACTTTATTTAGCCTCGGGGCCACACGCGCAACAACTTCAGACCGGAAGTCACCTCACACACGTGTCACACCATTCCGGTACCGTGCAGAACCGTACACCACATCTACCCCCGCCCTTTCACAAATCAAACCCCATACAGCCCCACAACACATCAGAACCTGAAAGAATGTAAACTGACTGGGTAAACCAGGTAGACTACTAGTTTACCCGCATAGGCTTGTGGATTATTCTGCCACCTGACGGGCTATGCGCTAACTATCCAACTGAATGATCAAAAGTCTGTAACAAAGTCACTGAGGTAAGAAGGCTTCTGATGGGTCCATGCAGGGCAGCCTGCGGACTGGAGAGGTCCAGCCGGGGGTTCAGGTTCTGGTAGATCCTGGGCAGGATCCCTCGATTGTTCATTTGGAAAATCCCAGTGTGCGGCTGGTTGGTCCAAAGGGGACGGTGATGCCACTCGCCTAAGTCGGCTAGCATGCCAGCGCGATCCATCCTGCAGACGAAAAGTAGCTGGTCCTAACCGCTCGATGATCTGCTGCAGTGTTGACCAGAAGGACAATAGTTTGTGGGATCGGTTGGGTCGGCATACTCGAACCCAGTCGGCTACGGAGAGCGTGAGATGCTTTACGTGGTGTTTCCTGTCAAATCTTTGTTTCATGCGGAGACGGGGGCAGGCCTGTCTTCCCACTTGTCAAACAGGTTGAGCAGTCTTTCACCATTGTCTCAATGTGCCTGCCGATGCCCGGCCACCAAACCAGACTCCTGCACCGCAGTTTAACCTTGACCACGCCTAGGTGGCCTTCGTGCGCCATAGCCAGAACGTGCGCCCTCAAAGTAGTAGGAACAACTGTGCATAGTCCCCTCGCCACACAGACGTCGTTCCAACAGGAGAGATCAGCTCGGACGCGGTGGAAGGTCATTAGTTCCTCTGAAACCTTGGTAGGCCAGCCCTCACGAATATAAGTGCGATGCTGGGTGAGCACAGGGTCCTGTGCAGATGCTGCACAGAGCTCCTGCAGGGAAACGGCCGTCTGGAGGGGCGGGTGCAGCATGAGGACCAGCTCTGGCTCTAGGGGGTCCTGAACTACGTCCTGTATGGGGCTGACTGTGGCTCTGGAGAGCAGGTCCACCACCACGATCTCCCTGCCAGGTGTGAAATGTGTGGTAACGTTATATGCTTGCAGTCTCTCGGACCAGCTAGAGGCGTAGGGGCTTGTGACCAGAACCGGTTGTGGCCAGCAGGGCTGTGAGGGCCCAGTGGTCTGTCCGTAACGTGAAATGGCGCCCGTTCAGGTATATATGCCACCTCTCACATGCCCAGATGCACGGCAGTGCTTCCCTCTCCCCGACCGAGTACTTCTGTTTGGTCGGGGTAAGTGACTGTGACACGAACGCCACCGGGCAGCAAAAGCCCTGGTGGAGTTTGGAGAGGGCGGCGCCGACTTTGACGTTAGAAGCTGTAATGGAAAATTTATATACATAGCCCTTAAACTCTATTATTTACACTTTGTATTATTAAAAACCTTGACTTATGTTTCACTGGGGAGGAGAACGACTTGTACCCACATAATATTTAGTGAGCTCTCCTCTCTCATCACACCACTGATAACATTCTTTAGAAACTGTGTACCAGGCTGTGCAGGGTTTGCAGACAATGTACTGAAGATTTGCACCAACGACCTTGATGCTATCACGTCATGCGAGTCTATATTAACCAAGCCCATGTGTATCTCTGCGGACTTGCTCAGCCAACGCTGTTTGACTGTGTGATTCCCATTGCTGATCAGCTCTTAATAAAAATACTTTGTTTGGTTCTCACTTAGTGTGTGATCTTTGATAATAAAATTCCACAACAAAGAGCAGCAGGTCACAAACGTTGGACTCAGTATGTCGAAATGGGTGAGCACCAGTGGGGAGGTGAGCTGCGATTTGAATTGGCGGACTGCAGAAGAGCATGCAGGGGTCCAAGACCAGGGGGCACCCTGGCTGAGGAGGGCACGCAAAGGTGGTGTGGTTTCTGAGTAACGTGAGAGTAAACGCAGGTAGAAGGCCATCATCCCTAGGAACGACGACAGCTGGGCGAGACAGGTAGGCTCAAGCAATCGTAGGATTGCATATACTTTCGAGTGGAGTGGGCTCAGACCATCTGCGGTCAAACAGAACCCCACAAACTCTATGGCAGATGCTGCAAAAACGCACTTCTCACCGTTGAGTGTGAGATTGTGGCGGGCGAGCACGTCGAGCACTCTGGAAAGACGGTCGTCATGCAGGGCGGTCGATGCGCCGTGCACCATGATGTCGTCCAGGTATATGACCACACCTGGGATGCCCGCAAAAATGGTGGACATGATCTTCTGGAAACAGCTGGGGGCCGAGCTGAGACCAAAAGGCATGCGGGTGTAGCAAAAGACCCCCATGTGAGTCACAAAAGCGGTGAGGTTACGGCTATCTGGGTGTAACGGAACTTGTAGATAGCCCTGGCATCGGTCGAGCTTGGAGAAGACTGTTGACCCATGGAACTTAGCTGACAGTTCTTCCATGGTGGGTAGCGGGTATCTGTCCGGTATGACCGCTCTGTTCACTAGTCTGAGGTCAATGCAGGGGCGTGAGCTGCCTGATTTTTTCTTTGCCACCACCAGGTTGGATATCCAGGGTGAGGCGTCGACTTGTTCGATAATGCCGGAGTCCAGTAGTTTGTGTAACTCTGCCATGATGTCGTCGCGTAGGGCAAGGGGCAGTCGGCGCAGTGATTGGATGGCGGGACACGAGGCTGAGTCTATGAGAGGCTGGTGGTTGAAGGCAGTGAGTCAGCCCAGCCCGGCAAAGAGCGACGGCCAATGGTTTAAATGCATTTGCACCGGAGCCCATGGAGTGGATAGTGGTGGGGATCAATGTCCGGGTCGTGCGGGTTCTCGAGTCCGTAGGTGTCGAAGCCGAGCAGTACACTTTGGAGAAGTGATTAAGTTGTATGCTCTGCCAACTGATCCCGAATCATCTTGTCCTCCATGGTTCCAAACTTGCAGGGGCCGGCTAAGCGTCAGAGGTCTGCCATTACTCTCTGGGTTGTTGGTGGCGCTGGTGGAAGAGGATGCGTCAGATCACCCTGCTCTGAGGGGGTGGCGAAATGGCCAGCCAGTAGCGTGACACAGTCCACGTAAGTCCGTGCAGGGCCGAGCGTGCGGAAGATACGTTGTCCCTTGACGCCCAGGCTGTGGATAAGCATCGCCGTTAGCTGCTCGTCTGGAGCATCAGCTTGGCTGATGGCCACCACAAATGTCTGGAAGGACTCATACCAGCGAGGCCATGGAATCGGAGGTTCGCCAGGCAGGGCGAGGAACGGGGGTAAAGGTGAGAACAGATGCTCCATCCTCGTCGCCAATGTTATGTCCAGCAAACACGGACTACAGCGTTGTAGTCAACTAACTTTATTTAGCCTCGTGGCCACATGCACAACAATCCTCTATCCTCCACTCCTTACCTGTATTAATGACACCTGTTTGAACTGGTTACACACTGCCCAAATGGCCAAAAGGTCCTGGAGTGGCCTAGCCAGTCTCCAGACCTCAATCCAATAGAACATCTGTGGAAGGAGTTGAAAGTCAGTGTTGCCCAGTGACAGCCCCAAAACATCACAGCTGTAGAGAAGATGCATGGAAGAGTGGGTCAAAGTACCAGCTGCAGTGTGTGCAAACCTGGTCAATAACTACAGGAAACATTTGACCTCTGTCCTTGCCATCCGAGGTTACATTACAAAGTATTGAGATGAATTTCTATGAGTATATGAGTGATGCAACACTTGTCAGATTTTAAAAAGGTCCTGATGAGGTTCAGAATCATGATTTCACACAGGTTTCCCAATGACTTTACCCATGACTCAACAAATTGTTGTTTGTCTAAAATGTTCTGAGCTGTCAACGTTTTATTATCTTATTTCCAAAAGAAATTTACAAAGCAGCCAAAGTCAATGCAAAATAAAAATTTGGCTATCATCCAATTGTTGTGGTTTGTCAAGTGACAAAGTGACAGAAGCAGTGACTCCAAAATGGTACCATTTGATGTGTTTGATGTGATTTTATGTTTTTTCGAACTCTGAAAGTCTTCTACCTGTAAATCCTTGTGAAATTATTCAGTTCTAAATCCCTAGAATCACGTTGCTATAACAACCCATGTCTGACATCTGCCCCTGGTGGGAGGGAAACTGGTAGATACCCACAAATCTAGATTTTTAATTTGAAAGAATTATTCTAATTTCCGGGCTGCCTGTAATCATGTCTTCATCTTTCAATTCAGAAGGAAAAATAAAAAATGGAATTACCAAAATCCAAAAACTTGACAGATTTTTAATTAGGTTCTTGTTGTTTTTTGTATTTGAATTCTGGGAATAGGAAAGGAAAATGGGTTCTGTTTTTCCGATTTTGATTGTAAATGAATAAACAGAAAAACAAAGGTACTTCCGTGTCTCCGATTTTGGTTTAAAACTAAAAAACCAATTGCCTGAATGTACACAGACCGTACACTGACCATTAACAACAGAGATGCAGCAGTCCAACATATTTTACTGCAAATGCCACTTCTGGACCCCCTTACATGACGTGTGTGTAGAAGGAATCTGCTTTACTGATGGGTAACTTCCTTGATACAAAAAGATGTAAACATGTCAAGAGAAATGATGATGCCAATATTAGGAATTAGGAAATGAACACCCCTTACACCCAATAATTAAGTTATTGCAAAGCAAGCATTACTATTTTTCATTTGTTCATTTCTTTAGTTATTTTTTTAATATTTAATTAATTCTCTCTACAGTAGTATTAGTATTAGTAGTATTGTAATAATATGTTTATATTTGTCTGATTTTGTGATCTGTTTATTTTAAATTAAAATCTTTGAAATGTTACCTGTCTTCTTCTTTGATTCACAATGTCCAGGCTTTGTTTCAGGATGCTCTGCTGTGCCGTCCTCATTCTTCTTCGAATGTTCAGCATCACCATGTTCCTTTGGTGGATCACACTGAAAAAATGTATATAATGTATTTTAACTTTACTTTCACCCTGGTAGAATCTTTCTATATTTAGAATGCTTTCAGTAATAGCCTGTTCCAATAAATAATTCTGCTCTGTGCTTCTTATTTGTTTTAGCTTGCCCTCTCAGTGTTCCACAGAGTGGTGTGTAACGATCATGCTTGCTGTGGTGCTTGTTTGTGGTTCCTGAGCCTTAGGTGGGGTGGAATGGGGTTCCAGAAAGCTCTGGGTGGAGTCAGGTCAGCATCTACCCTCATCAAGGCTTCCTTTTTAATGTTTGCAGGAGCAACCAGACCTTGCTAGATGTGTGGTAATTCAGCCAGTTGATGCATCTTGCCTATAATACATTGTACATTCCCTTAAAGATGCCCAACCCGCTTCTTCGTATTTCCAATCACCTCTGTCATTCCACCAGCTTTGGCTTCAAACCATTCACCAGCCACACCTCCCTGCTGAACCTTGCCTGCTCACCCCACTACCAGCCCAGGACCCACAACCACCTACCACCACCCCCTCTGTCGCCCCCTTGGGTCCAGTAAGGAAAAAAAAAAAACAAATCCATTTTTGGATTTAAGTTTTTCTTACTGGAATTTCCAGTAACCATCTCCCTCTCCTCCCAGAGATTTGTGTACCTCAAATAATTCCACTGGCAACCAACCTGTTACTGAATAAACCTGGTCTTAATTCTTTCTCCGTTCTTGTATCAGCTCTTCAGTCCTTTTCCAGGCAGATAGCTAGGTTCAAGCCATAACATGGTGAGGCCTTCAGAGCTTCCATTTTCTATATTTTTCCAATTTCTGTTTAAAAACTGAAAATGTTAGCATTGTGTTAGCAAACCAAATTGCCCTCTCAAGGGCCAAAATAAAGTGATGACCCTAACATGGATTTTATTATTGTTTAAATAAATACTGATATCCATGGGAAGACAATGACAAAAAAATTGGCCCTGACATTTTGGCTCAGACCGGCATGTATACAATCATGTACACCACAGATATTTGAATTCCCTTGAATTGTTGAATTATTCAATGAGGACAGTAGCAATCCTGGCTCGTTTTATGCCCTGGGCAAACAACCCCTAACCAGTTACTAACCAGCCTAGTTGTTTAGACCATCTAACCACTAGGGCTGCGCATCTTCACTGGTTTTACAATTTCATTTGATTACGATTATCTTGTCAACCATTCAGTTCTTTTAAAAAATGCATCACAATGCATCACTATGTGTTGTTTCCTCAATTTTCTTTCTTTACTGCACATTGCTACTTTCTATATCAATGAATAAAAGCAGTCAGATAATTATAAACTTTTTTTTATAATTATTTCAGAAAAAAATCTGAAAGTCCTGATATTAACAAACATCCTAAACATATAAACAATGATATTATTTTCAACTTCATTATTGAACGTTACTGTTCCATTGCCGGAAAATCAAGAAACATCATCTCTATACTGAAATTCTGGTGAAGCAGCCCTCTAGTGGCAAGATTTCTTGCATCAAAGCAATATGTTTTGTCCCTTAATTCTCTCCACAGTCATTATTCCATGAAAAAAGCTGCACTTTGTTGTGTTATTAGTATAGTTATTAGTAAAATGATTTGCTTCATTCATCACAGTATGAACCAAATGGTTAATTTAGAATTACTCTGAGCTTCTGCTCAAGCATATTTCAGCAATTAGAAATGGTTTGTGTTGATAAAGTTTTATTCAGTGTTTATAAAAAATGCCTTATTTTTATGCTTTTTGTAGTTTAACATTTTAATCAAACTAAGCACAACTGAACACAGGACACAGCAAATAAATCTGGAAAGTAAAGTCTGACCTTTATAACATTTTGGTGACAGATATTAATATTTCACAAATTCTACACTCAGGTTTCTACTCTCCAGTACCATCTAAATGCAGCCAGATGCTTTTTATTTTTCAGTTTTAGCTCAATTCTTCCCTTTTTCCTGACACCCTTGCATTGTAATCAAGCTCCTATCTCTCTGTTGCTCTGTGAACCTGGACCTCTACATTGTCTTCTGAGCAGCTGCCTTCCATGCCTAGTGGTATGATCCAAGTCTGTGATTAGCTATATGGTGTGTCCATCAAACTTCTTTGCTTAGCAGTAGCTGCTGAAACATAAACTCTCCTCAGTTCTGACAGGTAGCTACATCCACTGGTACAGAACCAAAAAGGGGTTTAAATTATCTGATTAGTTCAGTCTGGTGTCAGTTAAGAGAAGAAACAAGGTGCCGCAAATCGTGTTTCATGGGCCAGTGGTCAGAAAATAAATTTCTGTTCTGACTATTTGAACAAATGAGTTACTCAGGTACTGACACCACAGCAAAAGAGGGTGGTGTTTTAAATTTGAGCAGGCTGGCCCACTGTTATTTGGACAGGAGATCTACTGAGTTTTATGGACCTGTCAGACCAATAAATAAACTAAGTTGGCCCAGAAACATGCTGGCCTACAGGGGAAATGCCTGGTATGCCAAATGGCCCTGCTGATACAGAATCTCAGATATTTAATGTGTTCTAATTGAAAGACAAAAAATGAGAGCCTCTACCTGAAGTGCAACACAGAGAGGAATTATATTTGTTTGAGAACATGAGCGAGAAGCTCACGGTTTTCCTGAATGTGTTCATTTGTGTCAAAGAAAAACCAAACAGTTAATTTAACAGGTAATTTAACACTGAAGTTCTGCATTGTATTGCTTTGTTTAATATATATTAACAAAAAGACTGTTGTTGTCAAAGACAGTTTTTAGAGAACACACCACAGCCATGAGCTCCAGGTTTAGATGGGCTTTAGTGGAGAACTATAGACCAAATTCTAGTTAAACGGACTGGAACTGAAAATGTGCCTTCAAAAATGTAGATAGATAAAGCAAATTCAGTTTACTATCTTACCTTTAACTTGATTTCACTTCCAGTCTCCATCTTCTCTACTGTATAGGTTGATGTAGGTACAGCCGATTCTTTGGATAAGCCATATAGGGAGCTGCCTGGGGCGCCAAATATTGGAGGGGGTGCTGCTGTGAAATGTCAAAATAAAAAAAAAACACACCTCAACTCAACTTTATTTGTAAAGCCTTTTAAAACAACCAAAGTTAAAACAAAGTGCTGTACATAGAAGGACAAAGCAACACATAAAAATACAAGAATCAACAGGAAAATAAATAATATGATAAAATATAATAAAATAATTGTTCATTGTTTTTAAAACAGTTTAAAAACAATAAGCAATTTTAAAAGAATAAACAAATTAAAAACAACCAAAACAATAAAAAAAAAGAACAAAAAAACCACAGCACACTACACAGGAACAGTCTGGGCTGAAAGCCAAAGAATAAATATAAATGAAAAAAAAAACAAAAAACAACAATAAACAAACCAAAAAATAAAATTAAATAAATAATAGCACGAGAAAGAAATAGAGATAGAGAGAGAGAGAGACAGAGAGAGAGAGAGAGAACATTTCCTTGTGCTCTGTCTTAAAAATGAAAGGTGAATAGATAAATGAAAATATTTCTATATGTGACTCCTTTTGGAATATAATTTTTACATACTAGGTCTTGCATGTACTCAAAATCTAAGGCGCTAAAGGTCTCTTTTAATTAAATCTGAATAAACATCTCATTCACATTAACACCTTTTTATGATGGTTTCTTGTTTGTGGGATGTGTGGTTTTAAATAAAAATACCATTTTAAATGTTACCTGTCTCCTTTGGTTCACATGGTTCAGGTTTTATTTCAGGTTGTTCTGCTGTATCCTCATTATTCTTCTCTGAGTCTTCAACGTCACATTCTGCTTGATTACACTAAAAAAAATGGATGAATTTTACTTTATTTTCCTGTTTTTAGATTCCTGGGAATTAAGACTGTTTACAGTTTCAAGCCCAATAACTAATTCTGGATTTATTTTACTGACTACACCTGATACAAATGAGCAGTTTCCATAAAATGAAAAACATTTCAGACTGCTGAACTTCTCACCTTTGTATTTAAAAAGTCTTGTCACCATCAGTATATTTAAAATGAACACACACTTTACAGAGACTATGTTGACCTTTTTCCATTTTAATTCAAAATGGAGCTTAAATTATTTGAAAGATAATTTACTTTAAAAATTAGGTTGTGCTCCAGATTTTAGTTTTCAAGTCTATAACATCCAGAAACCAGATTGTCTCTACTTTTACTAATAAAGAGGTAAATAAAAAATCCTTTTTGTACGTTACCTTCTGCTCGATTTCAGCTGCAGTCTTCATCTGTTCAGCTGCTGCATAATGTAAGAAAACAGTGAAGGAAAATCTCATCAGTTTAAATTTAGACAATGACATCATAGTAAAGCTTTTCAACCCTACACACACTTTTTCTTTAGTTAAAAAATGAACGAACATTTCATTTACATTAACACCTTTCTATGATGATTTCTTTGTTGTGGGATGTGTGGTTTTAAATAAAAATACCATTTTAAATGTTACCTGTTTCCTTTGATTCACATGGTCCAGGTTTGATTTCAGGTTGTTCTGCTGTATCCTCATTATTCTTCTCTGAGTCTTCAACGTCACATTCTGCTTGATTAAACTAAAAAAAATGGATGAATTTTACTTTATTTTCCCGTTTTTAGATTCCTGGGAATTAAGACTGTTTACAGTTTCAAGCCCAATAACTAATTCTGGTTTTATTTTACTGACTACACCTGATACAAATGAGCAGTTTCCATAAATTAAAAAACATTTCAGGGGGGTGGGTCACGTGATCCGGACCAAGATGGACGCTTGAGATTTCCCTCCGCCCCGGGCCTCAAACAAACTCGCAACTTTCTCCAAGTAGACTAAATGAAACTGGCTGCACTGCACCGTGAAGATGCCTAAAACCCACCGAGACAGGGACTTTCCTATTTTTTCGGCGCCGAGTTCCGCCACCAAGAGAAAAACAGCTCAACAAGCGGCCTCATGTGCCGCTAGCGAGGCTAACTGTGCTGATGCTAGCTCTTCGGATCTGAACAGCCCGGCAACTATGGAGCAAATCTTAGCCGAAATAAAATCTGTGGCCTCCCGGGTGAATGACATGGATGAGTCAGTTTCTACTCGCCTAGATGTCATTGACGGCTCATTGAGTGAAATCAAAACATCTGTGGCTTCGGTGGAGGGCTCCCTGTCGGCGCTTTCTAACCGAGTGACGGACCTGGAGAAGCGTATGGAGGAGGCTGAAGAAAGAATCTCCGCTACAGAGGACAGCTTTAACGCCCGCGACACTGGCATAGCTGCCATGAGTAAAACAGTGGAACAGATGCAGCTGAAAATTGATGACTTGGAAAACCGTGGCCGTCGTAAAAACCTGAAAATTATTAACCTGCCGGGGAAGACAGAGGGCGGCACTCCACTTGCGGACTTTCTCCAAACAACGTTACCGACCTTAGTCGGTCTGCCTTCTGACTATCCCACGTTGGAGATCGAACGCGCCCATCGAGCCCTGGCCCCCGCTCCGGCTCCAGACAAACCTCCGAGAAGCGTCTTGGTCCGGTTCCTGCGATTTTCACAGAGAGATGCGGTTCTCAGAGCGGCGATGAAGAAACGTGACATCCACCATGATGGTTCCCAGCTGCGGATTTACCCTGACCTGTCCGTTGAGGTCCTGCGAAGGCGCCGACAGTTTGACACTGTCGGGAAGGCACTGGCTCGTATGAACAAATACTGCGGTTTTGCCTATCCGGCTCGTCTCCGGTGTCTTCATGAAGGGAGAATTCACCTTTTCGACACTCCTGAATCAGCAGCTGCGTTTCTGGATACCCTGAAGTGAGAATTTATCCTTCATTCTTTTCTCTCAGCTTTAGTGTTAGCGATTTAATGGAGAGAGACTATTTTCATACTGAACATCCCCAGAATACTGTGCATTTTTATTTTATTTTATCATTACATGGACTCACGGAAGTTAGCCATTAACAGCTTATATGCTCTTATATCGGCCTCTTGTTCAGTCTGTGTTTTACTACGCTCATTTGGTATGGTCTGTGTTCTGTTGAAAAACTCCTTACTGTGGGATGTATATATATATTTTTCTTTTTTTTTTTTTTTTTTTTTCTTCTCTCCTCTTTTTCTTTTCTCTCCATCGGTGTTTGTTGTTTGGCCTGGGGGGTGGGCGTTGTCCTGGGTGTCCTAGTTGTTACTGTGATCTACTTGTTAATTCAGGACTTGGATTTTACTTAGAATGTCCTGTGACTTCTTGTGGGGTAGTTTTTTCCTGTCGTTTGGGGACAGGATAGGGGAGGGGATGCGCTGCAGTTCATGTTCTTCGTTTCTTATTTTTCCTCTGATAGTCAACCTGGGTCGAGGGTCACCTTCATCTTTTTTTAATGAATCTGCTTGCATTTTGATTGTTTTCACCATAGTCAGTATTTATTTAATCTTTTTCCAACTCTGTGGCTTCAATGTCTGATTCACTTAAAATCACTACTTGGAACGTCCAGGGTTTAGGTCACGTAATTAAAAGGAAGAAGGTTTTAACTTACTTAAAAAAACAAAAATCTGATATCGCATTACTTCAAGAAACCAGGCTCTCTGACACAGAACATCTGAAACTTAAGAGGGATTGGGTTGGCAAGGTCTATTTTTCCTCCCACTCACAGAACAAGAGAGGCACAGCCATTCTCATGCACAAGAATCTTCCTTTTGTTTTGGAACATGAAGAAAAAGATGCAGAGGGGAGATTTGTCTTGATCAGGGGTTCAATCCTTAAACAACATATAACTATACTCAATATTTATGCCCCTAATAACGATTCGCCCCAATTTATGTCACACATGATTTTGCTGTTTAATCAACATTGCGATGGTCTCGGTTTTCTAGCTGGCGATTTCAACTGCGTTATGAACTTTTCTCTAGACAGATCCTCCTCCGCAAACGCGTCTAATCCAAGATCATCAGCCGTCCTCAAAAATTTAGGTTCTGACACTGGACTGGTTGATATATGGCGATACTTAAATCCGAAAACAAGAGATTACACATTTTATTCACACCCCCACGGTTCATATTCTAGGCTGGACTATTTTCTCATTCCTAAAAACTTTATAAATTCGGTCCAGACCTGCTGCATAGATCCCATTGTCGTGTCAGATCATGCTCCAGTACATTTATATATTAACCCATTATTTAATATTCCCAGAACTCCTATGTGGAGATTCAATACATCTTATTTGGATAGCAACTCCTTTTGTGCCTTTGCCCGGAATAGCCTTTCGCGATTCTGGCTCGAAAATAAAAGCTCACCAGTGTCCTCTGCCATGATTTGGGATGCAGCCAAGGCCACTTTACGTGGTCAACTCATATCTTACAGCTCTTACCAGAAAAAAGCTCTTGAGAGAAACAGAAAGTACCTTGAGGAAGAAGTGGCCAGATTGGAGCAAATTCATAAACAATCACCTACACCTGTAAACTTAAAGGCGCTAGTGGCTGTACGGACTGAACTTAATTTAGACCACACTCGTCATGTCCAGAAATTACTGCTTTACACTAAACAAAAATACTATGAATTTGGGAATAAGGCCAGTCGTCTTCTTGCCCACCAATTGAAAAATCAAAATAATGATCGCTCAATTAACATGATAAGGATGCAGAACGGAGATATCACTCATGACCCGACAATAATAAACAATGCTTTCCGTAACTTTTATAAATCCTTGTACAGCGCAGACAAAACCGACGTTACTGAAATCAGTTCATATTTGCATAATATCTCTTTGCCCACCATTACAGAGGAGGACCGCTCTGGCCTGGATGCAGAGCTCACTCCAGAGGAGATCTGGGCTGCAATTAAATCTATGCCAAGTGGGAAGTGTCCAGGTCCGGACGGGTTCCCGCTGGAATTCTATAAAGCATTTTGGCCAGAGATCCAGCCCATTTTTATGCCTGCCATTAACAATATCTTGAGAGATGGCGTCCCTCCCTCCTGGAAATATGCTTCTATTAGTTTACTTCTAAAAAAAGACAAGAATCCTTTGGACTGCTCATCATTCAGGCCCATCAGTCTCCTCAATGTGGATTATAAAATTATTGCGAAGGTATTGGCTCGAAGACTGGAAAACATTCTCCCAAAAATAACGAATCCGGACCAGGCCGGTTTTGTAAAAATGAGGTATGGCTCAGATAATGTACGCCGCGCCCTTAATGTGGTCCAGTTTCTTAACAACCATAATGACCCAGCACTTATTGTTTCGCTGGATGCAGAAAAGGCCTTTGACCGCGTAGAGTGGCCCTTTCTGTTCCTGACACTGGCAAAATTCGGTCTGGGTCCTAATTTCATTAATATGGTTAAATCCTTCTATTCAGATCCAATAGCAATGGTCAATACAAACGGTCTGATGTCTGATGGCTTCCCAGTGCGTAGGGGTTGCAGACAGGGGTGCCCCTTGTCGCCCTTACTATTTGTATTATTTATTGAACCCTTGGCTGAGGTAATCAGACCTAACCCTAATATATCTGGGGTTAGAACAGGTGAGGCAAACCACACTATTTCTTTATTTGCTGACGACGTCCTTTTATATTTGCTCAATCCTTGTAAATCAATTCCAGCAGTTTTGGAATCTATAGATACATTTAGCGCCCTGTCGGGTTATAGGATTAACTTAGGTAAGTCAGTCGCTACCCCCTTTAATATCCCCCAGGATATGTCAATACATCACCCCTTTCAAATATCCACGAAAGGTTTTAAATATTTGGGTATTTTTGTTGCCTCTGATTTAAATAATCTGTTTGAAACAAATTATTCACCCTTACTCCAAAAAATTAAAAATGATTTGATAAAATGGACTCCTCTTCCAACCTCCTTTTTTGGGAGAATCAATACCATAAAAATGAATGTTCTTCCCCGGCTGAACTATTTATTTCAAAACCTCCCGTGTTACTTGACCCCCGCACTCTTCAAATCTCTGAACTCCTACATATCCTGCTACATCTGGAATAATAAACATCAGAGTCAAATTCTCTCTACTTACCAGGCCAAAGGATCTTGGAGGCACCTCCTTGCCCAATTTCCAACTGTATTATTGGTCTGCACAACTTAGAATAATGTCAAATTGGTTTGTGAGCAGGAAGGATTCCCTATGGCTTGATCTTGAATCTCAATCTTGCTACCCCAGAACACTCAGCTCCCTCCCGTTTATCAATAATATAGAACAGTTAAATCTTCCTAAGAACATAATTGTTTTCAACACACTACTAGTTTGGAGAGATGTAAAGAAACATCTAAATATTCCCCTTGCTTTTTCTCCTTGGTCTCCCCTGGCCTTGAATCCGGATTTACCAACACAGATCAGGAATATTGGCTTGACGGAGTGGGCATCTAAGGGCCTGTCAAACTTTGACGACCTTTTGGATTTTAACTCTGTTAAATCATTTGAGCAAGTAAGGACTGATTTTGATATTCCCCATAAAGATTTCTATAAATATCTTCAAATTCGCCACTTTATGGGGACTCTTTTGAGAACAGGTCAGATTCGCGTGAGGCTATCGGAGTTGGAAAACACAATAATCTCATTCAAATCCCCGAAAGGACTTATTTCTAAGATTTATGCTTCATTAACTCATTCTGGCTCTTCTGGTTATGATTCTGTGAAACCATTGTGGGAGCATGATTTGGGGACGACGTTTACCTCTGTCGACTGGGACAAGATTTGTAGAGGGGTTTTCCCCAAATGCACCTCAATTTCTGTTCATGAACAGAACTTCAAATTTTTCTACCGAACTTATTACACTCCGGTTCGCCTCCAAAAAATGTTCCCTGACACCTCTGATGCTTGTTATAAGTGTAAATTATGTAAAGGTACTTTTTTCCACCTGTTTTGGTCATGTAATTGTATTCAGACCTTCTGGAGGGGCGTCCACTCTGTAATTCAAGAGGTTATTGGGAAACATTTTGAGCTGACTCCCTCCTTCTATCTTCTGAATTATACCTCAGATACTACTCTTGACACCAACACAAGATTTCTGCTAACAGTTCTTACCTTTCTTGCTAAGAAATGTATTCTGTTGAGGTGGTCATCCTCTCAGGTCCCTACTGTCGACATGTGGATATCACAGATTTCTGCCTTTATTCCACTTGAGAGGTTGACACACTATCTCAATCACAAACTTGACACATTCTGGAAGATCTGGGAACCTCTCCACTCCTTTTTACAGAAACCATAACGTTATTTATCCCTGGAAGAGAAAACCTGACTGCCCTTTTCCTCTTTCATCTGTTGCATATAAGCTGATCATTCCACTGTCCCTTGTAACCCTGTTGATTATACAATTATTCTTTTCGTAAGTACACAAATGGTCCTGTATACTTATGTTTTACAGAACTATATATTGCAGTGCTCATGGTTAGCTCTGGGGGGGATTATTTTATTTTATTTTATTTTATTGTAGTTTTGTTTTCTGTCTTGTATTTCTGTCTGTATTCATACAATTGATAAAATCAATAAAAAAAAAAAAAAAAAAAAAAACATTTCAGACTGCTGAACTTCTCACCTTTGTATTTAAAAAGTCTTGTCACCATCAGTATATTTAAAATAAACACACACTTTGCAGAGACTATGTTGACTTTTTTAATTTTAATTCAACATGGAGCTTAAATTATGTGAAAGACAATTTGCTTTGCTTAAAAAACTGTTTTAAATTTTAGTTTTAAAGTCTATAACATCCAGAAACCAGATTGTCTCTACTTTTACTAATAAAGAGATAAATAAAAAATCCTTTTTGTACGTTACCTTCTGCTGGATTTCAGCTGCAGTCTTCATCTGTTCAGCTGCTACATAATGTAAGAAAACAGTGAAGGAAAATCTTATCAGTTTAAAATTTAGACAATAACATCATAGTAAAGCCCACACACACTTTTTCTTTTATTAAAAAGGGAATAAACGTCTCATTCACATTAACATCCTACCTTTTGTGATTGTTTCTTCTTTGTGGGGTGTGTGGTCCTGCGTTTTTTGATCTTCATTCACCTCTATCATCAGTAAATTGTGGCATTGTGGGTTGTTTTCAGAGACCATGACATCTATTTTTTCCAAGATGTCAATTATCTCATTTACATTCATCATACTTCTTCTACATGTGTGGTATCTTTCTTCAACAAAACAGTGATTAGCTTTCAGGTCTGCAAGTGCACTCTCACATTTTTCATCTGACTTATGAGTCAGGACTGTCATAACATAAGAAAGACATTCTTTCCCAAAAGTTCTTTCTAACCACTCTATTCCTGATCTGTAATGGCTGCTGTGCTGGCCATTTGGTATCAGCAGGATAAAGGCATGAACTGCCTGATTTAATGGGATTTTGTCAACATTTGGCAGACCAAGCATGTTAATGACACAGATCTGTCGACCACAAAGGTCATACAGTTTGTTTGAAAACTGTTTCACATTTGTTTGTTCGTCATGATGAAGCAGGAAGTTCTCTGATCCAATCTCGATGGAGTTTGGGTCACCAGTTAACACAAGTGTGAATTCAGCCATCACTGAAAAAGATCATTGTGATTATTGTGACTGAAAATAATGTAAAATATATAAATAATGATTAGTTTTCTAAAATATTACCCCTGTGACTGCATGCTGTTGATGCAGATATAGTTTCATCCTCTCCCTCTGTGCTTTTGTCATTCTTCCCTGAGAGCTGAGTGTCGAGAGAATCATTCACTGGATCACACTAAAAAACATAACTGCAATAAATAATCCTTGTGACATGTAGATTTATTAGAGACACCGGGTGTGGCCATATTTTACATTTTGCTCAGTAACTTTCCTGAATTAAATGACATAGAAGTATCTAAGCAGCATAATAATCACTGTTTCATTGCTTGAAATAAGGAAAGAAGCTCCAATGTCCAATTATCATTTATCCAGTTGTACGAATTATTTTTGAAGATGAATATGAGGACAGTGGGGCGAGTGTACTCTGTGACATGTTTCATTACTTAATTATGAACCTTGATCATAATTTAATAAATCATATTATATCTTTAGATACTAATACAATATACAGAATCTTTGTATCACTGATAGAATCGTATTAGTTGAAGTATCTAAAACACTTTTCAGAGAAAATTAATTGTGCATCAGTCAGTTATAACTATTTAACTATAACTATAATGTTGAACTACTTCAGAACATGATTTATGGAATGAGAGCAAGATAAATGGAGGACTGAAACTGTCAAAATAAATACAGAAATATAAAAATGGCTCAATAAACATGTACTAATAAATTATACAACAAAATGTAAAAAATAGTTTTTCCATTAAGAAACCTATAAATCATGACACAAATATAAATTTCTTTTGTCATTTTCAGCTGTTTTAAATAAATTTTATGTTAATATATTTATTTACTTTTCTGTCATTTTCAGTTCAGTTTATTTATTTGTTTGATTTTTTATTCTTTCCTCTTTTATTTTTATGTCTGCATTTATTTTGTGTTATTTTCCTTTTATATTTTCTTTTCCAAGCATTTAAGCTTTTTACATTTCCATGTCTCCTTTTTACATTTCCTTATGCATGTCTGCCTCATTATGTAAATGAGAGGAACGGCCTTTCAAGGCATGTCCTGGGCCAGATCCTCGCCTATTGGTCCATCAAGACTGAGCAGATTACCTGCATGGCTGTCTGGCTATGCAGATGGGATGATCGGATCTTTTCAGAGAGTTGGTTCTTTAGGCTCAGCTCCCAAAAAGTGTCTTTTAATTTAGCATCTTTTTTAGCCCCATAATTTACCTTAACTTCTCATAAATTAATGAATTGTGTTTTGAAAACCCTTCTGTGTTAAGCATTTTTACAAGAAGCCTTACATTTGCTTCCTTTTGTGCATTTATTCTGATACAAAACCACTTTTGTTTAATATTTCAATAAACATTTTATATTGCACAAATGAACAAAAAACAGCAAACAAATCCACGAAACAGAAAAAACCAAACTCAAGAAAGCAGCATTAATGACCTCAGTGCAGGTTGGCGTTTAGAAAAATAAGATGCCTCATAGTGGACGGGCTGATCCAGTTTCTCCTCTCTGTGAGTAAGGTTTGATGACACAACGCACTATGTACCTCACGCTGTCCCCTGTTTTCACATAATGGTATGATCCTATATCCTCACATGTGATTGGCTGCCTGTCCATGCAGCCCAATCCAAACAAAGCAGTGCCATGGACAGAGCCGGGGCAGAGCACTGAGAACTAAGCAGCAGGAAAAGGAAAAAAAAAAAACAAAAAACTGGGAGCCGGTGTTCAGTTTAGCAAATGCATCAGAGTAGCATACATTACGTTAATGCGCATGCGGGTCAAGGTTAGGGTAAGGGCCAAGGTTAGGGTTAAGGTTAGGGTTAGATGCAGTTAGTTTGCACTATGCGTATGCTGATCTGACAATGTATGCTAAACTGACAGAACACCGGCTCTCACTTGATAGAAGCTACTACCAAGTATCAGCTCTCAGAGCTCTTTCACGCATGGCATCACTTCTGCTGAGTAAGGCTGTGGGAGGGAAATGAAGGTTTTAGGTTGGCAGAAATGGCTGACTTTCAACAGGAGACTGTACAGGATCTTTGACATGTTGCTCTTTTAGCTTAAAAATCACACGATCACTGATGACTGTTTACTATTTAGTGTGGATGCAGTAACTGAAGGGCTGTTCCAAACTGAAGGTTCTGGTGAAGTTGGCTGTGATGCTCAGAGAACATTGCCTGGATCGTTGAGATGAAAACAGTTTTTAAATTTGTTGACTGAGCCATTTTTATATTTCTGTATTTATTTTTTATTTTGACACCATCACATGAAAGAAATTTCTTTAAATAAAAGTGCATTAAAATCTAATAAATTAAGCTTTATGAACACGATCTGTGTGGTGAAATTATGATTTAATGATATCTGGCACAAAGAAGAAAAATCCCACCTTACTGTCAGCTGTACGTTCCTCCAGCTGAACTGCATTGTCATGAAAGAGAGAATACAGGATCAACTTATGGAACAATCTCACCATCAAGTTGTACTTCTTTCTAATGAAGTTTTATTTTCAAATAAATGAATTACCTTCATCATTTGTCTCAGAGGAAACAGATTTGGTTTCAGACTCTCCCTTCCCTCTTCTTGTTGGCTTGTCTTTGTTCTCCTCCATCTTATCTGCTCTTCATCTTTACAGCCAGAAGATGAAGTTGATTATAAAAATGTTGTAATACTTCCTCATTAAAAACACAGATCATCATCCAGAGTGCTTTGAAGAATTCTGAAATTTTAATGTTTCATTCTGTTTTCTAGAATTAAAGTGTAATGTGTAATTTTTTTTCTTTCTTCCTGGTTTATGTAGCATGACCTGAAGGGAAGCTTTAAAGCTTCTCATACAAAATAAAATATGTATAAGACATTCATGGTCCCATTTTTAATATCTACAATATGTTCAGATAAACATGAATTAAAAAAATCTCTGCATTTGTCCAAAAAATTATTGCATTGTTTGAAAAACTTTTAACAGCCTATAGAGGAAAGTTACAGGGTTACGTTCACAAACATGTACTGACACACCCGATTTAGCCTGTCAAACAAGGAAGTAAAAAAATGTTTAAGAATAAAAAGAAAAGGCAGAAGTGGAAAAGGTTGTGTGTATGCAGGAAAATTATAAATCCAATCCAGATGTTATATTCTGTTAGAACCATTTCCATGTATGTTGCAAAGTTTACAATGTTTTTACTGAAAAATTAAACATTTCCTTTAAGTGAACAGATTAATTTGTGAAGCAAATATGTGTCTGGATATTTTAAAAAATTCACTTTAATCCAAATTAGTACAAGACTTAAAGTGAAAATTTAATTCAGAATATAAACTGCACAAACTCAGATTTTAAAGCAATAACACTGTTTGCATGATCTTACCCTTTGCTTTTGGTTGTATGTTATTTAACTGGCTCCACCAGTCTGTTTAGCTCTGAATGCCTTGACCGAAACCATCCAGTCTCTGTTAGTGACAGTAATAACAGATCAGAGGTTTGTTCCTTTTAAAATACCTGCTCTTCATGTACTCCTCCCATGTTCTGCAATAGGCTGTGAACTTTGCAGGTGCATTCTTTTGTTTCAAAAGTGAAAAAGAAAGGGAGCCCTGTTTCTCTGAAACCACGTGACAACAGCTTACACTCATGTAAAACAAATACCAATGTTCTTCTTACAGTCTAAATTGCAAAGACACATTTCTCGCAAGCTTCTTTTCTTTTCTCCAAACTGAATACAAAAACCAATTTTTAAACTGGTTTCATAAAACCTCAGAGTCTTGCAAAACCAAACTCTTCCCTCAAAACAGTTTAATCTTTTTGCCCCAAACTGAAATCCGTTATCAAAACGTGCCCAGAGTCAGTCAAAATTAAGACAACTGAGCAGTCACTAAACACTACATAAAAAAATAGAAAACAAGGCTCAAGACATGAAGCTGTAAAATAAATGGTTTATTTTTCACTGTAGGCTAAATGCATGTTGCAAAACAACCTGTGCGTTTAGTACTTGTATAAAGCAAGCCTACATAAAATAAAGAAAAACATACAAATGAGAAGTGCTTTACTCAGCCACAGCATCACTTCTATTGGGTCCGGTCACAGGATTTCATCCACATCACAGGCCACATTTTGTCTGCAAGGCAACAGCGGGTTAAAAAAACAAAACAAAACGAAACAAGACAACAACAACAACAACAACAACAAAAACCATGGCATGCCAAATCTCCACACCCATTTATCCACCAGCAAGCTTGCAGGAGATTTACAAGGTTGGCAGTTACATACCTTCCACCACCACGAGGAGAAGAATTCGTCAATGGGTTCAGGAAGGGAGTACGGTGGAAGGCAAAGATTGATAAAACCTTGATTCATATTGAACCATGTTCTAACCTGGAGGGCCCGGTGAAAACTCACATTGTCCTAAACAACATAGATGGGATGCTCATCCTGCTGCTAAGCTGCTGCTAAGCTGTAGGAACATCTCAAGGACAATCAGTTGAAACAGGATGCGCCTGAACTCACATTTTGAGCTTCATGGCAAAGGCCATAAATACTTATGATTTCTTAGTGTTTCCATATAATATCATCAGTCTCCAAAATTGTTGTGGAGGAATATTGGTACATCTTTTTGTACAATGCTGCTTCAGGTTATTGAGGTTTGCAGACAAATTTATGGAAAATCCTTTTCACTGATGTGTTTGTGTGATGGGAACAAGATTTCCTCCTTCCCACTTTACACCCTCCAGATGTGGCTCTAGTAGCAATGGTTGCTGGGTGAAGCAGACTGCCCTACCTGGGCAGGTGTTTGCTCCTCAGTGTGTGTCCTTGTTCTTGCTGTGGCTGCTTTAGCCTGGCAACTCTCCCCATCTGTGATCCAGTGCCATCATCTCCTTCCTCTTTCCTGCTGGGGTTTTGCTGGTTTCTGGGTGTTACACCTGCTTTATGTCTCTGCAGTGCGGCTGTCTGCTGGCCGTTGCCGTTGTGTTGGAGTGTCAAGCTGCTTCATCTCTGCAGTTGACTTTCTCTGTGGCTGTGATCGAGCCTGACGCCGGGGTTCAGTGGTGGATCTAAAAAATTTTACACAGGGGTTCAAAGGAGGGGCAAGAGGTCTAGACAAGGTGGCATTAGTTGCATGTACATGGAGCCCTTTTGATGTGACCTAATGTTCAATCAGCATAAAATGTGTCATGTAAACACCTCAGTTAATTCGATCAACCTCAGTTGTAATGAATTTTTTATCCGATCAAGAGGGACGGTTTAACATTTAAACCGTTCCACCATCTCATCAATTGGAAAAATTCAGCATGTACACACTCATTCTGATGGTTTCTGTGATGCTTGAACCATGTGGGGATTAGGTGACATGTAAGTTTTAGGAAACAATTTGAAAAATGGCATCAGCAAAACAGAAGTGGATTGTGGAGGATACATTTTAGTAGAAAACTCTTAAAGAGCTACAGATTGTTGAGCATTTCAACTGCTGAAAGACTCTGACCAACAAGTTGTTCGAGCAGGTGTTTGATCAAATTGGATCACATCTTTTTTGTTGTCTTATTCTTCTTTTAAATCAGTCCACATTGTGAGTGTTTATAGTGGTACGATTGTATTACATCTTTCCATCTTGTAAACACACATCTGATCAGATCACTTTTCTAACATCCATGTAAACATGTCAGCTGGAATGTCTGATCACATGGATTTCAGTCAGATAGAAGAAATATTTGTCCAAGTAAACATAGTTATTGATCTTCTTCTGTAAAATAGTAAAATCCCCTAAATGTAATTTAAAGCTGTTTATTCTATTATTATCCTATAAAGAAACCAAAGACAATATTTAGGCCAACACTGAAAAAAATAAATACAGAAAAGTGTTCTTTAGTCATATCTTATGGTAAACTTAATTGATTTGTTGAGAATATTTACAATTGTATTTTTTTTTAGCATTCACTGTTTTCTGTCTTCTCGTTAATGCCAGTAATCTTTCATCATTTATTATGCAGCGATTTAGCATCATTAAACATTAAAGATGTTTAGTAAATTATTAATTTGAATAATTTCATAAAAATATGAATTATTAGTCAAAATATTGATTATACCTCGGGCACCACCACACAGATAGCTTTATACTAATCTAATGGCTGTGTGGAAACCATTAGAGTACTAAATTAATTAATTTAATTAATTAATTAATTCAAGCTAGTCAAATTAGTCAGTTATCAATCAATCAGTCGCAGGACGCTAATAACGTGAATTCTTAATTCGATGGGACCCATAACATGACTCAAAGGATGAGTTCACAGTACCAGACCAATTTAGGATAAATATGAAATATTTATCACTAGTCTAATCATGCATAAATGAAAAGGAAATATTTACAAAGGACTTTGCATGAGAAAACATTATAAAATGCAGAATATGGTGTTCAAACCAGATCTTATTTCAATGTAATGTGTCCGAATGAATGAAATGTAAGAAATTAAACAAAAGTTAATTAACCTGCGCTGTTAATTAAACTAAGTTTTAGGACTGAAAAAGGATCTCTGAATCCTAAAAGAAAAAGAGGAAAAACTGAATCTCATCTGTTTAAAGCTGGACGTTTAACTAAGATGTAAAACTGCTAAGGTCACTGTCAGACAACCAACCATTCCTTGGCAGACAAGCAGAAGAGGATCCGGCAGGACCAGTGCGGTTCTGTTTGGACCAGAGGTGACTTACGACCGTTGTGATGACTATTAGCTCCATGGGTGGCCGGAGTAGGTGGTAGCTCCGACTTGCAGCTTTCAGGGAGGAAGGAGGTTTGTCCTACGTGATGGTTCGTAGGCTTGGGTCTGAAGGCTCTGTCTGCTGGTACGGACTGGTACCACGGCTCGGCTGGTGGTATCGATGATTGGCAGTGAATGGTTTGCAGTGGTAGGCAGGAGAGAAAAGTCCAGCTTTGGATCAGTTCAAAAGAAACTCTGTAGAACTGGTTCTGAAGCTTTGGTCAGCCTGCATTAACCAGTTATCCAACTAAAAAAATTAAAATCTAGGGTTAATATTAAAAGTCCAAAAGATGCAAAGATAACTAAAGAAAAGAGAAGTATCAGCTGAAAAAGGAATGAACTAAACTGAGTTAATCAGTCAAAAAAAAGGACAAAATCAATCATGCATCTTGAGTGCAGGCCCAAAACTTTAGTATCGGCGGTGATGTTCTTCACATCCCAGCTCACTTATTTCTCCTGCTTCATCTTCCTCTCTCTTTTGCATTCAGACGAAGTGTCCTAAGAAATCCATGTCTCTAGGACCTCTGAAAGAGAGGGGTCATTTCTGAAGTAGTTTCAGGTGCGACTCCAGCGAAGTTGAAGACAGACTACTCTAAACTCTTTGTTCTGAGTTCCAAAAGTGTTAGTTTGATGACCCGCCACACGAAAGAATGTGGGACAATTATCTTGACCGATAAGCATTCAGGACTTTGGTGGTCAGCTCAGATAACAGAAGTAGGCTGGTCTGATCATTTCATAAAGAGTATCAAATTAAACATTTTGTGAATATATCTGTATGCCCAAGTTATTAAAACCTTAAATGAAACATTAAAATCATCAATGAATCATTGAAAAGACAATAAAATAGTAAGAAGGTTATCTCAAACCAACACTTTGATGAAGTTTCAGATCACAAATTAATCAAGCTTGCTGATTAAACCTTGTATAAAAATGATAATAATTATATGCATGTGCATGGTATCAAGATGAAACATATACATATATATATATTTATTTTTATTTTTTTTAAATGAACATTTTAAACCAATAAAAGTAGAATCTTTTACCCTTCCTACAAAGTCTTTGTCTTCTCCGTGCTGGGACACAGAAAAACATTTTACATGCTTTATTACCCCTTTGGTATGTAAGATAAACATTTCTTGGGGTGTCCAGATGTTCATTAGAGCTGAAAGGTGCAGGAAGGCCTTATTAGTTGAGAAAAAAACAAGTTTTAGAGAGGAACAGCTTCAAAGTGGACATTTTGAATGAGGAGTTGCATCAGGGATCCATACACATTTTTAACTGGTTATAAGATAAAATTTGTTGCAGAAGGTTAAAGTTCAGAAACTTCCCAGATCTTGTATATAAATTAACAAAGTACTCCCCAGTCCAGGTTGGAGAGAATCGACCTTTGTTGACATGTGGAATGGGAAACCAAGTCATAAATCTGAGTCCTTGGCTTTTACCAGTCAGACCCCACTTTGGGAGTGAGAGAGACTGTTTATCTGTAAGGAGAAAACAAAATCCTCAAAACGTTTTGTTCAGTCAGGATTAAACAAAAGTTCCAATCTTTATTTTCCAAGGCCAAATCTGCTACAATAACCTGACTGAGTTTATATGAAGCAATAAACTCACTCTCAAGACAATTGCACCTCAATACAACTATTTTACTCATTTTTTTCTCAAATCAAATGATCAGTGCAGGTGATGATGACAGGGAGGGGAGGGAGCAACAGCTCCCGTTTTCATACAGCATCTGTAATATGAGACAACAAGGAAATTAGTGAGAAGAAAGAAACAATTAGATTTTAAAGGTGCTCTTTCATTATAAAATACAAAAAAAAATCCTAAATTGCTTACCGTCACCTCTTCTTAGTTGTGTCCTTGCAAGTTTTGCCATGGGTGGTAGGGGAATGGGTGGGCGTGGACCAAATCTTGGGTCATCTGGGAGCTGAGGCCTTCTGGTGGGCATCACGTCACTTGAGGACAGTCGTTTGGCCACGATCTTGGTCTGCAGTTCCCTGATGTATCCACAGGTCTTAGGCATTTTTAGGGCATAAACACTCCACTGCCTGGCATTGCTTTTGCAGAGCCTTTTAAATCTGAAACAGAATTTCTACAACTTTGGAAACTATATATGAAGTGAAGTTACTTGCTGCATTTTTATTTTATCACCATTACATACAGAACAAAAATATTTTTTTTGTTTATTTAGTGAAATTAATTATAAATGCCATTGTGTGAAAATGAAACACACATATTCTTGCCATCTTTTCACCGCATGAATGCTCTTTTGAGGTGAAAGTTGTAATCCAAGGCAGCAAGAAGAACTCTGGATTTACACACAGGTGGTGAGAAAGCCTAGCATTTGTTGGCATACATCAGGTAGAGAGAGAACTGGCCAGGCTCACGGTGAAGAAGATAACGGGATGAAATGGCATCCGCTCCAGGCTCCTCAAATCCTGCACTAGGCAACTGTATGGGATTGTGGAGCCCATCTTCAACATGAGCCTCAGGCCACACAGGGTGCCACAGCTGTGGAAGATAAATTGTATAATCCCTGTGTCCATGTGATTTCTCCCCACTGACAACCACTATTGACCTGTGGCCCTGACATCTCATCTGGGAGAGACTGGTCCTTCACCTGCTGAATCCTGCAGTAAGATCTTCAGTAGATCCTCTGCAGTTCACATATAACCCTCATATTGGGATTGAGGACACTGTCACATTCCTTATGCAGAAATCCCTGTTTCACCTGGAGAGATGAGGAAGCACTGTAAGGATCATGTTCTATGATTTCTCCAGTGCTTTCAATACCATCCAGCCAGAACTCCAGCCAGAAGTTGTAGGTGTGTGTGTATATCTTTGCATGTGTGTACAGGGGTGGACAAAATTGTTGGTACCCTTTTGTTAATGAAAGAAAAACTCACAATGTTCACAGAAATAACTTGAATCTGACAAAGGTAATAATAGATAAAAATTCTATTAAATTTAGCCAATGAAAGTCAGACATTGCTTTTCAACCCTGCTTCAACAGAATTATTAAAAAAAAAAAAAAAAAAGTGGTACCCCTAGAAAAGACTGACAATAATGTGACCAAAGGGACATGAATCCAAGGTGTGTCCACTAATTAGCATCACAGGTGTCTACAATCTTGTGTGGAAGTAATTTTAATGCATATGGTAATCAATCATATTTACTCATACAATAATCACAAGTGTAATCATTCTTTTACTTGTAAAATGCATTTATTTATTATTCTCAATTACATTTCATGATGTGTGTTTTCTTTTCCTTCTGATATAGAACATTACTGATATAGAACATTGACGTTATTATTCTCCTGTTGGGTCATTGTATGTGAGGACAGACTGTCCACTCTTTCAGATTCATGACGTGGGAGAAAGATGAGACTTATAGGGAGCTGATTAAAACGGCTGTTTAGAAAATGACAACCTGATTGGGCAAGAATGGCGCCTTCCAATCTCCCCTTTCTCCTACTATCAGTCTGAGAGACTGATCTTCGGCTGGAACCAGGTTGAATAAAAACTGATGTTAATGAAGCAAGAGGGAGAGTCTCTCTGGACTTCACGCGAGTCTGGACAACACTCTCAACTTGCAAGTAAATTGTTTGTATTTTATACTTCTCCTGTAATAAATCTTCTAATTACTTTCACTCATTCAGACTCTTGGTAATTTTTCTATAACATCAGTCAGTGTGCCTATACACACACACACACACACACACATACACACACACACATTTATATATATATATATATATATATATATATATAGCACTGCAGCCTCACAGCAAGAAGGTTGCTGGTTTGAGCCTTGACTGGGGGTAGGTTTGAACATGGGGAGCCATGGATTTTGACATGTATGCGTAGGTTCTTTCTGACTTCCTCTCACCGTCCAAAGATATGCATGTTAAGTTAATTGGTCACTCTAAGATCTTCCTCGAGCTTACCTGCAGTACAGATAATGATTGAATGATATATTTATATATATTCATAGACATTTTCAACTTCTTCTGGAACTGCAGGCCCCTTTTTAAGAAAGATGGATTCTGCCTGAACAGTCCGGGAACAAATTGTTTCCTCGAACAATGACAACAAACAAAAGAGATCAAAACAATGTGGTAAGTCAGCCTAGAGGAAACCTATTCTGTTCTATTCTATTCTATTCTATTCTATTCTATTCTATTCTACAGTCATTTAGCAGACGCTTTTATCCAAAGCGACTTACATTTGAGAGTAAGAACAACACAAGCATGAATTCAAACAAGATGGGACGTCATAATTAAGTGATAGTCAGACCGCTTTTGAGTCCAGTTGGACCCAGGTGCTGTCATGTAGTGCTAGTGCAGTGCATATAATTTTTTTTTTTTTGTCACTTTATTTAAATACAAGATTACGATTTCATCACACAATATCATCTTGGGCATAAGTGCACACAGCTTCTTCAGTACTTGGTTGAGCCAAAGAGCTGGACAAATCTTTCTAACTCATTTAGTTAAGCTATATGTGGAAATGCTCCTTAAACAACTGAGTCTTTAGCTTGCTCTTAAAAGTGGATAAGGACTCTGCGGATCGGACAGAGTTTGGTAGATTGTTCCACCACCAGGGAACAACAGAGGAGAAGAGTCTAGCTACTGATTTTGCGCCACGTTGTGGTGGGAGCACTAGGCGTCTTTCACTGGTAGATCGTAACTGTCGAGAGGGAGTGTAGCTCTGGATTAAAGAGTGAAGGTAAACCTTGAGGAAAAAAAGAAAAACACCTCAGCCCCCTCCCGAAACCCCTTCATCCCATCATACTGCATCTCCTCCCCACCCTTCCTGGACTTTACTACCCAGGTGAAGGAGCAGAGCTCTCATTTATCAAACTGTGCAAATAGAGATCCTGATGGACGATGTTGACAAACGTAAAAATGTTTAATTGGTGGGAACAGCGTGGACGTTACTTGTGTCAGAAAGGCAGAATAGTGGCAGCAGGTGGCTGATCCTGTCATTGCAGTGTCAGAAGGGAAGACACGCCAGAGGCATTGGAACATGCAGCTGGATATCTCAGTCCGTAGGCCATCCGTCTCCTGTGCGGGAGATTGAAGTTCGATTCTCAGAGTGGTGAATCACTTTGTAGAAAAGCGTCTGCTAAATGATGCAGATAATTTAGTCATTCATTTTAATTTATAAAATAGATATGTACAGATACATATTTTAGTGGTTGAGGTTCTTATTAATATCATCTTCCTTTTTCCTGAAAATCCTGTATTTTTTCCCTCCGAGCGTGAGCTCTTAGGAGAATTAATATTAAATGTGCATCTTTATTCATTTCTGCAAACAGCTCTAATATCTAACATGTGGTATGAAAGGTAATAGTGAATTGTGCAAAGATGTCTCATATTTCACAGCATTTCCTTGATTTTATTCTGTACCGTTGGTGTCACAGTTTCCTGTTTTCCCATATTCTGTGCGTACACCTCAGTCAGAGTTTGTGTGGAGGTAGGAACATTTTCCCGTCAAGTTTGGTTTTCATAAATCCCAAAAGTTAACTATATTTGGCGTATGCTGGTTTTTGTTCCTACGCAAGCTTGATAAATGAGGCCCCTGGTCACTATTGTGACCAAACTGACCCCATGCCCCAGTCCCATCTTTTAACCCTGAAACATCTGACTTCATCCTCCCCCACCAATTCCCCAGTGATCTCTGACACAGTCGTCCCAGCACCAACGCAAACCTCCCCTCCCTCAATGAAGGAGCTCGTCATCTGTCTCCACAGCCTGATAATAGCACAGCATCTGATTGAGATGTGCTGGGTCCAGGTTGCAACTATGTGGGTACTCATGGGTCTCTGCAGGATAAGCTGGAGCCTGAAATGCAAATAGTTTCCTTTATCCTTGTTTTAATATGCAACAAAAAAGACTGATAAATGTTCAGAAAAGCAAGATTTTTTTGTTTTATTTAATAACTCTCTCCAATGCAAGCAGATGTCTTATAAAAACTTTGCCTCAATCGAATATGTGCTTTCCAGATGAAATCTGCCACTTGTGTGTTGTTCCTTGACATATACACTTGAATAATGTGCAACCTTTTTTAATGACTTTGCTGAACTGTTGTCAATAATCTGTGTTGAGTTTGACTGTGTAGTTATTGTTGGTCATTTTAATATTCATTGTGAGGACAGAGGGACAACAGTGGACCCTGTCTGGATGTAGTTATCTCGAAAGGTCTGAATATTTACAAGAATAATTTCAAAGGTAAAATTACAAGCATTATTGATGTCATTGCTCCCACCATGAAATTGATTACTGCCAAAAGAGAGCTCCATAGACAAATGCTACGCTGGTAAGAGCTGAAAAACGAGAATGTTGAAAAGCAGAAAGCAGGTGGCAGAAAACAAAGTTGAAGGTTCACTATGAGATCTATAAAGTGAGACTGAGAATTTATAATCTGGAGCTGAGAAATGATCTTTCAGATCTTTCTTTTCTGCCATTATTGCTAAGAACAGCAATAATGCCTTGTTCATTACTGTTGACAGCCTAACTAATCCTCCTGTGTCAGTAACTCTGGAACTGCTATCCAACTGGGCTTGCAATGAGTTTGTTTCTTTCTTCTTCTTCTTCTCTGACAAAATTCAGAAAAGCAGGCAGTCAGTCAGTGCTTCCATGCCAGGGGCAGGACATTTGTCCCTGTGTACACTCAGAGACATGAACAACATGACAAACTTTTCTCCAAACAGTCCTAAAGACGTGGATGAGATCATTGACCATCTGAAAACCACCACTTGCTGTATTGACGCTCTGCCAACCGGGTTTTAAAAGAATGTTTAAGGATGGATGGCCTTAAATATCTTATAGATTGTAAACATGTCTCTGCTTTCAGGTGTCTTCCCACAGACCCTAAAAACAGCCGTCACAAAGCCACTACTGAAAAAGAAAAATCTAGATTCGTCACTCATGAGCAGCTACAGTCCAATATCAAACCTCCCTTTCTTAGTAAGATGTTAGAAAAAGCCACACAACCTTCTGACACTAAATAATGGATTTGATGTCTACAAGTCAGGTTTTCAGCCACACCACAGCACTGAGATTGCTTTGGTTAAGGTCTTTAGTGACATCCACTTGAGTACAGATAACGGAAATATTTCAGTCCTGGTAATGCTAGAGCTTAGTGCTGCATTTGATACGGTCGACCATAATACCTTACTAGACCAGCTGAAAAACTGGGTAGGTCTTTCTGGCACTGCAATTAATTGGCTAGAGTCCTATTTAAAAGACAGGGACACATCACATACCAGTGCACATCACCAGTAGACCATTTAACCACTGAACAAAAAGACCTAAGATCCGGAGAGATTGAAAAGGATACAAGTCTCCATATCCGCGAGATCGGACTGTAACAGATCCTATTATAGGACACCACCTGTATACACATCTATAACAAATCCTAGTATAGGATATCCCGCGGATACACATCTGTGATAGATCCTAGCATTGGATACCCTCCATATACACAACTTTAAGAAATCCTAGTGTATGATATTCTCCATATACACATCTGCCGCAGATCCAACGTCATATTCTCTGCATTTGTATCTGTGACAGATCCTATGAGATATCATTCATACATATGACATAAGTCTGGAACAAATCCCATAACCCAACTCATACACAACCTAATTTTGCCCTCTCTGGTGACCCTTGTCCATTTTTACTCCTTTAAATGACAGATTGTTTGAATTACTTATTTACTAATTATTCACTATATCGTGGCAACAGAAACTCAGACGCCGGGTTGCAGGCACGCCAGATCATGTCTGTGACAGGCATCGCTGTGAAAGATCATCGCTCCGTCAGTCCAGGAGAGACGAGAATGGGGCAACATTTTGTCGTCCCGCAATGTCCCAACCAGCAGCGGTCAGGGTCCACAAACGTTAAATCTCCATCCTTCAAACGCGACATGCCAGTATCTTTATGAAATGTCACGATCAACGGCAATGTTGCATTTAATTTTAAATAGGTCATCGGCTGTCTTTCTGTCTTGATTACTTTACTTACATACTTGATACAGAGTAAATGGTGGATAACATTATAAAAGCGATTTAGGATAGGCTTACTAGCTTGATACACATTTAATGATCAGAGTGAATGGTGAATAATATTTCTTGCAATAAAAATGATTTAGGAAACTATCTGTGACTGAAACAGATTGTGGCATCATCCTCTGGACACACACAAGCTGTAAGGGCTTCACCCACCCTCTGAAATGTTTGTGTCACGTATCATAGTTAAGCAATCATCTCCCTTCTCTCCACTGATCAACTCTAATACAACAGCTGCAGCCGACTGGGCTGCAGGTTCTGTGTTAGAGCCGAGACATGCCAGATCACGTCTGTGACGGGGCGTCGCTGTGAAAGCAGCCTTCAGGCTTATTGAACAATGTAGGAAACTATCTGTGGACTTTGACTGTTTGAAACAAAATGTCTCATCATCCTCTGGACACACACAAACAGTAAGAGCTGCACCTCTGAAATGTTATGTTTGTGTCACGCAACTGCGGCCGACCAAGCTGCAGGTTTCGTGTCAGAGCAACGCGTCACAACAAGCGATATTAAATCGTCCACTCAGCTGCCTCTTGTGAAAAACTTACGATTTTAACGGTAAAAAACAACAATAACGTATTAATAATTGATTTAATATTTATTTATTCCGTAAGTGACCATGGTATAAGCGGGATAATGCCCTTCAAGGTGTCCAATATCAGAAACGGTCCGACGCGAACGCCTCCGCGTGGATACGTCGTCGGGCATTAGGTATAAATATTAAAATAGATAACAAATCCCATAACCCAACTTGTACACAACTTAATTTTGCCCTCTCTGGTGACCCTCGTCCATTTTTACCCCTTTAAATGACATTTTGTTTGAATTACTTATTTAATAATTATTCACTTTTTTATGTAAAACAAATATAACAATTGGCGATTTGGATATGTCTAAGATTAGCAATAAATAAATAGAAAATTTTTTTTTCATTGTATATTTACTGTAGTATCAAATGCATCTTCTATTCTATTGACTTTGATTACAACTTAGGTCTAGATTTAGTTTTAGATTTCCTAGGCCTAGTACCTAGCGCTGCATTTCGCATTTGTCTTATTTTCTTTCACTTAAGTCTTTTTTTTTTCAATTTTGGAGCCCTT